>NC_058111.1:11732617-12932617 GCF_914725855.1 Thunnus albacares
TAAACTCTGTTTATTCTTAGTTTGTCTAAATGTAAATTTCCATGATGTGCCGTACCTGTATAGTCAAGTTGTGCCGCCCACTCCTTTTCTCTTATTTCAGCTGCAGTGACTACAGTTGGTTACTGAATGTTCCCGAACTTTACACATCATCACACTCATGGACTTTGAAACTAATGATTATATAAGAAGTCACTGATCTTTAAAGTTTAACATTAATGTTTACTTCCAGCTGCTTCAAACACTGAGTTAGAAATAGAATTCCTGCATCTCATTTTCACACCAAGCCTCTCTGGAGTGGTTTATTCAAAATATGGACTTTGACTAATTTAATTTGGTTCAGCCCAGACATTAACAACTAACTGCACCTCATTTTCATTATTGATTTATCTGCTGATCATTCCCTTGGTTAGTGTTTTTGTCCATAAGATAAGAAAATGGTGAATAATACTCATTATAGTCATTTCACAGAGGATTCACTGACAGCTGTCTAAGATCCAAAGATATTCAGTTAGCAAAGACATCAAATAAAGGAAAGCAGCAATCTTCACATTTGAAAAGCTAGAACCAGTGAATGTTTGACATTTTTGCTTAAAAAAGTACTGAAATGATTAACCGATTATCTAAAAAGATGCTAAATTTTCTGTAAACTGAGAATTTCATGTCTATTATGAACAATGACATTCGAACTTGAAGTGAAAGTAAGTGGAACAAGCTGAAAATGCAAAGTCTGAGAATGTAATCTAAACCAACAACAGGAAACTACCCCAAATCACAGTGATTTAGGGGTATAAGGAAATGGATGTTGACATCTGATAGCCAGTAATTACCCATGTTTAGAAATGCTAGCGTGAATAAATGAACTCAAAATGCAGTTTTGACCCACAACCTGTGTCTAAAATGTGTATATTCTCACTTGGCATGACCACCATAGAAGCCAAACTATTACAGAGACAAGTCGATTAAAGCCACTGGGACTGGAATCAAATGTTTCTCTGACCGACGCCGTGACAAATTACATGTGAGGCCATGTGACTTTTGTTTACAAGCCCTGGTTCTCCTATAAACAAAAAGTCCACTTTCCCACTATGGTTTGCATTAAAGAAAACAAACTGTAAATGAAGGAAAAAAGTAATGCTTTTTTTTTTTCAATCGAAGAACTGGTTGTGGCTTTGACGGACATAAAGAAATTTGTAGCGGAAACTTGCTTAACTTAAACTCCTTTTCTTGCCATTTGTGAATTTGCTCTGAAACGTTCGTCCTCTAAGCGTTTCCACAGAGCTCCATCCACCCCTGAGACTGAGAGATAGATGTTACCCGGGCTGTTTCAGGATAAGGTAATTGTGGCGAGTCTCTTGGGAGGAAGCTGAGAGGCTTTAATGATGCAGCTGTGATGATGACATCGCTGAGAGAAAGTGCCCTGACCATTTCACACAGCTGCAGAGGTCCCCCAACACACAGACATGTGAAGATATTATTACTACGAGACTTGTATTGTGACAGCTGTTTGCGTGTATGTAAAGAATCGAGAGCGGGCATTTGTGTCTGGGATGAAACTCGCACTTCTTCCCAGAGGATGGAGGGCCCTTAAAATTCTTAGGTGGAGTTTCTCGTTGAAATGTTTAGCCTCTCATTGTGACGGGGCAGCTCCCAATACCTCACTTTTCAGTCACATCATCTGTCTGCTGTGAGGGATCTCATTAGTGACATCCAGTTCAGGCATAATTCATTGCCTTTTGAAAGACTCCTGAACGTTACGGGTTTTATTTGATTCACAAGCTCAACAGCCTTGAGAGTTGAGACGGCTACAGCTTTAGACAACAATACATCCTAAATGATCCGACTTGTTCATTTCTAAGTGCATACAAAGAACTCCTAAGCCTCTCGTTGACTTCCACATGTACCATGACTTCTGGTCCAAATCAGTCAGTGACCACATATATTGTCTTTTCACTCCTGACCCTAATTATGTGGTTCAGAATGATGTGAAAGTTTAGATGGTTCGGGTAATTTGTGGTTTAGAGAAAGTCTTTAAGCTGTGACTCAAATTCCATACACCTGAATCATTTGCAGTGAACAATGTCAAATTACTTGCAGTTAGACAAGTTACACGAAGAGTCATCATCGCAGGTGGTTTGGCTACTGTCGAGAAGATTAGTTTGTGAATAACATATTGTATCTTTGTTTTTTTGTTGTTTTTGTTCTGTCAAAATGAGGACACTAATTGTGGAATTGAGATAAGTATATCTATATTTGCTTACTAGATTAAGCTTTGAGTCTTCAGACTTGATTTTATCTTCGAACTTATGTCAGTAAAGTTCAGTCTACCCTGGATTTAAATGAAATTTAGCAGTTTATTACAACCTGGTTCTTGTTTTGATAGCTTTTGCCATTATTTCTGTCAGTTATGATACCATTGTACATTAACAGTTGAGACCATTGTTCCATTTTTTTTCCATCCGCATCATTAAAAAAAAAGAGAGCAAGAAACAAAAGTGGTCAGTTGATCAGGCAGTTTGTAAACAAGCAGATTAGCCAGATTATCTGAACCACTTTGTTTGGAGGTAAAACCAAAGTAAGCTAGAGCTGCAACGATTAGTCGTTTAGTTGATAATAGAATAACAGTTAAAGTCTTTTTTCAAGCAAAATGCCAAACATTTGCTCTCAAATGTGAGAATATGTCACTTTTCTTGGTCTTACATCACCGTCAATTTGATGTTTTGGTTTTGGACTGTTGAGGATGTCACCTTGAACTCTAGGATGTTTGGATTCAGGATGGGTGTTTTTCACCATTTTCTGATGTTTTATGACCAAATGATTAATCAATTAATCATAAAAGTGATCGGCATATTAATTGATAATAAAAATGATCATTAGTTGCAGCCCTAAAGTAAGCACACATCTTCATAATAATGCTACATCAAGTACAGTAAGGTATGTCAGGGCTGAAAAGGGAATTCTATGTGTTTACAACGGACGGTTTGGGTAATAATTTAACAATTTGCCTTCTTTTTCTCTTCAAAATAAGTTATGCGGAAGATTTATTTAACACGTGTGCGATCATTGGACCATTTGTGTTTCTTGGCCCATCAAACGTCTTTTTAGTGATTTCACAGCATTCCCAGATCTCAGCTCTGTGAAATCTTGGAGAGCACAATGTTATCAAAAGCCAAAGACGTGATGGCAAGACTTGTGGAAACAAGATCCAAGTTGTAATAAACCAGAAAGTTTTCTTCAGAGTATGTACAGTTTATGTGCAGGTGATTGTGATTTTGACTGTTTATAATCTTGTGAGGTTCTTCTCCGTCAAGTTTATGTTTTGCATGGGTTGTGGGGGTAAACTGCTTCTGCTGGTTATGTCTTTTAAATCAAATGACCACTAAATGAAAGCTTAAATGATTAGAGTTGAGCAGCAGCAGCAGTGTGTAGCAGCACCTATAAGAGCCAGTTATAGACATGCCTCAACTTGCCCTCCCCTATAAGAGGTTCTCTAAAATGAATCTCCCTGCCTTTTGGGCCAAACAAAGTTGGAAAACATTCCAGCTATGCAGCGGAGCACCTTGCCCCTCACACACTGAGCATGCTGGGACCAAGCCGCCAGACCCAGCCCTGCTGCTGGATCACAGCCAGTTGGCCCAGATTGGAAAAGCATGGCTAGTGCTTACACGTGCCTGGGTATGCATGCTATGTGAAAGATAAGGGTGTGTTTATCATAACGTACATGCTCTCTGCCTGTTGCACCATAAAGCTCGTGAGCCCCTCCAGAAGTTTGTAATGAACGCTTATAGTTTGCTAATGACCATTTTAGAGTTAAACAGCAGATATTTGAAGCAGTTTGTGCGTTTCCACACTCCGTCTGGCTGCGTCTTTGCTCTACTTCCTATTGTATTAATTGACTCCCCCTTCACCCCTCCCTCTCCAATCTGTTTGTCTTGTGCACAGGTCACTGAACCGGCTAGAAAGCCGGCAGACCTACTGTGCATATGCATACAGCAACACACACATGCTCAGACTCCCACAGACATTATTCCAGCCGGATGTATTTATTTTTCTGCTTGGTGTCAAACTTTTGTACCTAAATGAATCTCCAAAACAGGGTGTTAAATAAAATCATGCTAGAAGAAAACAGAGTCAAGCCTCACAATACGAGCTGAATAAAACACTTCACAACAGAAAATCAATTGGAAACTACTGTATTTTGATAATTTATTAAACGTCTAAGCTGTTTTTTCAAGTAAAAACACTAAATATTTACTAGTTTCAGCTTCTCATTTATGAGGATTTACAGCTTTTCTTTGTCTTAGGTGAGTAAATTTGAGTATTTTGGGGTTTTGGACTGTTGGTCAGACAAAACGAGACATTTGAAGAGGTCACATTGGGCTTCATAAAATTGTAAAGGCATTTTTCGCAATTTTCTGACATTATATAGATCAAATGATTAACTGGTTAATCAAGAACATAATCGGCAGATTAATGAAATTTTAAAAAATAAGAAAAATAATTATTAGTTTGACTTCCCACAATTATGACATCCACTTGCAATTTCCAAACTAGTAAATGAAAATAGAAAATGTTGTGAAATGATGATGCAGCAAGTTCTTAAGGTCATTTCACTGGAATTTGAGTCCAATGACAGTAATGTCATGTTATTATTCATATAGAAAGTGAACTTTACACATAATGTTTCCACTGGGGAACTTCATCTAAGAGCACAAATATGCAGCATATACCAATTTATCAATAAACACTCTGATCCTGTTGTATTTCCACCTTATCGCCCATGTCACCTTAATGTGTGAGGCTCCTGTGATACGCTGTTTGTATTATTGTCCTTAGTGACTGCTGCAGTGGCTGCTGAGCTGACAGGCAAGCATGTGAGGAATCTGGCCCTGTTCACACCTGTCATTAAAATGCATCTTGGGTGATCTGATCTCAAGTGAACACTCGTAAGTACAGGTGTGAATACACTCAAGACTCATTGAGGACACATCGAGATCCAATCGCTCAGACCACATTTGGAGGTTGTCTGGGCTGCATATGGTCACATTCTTTTAGTAATGTGTACGCAAATGTGTCTTGGGCCACACTGAAACACCGCCTACTCAACTGATGTTATCTGCATAAGCGGAAGTACATACTCATTCATGCACCAATGGCATCATATTAAAGTGCAAAATAACAACAGGATTTTGTGGCATCTAGCATAGAAGTTGCAGATTGCAACCAACTGAACTGAATCTGTAGAACCAGTGTTTGATTTGTCCGTTCTGGGCTACTGTAGAAACATGGCGGTGCAACATGGTGGGCTCTGTAGAAGGGAACCCGCTCCCTATGTAGATATAAAGGGCTCATTCTAAGGTAACACAACGATTCTTATTTTCAGGTGATTATATGCTAATTAAAACATAGTCATGAATTCCGTTTCTGCCAAGTCTGCTCCACTAGATGCCACTAAATCCTACACACTGGTCCTTTAATTTCTGACAGGCTAGGCACGGGAAGTGCATTGCTGCCTCCCGCCGGTTAAAAAACAACAACGCATTTTGTCTTTGCAAACGGAAATGATGCATGTGTTTATTTGCACATAGAGCGGGGAAGTGAGATCCGATCACAAGTCGTCACCCGAGACGAATGTGGAGATGCGTTCTGATGCCAGGTCTGAACTGACGTACTTGGAGCTGTCCGCTTGTGATCAGATCACCCAAGATGCATGTTAATGCCAGGTGTGAACAGGGCTTCTGTGTCTGAGGTCTGAAAGGAGAGCAGCTGGGAGCGCGGCAGAGAGCGTGGGGAAGTGGGCGGCTCGCTGCCGAGGCACCTGTCTTCAGTGAAAGGCTCCTCTGTAGAGCAGAACAGGTGTCGGTAGAGCAGTTAAGCCCTTCAGTTCCAGCATACACACTCTGAATTATAGTCATTTATCCACAGGGGCCCCATCAATGTTAAGGTCATTGCCCGGTTGCCCTCGGCCTTTCCGCCCTTTTTTTCAGCGATGAGGGCTTCCTTCCTGCCAAGACTCTTCCATCTTCCTCTCATCAGCTGGTCTGTTTACTGTGGTGGTCCTTTAACCAAACAGCTCAATGACTCTGTCAACTACACTGACTCCCTTGTGTTGTGTTTCAGGATCTCGCTCGCAGCTCATTTTCAGATATGTCAACACAGTGTAATGCTCTGAACCCCCTTCTTCCTCCGTCTGAACAGGCAAACTATTGATCCCATGAAAGGAAGTCGCTCTGTCAGGTGCATGTCCAGATGCATCATTTAGGCAACTCATTGAGGATGAAGGGGCGCTTGTTTTCTAGACTCTCTCAGCTCCATGGAAGAGTGATTGGGTGATTGCGGTGGTAGATTAACAAGTAGGACAACTCATTTAAATGTCATGTAACTATGACTGCAACCACAGATTATTTTCATATCGATTAAATTTTTAGATTACTTTGTTGATATGTTGATAAATCATTTGGTTAAAATGTCAGATAACAATAAAAAAAGGAAACCAACAAATATATCCCTATTGAAAAGCTGGAACCAGTAAATTTATGCATTTTTATTCAAAAACAGTTAATCAGATATCAAAATTGTTGCAGATTATTGAACAAACAACTAAGGACATAAACACCAGGCCAATCCCGGCCCCACAGGAACTCTTCTGTTTATTTAGCTGACTTGTTGCAGAACATAATTATAAAGAAATAAACAACTCACTCACTCTGCAGCAACAGCAATGCAGATGGGTGACATCTCTGTTTATTGCTATATCCTTTCTTTCTCTCTTTTTTGCTGCCGCCTCTGCTCTTTTATGCGCTGATTGAAAAATCTTGTCATTTATCTCATTGTTGCTCCCAGCAACAGGGGCAGGTTGAAGAATTCATGCTAGACGAACAATGCAGCTGAGGCGTTTTGAAACAAAGGAGGCAATTTGACGTCAGCATCTCGCCTCGCTGAACAAAGAAATTGCATCCACAAAGCAGAGAAGTGGACAACTGCAGGAGGCGCAGCTCAGAGCTGGCTCAGAATCAGTCATAAGATGGCATGTAGGGGTCCGGGGGTGGTTTTCTTTATTGTTTTTGACTTTATCTACATGTATTGTTCACAGATTCAGACTATAAGAGAAACAGGAGCCACAGCATATCTGAGATCTGATTATAGCTGCTGATAATTGATGCAGAGAGCATTGATTGTTTATTTTTCTTTTGAATTAGCGCATGTCTGTGTGTGTGCTCTCTGTCTGCCAACTGCTCCCTCTGTCTCCCTCACACACACACAGACACACACACACACACACACCTAAAAAGCCCTCACCTTCCCTCCCAGTTACCATGGACACAAAAGCACAGGACCTAAAATTGTCACCGCCAGTGATGTGCACACCTCACAGACCTGAATCAGCTTACAGACAAATCAGGAAAAGGAGCTTTTCCGCTCGCAGTTCAATGGAAATGCAAATGAGCCGGAAGCAGATTCATGTTATATAACGCTGCTTTCGTTTTGGATATCTTAGAGCAAAGTGAAGCGTCAATTTGAATACTTTTTGAAGGTAAGCAGCAGATAGGAAGTAAAGTTAAAACAAGGATGAGAGCAAAGTTTAGCAGTTTTTCTGCCTGAGAGGAACACAAGCGACTCATGACACATCAGACTCGTGGCTGCGCCTCCCTGCTCCAGGCTGTGATAACAGTGAATCATGGTGAGGCAGGTCACGGACTTTGACATGGGAAAATCCAAATCATTATCCTATCTCCATTCAGCTCCATCTTCAGCGACCTCAGACACTTTGGCAAAGTTCAAGTGAGGACCTATTGTGCTTATCAGTTTCACAGCGTTTATAACAATCAGCGAGGCTGAGTCATTGTGTTGACACATGAAACTATTTTCCACTTTTACTCTTAATGGTCGTTTAGGTTTGGATCTGCTCTCCTCCAACACTTGCTAATTAATGGATGTGTCACTGAGGGCATTGCACATATTTCCAAAGGTGTTCTTGTGGGATCGGACTAAAATAACTTCCTCACACAGCAAAGCTGATAATGGTTTACCCACACCTGCTATCTCACGCACACATAGTGGGTCAGCTGGAGAGGTGTGTGTTTGGAGTGGAATACTTATCTATGAAGGACAGGAAAGAAAAGACAGCTGGTTAATGAGAGCAGAGTTATTTTTTATGGTGTTTCCAGGACTTTGGTAAAGCGCCCGTTCAAAGCGTCGGCATCACAACAGCAGCGACCTGCTAAAAAGGAACAATGGCGGATGATCCTTTTCTCCAGAGTTACATACAGAGCTGACACAAACACAGCCTATATATGGGAATGAAAGAGTGTAACAGTTAGCCTACTTTAGAAACTGGATTATTTAGTCTAAGCCTTCAGCATCTAACAAGCAAGAATGCATATATAAAATGTTTTTTTTCTTACATGTAAAATGTAGGCATGATTGCGCTGCATGTCATGTTTGCAGATTTTGGTGTTTCATTTCCTTTTCCGGTGTTCAGAGTGAACAGGTGCACGTTAATTAAATGATCTTTTGCCAATAAGATGTTACTGGTCGGAGGGATTATCTGCACTGCCCACCTGCTGCTGCTGCTGGTCAGAGAGAACGAGAGAGATGTAGAAATGGTGAAATAATCTGCTCAGTTAGTTGCTTCCAAGACCTGACATCAGATGTTATTGTTAAGTTTCAGTGTGGCCGCAAGATGCTGCAGATCCTTTGTTGTTTCCCCCCCCCCAGCTTGTTTACAGCTCACTTTTGCTCTATATATTTTCAAAGGAGTGACAGTCACACTGCAATAAAAGAATAGTTTTAATTGAAGGGTGATGAGAGCTGTGTTTCTCTGAGACTCTGTCCCCAGGGAGCTTGGATTTGCGTGCATTAAAAACAACAGTCTTCTTTGTCTCCTTGGAATTGGAGTACTCTGCCTCTGAATTGCTATAAAATGTGATTTATAATACCAGCATCCAAAGCAGTGGCGCGTCCTTCCCGCTTCTGGTGCTCATGTGTCTATAGGTGCTGCACGCCCTCCTAGTGAGCGACATCATGAAACTTTACCTCTAAGTGGCCTCTGATTGATGTCTTGCCTCTGGTGGCCAAGCATGGAGTAAATTCACTTGAAAGAGAAACTGTCCCTCTTGGCTTCTGGGTGAAACAGATCTTGGCTGTTTTGGAACTCGTAAAACAAACCCCATGGAGAGCAAAAGGTCATTATGCAGGAATAATGTGCTGTTAAAGCCAGCTAACAAGCCATATTGGCATATTCCTCTTCATTCTTCCACAGGACCTGAGACCGTCTGTTGAAGTCGACACTCGGTTCACGCTGAAATCCACAGCGCTCAATTCAGGCGATGGATAGTGAATTATCCTACTATGTGATGACCTCATACATGGCGTTTTAATTGGTTAAAGGAGCATGAAACCTCTGGATGGAAAATCCTTTTTTTAATTTTAATGGCTTTTTAACACAAGCGCCTTGCGGGATTTTGTGTCAGGATTGATTTTTTTCATTATTACTGTGAGGGAGGAGAGCAGAAACACTTCACTAAAAACTCCAGTCTAGTCTTGACTGATGGAGGTTTCATATTTCAAGATAGCACCTCTGAGCAGAAACTCTTCTGCCATTCGAATGTTAAGTGAATTCATGTAAAAGACTGAGCCATCTGTTATGTATCCTAACTAATCAGAGAAAGTCTGTTAAAAGTGAAATGCTTTATGGATGCTATATGATGATATAATCAATACTTATCTCTGGATTTACAGGACATGAACCTCCTAACCTCCTTATCAACTAACCATGTTAGATATTCTGAACAATCATTAGTTCAGTCACAAGTTTATAATTAGGTACTTAAAGGAATATATGCTTATTTGCTTTCTTGCAGAGAGTTAGGTGAGAAGATCGATGCCACTTTTATATGTAAGTGTGAAGCTACAGTCTGCAGCCGGCTAGCTTAGCTTAGCACAAAGACCGGAAACGGGGGCCTGCTTTAAGTTTTAAAAGACAGCATGTTCAGATAAAGTATATGGTTATGAAAAATCAGTGACAAGGAATTTGTGTAAATTCAGAGCTGAAGATAGTGAAAATTACCTCAAACTAAACACCTGCACAACTTACTATTTTCCTACACACATTATTATTGCAGAATTCACACACTGATTGAAAATGCATAACATCAGTTTTCTCTTATTTTGATAGACGGCTCATACAATAGCCTGAAGCACGCTGCTGCTTCCACACTTAATCTGTATTAGTGCTGCAATTTCATGCTGTGCTTCTTGATGATGGTGACTCCAATTGCTGATTCATTAATGCCGTTTGAAGGAAAGATGAGGCGACTGTGTCTACTACTGTTTTTCCAAGGCCATATGCATACAGTTGGCAGGAAGCTCTCCTTTTAATAGGCCAGGCAATGCCTTGGCAATCTCAGAACCCCTCCGTCCAGTGTAGAAATTCCACAGGATTAGTGTGGCAGCGCCGCAGCTCCTCGAAGCCAGCCGCCGTCGCTGCAAAGCGCCCTTTTGAGCAGAAATCTGCCCTATGAAGCCGAGCTAAAATTAGATCAGCCATTTGTGATTAAAACAGCTAAAATTCACACGTGCCTGGAGGAAAAAATAGCATGTAACTGCCTCCATTTGGGCTAAGTTGCTAGATAACAGTTGATCACTCTCTTGTTCTTTAGCAGCTCGTGAGTCTTTGCAAATGAGTGACAGTGGGTAGTAAAATGGAAAGTGGGGCGTTTCACACCTACAGCAACCTTGACAGCAGCTTTTAGCACTTTTTCACAGACCAGTAGGTCCTTCTCACATGTGCGACATGTTAAAGCTCAGGACTTTCATTGATCTCCGGGCGCAGTCCTCCACCCACCCTGCCCCTCCACAAACCGCCCTTCAACCAGATCAAACGCAAAGCATCTCCTTTCAAGCCCTCCTTTCCTTTCATGTACGCAGTGCAGGCCCTCGTGCATGCGGGTACGCCTCCGTTATGGTGGTCTCGATTTTTTCACTATGCGTACTGGGTGAGGGTGACTGCACTCATGCATGCATGAGCTCAGCTCCCGGTACAATTGATGGGACAGATTTCTCTTCTCAACCCCCCCCCAACCTGCGCCCAGATCAGCAGCAGTTAATGAAAGTGGATTGATTTTCCTTTACCTCCTGCATACAGCGTATAATCTGGCGGATGAAATCGACCAGGAAAACAAAAGATCCTACAGCATTCTATTACATTTGCTGTTTTATTTATTTGATTGCCTGCCAAGCACAGTAGAAAACAATCTGTGTAGGTATGGATATGCATAACTGAGAATGAAATTCATATCATTTTAACCAGCTCTTGCAACAGGATGTTAAAGGAATAGTTTAACATTTTGGGAAGTACACTTATTTTCTCTCTTACGGAGAGTTAGATGAGAAGATTCATACCACTCTCTTGTTTGTACTGTAAATTTGAAGATACAGCCAGCAGCTGGTTAGCTTAGCTTAGCACAAAGACCGGGAAAAAGTTGGCTAATTAACATGTTTGTTTACACCTTGTTTTTTGTACAGATTAAACAAATGAGATATGACATGTTGATTAGTGAGCTTTAGAGGTTTTGGTTGGCTGATTTTGATACCCTTGCAATGAGCCAGGCTAGCTGTTTTCTCCCATTTTCAGTCTTTATGCTAAGCTAAGCTAACCAGCTTCCGGCGGTAGCTTCATATTTGCTTCACAGTCTTCTCTCATTTAACTCGCGGTAAGAAAACAAGTAACTGTATGTCCCAACATTTCGAACTATTCCTCTGAACTCATAATATCATAGGTGCAAGTTTGGAGGAAGTCAAAACTTGACGGCTGTAAATTCTTGAAGTTAACAGAAACAAACTGTCAGTAAAAGAGCAGGATTAGCATTTCATTTGTTATAACCCTCCCCTCTCCGATAAAGACTCCATGTCAAAGCCCGATCACTCTGATGGAAAGAGACAGTGCGAGGGATTATAAATACTTGTAAGCGCTGTCTCCCCTCCTCACACACTTAAGGATGGATTATGGCATCTTGCAAGCTTGCGCTCAGCCTGCAGATGGCTGCTCCTCCTCCCTCTGACCCTCCCTCCATCTATTCATCCATCCTTCCTTCCTTCCTCTTCCTCCCGCTCTGTTTTTGTAGCCAGCTTGTCTTTAGCTATCATAGTGTGTCTAAGCTGCACCTCTGGCAATTCGATGAGTCATCGCCTAATTGCTCACAAATTCAAAGTGACTGTCTGATTTCGCCTCTCAAGCGTCTCAGAGCCACTTTTATAATCACGCAGCAAATATTTCCACCCAGGACACGAAGATCTGCTTTCAGGAAATAAAAACATAAAATTGCAATAATTCTGTTCCCGTTCATGTAAGAAAAGCTACCTATATCCTTGGTCTGTTTTGGTGACCTCATCAATAATGGGAAATTCAAGGATTATTGCACAAATTATGTTGATGCAAGGTCCTCTATTAACTCTATTAACAGTTTTCTTATGTTTTTAATTTGCCTTATTATTGCGGAAAATAGAAAAGTGCTGCTCTGAATACAATTTATTGTGTTAAAATATAAATAAACTCAATCAGAGCCCTTGAACAACATGCAGTGCTCACTAATATTTTTCTTTATCTGCAGCCGGTGTGACTGCAAAGCTGACATTTAAGAAAAGCAAATTGAGATTTTGCTAACCTTTGAACACTTTTATAGCCGTGTGAACTCACTCACAGATGGCTTGTCCTCACAAATGCCAGCACAGTGAGGTGAACTGCAAGGAGAAATGAATATCATTACATAAGTGATGACGGCATGAGGAAAGGATGGCCTCAGGTGTCCTCACAGTCAGGATCTACAGTGTTTGTGTGGTCCTGAAATCATCTCTGCGTAGGAATGTTTCAAAAGAGTGGAAATAGAATCCCGCTAGCATAAAGATCTACTTTCTTTTGTTCTCGTTTTGTAGATAGTTCAGTCTAGCACATAGTAAAACCATCCTTTTAATGGTTTTTCTATCTTGGTCCACATTTGGTCCCAGTGAGTGTGTTACATGGGGTGCTGGAGATGAAGCCAGGGAAACAGGCCAGACATCCACCCACACACACACATACACGCTCTCTCGTAGTAGTGCCTTTCCTCCACTTGCATCATTTTTTTTTCCTGCTTTGGCAAAGCAACACAACAAAAATAGTATTTTTCTGGATAAGAAAGCATAAAATATAGATTTTAAACTATACTTAAAAGTTTAGCTGTGCTTGATTTATTTGAATGTGTGTAATCACCATTTGAAGCAGTTTAATTTTCCGCCTGTCTTTTTAGGGTTGTCTGACACTGAGTCAGAAGTAATTTATTTCTGTCTTGTTGATGACCATGACCTGCAGACTGTCAGCCATTGTTACTTCATATGAAACAGCTGCCAGTGGCTGTTAGTGACCAGCAGAGGAAGTCAGATTGGATTTTACAGTACAGGTGTCATATTCTCGAACAACGTGTTACTACTAAACTCAAGAAACAGGTTCCTGAAATCAATCAAAAACATGACTGCAAAAATAGATTTAAGGGGAAATGTCCTATTCACACCGGACTAGAGTTAACATGTCATTTAAGGATTTATCCCTGTCTTTTGTGCTTTTTAGAGCATTCATATGAAGTATTACAGCCAAATTTATAGACTTTCTAATGGCTCCTTGGCCAAAAATGGCTAGCTGCAAATTACTGAAACGCTAAATCACTCTGGACTAATATTCAATATTGGTGAAATATGGTTAGTAATTAATGGCAGAATTTGTGCTTTACGAATTAAGGACAGAGCAGATTGGAACACGATTAAGCACACGGACGACCTCTATAAATTCAATGAAATTACAGAAGGATGGTACGTAATACTGGTCCTATAAAATAGGAAAAAAACGCCTTTTTAGTCTTTCTTCCAGCAGGATTTGGTATGTAATTTATTTATTTTTAAAGGGTATGTTGCTAAAGTTAGCCAAATTAGGTGGATGAAGACTGAGATTTTATATTTAGATTTTTTTAATCAATAGATGATACCGAAAACAACCAATTTCAAGTGTGGATTACTGAAGATATTTATAAGTCCTCACACTTTGGATAATGATATTTGCCAAAATCTTCTAGTCGAATCATTGTGTAATAAGATGTCTTGGCTTGTTTGTTGATATTAGCATTACCTTCTTATTAGAAATGGCAGACGAGAATGTCAACACAAACGTCAGATGGCCTAAGCACAATATAATCTCTAGCAAACTACAGGTTTGGACAGCTTATCCTGCAGGTATTAAAATCCCACACAAGGAGCTGTCACGGCGTCATTCTGTGTGGATTTCCCTGTGAAGGAGCAGTCGATCCACCTGTGGGCCGGCGTGTCATCACACTGTGAAAGTAGGAGCTACTCCTCCCTTTTCAGACAAATGAAAGGGCTGCAGAGAGCTCGGCTGAAAGCCAAATCAGCCGTGGGCGAAGGGAGCTCTGTCCTCACGGTGTATCAGGTTCCGCAGGTGGAAACAGCACCCGGCTCCAGCCCCGTCACTCGACCTCATTTATGGGCCTCTTTAGTCAGCGCTGACTGCTCACATGAGGGCGTTAATCCAGCTAGTCATGAGGATGAGAGGTAGAGCATCTGCAGGCCAAACACCTTCTGCAGCTTCTATAGTCCAACTAAATAACTTATAACTTCATTCATACTGTGGATCTGTGGAAATATACTATTGCACCGCAACGCAAGACACAAAAGAAATAGAGGAGCCACTCACAGGCGACTCCTCTATTTTCATTTGGAACAAATTAAAGCAATTTGTGGATTGTGGTGAGACAGCCCAAGAGACATCTTGGAAAACATAAAAAATAAACCATTAAATCCTTGGGAAAACATTTAGCTTTCTCTTTGTGCAGTTTCCAAAATGAAAGTGGCAGTAGCTGTTCAAAGTCACAGTTTGATTGATGTCCGTCTGCACATGTCATGTATCATTTTGACATCAACACAAAACACAAAGCAAAGTCCATGAATGTCTTCCATACTAAGTGCCAGTTTGCACTTCATAGACTTCTACATTTAGTATACTATGCATATTAGGTTTATACAATATGGTGGGAAAAAGATCTGCCTCTTTTTTTTGTCTTGTGGTGTCTTTTTCATATTCATGAAGGCAAATGATCAAATGAGATGCTCTCAGAAAAGCTACAGTTCAGTGTGACAGTAGAAAAAAAAAACAGCTCTCTATAACATAAACTAAACTGTACAATGTCTTTTTATTATAGCTGAAAAAAGTTGGCTTGGAAGGAGGAAGTCATGACTACACACAGTCCTATACACACAAACTCAAAACCAGATGGATTTGGGGGATTATAGGAACTCTATCTGAGATAAAACAAAATTCCTGTTTTCTCCCAACTTCCTGCGAGGAGAAGCAGGGAATCTGGTTTCAGCTGTGAGAGCGAAAGGCTGTTCAGAGGGCACTAGAGGAATTTAAGGTTTTGTTTGTATATATAAAAGTTAAGCCTAGTTATAACTTGAAAAGATAAAAAGGGTTTAGCACAAGGATGAACATAAAAGCTTGTAGTGAGGTCCGGCCGGAGATAAATCAAGGTTCCCGATGCTATCTGAGTACATGAGAAAATACCTTGTGTGACAGAGGTCTGTTTAGAGTGTTAATGTGCCACAGACGTGCGCTCTCCAAAGCCCTCATGCTTTTGATTTAGTTTGTTTAGTGTGTCCCAACAGCCCTGCCCGCTACACTGGCAAACACAAGGAGGTTTGTTTAGGAGTCTCTCTGTTAGTCAATATTGAGCAGGTTTCAAGGTTACTCTGTGGTCAGAAGACCTGGTTTGTGAGGAGGCGGGCTGTCAGCAACATGTCCTCTCTGTGTGGCCTGCAGGCTGGTCGCTGTCGCTTGAAAAACGCTCCCCCTCTTCTGCGCCGGTGAGATTAAACCTGAGGGATTTGTACCTCTCACCGTCTGCCTGTCAGGGGCTGCGCGCAGAGTGACGAAGCATGTTGTGACGGCTGTCCTTGTGGTATCAGCTGGATGAATGGATGGCTGTTTAATCTGCACCTGAAAAGAAGATTTGAGGCCAGGGGGTAGAGGGGGGCAATTAGTGGAGAGGGGGATTTAGGGTCCAAGGCAATGATGGGTGGACTTGTGGGTGCATTTCACCTGCAGAGTTGAGTTTTTTTTTCGGTGAATTTTAAGGTGATTTAAACATGTTCATCTGTGCAACAGAGCAGCTGCAGAGCCTCGCCTGCTCTCACGGTATGAGTGGACAGAAGTAGGCAATGAAATTTTAATGAGGTGATTGTATTATACTGCATGCTGTTCGGTCTTAAGCTACTCCCCTGTGGCATCCCGACACGACTCTGGAACACTTGTTTATCAGTCTCTCACCCTGGATGTTCATTGACTAGGGCATGAACTGCGGTCAGAGAGCTGTGGCAGGAAAACATTTGTGTGAAACTTGTTTTTAAACAGGCCAGGTGTTTGTCAGGTGCAAGTTCCCACTTGCAAGGATGTACACAAAGGAGTTTTCCTTGTGGGATTTGTGTGACAGTTATATTTATTCTTCAATAACTGCAACACGGCTTCCACTAACAACTAACAGCATTATTGATGAATCTTTCTATAATTTTTACGAGTTGTCGATTAATTGTTTAGTCCATGAAATGTCAATGAAATAGTGAAAAATGCCCGTCAGAGCCCGAGGTGACGTCTTCAAATTGCTTGTTTTGTGATATTGAGATTTTTTGTCATGCTGCCCTCAACTAGTCAGAGAAATTGCAAGTCAGAGAGGATGGATGGAGTTGAACTGGGGCTGTGTTACACATCGGTCCTACCTTTCACTGCTAATGTGCTGTCACAAAGCGGCAGTGAGTTCGATTCACAAGCGGGCGAGTGAGTCGAGCGGTATTATCAGCAGTGGGCCAAAACACATGAATGTGTGGCTGCGGGTCCTTCTCTGCGACCAGGGGAGGAATTATCCTGACAGTCCGTGACTAGGCTCTTTTCGCCTGTCTGCCTCTCTGTGCGTCAGATACAGGACCCGAGCTGGACGGGGCCTCTGGCTGTACACTGCCTGCACCTACATCACCCATGTCCAGAGCTGAGAGCCTGTCGCTTCCCATTTCTTCTCACTGCGTGGTTGTGGGACAGTCAGCGCTCCTTATACTCTTGACTTCTCCCTCCAAAGCGTGAGATGATTCCTTGGTGATGGCGATGAGTTCTGTAAATGATTTCACACTACACACGAGATGCTGACTGGGCTCTCCTAGCCTCTAATCGATTGACCCTATTTTAGAGCCCGTTGTGGCTTGTTAATTGGTCTCCAGCTCCCTGCTGACACAGTGACCCTAATGGAGGAGAATTACTGCTGTCTCGTCATGCATTAACCTCCCTCCTCCACCCCCCTTCATCTCCCGCCCTCTCCATCCTAACCTCTACTCCCATCCCCCCTCCCTTCAGCACACTCCCTGGCTTCATAGCAGCTGGGTAGACGGGGTGAAGCGCACATGCACTCCCATCCTGTCACATGTCCCTTTGCCTCTGGGAGCCACGGTCAGGTGACACTGCAGCCAACCAAATTAAAGCACCAAGAGGCAAACAGTTACTGTTTGCACACTGTTGTCCCTTAATTAGTTTAAACATAATTTAGGCATGGTGGAGGTCATGAGAGGTTTCTTTCACAGGAGGTCAGATCAAGCTTTAGGGCTTGTGCCTTATGAACAAAACATGTTTCTGTAGCTTCTGTAGATTTCATGTGAAAAACAAATCTTTACAAAAAAAAAATGCAGTTAAACTCTGTCAGTGTGTTATACCTGAAAATGAAGACAGTCTCTGATCCAGAACAGCAGGGGGGCTCCAGACAATCGCGACACCGCTGACATCTCAAGAGATCAGCCACCGATTGCCTTTTCTGTAGCCTCTGTGAGTCTGGATTGGTTTTCTGTGCAGCTGTGAGCCTAAATTCTGTGTAGCAGCTCACCCCTAGTGGCTGCTGCCTCCATTATTTACAAGAGTGAATATTTCATGATGACATCAGGGTGGGGATGTTGGGAGAGGGCTGCCCTAATGAGCCGTGGCAACCGACTCATCTCGCCCTAAAACAGGCCAGCGAGATCTTATTTTTGGGGGGTTTAAGTGCTGCAGGAGAAAAGTGAGGAAAGAACAAAAACTTGTCTCACACTAGCAAATCAGCAAAATTGTCGTTTCTTTCCTGAGGAAAAGCCTCCAGCATGAAGGCGAGGTTTATGCTTCTTTACTCTCCAGCAGAACCCTGTTAAAAATTTGCACATTGTTATGGAGAAAATTAAACACTCGCTCTAAACTGTGAGAGAAGAAGTAAAAGAAATCCTCAGTCATGCCTTTATGTCTTATAGATAAACAGATCAGGCTCCAATTTGTAGTTTTGTCCTCTGTAGTAATAAAAATCTGTGCAGACGTATCCTCTGAGGGGGGAGAAGATGAAAGAGCCAATGTCATTAAAGCCAGTGGCTCAAAGATCTGACTTTATTGTGCAATGTGTGTATAAGGGAGTGTGTGTTTGAACATTTGTAAAGTGTGATGAATCAGAGGACTTTAGAGATTAAGAATGCATTTGAAGAGACAGAATAAAACTGAGGGCAATGCCGCACCGCTCTCACAGACTGTCAATGAAGTGCCTTTTAGCTCGAGTCGTTCTCAGTCAGGGTCAGTGTTAGTAACACAGCTGAATGTGATTTAAAAATGGCTGATTGTCCTTGTCGAGATGCTTGTAAACACTTTTTGTCTGCGGTTTCCTTGTATCCTGAGCAATTTATATTAATAACAAAACTTTTCTGCTGTTTTGTTGCAGTGAGGGTGTCTTCAAGTGTCCAGAGGATCAGCTGCCGTTGGACTATGCCAAGGTAGGACTGACAGTCTCACACCGTCATTCACCGACACAAACGAAATGAAGGCAATTATTTTCATATTTGACTAATCGTTTGTTATTTTACAAGCAACTATGTCAAATATTTCCTGCTTCCAGCTTCCCAGATATGAAGATTTGATGGTTTTCTATGTTATATATGATTATATATGATGAATGTAAAAGTAGACACAGAATAAAACAACAAAACAATGAGGAGAACACAAAAAATGAAGCCAAAACGGGTTAAAAACATGGTTGAAATTCAAGTAAAGGTTTCTATAAAAGTGGGTATGGAGAGGGGATTTTAAAATATGTTACAGATTTGGCAGAAATGACAGAAACATAGTTAACATACAGGTGCTGTAAAAATGTAAAACTTGTGTGCACCGGTCCAACCAGGAAAAAATGCAAATCAGAGACGAGACGGGCAGCTCAGATAATGACATTAGATCTAAATATAGGTGAGATATGAGATGCAAATTGCCAGACTTTAAGAGAAAAACAACTTCAGGATGGTGACTTTTACAATTTAAAAAAACAAACAAAAAAAAAAAAAAAAACTGAACATTTAAATCTCTGGGAAACATGGCAGCAATAATCCTCGTCTTAACCAAAAGTCAGAGGTTGCGTTGAGGGAAAGCAGACGGTTCAGTGTATCAGATATGCAGGGGATAATTTATTATTACCGCAGAGTTTTTCCCCCTAAATCTCTCTCAGTCCACAGAAAGAAAACTGTATCCAAATGTCAGTTGAACTCCAGTTTTTTTCTCTTTGTTTTCTTTTAGAGGTGGTTAAAGCTCCAGTACAGAACCTTTACATATAAATGAACGTCCGTTACCTTCAAAGCCTTGCCAAACGAGTTCACACAATGCTGATTAAGCCTATTACTGCCAGATAAATCTCTCTCTATTTTACAGTATACCAGAGTTTCGGGTTTGACGTTCATTCGTGCTGGCTGGATGAATGTATACTGCGCATGCTCTATGGGCAGAGCATGCGCGGTATGCATGCTTAGCTGGCTAACTTCCGGTTAGCACTCTGCTAACTTGAATGGGGATAAAATAATTTAATCATGCGGCTCTTCTAGACTTTCCGAATGTTATCGGACTGAATGGATCAAATTCTGATGGTGGAACGAGTCATTTTGAAGGCTTTGTGTGACGCTCGAAACAATTAATCCACCGTTTTACAGCCAGATTGTGCATGAGGTCAAAAAAGATAGTGGCTAACTGTATTCAGATTCAGAGGATGTCTCCCACACATGATATCTCCATTGTTAAGTGAAAGAGTGCAACACAAGGATAAGGGCTTAATTCTGAACTATGCATGAGAGACTTTAAAAGAACCAATGGACAAACTATCATCCTGTGTCTGAGGAGCTTTTGGCATCGACTGATTAGAGCTATTGGAGGGAAGACCACTGTGTAATTCTCCCATTCAGTTCGTTTTAGCCCGAATTAGCCATAGAGCCATTAACCCAGTGCTGCAGCAGGATCAGCGGGGCAGCAGTGCCGGTCTGTATGCTGTGCTGAGAGCGATGAAGGCGCCTGTAATGGCAGGGAGTCCCCACGGGAAGGATGTGCTTATAGCACACCTGCCAGACATTGTTATTTAGCAAGGCCCTCGCAGGCTCCCAGTCGCCTGCAAATTACCCCATGCTGGTGGTCTACTGTCAGGTTATTGTAATGCTCGCTGCACACTGTCCTTGGAAAAATGTGCACAAAAACAAGCTCACTCTGACAGAACAACCAGAGTGTTACAGTCATTAAAGGATTGTACTCCTGCTGCTGCTGCTGCTGCTGTAGTAGTAGTAGTAGTAGTAGTAGTAGTAGTAGTGTGGGATTGTGACCAACAATGGCTAAAGCAGACAGAATAAACCCCCAAGTTAGAGCTCCAAAGAGCTTAACCCGCCTGATCTGCCTGGGACTAAGTTATTAAAAGGTCATTATTTCCGTCCCCCTGCAGATTCCAAGACTGGAACAATAAGAGAGTGTTTCAGTTTGATTTAGAGGATTTTTCCCCTCTTTGCCTCTCCTCAAAGAATGTGATTATGGCAGCAAAATAGTACAGTAAGGCAAGCTTCTGTTTTAATGTTAGATATATCTGTGCTTGAAAAGTATTAAAGCATGTTTGAAATATTCATCTAAACAGGTTAAGATTACATTTTAATACACTTATTAGTTCTGGCAGAGCAAAGGCATCTGTTAATCATAACGCAGCAGCTGTAAACACTGAGATAAGTGGAAGTGTTTTATCGTGGATGATTTTCCAAATTAACTTTTAATTTGACAGTGATGGCTCCCATGTTTCGGTGCAGAGGCACGTGTGTGCAGTCGGGCTGTTACTGAGCTGTTATTTGTTTAGAGGGCTGTTGTGACATTTTGAGGAAGTGGCTTTTCTTGTTTGACCAGTGCTCTGCTCTTGTGACAGCATGGGGGGATGGAGACGCAAGCAGAGCTGTAAATCCTCAGGACAGCAAACTGTAGGGGAGGATTTGGGGTGTTTGGGCAGAAAACTGACTCATCCCCATTGCTCAATGACTGGGGAAAAATAAATCTTTTCCTCTGCTGTCTCTGTCCGTCTGTCTCTCTTTCAAAGGTCCCATGAACCCACAAACTAACTCATTATCACTGCAGTGGCTGGCTCCGCTCTCTGTTCTGCACTTTGCTGACACAATCTCAACAGTTTCCAGTGTGTGGATGAAGGATGTATTTTTATCTCATTTTCTCCACTTAAGCAAAACTATTTAAACATTTCTAAAAACATGACTGACAGAGAGAAACAGTGACAATGTGGGTTAGTGGGCAAGCTTGAGAAAGAAAGCATGCAGAGAAAACTTAAAACATGAGGCTGGTGTTATTCTATATTTTTGTTATTGTGAACAAATCCCAGAAAAAGACCAAAACCAACTATTTACTTCCTTCCTTATTGTCTGTAACTCTCAGCTCCAAGCCCATTAGTTCCTACTGAATCTACTACTAAATATTTAGAAATGTGTGAGGCTTACTAATTTCCTAAAAAAAAGCTTGGCACTGTAGTTTTTACCAAATGTCACCCAAACATTAGTAAACACTGAATTTTCTTGGGAACTATTTTCAGCAGTGGATTGATACACATTTGGTTCTCTGGTGAGTATTTAATGCAGCAGGATGGTGTATGTGGGATTAATGAAGGAACATGTCACCCAGTGTAAAAGTGTTGCTCATTGATGTGTTTTTAATAGTTTTTTGACAACAATTAAATTTATCCTTTAAACTTCACTTTATTCAGTGTTAATGTATTGAAAAAGCTACTTGTATAGCTAGTTTTATGGGTCAACAGTGAAGTTTACGTGACAACCAGAGATAAAACTGTGACACAGGGGTCAAATACTGTTACATGCATATTCAGTAGACTCTTGACACACAGCTATATGAAATTTAAATGTACCTGGATCATCTGCAATACTGACCTCACCCTGCTTTTCTTCTTCAGATCTACCCGGACCCAGAGCTGGAGCAGCAGATCTTGGCGCTGCCCATCCGTTGCATCCACAGTGAGGAGGGCTGCCGCTGGACCGGCCAGATGAAGCAGCTGCAGGTGAGCGTCTTTATATCCTCTCTGACTTTCCCATCATCTGCTTCCCCTCCTGCCATTCCCTTTCTTTTATCCCTGTTGCCTTATCAAACACTTGTGTGAGGCTTGTGTGTCTCTCCCCTATACTTGATGCCTCCCTTCCTCACCTCTTGTTGTTTTCTAGCCTGGCTGAATGCCCAACCGTGGGTGTGATTGATTCTGATTATAAATTCCCTCTCTGTCCTTGTGCCTCCCTCAGGGCCACTTCTCCACCTGCGCCTTCAATGTGATACCCTGCCCCAATCGCTGCTCCGTCAAGCTGACGCGCCGCGACCTGCCCGACCACCTGCAGCATGACTGCCCCAAGCGCAAGGTCAAGTGCGAGTTTTGTGGCAGCGAGTTCACCGGCGAAGCCTACGAGGTAAACAACAAGACCAAACCTGTTTTTATTTAGGTACAACTCAGCAAGAACTTGACGTAAATAACCTGAGTGACGCCTCATCATTTCCATGCCTGTATGAAAGACGTCTTTGTGAAAAGCAGCAGGAAAGACTAATGCACGAGTCTCACTGCCTCCAGAGAGTGTTGGTCTGTTTTGAAATAACATGTGTGTTGGCCAAAGGAAAGAAGTTTTGACTGGGTCTTTCATACTGGATGTGTTTTCCTCCATGAGGAGGCTGAAGTACCACAGAGTCTCCTCACGAACACCTCTGTCATTTCTACCAGGCTGCCCCTCCTCTGTTTACTCTGGCCCACATGGTCTCCCCTGTGCACACACCGACAGGGGCATTAATCCACCTTTTGGCTTCCACGTTGGAATTACTCGTGTTTAGGATGGTGTATATTTCAAAATGTTTTAATAGCAGTCCCAGTCTAATACTAAAGTTTCAGTACCTATACCACTGCATAACTTTTGTCCATAGTAAACACATTTTCTACAAAATCTTTTTTCCTTTGAACAAAGTAAGACAAACTTTTCAAGGTGTCATTCCTGTAGAACATACGGTACAGCATAGTCGGGCTGAATGACATGACTAGACGACAGGCTGTAACATAATAAATTGTCACACTGATGATTTGTTGTGCTGGCCTGCTCTTTTTATGTTGTCTGGATCGACCACTTAATTCTGATTGATTCTGAGGGTTGTCCTCATGGCTTAGGGGTTAAGACACCAACCATGAAACATTTCCTGTCATTTCCCATCTAATAAAGGCACAGGACTGGTTTGTTGAACACCTAGTTAAATGTCATTAAGTGTTGTACACGTTCTCACTTTAAATATAAGGATTTCAGTCAATTTACTTGTTAGAATAAATAAATAAATTCATTAATTTGAGTAAATTTAGGTCAGTAAGAGTCGTAGTTGGACCAGACAACATAAAATAAATAATTTAAATCTGGCAATAACTGATTAAAGTAAACAATACTACGAATGTGTCCAAGGATTCAGTGACAAAGTTGGGTAGGTGATAGTTGTCGATAGAACACAGTATCGAACAGACCTCCTACATTAACCCTCTAAGTGGCAAATTGTTAGCTTTTGATACTCTCAACACTTGAGCTTATGTGCACTTTTTGATTGTTACTCAAAAAGTATCCAGCGCATGTGATGTTTCACCTTTACATATCAACAGTAAACATCTCATCATGAGAAACGTTTATTTTACAGGTTACTTACTTATTAAACCATTACTTTATATAGTATTTGTGAAAATCCTCTTTTTTACTACATGTAATCATATTTCATCAAAACTAAACCTACAGCCTCATTGCTTTCAGAAAAATATATATTTGTTAATTAAAATGCTGTTTTCGAGCTAAGAAAACTGCAGCATATATACTGTAACACCTACAGTATTTCTAGTATGGGTTGACTGTGTGACCCGGTTCTAAATTGTGATCATGTGTTTCGTTTCTATCGCAGAACCACCAGGGTGTGTGTCCCCAGGAGAGTGTTTACTGTGAGAACAAGTGCGGGGCGAGGATGATGCGTCGTCTGCTGTCCCAACACAGCATGGCGGAGTGTCCCAAACGCACACAGCCCTGCAAGTACTGCGGGAAAGAGTTTGTCTTTGACACAATCCAGGTCAGTTTAACACAGCGTTTACAATCTGAATCTCTATTTTTTTTTCCCACCAAAATGACTGTGCAGATTCTCTGTTAGTAGTGAAATAACTTCATCACATTTGGCATGATTGAGCCAGTTTAGTGCCAAGGTATATTCTCTCCCAAAAGCCGGTGTCATTGTACCTGTCATCCATCTTTTATGTGACTCATAGAGAGTTTTCCAGGCTCAGTAGAACAGGATGGCACAGAGCCCACTGTAGCTGTAGGATGCTGCCTTTCATGGTGTCACTGTCCTGTGGCAGCTGCTTGTTAGTGTGAGCTGCTGTTTTGCTGTCTGGATTTTTATCTAGAAGCACCTGCCTCTACGCACATCTGGCCCGAGGCTGAGCAGTCATTCTCCCCTCCCCCAAGATGTAATATATCAGTCCTAGACATAATTTTTTATGATGCATTGATCAACTTGTGTTTCCCAGACATTAAATTGCACCAACAATTTTATTTTTATACATTTTGCCTCCTAATATGATGTTTATGGGTTTTTTTGTGACTTTCTAGTGGTATTGGATAATAAATTACCATTTTATATTGGCAATTTAACACTAAACATGTATCGCCTTTTGCTACCATTCAGTCCATTGTTTACCCATTAGCTGTTGAGTGTTTCATGACATTGATTTCTGGATTTTCGTTGATGCATTGATTTGCAGGGCTTTGCATATCTTGCTGGCAGCATGGTATGATTTTGCTCTGTGGCCTCAGGCTGCATGATCAATTGTTTTCTGTGTATTCTAGTCTATTTTTGCCCCCTCATTTTTAATGCATTTTTTTTAAACTCTCAAGGACTTTTTTTTCCCCTGGGCAACCATTAAGTTGTGACCATGTGTGTGTTATTATCACTCATGGTGTCGGACAGCACTGTATATATTAACATTGTCCTTGACTCCTCAACAGAACCACCAGTACCACTGCCCTCGCTTTCCTGTCCAGTGCCCAAACCAGTGTGGCACACCCAACATCGCCCGAGAAGACCTGGCTAACCATGTGAAGGACAACTGCGGCAGCGCTCTCGTTCTCTGCCCTTTCAAAGATGCCGGCTGCAAGCACAGGGTAAGACGGACCCACATCACTTAACCTGAAAAGATTATTTCTGCCTTTGGAGGATTTTTCTTGTTAGTTCCAGTGTTGATATACTAATAAAGCTCCAGGCTTGTTTGTCTGTGTTGTTAACATGCAATTCTTTCCTTATATTTCCTTAATATCCATGCTCACCCGGTCCAAAGCAATGATTTTTTTTCCATTTTCAAACATACAGCGCTGTGCCTGTAGGCTCTATTTTAATGAGAGCAACACTTCTATATTCTGACAGCACGTTTCTGTCTATTTTTGAAACTGACGTCAATTTGAGAAAATATGGACACGCTTGGGGAAGAGCGGCAGATGAGCATCATACTCGCTCTGCGCTTTGTTAGAAATGACAAGACATCTGGAAAGCTTGATGTGGAGTATTTAGATGGCCTGACAGAAAGGAAAAGTGGGATGACCATTAAATAAAATAATCCAAATGTCCATCTTCATCCTCTTCAGTGTACAGCAGAATTATAAATAGAAGTTGATCTACAGATGCAATATTCAGCTGTGTATGTGTTAAATCTGTGTGTAGTACAAATATTCTCACTGTGCAGCAGCTTCTGCATAATTGATCTCTTTGTTGTCTCTCTGGCAGTGCCCCAAACTGGCTATCGGTCGTCATCTGGAAGACACCACTAAGTCTCACCTGACTATGATGTGTAACCTGGTGGGCCGCCAGCGGCAGGAGATCCTGGAGCTGCGGAGGGAGATGGAGGAGCTGTCCGTCAGCCACGACGGCGTTCTCATCTGGAAACTCAACGACTACTCCCGCAAACTCCAGGAGGCCAAACTCCGAAGCAACCACGAGTTCTTCAGCCCGCCCTTCTACACTCACCGCTACGGCTACAAGCTGCAGGTCTCGGCCTTCCTGAACGGGAACGGCAGCGGCGAGGGCTCCCACCTCTCCGTCTACATTCGCGTGCTGCCCGGTGAATACGACAACCTGCTGGAGTGGCCCTTCTCCTACAAGGTGACTTTCTCCATCCTTGACCAGAGCGACCCGTCGCTTTCCAAACCCCAGCACATCACCGAGACGTTCAACCCCGACCCCAACTGGAAGAACTTCCAGAAGCCCTGCAGCAGCCGCAACTCGCTGGACGAGAGCACCCTGGGATTCGGCTACCCCAAGTTCATCTCGCACGAAGAGATCAAGAAGAGAAACTACATCCGAGACAACTGCATCTTCGTCAAAGCTTCTATAGAGATTCCCCAGAAGATAATGGCTTAAGATCCGATCTTTGTCTTTTTATGAAGGAGAAAGATGGGTTATGAACTGGAACTGACACTTAACCTTGAAAACTTCTACACACTTACCCTTTAGATACTTTCTGCCCTTACAGCCTCTCCACCACAGAGCTTGAAGTGAGTCTGTTTGGCTGTGTGAGCTGACTCGGAGGACCTTGATATATCACAGAGGAGAAAGCGTTTGGTCTGCAGAACCATCTCTCTCTGGTGTTTCTTTTTTTAATTTTTTTTATCTGTTTGCTGACCTTTATCACAGTCTACAACAAAAAGCCTTGGAAATCAAACAGTGCCTAGAGAGTTTATCTTAAGTTATATTTTTGTTGTTATTTCCGCAGTACAGATGTAAAAGATTATGAAAATGATATAAAATAGGGGTGAAGGGCTTCACTAAGCCTCTGCACTTAGAGTAGAACGAAAGTTAGAAGCTGGTTAGAGACGTCCCGTTTTATCTGGGGTGATCTAAAGAAGAGGGAGCTCAGCAGACTCAAGCTCAAGCCCAACTGCCTTTTGTTTACATGCTCGTACAGTATACTCCCACTGATCCCTTAACAAACACAGAGCCCTTGGTAAGAGACTACTTGTGAGGTTTGTGTACACACGAACAATCACATCAGTGTTTTCAGGTGAGAAACTTGCAGCATCAACCTTGGTGATTTTCGTGTTTTACATTAAAAAAAAATGAAACTTTTGGACTTTGGCATATACAACTTAAAGAAAAAAAATGAAATGCAACTGTCAAGCTGTATTTTTTTTTATTTATTTTTTTTAAGTTGACAAGATTTTCACCCGACAACGGCGAAGTTGCAGATCCATCTCTTCTAGTTAACTGCGCCCATCACAGGAACTGTCTGTGATTTGTGTTTGTAGGTAGTTCAACCCGGTCGTGAATAGCTTCAGGAGAGCGCCGTTGTACCAAACACACACTTCATAGTGACCCTATGAGGCTTCGTGTCTATTGTGGAGTCCATCAATAGGAGGAAAAGAAAAAAAGCACCTTTCGTCGGTCTTCAGATGAGCAGAGCAGACAAAGAGGCCAGTCAGACTTGTCGGAGAACATGTGCATTTAATAGTGAAGGAAAAGCCATGTGGCCTTTTTATACAGTATGTCTTCGCATGAGGGTTTTGTGGGGGGGCGTGTGGGGGGCGGGCAGGTAAACATAAACACATGCATGCTTCATGTGCTACCACCTGGACCACATTTTTGTACTGTAACCTGTTTTCTTGAAATCCTCTCCCATTGATGGCTATTTTGTCTCTTTCTTTGGACAGTTTGAGAGTTGGCAAACTGTCAAAAAGAATTTTTGTTTTGTTTTGTTTTGTTTTGTTTTATATACAGAAAATGTGAACGCCGTTGGTAATCTAACCTATAAAGACAATGTTTTGAATCATCAGAACACTTGGCTGTGAAGTGTATTGTTTTACTTAGCCTGGGCATGGATGGTGCACGGAGGCTGTTTGAAAAAGATGGTTAATGAAATGGTCTCTGCAAATATGTGGGTGTCTCGGGACTGACTGCACCTTTGTTGTTACCATGGTCACCGGTGTCTATCTTCAGCTTGGCACACAATGTGATGACGAGGAGCGGGTGAAGGAAATCAGCCCAGTGCAACACACCTGTCTCCATCACAGCACCATCCGAGAGGTGGAGGACTTTGATTCTACAGTACACTCATGATGTATGTGAATACTAATGTAAAAATGCAGAAGCACATTCTGTCTTTTTATTATTATACATGGAAAAAAAATCCTGATTTCTTGTCATAATACCAGCTGATATTTTACAGTGATTTAAAGAAGTGAGAAGATTTTTTGTAAGATTCTGTATTTTTAAAAATGCTTAGCTGTTTTATACAAACACTTTTCGTTGGAGAGTCGGGGTTGACTTTGGGAATTTTCAGACCCTTTCGTCTCTTGGACATTTGGATAATTTGTTTGTCCGTGTGGTTTGAGCCTCACATATTCTGTCTGTGTTATCTCCTCTTAAAAGTATTTATTTTAAGGAGCCGTCATGTGAGTTTGTACAGATGGCACAAATGTTTTAATATGTTGATTGATGAGTGCTTGTCAATTTCTTAATTGAAAATAAAATACCATATATTATAAGTGTTTCTCGTTTGCATTTTATTAAAAAAATCACTTTATAGCAGCTTTTTCTTAATTTGTCAGACATCTTATGCTGCAGCACGACGTCTTTTAGTCAGGCTGTGTACATTATAGGTGAAGTTCCAAAAACTCCATAATCCAACTTGAAACAGTCTTTAAAGATCCTCTCCAGACACATTTGAAAACATATACATTTACTCTGCTTCGAATAATAATTTGTCTGATATGGATTTTCCTTGTTGGATTTTCCTGGTGTACCTTGTTAGAAGTTCAAATTCAAATGACATCTACTCTTTCTACCTCATTAAATATCCAGAATCTAGGAATATGCAAATATTTTTCATTTCAAAAGTTTAACTACCGGACACAAGATGTCTCCTACATCAGTTTGAAGTCAGTTTGTAGTGTTTGTGCACTGAAGGTTTCAAGTTTCTACATCACACTTGTACAAGTTGCATACTGAACCAGACCAGTTCAGATCTCAGTTACTAAGATCTACGTAGACTCCGCAAAGTTTCCCTTTAGTGAGGACAATTTTTAAAAAGGAAACATTTACTGTTACAGAAATATTTGCCGATCATATCAACCAACCAGACATAAATGGTTTTGTTAAAGGATTTGGCTGGCGATTTTCTATATTTTTCCTATTGTCAACAAATCTCATGTGCAGAGCCAAACCAACAATGAACTCATCCTACTTACAAGTATCGTACGTTCATTCAAAGTCTGATATATCTTATTCCTCTGTGCTGTAGAGCTCTGTTGTTGTCCAAAAACTATTAAAAACACGTCAATGAGTCACACTGTTCCACTGGGTCTCTGAAGAGAGCAGTTAATGTAGCTTGTAGCTAAAAACGGCCCCAAAATAACAGCGATAAGATCAGCCTAGTATCACCAAATGGTGTAAGAATAATATGCCAAGTTCTTAAGTCATCGCGTGTTATGGCTATGCATTTGTTGCTTTTCACATATCATTTCACGCCATTTAGGTTGTAAATTCAGTCAACAAAAACGACCTGTAGTGACATTTGAGTGACAGGGGAAGTGACGCATTTCAGATGACGTCAATATAATGTGACTTTCTTTTCTTTTATAAGGTGATTTTGACTTATCAGGAGGAGGCGGCAAAAAGTTGAAAAAGCAGCAGCAGAGGCAGTTCGGCTCAAAAAAAAAGTTCCAGACATACAGTATATCTGATGAATTCACAGTGGCTCATTTGTTTTATTCCCACGTCATCACCTACTAAACGATCGAGGTTAGATGTGAGTGTAGTTTCTGTCCTGCCTTTTGTCGTCCCCACTTCTTCTCTACTCAAGATGGAGAGAAGTGAAGCAGCAGAGGAAAGGGGGCAGAGGAAGTGAGGCAGACACTAGCCCTGCTTTGAAGCGATGCCAGGAGTTTGCATTAGCTTGCAGTTTGGATGATGTTCAGTGCAGCAGGATTTAGGGGAGAGGAAAATGAGCTTTTAACGTCAAAGTCACTGAGAGGTCCCGCAGGAAGACAGTCCTGTTTTCCACTTACTGTACAATAGCTGGCCAAAGTCTTCCTAAAACTTATAATCTCAACTCTCTCGGCCTGCTTTTTTCTCTCTAAAAATGAAAACAACATCTGTTTTAGGAACACAGCATGACATTTCTCCATTTCTGTTCAACATCTTCCTTCAAAATTGAGAAAAATGGATCTTGGGTGAAACTTATTTTTCATTCAGGATAGCTGTTTACTCTGTTAAATGTAAGTTTCCCCACTGTGAGAAGGATCATTCATTTCAGGGAGGGGTCCTCTGGTCAGGACAGTCCCCTTTGTCTCTCCTCAAGCGAATACAGAAAGTTAATAGCTGAAGTTGAAAAGTCATACTCAAAAGCCATACTGACAGCCTCAAACTTTCCTGGCACAGGGTGTACAACACACAACCCTTTGCCGCTTCAGGGCAATGCAGAATGAAAATAGTAACAGTTAATTACATGTTCGCTAGCTCTATGTTTCCCATGCAGAGCAGAGCAGAGCAGAGTCACGTGTGGTTCGGTGTACAGCACTGCCCTTTGGCTTTGCTCTACTTCAAATGACCCTCTGCTCGTTTGGTAAATGATTAGCAGGTACAGTCACGTTCTCATACACACTGTGCACACATCATTGTCGTTCCATCTCAGTCAGCTCACCCGGCCTTTGGTCAACGTATGCTGAAAGTCAGATGCCAGCTGGGTTAAAGGAGGAGAAGGAGGTAAAGGCGGAGAAGGGCCTAACCCATGCGGCTTTCCTCGGCAATAAAAAAACAGCACATCAAAGAGGAGCTGTGGTTTATGAAGCGGTGCCATGCTGTCATCCCTCATGCGGAAGTTAAACAATTCTGCCTCAGTGCAGGAACTGAACCGGGGTGGTATGTGTGTGAGCTGGTGAATCGGTGTCCTACAGCAGTGAAAGAGCACAGTAAACATCTGAGCCACACAGCAGGAGTTTCCTCATGGACACATCATCTGACAAGAAGCTCACTGGTGGAATTTAGGGAGAACTGGGACGAAAGTAGCTTTTCAGATAAATGTCATTTTAAAAGCTGACGTTCAAGACAGAAACTAATTTTCATTGTGATCAACAACTCAGGTGTGTTCTATCAATACCAGGTGTTATTTTGTACAAAAGTGTAATGACTTAATTTGACTTTGAATGGAAGTTGCACATTGTTACTTTCGACCAGTAGAAATGTTAAAGTATCGTACCAGAAGCTTAAAATGATCGTATTTTGAGGAAAATTATCATACATGAGTCATAACCAAGAGAACAAATAGGTGTAAATGTCTAATTTCAGAAAACACATTTATTGAGAGGAGTGACTTTTTGACACTTCCTACAAATCTGTTAAAAGAAAAAAAAATTGCTGACGTAGCATAGAAGGGGGTAGTCTTTTAGGACTCACTCAAATAAAAATGTCCCATCATTGAAAAGAAAAGCATAAATGTTCAATAAACTAAGGAACAAAAACATTCCTGCATGTTTGTTGCCGATGATTACTTTCTCTCCCCTCACTCTCTCCGCACTGTCCTCACCTTCCTGTTCAGCACTCATTTTCTTTGCTCTTTTTCACATGGATAGCAGTAAGCTATCTCTCACGCAAACTCTTGCAGGAGAGCGACAGCCGTGCTCGTGAGTCACATTCATCATCACAGCAAGCATGATTGCCTGGAAGGATATCACATGAGAAGAGAAGAAGAGATGTGTAAACATAGATGTAGCATCCATATTTTACTATCCTGATTGTGTCAGGAAATTAATTAAGATGAGATAGCCTAGACTGATTACAACTACTAACACTAAGTATCACAAAATGATCAAATTGTTGTACATTATGGGCATTATTGATCATACATCGCACAGTGGGCACAATTATCATACAAATACAATAATTATTGTACATCTGGAACCGTTGTTTTCGACGCCATCAGTTGTGACGAAAATAATACGTAACACAGTATGAACTTGAATTGTTTATATTATTCTTGTTTCTATTAAAAATGTCTGGCAATGTCCTTGTTAATATGTAATTGCACAAATATGATGTCTTTTATCTTAATAAAAAATTATTACATTTAATTTTTAGAATAGGGCCTAACAATCATTTGGATTTCTTTTTCAGACCTGTAAAGATCAGCCCATGTTGATGCAATATGACATACACATGTTTTAATAAATGCTGTAACACAGTGTGACATTGTGATAAGGTTTTAGATAACAGCCTGCAAATTAAAGTGTGGGTAACTATTTTGTACATACATGGTACCAGTGAAGTACTTTCTGGTTAATTACCTATAGGTAAAAGTTATGCCAATTCATGAAGACATAAAGGTACCAAATTTCATGGCAATTCATCCAGTAGTTGTTATTTCAGATAACAAGTAACTGACTGACAAACCAACATGGTCACCCTGATGGCTAATAACAGCTAGCTTGGTACATAAAAATATATACATATTTTAAAGCTAATGTTTTGTTCCCTGAGAAACAATAATGTACACCATTTTAATAGTAATAAGTACTTTGTATTTATCACACCTCTGTTTGTCTTCCTCCACCAGCTCCATTTGGCGGCTCACATCAAGTTAAAGCTTTGATGCTTGCCTTCAAGGCGACCAATGGAATTGGTCATCAGGCCATTTGTTCTGGTCAGCAAATGAACAACATATGGTATATAATATGTAATATCATCACTCCCTGGTACAAAATCACTGTCTAGACTCATCTCATTTGTGGTTCTGCGATGAGTTACCCAGCTCTGTACAGTCTGCTGACTCACTTAGTGCATTCAAGAAACGCCTGAAAACTCAGCTCTTCCATGAACACCTCAACACTTCTCTTTAACCTCTTTAACCTTTTAGCTTTTTTTAACTTCTTTCATCTTGTTTATGGTATTTCTTATGCACTTGTCTAGTTTCAGTTGTTTCTTACTCAATAATAAAAAAAACTTCTGTCTAGTACTCTTTCTCATTACACTTGATAACTTGAGATATGTACCACGGCACTTTTGAGTCACTGTCCTCTAACGCTTGATTGTCTTGTCTAACTTCACTTTAGAAAAAAGTATCTGCCAAATGACAAAATGTAAATAAAAATTTAAATGTATTTAAAAACTTTTTGCAGAACTTAAATAGATGATAAGTACTTTCATTGTAATATCAGCACTGTTACCACATTTTAAACATTTTTCTTGTCTTACTTTGTATCCAGTACAATATTCAAGTATCCCTTAATTATTATATAGTAGTAATTAGAAACAGTTACAAACAGATTTGTTTTCCTCTTATTCTCCAACTTCCCTTGGACTTACAGTCCTGTATGTACCCAGTAAGTATGATACCTCATTATGTACTGAAGTGTTAACAAATTCTCAACAATGATTGTGTGCTTACCTGAAAAGTGTTGAGAATCAAATCACCATATCAAGTTATTTGACTTTCTTGCACAGTCAGTCTTGGTTTATCCAAAATCTAATCTTTGATTACTCATCCACCACACTCACTCCTCCCTAACTAAAAGACATAGGATGTGAGTCATTCCACTTATCTGCAACGAAACTGAAGCAGCTGCCAAAGTGTACATTTTTGTACATTATTTGTGAATATCGAGTGTGTACACTAACAGATATCTCATACATGAATAATTTAAAAAATGTCTGAAACACTCAGTTGAGACCCTGACCACATACGAGTCATCTAATTCAATGACAGCCCGGCTTGATACTCTTACTGTAGTGTGTGTGTGAGGCCTCATTTTCAGATTGATTTAACAGCTTAAAAGGCAACAGACATTAAGATACTGAAGGCATGATTTATCTTATTTCTCAATAAACTCCCATCAAAGTGTTCCCAAGCACCTTGCTCTTTGATCACACACTAGATGACGCAGAGTTATGGACCACAAATGCTATGATGAGGTTATCTGACCATGCTGCCCTCACTGATGACAACCAGGTTTGTGCTGACGTCTCTGGTGCAACAGCTGGAACGCACAGAGTCCAAAGAACGACCAAAATACGCCTGAATGATTTATCATTTAGAGAAAAAAAAAAGAAAAAGACAGCCTCTCCTGTGTATTGATTTATGCATTCCCTCTGATGTACGTCCATCCATCCAGTGAGTGATTGATAGTTTTCATCTCTTTTTAAAGCCAGTCGAGTAAGACCAGAAGCAGTGACCTGGGGGTCAAAGGTCAATCAGACCCTCTGTGGCCACCAGCCAGGACGATGCTGCCGGGCCTGGATCAATTTCTGGTCTGGATTACTGGAATAATACTCTAGCCTTGGGGGAAGGGACTGGGGGTGTTCACAGACCATTCACTCACCCACACAAGTCAATAAAATCTCTGATTGATCATAAATCATAAAACATAAATATGCTATAAATACTTTATGTTTGATTCTGGTTTATAGACACACAGTACATACAGCATCAGAAAGTCATCACAACACATTAAAAAAAAGCTAAAATGTTTCTTCTGTTAAAGAGATGCACTTGCTGAAACCTCTTGTTGCAAACATACTGTAAGAATCCAGCTGCAGATTACACCACATGGTGTCTGAGAATGTTTTATTATTTTTCCCAGGGCTTCAACACGTTGCAGTTGTCCAACATTTCAATTGGTTTCAGCAACATCGAGATTACACACTGCAGAGAAATGACATCTGCTGTGGTAATCATCAATTACTGATATTTGATTTGATTTCTGTTTTGCAAAATGTAAAGGATTTAAGCGTGTGCAAATCTGCTGTGTGTTTGAAAAGATGTGGAAAATACCAAAGAGGTGGTCCCTAATTAAACATGCCTTTCTATATTTCTATTTATCTGCTGATTTCCCTTTACTGTTAAATTTAAGCGCATCGCTGTTGTCTCTTCACTTGGAAACACTAATCTAATCCAGGCAAGATTTTTCTCCTATCTCTTGTTCAATAAGTCATTGGTAGTTTGAATATTCTTTAAAGCATACAGACAAACCAGTATGTGATATATGTGTGATGACTCTCTGACAGCTCTGATGCAAACAAGCAGAGAGGTGTGAGAGTCTGTCAACTGCTGTTTATATACTGTGAGAGAGAAGAGTGTGTTTTTGGCATGTGGTCTCCTGATGTCAGTACACAGCTTAATAGAAAAACTGTGATATGAGCATTCAAATTAATATTATGGTCCTTGTTGGTTGTATGGACAGACACACAATTAGGTGTAATGAAGAAGTTAACAGGAGAATAAATTATAAAAGTTTGCAACCTAATGTAGCCTTAAGGCTAAAATAGCAAAAAGAGTTGGTTCTCTGCTGCTATAACAAAAAAAAATCACTATCAAATTTATAGTTTCTGCATCTTTTAATGAGCCTGATATTCCATCCTTGATCTCCAGCTGTAATGTTTTCTCCTGACTGAATTGTGTAATTAAACAAACTATTACTGCAAGCAAATCAAAAACATTTCCAAGTATTGCACAATCATGCATGGCACGCAAACTGTTGTTTGTGAGTAAAATGCAGCACAGAGGTTGAACATTGCATTGGCGAAAGCTCAGTCGCCCATTGCTTAAAATTATCTTGATGCAGTCTGTGAATTTCTTTTTGAGCCATGTTCTCTGTGAACATCAACAAACTCCCATGGACTGGCATTTTAATAAGCACCTTTTCAGATAAAACTGTGCATGTTTAACTTTCATGGCCATGCCTACAGTGTGTATGCGGTTTCAGTCGGTGAACCTGAAAGGACCCACCGCTGACCGTTGCTTACATGAGTCAACATTCATGATGACAAATCATCCCAGCAGCGTGTGAACCGCTGGAGGCTTCCTGGTCATGCCCATCAAAACCACAGTTGAAGAATGTCACAATGACTGTACTGTGTGTCCCTCATGGCTTTGTGTCCCTCTTGTTTTTCAAATTCCCCTGCAACCGAGGCTGATATTTGATTTTAGTTGTATCCGAAATGAAAAAGAAGAGCTTTCTATTTATAACTAAATCTAAATCAGTCCAATATTATTAATAACATTCTTTTAAAAGACATGACTGTGGATGTTTTTCTTATTGTCAACAAATCTCATGTGCAAAGCCAAGTCAACTATGATTTCATCTACTTACAAGTATTGCGTGTGTATCCAAAACCTGAAATATAGTATTCCTCTGTGCTGTAGACCTCTGATGTTGTTCAAAAAACTATTAAAAACACATCAGCTAGCCACACTGCTGCACTGACTGACATGTTCCATCATTATGAAGAGTTTCGTCACATTAGTTTGTTTAGAAATCACTCCAAAGAGTAATAACAGCGATCACGTTTTCACCCTCTGGAAAGTAGTTCAGTGTATGGCAGACGCCACTGCGCATAGTAGTTTTTGGACAACAAACGAGGTCTACTGCACAGAGAAATATGATATATCAGGTTTTGGATACACACACAATACTTGTTATTAGATCAATTCAACGTCGGTTTGGCTCTGCACATGAGATTTGTTGACAATAAAGGAAAATATAGAAAATCGCCAGCCAAAACCTCCAGTAATCATTCTCACAGTGACAGTAATCTTATTTGGATTGGGAAAGAGTAAATTAAATCAAAATGTGTTTGTTGTCTTAACAGGCTTTGTACTGAAAATGCTTTTCTTTTCTTTCACAAGGACATAAATCTTCAAGTTATTTTGCTGAATGCTACATGGCTACCAGACACTAAATAAGGTAGCATTGTAGCTAAACTATTGTTATAGTACGTTTCCCCACTATTAATGGATTACTGGTCAATTTTATCTTTTTTTTTGTTGTGTCTGTCTAAAGTCTTCATGTAGGTTTTCAGGCTACATGTGGCTATTTTCCCACTCATCCATAGTCAAACATACTTGTGTTTCCTGTAATGTATTTGTCATTGAGTTTGACCTTGATTAACTTAGATACCAGGAGTCCATAGGATTAAATAGCCAATCCTGAAAAAAGATATAGAACTGAAGATTTGGTGCAGATTTTCTTCACAAACATTTCCAAGTAAAAGCATAATAGTTAATGTTTTGTTTGGAGGTACATTTTCCCCCAAAATAGACTGCCAATACCTTGTAGCGAATATACATGTAAACAGAACATATAAATTAAGTTTAATATAATTCAATTGCTTTTTTAATAGTAAAAGTAGCATTACACATAGACCATTACATTACACATCAGAACTTTGGCTTAAGCATCCAGTCCACACCCTGTAGCCTCTCTTCCAGTAGCCTTAGAGGGATATCTTTTTTGATGAAACAAACAACACATTTGGAAAAAACTTTATGCAGCTCCAATGTGGCTTAAATAGCAAGCCTATGGGTCATGAGCCATGGAGCTCACTCAAAAGAGGGGTGTGTCTCTATTTCAGTATTTCTGGGAGGAGCTGCTATATTAGTGATGTTTGTGTCAACGTCTTTCTTTTCACGCTCTGTCACATAATCTCTTCTTTTCTTTTTCTTTCAACTACTGACTGAAACAATGTCTGTTTTCACTCTGCGTGACATCTGTATCTACTGCTTTTTGTCCCATCTTGTTAGCCAACTGTCTGATACTCTGCATGCTGAAAGATAGATTTCCTCAGAAATTCAACTAAAATACTCATCAACCAGAATTAGCTCAATCTTGGATTTAACCATTGCCACCCCAGAATCCTCTCACTGCTAAGCGCAGTGTTGTGTTGTGCTTGTGGATACAAATCTCTTTGGCCTGAGGTCCTGCAGATAATCTTAACTCCAGCCTTTAGCCCCTAAGTAATGGCTTTCTGTGGCTCCAACCATGCAACCCATAATCTGGCCGTATGGTAAAAGGCCACATGGCAGATACATGAGCAGAGGAAAAAAGAGTCCAGTCTAAAATAGAAGTTTTATGGGTTTTGACCTATTTTTATCTCCCAGATTCTGAAGTTTAACATTTTACTAGCAGGTACAGGCTGGCCACATGTGACATACTGAGTTATTTTTGAACGTGATGACACTGTTTTCTTACACGTCCATTCATCCTAAACCTCTTACCCTCCACACATGAGGCATTAGTCTGATTAGGCAATTAAACTTACAGTAATGCCAATAACTAAGAGTGGTCTGTTGATTTTCAGTACGTGTTAAGATGTACACACTGATTTTCAATGTACAGTAAACAGTTTTGTTTGTTGGGAAGGCCAGACATGTCATACAACATGTTTAATCAAATTTGGCTTGGTATAACTCTGCTATGAAAACCACAGTTATCTTAATGTAAGGCTGCATCACAACAAAGCAGCAAGTGAATATTATTTTGGTTTGATTATTATTTTTTCAAAAAAACCCAAACTAGACATGTAAAGGACCATACCAGTGTTTTTTCATCATTTAGCACATTTAAACCACTCATACTTTGCAAATAACCATTTTTCAAACCATGCTGTCTTTGAAATTTTGATGTACTTTGTTTTCTTTTCATGGTATTTGATTGGTTTACTTTAATGGGATGAAAATCATTTAACAGACATCTGAAAGTTGTTTAAACTGTGGACATCAAGTATCCTTAATTTTTTATCTACTTTGTATCCCTTTTGTTATTTTTGTCAAAGTTACATCATGGTTGTGAAATCTGTGCTTAAACTGCAGTGTCACACGCCTATAATGTATGACAGAAGTTAATGCAAACTTGATGTTTACTGTGATGGATTACACAACAGAGGCAACTTTTGATAGTGGCATGTAGTTGATTTTCATGCTGAAGTAAATGGAAAGCAATGGTTGCCTGGAACACTAGAAATAATACTCACCTGCAGTTAAAAATGGTCGAAAAAAATGTAAAGTATAAATGGTTATCTAGTTAAGTAGCTAAAACTTGCAAACACAGAGGAACTTATGTTACAACCACTGATATTTTGATGTTTAATTTGCTGTTCCTATATTCTAAACAACTGGAATAGATTAATACATTCTTTAAATGATTAAAGTCCTGTGAATGTTGCAAATACGCAGTAAGTTACATCCTCCCAACAGTATAATTCAGTGTTGCACTCATGGAGTAATGCCCTGTAGTAGCAATGTCACACTCCTGTCAAGCTGTTTAATCCTATTACAACCACTTTCATCATCACCAAGATATCTAGATTAAATTTCCTGTGTCAACAGCGATTATACTGGGAGGGCAATGGGATTGTTGAAGCATCCAGATGGGCAGAAGCGACTGGAAGTGATCAGTAATAGTATAAGTATAGATTATATAGTGGGATGCTGCACAAGCTGCCCTTTCTCCAACAAATGCCTCTCAATTATCCATTTGTTGGCCAAGATGAAGAAGTAAATCAAATCCATGTGACTCCTCACTTGCATTTCAACACTACAAAAAGTCATCCTTTCATGGGAAGAAAAAGGAAATCAGAAACACAGAAAAAAAAGAGAGAAAATCTTGACCAGATGGTCCGCACAAGATTATCCTCTAAACATGGCTTCCCAGTCCCTCTTAGCCCCTAATGGCAACACTGTTGTTTCAAAGAAGACGGGGAATAAACACATTCAGCGCTATGTCAAGCAGGTCTCTCCGCTGGGGTGCTGTGTGTTAAGCATGTCCGTGTATGTTTGCGTACAGATGTGTGTTTGCAAACGTGCGGTCAGGGAAGGGTTACTCAAATAAGTGTGGTTCGTCTTTTGACCCAGCTGCATCGAAACACACAGCACCACCCACACTTGTCTTGAGCTGTATTCCCACATCTGTGCTGTGGCTCAAATATCACTGCTTCCCCCAACAAAAGCATCTGCTATAGGCAGAGGACGCAACAATCTGCTCTCAGATTGTCTCATGTCTTATAGAGTCCTCACCCTCAACCTCTGAGATCACCTCTCCTCCTAATGTGAAATCTTGCCTCTTTAACTCTGGTTTCTTGGGAGAATTGGCCTTCCAGAAATCAGGATCTGGCATATGAAACGTCCTCCTCTGCTAGATTAGGATTCACCTCATCCTGAGATGCAGGAACAACCAGTTTCAGTTCACTGGCGGGTGTTATTTTGGCCATCTGACGGAGACGGAGAGGACGGTGTGAGGAGTGTCAGTGAGCAGAGGTAGAGTGGAGCGGTTGCCAGGGTGAACGTGCTCTGTTCCACCAAGCCGGTCTCTGATAGGCCGACACCGCGACTGAGGGGAGGAAATTCTGCCAATTGGAAACAATTGATGTTTTGTTGCCGGGCCAAGCTTTCCTGACACAACGCTGACATTTATTGGCAACAAGGTTGCTCCTCGGGTTTGAAAAGGTGGCACTTTAAAAAAAAAAAAAGAGCGAATAAATATGGTCATTTGTGCTTCTGTTTGATTATACAGGTTTGTTTTTTTCTAAATAAAGTGACATATTATCCTATATCAGTAGTGGATAAATATTATGGTTTTTTGTTTAAGTAAAATAATTAATACCACAAAATTATAATACTCGATTACAAGTGAACTGAAGTAAAAGTGTGGAGGTAGTATAATAATTAAAAAGTAAATGTTGTCATTGTACAGAATTGTTATATTGTTACACATTATATTATTGTTTATTACAAACCCACTGATTCTATTACTCTTGTAGTTGAAAAATGGGGAGATTTGGGCAGTTTAATCTGTAACAATGCATCATATTTTGTGTTAAGTCTTAATGTAATGTAACGATAGCTGCAAGATAAATGCAGTGGAATTAAAAATACAATATATCCAGTGCAGGAAAGTAACTACTTTCTTCATGTGCTGTGCTTAGGTACAATTTTGAGGTTCTTGTGTTTAAGAATCTCCATTTTATGCTACTTTATACCTCTACTCCATCACATTTCATAGGGAATATTATGCTAGATATACTTTGCAGTTTAAGATTTTACAAACCATATGATCAGTCTATAATATAGAATGCAACAATTTTACAGTGTATAAAGTCACCTCCTCAACCAGCTACAGCATTAAACTGTTGTTTACATGTCAATGCATCAGTAATAATAATCCAATAACACCCTGAAAATGGCCATTATATTGCATAATTAATACTTTTACTTTTGACTCTTGAAATGAATTTACGGTGTATTTACATTGTGGTAATTTCACTTCTTCCACCACTGAATATATAATTTAAAAAATTGTAGTGCAGTAAGGTAGCATAAAATAGACAAATAAAGCACAGTGCCTCATTTTTTTTTTTTTTTTTGTGTTACATCTTGATTTCTCGCAAACAAACATAAAATCTTTCAAAACGCTTCAAAAGTCAATGAACTCTGGCTGCACCACACAAAACAGGCCTGACCTCATCAATAACCTTTGGCTTATATGTTACATTGTAAGGAAGTGATGAGATCTGAGCATGAAATTTGCTGTAAATGTTAAGAGTTAGGAAATATTGCTTTTCCAGCTGAATATAGTAAAAAAAACAATAAAACTAGGAGGAAACATCGGCTAAACTGCACATGTCAATAAATAAACAAAACTGGGTATTGATTACTGAGGGCTGCCTGCCAAATAAAAATTCATAATCCTGCATGGAGTTCCTTTGGTTTAGAGTACAGTCCGTCCTGCTTCAAAATCCTTGAGATAAGAAGCTAATATGTGTATGAAATATAAATATTATTATAAAGTGTACACTGTTGCAGGTTTAGTAAGATGTTAATCTTTATAAAAAGGACAGATTACCTCAAAATTCAGCTAAATACGTCAAACAAAACGATATAGTGTACATTTCAGGGATTTAATATGTAAGATGTGTGAATTATTTACATACTTTATTAAATCTGAGCAGTTCATACAAACAGATCCTCCCTGTTTTTAATAAAATCAAGTCCCCCCTATGACTTCAAGCTGTCTGAAGCTGTGGGACGTTTCTGAACTTTGTGCAAAAGATGAAAAACAATGAGCTCAGTATTCTCTGTGGTGGGCTTCTCTCTCTTCTAAGTATTCTTACATTTTATTACCTCCTTTATAACTTGGGTGTGAGTCAGAAAACTTATTTAGCAAAGGCTTTTATTTCCTTCATGCAGTGTAAAATTGTAAAGAAAAAAAAAGGAAAAAAAAAGAAAAGTAAAATCCCTCTGGATGAAAACATTAAAGCTTTGTTGCTTCTGTTCTCATTTACTAGATCATGTTACGCCTTCAGCAAATCACAATCTAAGCTTGAAAACATCAAATAAAACGTGAATCTTCTCATTTAGCTCATCATTAGTTGCTGAATATTTTTGCTGATGTGAACAAGATTTCTCCATGTGTTACTTAAAAGGAATCTGGTGTTATTTTGGACAACTGTGTCAGGGGGAAAGTCAGGCGTGCAGTAATGCAAGGTGGCAGCATGTCCCGATGTCATTCATTAGTCGTGCATCTCAAACAGCCAGACAGTAATTGTCAGCTGCACATGAGTAATTGAATTGGGCGGACGTGCTTAAACAATTGGCTCTAATTGCATTACTCTTTTGGACCATGACAACTATTGTCAGTCTGAAATTTGCCCCTTCAGCACTGCTAATTGCATATGTAAATCAACAATATTTGGCCCCTAACAAGAGGGGAGAGTTAATGTGATGAAGGAATTCGCCCACTGTGCTTGATCTACAGCAGGCCTGGCAGGCGTCCAGAGGTGGAGCCCGAAGCAGACAACAGGGATCCGGCCAAATTTGATTATTTCACCACTGCATCACTGTGTCAATCAAACGAGATGATTTAACTGACTCTGTTTTGGGGACTGTACAAAAAAATTATAACAGAGGGAGGGGGAGCAGAAAAAGGGTACATTGTTTTCTTTTGGTTAAAAGTCATCTGACTATTTCAAGTGAACCTTCCATTGATATACAATTACATAAAAAGATAGCAGATGATAACTACCCAGTCTCTGTATTCTTCTCCTCATAAACTAATAGTTAATAGGATCAATATGTCAGTTTGAGGAAACACAGAGTACATGTGGATCTTTATAGTTACCAGTGACTCAATGTTATTTCTCCATTTTTCCCCAAATCAACAATCGCTTCCACCTTCATTTTATACTGCTTTGATGCAGAAAGCTTAGTTACAGTTAAGTTAAATATGTCATATAAACTAAGCCTAATGCAAGTTCAACATCACACTTTGTCAACTTGTTCCATCTGTGAATCGACATACTTCACTGAACCACGTCTTCCTGAGATCATGGTTAAATGAAATGTTAATAAAGTGTCTTGTGTTTCAAGTCAATTTAAACTTAAATGACCAAGACCACAATCTTTTCCTTATCTTAAGTGCTGTGAGTGCTTCAACATGACCATAAAAAGTTCAATGATGCTTTAGTTGATAACATTGGGAAAATGAATGAAACACATTGTTAGTAAACATTTTGCAGAAATTTTCAGTATCAACATTTTGGCAAATTTGTACTGAAGGTTGTGGTATGTTGCACAACAAGCTAGCGAATCCCTGTAAACAGAACCGCATTCCTGTTCATGTGCAGTGGCGTCTGCCTTACATGAAATATCCTCGGGGACTGAAAATGTAATTACCCTGTTATTAGTCTTTGGTGCTGTTTCTAAACAAACTAACAAGCTAAAAACTCTTCTTAGTGAAGGAACATGTCACCCAGAGCAGGGGTGTGGCTCACTGACATGTTTTTAATAGTTTTTGGACAACAACGGAGGTCTACGGCACAGAGGAATACAACATATCAGGCTTTGGATACACATACAATACTTGTAAGCAGGATGAGTTCATTGTTGGTTTGGCTCTGCACATGAAATTTGTTGACAATAAGAAAAGTATAGAAAATCTCCAGCCAAATCCTTTAACAATGCTATATTATTTTGACATATGCAGGGGAGGGACTCGTGGTTTTCTAACTCAATTGGGCCTTGCTTTTTTTTAAAAAGGGGAAATATAAATTTCAGCCCCCTCCCGCCCCTAATAATTTTCTCACAGTCCCTTGAAAGCTCAGACTTCTCAGAGTAATGTGTCACACAGGGCGGTGGAGGGAGCGTCGAGGACGAGAGGGTGGAGGAGGAGGTCACGTTTCAGTTCCTGCAGCAGTGCCTCCTCCTTCTCAATCTTGCTGCAGAGTTCTCTTCATCCTCCTCCTTGGGGTGTGTTGAGCAGTCCTTCACAGAAAAAGACAGAGCACATCTGGAGCCGCAGCCATGGGGCCAAACACGGCGCCAGCCCAGCTCTGAGCCAACACCACAAACACACACACACACAAAAGCACACACATACACACACACACAAGATGCTGCTGAATGGTGGCATCGAGAGGATGTTTCTCACATTTTACTCATTATTTATGCATACAGGACCTCTGGAGTACAGGATGTATATTTTCAGTGATGCAAGGAACAGTTTTCTCTTGACTCCACAAAGGAGGAAAAGAGTCACTCTAAAAAAAATCCCTCCCACTGAAGTGCCCTTAAAAGCTTCTTAAATTAATCCTGAGAAATTAACATAAGCAGATACAATTCCTTTCTCATTGAGGCAGGGGAGACCTCATGCATGTTAATTGTTCACAGCTTTTATAATTCAGTCTGCCTGTTTCTGATTAAGAGTCAGCCACGTGGTACAAGAGATGCTGAGAGAGGGATCTGCGGTACATTTTTTGGGGTTTGCGGGATCCAAAGCTATTGTCTTGATTGGCCAACTGAAACTTCTCTGTCATGCTCAGAGTTGTGATTATTGCTAATTTGACCAGCTGAATGAAAATAATACATGCCAAATACAGCTGGGTAATTATATCTGTGGAAAAGGAGGACAACAGAAAGTGCAGACTGGGATTGGTTGATTACTTCTTTTTTGGGAAATATTTTGATCTTACACCACCCTAAAACTGTACTTTCATGAGAATCCGTTGTTCGGGAAAGATCTGTCCAAATTTGTGTCACTCTGTGAGAGTAAAAATAAGGGTAGAAAATGTCTAGCATAATGGTTAACACATGCTTGCTGATGTGAAGTTCACATGAATACACTATCTCTCTTTAACATGAAGAAATCTAGGTAGAAAAAGGAAAAAGGGACCAAGAAGCAGTAAAACCAGCAAGTCAGAAAATTTAATTGATTTATCTCTTTTCTCAATTTTTCTTTGTATGAATATGACCATTACAATGAGTTTTTAGCATTGCTAAAAATCAATCAGTCGGTCAGTCCACCACTTTCACCCAGATTGAAATATCTCAACAGTTATTTGATTGATTGCCATGAAATTTTTTACACACGTTCATGGTCCCCAGAGGATGAATCCTAATCACTTTCTCACAAAGATCAGTGTAACTCAGGTCAATGTTAAAAAAAAAAAGATTTTTGCATATTAATGCGCTGGACACACCACATAATAAGTAATGGAGGTCACTCCGCAATAATGTGAATACAACCCAAGTATTGTTTTTTTCAAGTTTAAAATTTTGGTGTCACTTCCTCAAGATCATTGTTAAAAGCTCACCTATTTGCATCAACATTTAAAAACAATACAAGAAGAAATCCACCATAGAAGAGGCAGAAATACAAATTTCTCCATTGACAATAATCTCAATGAACCAGAAAGCAATGCAGTTACAGAAAAAGTGCAACTATCGCTTCTTTTTCTCAACCTGAAAATGAATCTCATGAGTTTACAATTCTATTCATATATTGATTGGAATGAGGACAGGCAGTTTATATCATATCATATTTCATCTTCTCTGGGGTTGGTGAAAGGCATGTTGGGAAATGAAGGCAACATTTTGCTCTTAAGTTGGTGCTGGAATGCACTGAACATTATCATTTAACATCATAATCTTTCTTATTAAGATTAAGACCCTCGTTATTGTCATTTCTCAGCACTCACATACATTGAAATGAAATTTGTCCTCTGAATTTGACCCATCCTATACACTAGGAGCAGTAGGCAGCCTCAGTGCCAACAGCACCAACTCCAGTTCTTTCTGCCAGTACCAGTGGTCAGGGTACTGACAGGAATATTAACCCTAACATACACGTCTTTGATGGTGGGAGGAAAATGGAGCATCCGGCAGAAACCTATGCAAACACGGGGAGAACATGCAAACTACCACACAGAAAGGATCTTGGGTGGATGTGGTTCAAACCCGGGACCTCCATGCTGTGACGCAACAGTGCTAACCACTGAGCCACTGTGCCACCTGATGTTTAAAAGAAAAAAAAAATGTATACATGAAAAATCCACTGCAAGCTTATTAAAACCTTTATTTTGTTAGTAATTTTCAGCTAGTAGATTCAAGCACACTGGCCCCTGTGCTCCCTTGCTTTAAAGGCTTTATGGGCTCCTGGCAGGAGCCTGCAGCTGGAGCAGACCAGGGTGCAGGACCGGAGGAAGGGGGTGGTTGAAGATGAAGAATAAGGTCATCGGGCAGTGCTCTGCTGTATTGATGGGTCACTGGGGAACCTTCCATCAACAACAACGCCCGTCCGTCCTGTTGTGCCTCCACACTTGGTCAGTGTGTCGGGTTTCAAGCACATGGAGTAGATTAGCTGTATGTGGCGCTTAACCAGGGTGACGTTTGCCACATCCTGACTAAGCAGTGACTGGTGTGTTAGGAGGTCCCTCTTTGTTTTCTCTATAAACACAATGTACATTTAAGACTTGTTGCAGGATGGTGGTCCATTTACTGCAGCCAAAGCGACTGTTGTAAAGCAGTCTGAGGAATGTTGTTGGATTTTGGCCCACATTGTAGTGGAGAGTTTAACTTCATTAGGAGTAGTTTCCTTTTTGATACAGCTAAACTATGCAATAGAGGGAAGTAAGCAGCTTAAATCAGCATTAATTGATTTTTGGCCACTTGGGAGCAGCTGAAAGTACAACAATGATTATCACCTTGTGAAACTGATATGGCAAATGTGTTAATAAGTTGCCTGTGTAGCCATTAGCTCTATTTTAGTGTCCACCAGCTCCTGAGGGAAATATCCGACTCCATAGCAGCTAAATGCTTTACCATGTTCACCAGCTATTTGCTAACTTTGACTGTCTGCTGTTTGGTGCTGGAAGTTGGCGCACAGTGGGTTCATCAGAGCTTTTTCACTGAAATCTGCTGCATACTTTAGCTTATGAGAGTAGTGAGAGTGAACCAAAACATTAAAGTTGGGGTCCAGAAAACCAAAACAGTGAGCTGAAAGATGCTAAAACGTTCTGTAGAGCTTAAGGGAAACTGCAGAAGTTTGAGAAGTATAATGCTCTGACAGTTTGTCACTACGTGCTACCCCTTTCATGTTACATATTTTATTAATTGTTACTGTAAAAATATTGATAAGTGCAGCTTTAAAGCCACCAATCATTATTTTCTAGATATTTATCCATGAAATTGTGTAATTTTATAGTCTCACACCTGCCTTTTTGTGTAAACACTGTTTTCATACAATAATTCAGTATCACTCTGAGGGACTCTTTCATGGCAAATTAATAAAGCAACCAAATATTATAAGCAACAATACATATGTGATGTGTGATAACAATTGATCCATACAAGTGGGAATACAGTATGTCTTTTTGCTTGGGCTCCACAGAGATCAAAGTGCAGGGTCAGCTACAGAGCAGCAGCCAAGGGCTGTATGTGTTTTGCTCAAGGGCACTTCAGAAACCCTGTGAGACTTCATTGAACTTGTGTGTACATTGTGACTTCATGGTTGGCTTTCATTCTCCAGTTTGGACTGCACTCAACATTCTTGTTTTTTTAATATACTGCAGTGACTTAAACGTCCTTTTTGTCATTGTTAAAGCTGCTCGACATGATTCACGCATTCCATTCCTATAGACACAAACTTTTACAGCCAGGAGAAGAGTAAAACATTAAACCATGTTCAACAACAGCCACACAACACGGGGACTTTCAGCCTGCATCATGGGCCACCAAAGATACATAGCCGTTTATTGGGACCACGTCAGTGAACTTCTCCCTTTCAAGGAATGCCTGGCTGCAGTCCCAGAACCAGCTGAACAATGAAGCTGAAACTGCAAGGTGCTCCCCCACTCTTTATCGCACTGTTTTGAAATCAAATAGATTAAAAAAAAAAAAAAAAAAGATTTCTTCGAAACTCCCATGAACGAAGGGGGTGGTGATGAAGCCGTGAGAGCTGCTGAGTGTGTGTCAGGAGACAACAGTGTAACGCTTGGTGTCCAATTTCAGGCTGCACTCACACTGCAGTTAAACACACTGAGCTCTTTGCCTGCTTGACTTAAAATCGCTGAGCTGTCCTACATACGTAAACAGCAGGAGTTACTTTTTACACATTTCAAGCTGGAAAACAAAAAGTTTCACACACTAACCTCTTAAATGCAATAGTTTTGGTTTTCTTTGCCAAGGTCTTGACATTTTCTGAGATTTCTGCCGTCGGAGAAACAGGGACATTGTCTCTGAAAAGACATGTTGAATTTTATAATGCCATTTTCAAATCTGTGAACAAACTAACATAAATTCACTTCAGTTGTACAATATTGGGGTGGTGGCAGAAATGTCAGAAGCAGATACCTTAAAGAAATATTTTGGTAAAAACACTTTCATACACAAGAATTAGATGAGAGGATTGATACCACTCTCACATCTGTGTATGAAATTACCGGCAGCTTAGTTTAGTTTAGTTTAGCACAAAAAAAAACAAACAAAAAAACAGGAAAAACAGCTAGCCTGGCTCTGCCCAAAACTAATAAAATCCTACCAGCACCTCTAAAGCGCACTAATTAATAGGTTGTGTCTTGTTTGTTTAATCCACACAAAAACAGTGTAAAAACTACACGTTGTGGTTATGTGTTGTATGTGTCATTTTTCTCAACTGAGAGCAATGACAGTCTGGAGTCCCTGTGACAACAAAACTCCAGGAAGTTACTGCACCCAAAACACAAGATAATAACATGTTAATTAGTGAGCTATAGAGGTGCAGGAAGGCGGACTTTGATCAAAGCCAGCTGGTCTCTACTCTGCATTGCTAATCATTAGGGGTAAATGAGAAAACATATTTTTTTAGTGATTTAGGTGAACTCTTTATAACAGTCTAACATCAGAAAAATCACATTTGATTTCCATGAAAATATACTGAATTCTCATCTTCACTACTCAAAGCAGTATCAGCTCTTTGGCTTTGTAGTGGAAGTTGAAATCCACCTAAAGTTTCACGTGATAATTTACTGAAAAACACAATAAAACCTGATCTGCTCATATTTGCTGTAAAGAGGAAAATGCTTGATTGAATCCACATGACAAAACAAACTGAGAGGAAAAACCAGTGTGACAAAAGTGTTGCTATAGTGAAAGAGCCGTTTGCAGCCAGTTATATATAACTGTAATAATCAGCAGTGAAGATGGAAATTTGTAGCACCCAAATGATGAAAATTGTGTCTCTTTCATATTTTCTGTGTCAAAGATTCCTGTCTATATCCCCTCTCCTCCACGTCTCCACACTGCATACGTAATGACAGGCTAGACTCGGTAAAGCCAACTGAAAATAGATAATGATGTGTTATCTCAGTCACCGAGGCTGTACAGTATGTAACACTGCCAGTCCCCCGAAGAAAACGTCAGCGAGAATGTCTCATATTTCCATCATGTTCCTTTAGATGCAGCTATGCTCTGCTCTGGTAATATTAGCGCTGTCTTATCAAGTCTGTAACAGTGTCACACTGACAGGATGTACATGTGAGGGAGGGCACAGCTAATACCGGCTGGCGTGGGCTCTTTGAAACATGCTTAGGAGTGACTCAGAGATGGTTATCTTGGGTCTGGGAAGTAAGCATGAGGATGAGGTCGCTCAAATCTCAGAGTTTTTCTGCAATGGTGAATCTTGTGTAGCATTTGCTCATCAGAAATACCTGAAGTTAGGGGTGTATTTGTTTTTTATAGAGAACGGTTCCCAGCATTTACAATAATATTAGTATAATTTATTTCTCCTTTCCTCTAAAATGCTGAATTGTTACTCCTTTGTTCCCCATAGTATTGTTTTCCTCCACGGGATATACGCGTGACTGGCGAGCTATGTGTTATCGGAAAAAATAACTGTACCTGCAACTTGTCTTTCCAGATACATGACATGTTGCTGTTTTAGTCCATTTGCCTCCATTGTACTGGGGTGGAGACAGATATCTCACAGAAACTGAAGATAGATACTGATAGAAAAGATGATGAACAAGTTTACTCACAAATCAATGTAGAACTGAAAAATGCCTCTATTGTGCTCCTGTGTGTTGAACTTTGACACATAACGTGGGTCAAAACATTACAGTGATTGTGGCAACTGCAGTTTAGTTGAGTTAGATAAACATCTCAAGAAAGAAATGTTATTAAATGAATCAATGATCACTCATTGATTCATTTGTATCATTTTTGGAAGATATATTTTACATGATGTACGTATTGACCAAAAAGAAATCTAAGACTAAATCAGATGTCTTTAATCAGTTCAGAGCAGAGGGAGAAATGTTTGAACAAAGGTGATTAATTCAATTTTCAAGGGTCAATACAACAGACATTTTATTACAGATCAACTTTTTTTCTGGCAATATTCAACAATAATAAAGCTGTTGCCCCAACAACAATTATTAGTTAAATTAGTTTATTAATTAAATGGTAACTTGAGAACAGAACAATATGCATCAGATATACAGATTTTAAATTCAACAGAGCAGCAGAGTCATAGGCTTTCCTACCATAACAGCAACCTTTCATATATAAAAGTATTTATTTATAAATGTATGATAAACTGGGGGGGGAAATAGTTGAATAGCCAAAAACTAATTGAAGTTCAAAGGGGACATACAGTATATGCACATTGACAGGCCTATATAATATGAGGCTCTACTGGAAGATTTTTGCATGATTTACAATTTACAACAAAAAACTCTTTATCTTATACTGGCCCTTCATGCAGCCCCTCAGTTCAGCCTCTGTCTAGGGCAGGCTGTTTTATCTCCTGTCTCTTTAAGGTTCCCTCATGCTGAGCCCACTCTGTTCTGTTGGTCAGCTTTTCTGGATCCACAGGCTACGTCAACAAACCATGAAACAAACTATAATTGTAGGATTTCACAACTTCTTGCTCTTTACTCGAAATGTCAACTTCTCAAATACATCTGTATGTGTTCGAGCTGAAATCCGATCTGAAATTTTAGAGTAGAAAAGGCAAACAACACATGGAAAAACCTTAGCAACAACTTTAGCCACAAAGGCTACATAACGGAGGCTGTTTATGGGCGTGCGAGGCAAGGTAGAAAAAAAACGTTGCAAATGAAACGTTCAGAGCAGGTTGAAGCCCTGGCTTTTATGATAACCTCAAGTTTTGGAGCTTTGACCATGTTCAACATAGATATCATCATAACAGTATATAAGTAAAATCACAAAAAGCACAATATGTCCTCTTTAAGTCTCAGCATCTGAAATAAACGTCCTTCTGTAGCTGTCTTTCATACAGATATAATCTGTGTTTAAATCTCTCGTGACAAACACAGATTGAAACAAAACATTCACAGTCCTGAGAGGAGGGAAAAAAGATATATTACATGTCTTCAAGCCACAAGGGAAAAGGATATCCTCTCCAACTCAAACAACGAATCTACTGTAAGTCTCTCTAAACAAGGTTATGGTGGAAGACAGTCGCCCTCACGCTCAGCGCCTCACTGTGCACTGATCAAACCAGTAAGTAATATGTCAAAAGGTGGTGAGAAATTAAGGCGATAACATTGTAATGGCCTTGAGTGCATATAAATCTCAGTCTGCTGAGCCTTTCAAGACAGCTGAGGATGAAGGAGCTGAGGTTGGAAGGTCATGAACTGTCTTTATGAGCATTGTGGTGGCAGATGAAATAAAGATAGATGATAGGTAGAGGAGGTGACTCACTCAGACGCACATACAAACACACTGAGCCATCTTTGCAGGACACGTGCACAAGTTGGTATAAACACCAAGTCACTCTGCAGGAAAATCGTGTCAGCCGGGCAAGAAGCAGCAATCAGGAAGAGAGCGAAAACATTTTAAAAATAGAGACTCGCACTGTAAGCTGCCACGTTTGAACAATAGAAACCGGGGAGGGAGGATGAAGAGTCGTAACCTAAGCTGTTGGTTTGGTCAGCTTGCAGATGGACAGAGTGCTCTGTTAATGCTCCTGTCCTCGGACTGGCAGGGAGCACCCTCACCTTTGACCCCAGCTGGATGCCTATTCTTGTGGGGGGGGGGGGGGGCTTCTCCCTGCTGCTGCTTTGCTGCTGTTTTGACAACATAAGGAAAAAGTCTTTCATCAGGGGGAAAGAGCCATATGTCTTCCAAATCCCCCGACAAAAAGAGAAATACCTCACATCTTCATCTGCTTTAGTCAGGACAGTATTGATCCTCTCAGAAGAGATTTACATCATGTGTCAGATGTGAATATGATTTACGTAATGGCAGTCCAGTGGCCGCTTAACCCCTGCAGATGAATACATTTCACAGGATTCGCATGGGCCCTGTGTCCTTGTAATCTGCAGGTGAAATATTGAACAACAGGGTTGGGATTGAGGAGATAATGCCTCAGCCTGAGTCATAATCCCCACCTGCAATTTTGAAATCCACTCGATTCCTGGTAATCCTGGTTGAAATGTGGAGCTGCAGATTCATGTAAGCACATAAAAACATTGCTATCTGCTCCACATTTCACCAGTGTAAGACAGTTTCTCTCCACATCATGCAGCCTTAACTGACATTTATTTATAGCTCCATTAATCCATTCTTAATTTGAATTTAAAAGTGAATTCTTGACCTCAGAAACAGCAGTTCACAAAGCAACGCAAGTAAATAGCTGGCCTGGAGCTTTTTAAACATATCACATGATCTTCATCAGAGGATAGTTTTCCCAGTTGACATGGATATAGATGTGCACTTTTCATCTGCTGATGTACAGTAGATCACATGATTTGAAAGACAGCTACTAAGTGGACCTTGAGGTTAGATTGTTTAGTCAGCAATTGTTTTTTATATTAACAGCAGATCAAATGATTATGTGCAATGTGAAAGAAGTTGCTGGGAGTGGCAAACCCACCAGCATAGAAGCAGCTATGGAACATTTTCAGCCTCTTTTAGCTCATTGTTTTTTTTACTTTATTTGTATGGATTTTATTATAATATATTATATATTATATATAAGACAGCAAAATAAAAAGAATGAAGAAACAGAAAAGACCAAGTCATCAGGGGCAATACATAAGTTCAAAGGTAAGGGTGAGTTTATATGTTAAAGGTTACTTTCTCAATTTTCACAGAAAAAACAAATATGTCCTTATCAAACACAACCAAAAACTCTGGAAGTAAGTTTCCTCTTCATATCAGAATTACAATATCAATATCAATATCAATAGAGTCCTGCATTGATCACACCATAAGATAATTGTTTTGGTTTTAAGGCTTGCAAATGTACTGTATTATACAGTCTCATAGGCCTTGTGTCTATCATCAGCAGGAAACTGCTGTTGCTACCTGTCCAGCACTAAACGGCAAAGAAATTAGTGGCTAACTAGTGATGAACATCTAGCAGTCAGATGTTCAACTCTTTGGTTGAAACCAAAACACAGCTAAAAGGAGACTGATTATTAGACTTGTCAGGTGGACAGAAACACCAACATAAATTAATACTAATTTAGCTCTGTGTTTGCTGGATGTGATATCTGGACGTTCTGTCCCCAGGTCGTCCAACAAAATCAGTTAATACAGCTTTCAGAGTTTGAATTCCCCAAATTTCATGACGGCTAACTGATAACTAATCCAGTGATTCCCAGACGGACCATGGTCCCCCCCCAGAATGTGTACTTTGGTAATCTCTCTGTGAGTTTTATGAGGAGCTAGAGCTGCCTGCCTACCTCTGTGTGTGAAGCACCACTTCACATACACTCTGGCCAAGTACAGTGGCACTCGCTGAATAATATCACCGGTGGTGGACGACAGCAGCAGTGAAGTTTTCACACCAAAACCTGCTACCCTCATGTTTGCAGCTGTCAGCCTGCCTTGTTTTTCCTCAAAATGCTTTTTTGCTCTGCACTTATGTCATCAACTTCCAGCGTTGAATAATTGAAGCAGACACATTTTGTCATGTAAGGAGGAAGTTGCCTTTTTCTCCTCTGATACATTTAACTTGACTGTTAAAGCATCAGTGGGAGTCGTGGCCTCTTTATGAATTAAACATTGTGCCATCACAGACCAGAGGGAGTGTTACCTTGCTTTTCTGCAGCTGAAGAGGATCAGCTGGGCGTGTCTGTTTAAAAGTCTCAGAACTTTAAAGTTGGGGGTAGCACTTTAGTTGCATCATCTCACCAATTCTATTTATAGCCCGCTGTCGTGCATCCTAAGGCTGATTTCAAACATTAGGTTTTATGAGCAGCCTCAGCACTTCTTCCCCTGATTAACGCACAGGATCAGCACTTTTATACCACATGCTAACTTTTGGCACACTTTTTTTCACTTTTTTTCTCGCTTTGTTCTCGTAGGGACTATACCAGACAGTGGTGGTGGTGGTGGTGGTGGTGCCACTGGTGGTCCTGCAGCCTTTCCTGATGGCCCGAAACCACATGTTCCCAATGATCGCGAGCTCAAATGATCACTGGGGAGGAGAAGTAGACAAGACACGACTCGGCAGCCCAAACGGGGAGAGCTCTTTCAACACTGTGGTAATGTGTCAGTGTCACCAGATACAGGAGCTGACACTTAGATGGTGGGGGTGAGCGACAAGCCAGCAGCATCTCAGAACAAAAGTGTGTAAAAAAAAGTTCAATACAAAGCAAAATAATAGTACAAACTAAATCTCATGACTCTCATATCTGGTCCAGTATTAATGCATGGTTCAAGTTAATCATTTATTTATTGGTTAATGATTCTCACATGCCTTACTGTTGTGATGTGTGCTTTTGTGTGTGTGCACTGATGAATCTTGAGCCCATATTTATGTCATTGTGCACCAAGCAGATAAGCAGGCCGTTGAAAGATTCAGTTTATCCAGAGGGTCATGAGGGAAGTCCTTTGGCCTATACAGGAAGCATGTAAACTGAGTCTCCAGTACAAACAGGAAGTGAGTGATGGATGGCAGATTTTGTTGAAGAGAGTTGTGGACAGACAGGAAAAGCTCGAGAGTTCCTCAATCACTCCAGCACATGGCCGAGTTGTTAGAAAGCTGTTAAGTTGCTGCAATGCAGGAAAAGGACTTCCTGTGGCTGACTCAGTGAGTCACAGGGTCACATCATGCAGTTTCTTTTTACTGATTAGACTTTTGGCTGCAATTGTGCTTTTTAATCATTATTTTTTTATCAAGATATCAATAGAAGTAAGCCCTCTCTATTTGCTATATTCTGTGTTTATCAGCAGCCACAAAAGGCTTCTTCTTTGGCCTTTCTTGCCTTGGTATGAGGTAACCAAGATACTAAAAGTTAAACAATATAAAATGAATAAGTAGTTGAAGAAGAATGGACTTGTGTAAAGTACTCCTGTACTTCTACAGTAGTATTTGCAGTTCTTGGTGGTCTAGGAGTCATGACCCCCTGTACTGCAGCAGAGACAGGTGCTGCTGCATTTTAATGTCCTGCTGCATCTGCTGCAGACTGTCGTACTCACATTCAAGAAAGGTCCTCATCGTGTGACTTAAAGTTTCGACACATTCTCGCCCCAGAGATTTCACGTGTGTTTCATTTGCTAAGTCTAAGGCTTATTTTCTTTATATCTTCTTATATATCTTATGACATAAATATCCTTTTTCTTAGAGGAAACACGATTTTGGAATATTGTCCCACAGTCTAGATTAATAGGACCACAAGCTTTGCAAGATTGTTACACAATATTTTCAGAAATACAAAACATAGAGGCAAAGCTGACGCGCAAACTGACACAAAAAGCTTTTTAAAAATATTTTGGGGCATTTCCTCCTTCCTTAACTGGACAGAAGACAGTAGAAACCTGACAGAAAACAAATGGAGAGAGAGAGAAATGGGAGATGACATGCAGCAAAGATCCTCAGCTGATCCGTCGACATTTCAAATACACGGTTAGGATTCCTCAAAAAAAAACATTTTTTTAAAGAAATGTGAAATGTTTGATATTATCACAGCTTTTTCATCAGCATGTTAAGTATCTCAAAATTATGTCCCTCAATATCTCCATGACACTGAATACAAATAGTTTTACACAGCAAATCTAGAGAATATTTAACGTTAACTAGCTTGCTTCTGTAATCCTCTGTGATGAATCTAAACTAAGTTGTCACAAATGAAATAAAACTTTTGCGAGTTTAATCAGTGACAGTGCCAGTTAAAATCAACTTCTCCCCTCTGCTTTCTTGTCCATTTGTCCATCTTGTGCCTTTTTTTTCATTAAATTGAACACCAAATGATGTAATTTGTGTGCCAAACAGCTTCCTTTCAAATTCAAGGAGTTGATTGTTTGTTATTAATTCAGCATATGAAAAGACAGCAGGAGTCTGAATTGAAGGCTGATGCTGTCTTTTTACTGCCAGTTATAAAAATGCAGCGAGAGTTTCATGAGCTCTGTTCCACTGGATCAACAACTGAGTCAAACCTGCTGATGAAACCCAACAAAAAGCCTGGAGGTGACTGCAGGCTCTTGATAACAGCAGCGCTTTCATCCTGTTTAATGTTAAATACATGCATTGTATTTCTTTATCCCCTGACATTTATTACATTCATGTATTTACCCGTTTGCACTGTTTTGAAGAGAGAGACACAGCCAGGGCTGACGCTGTTTCTCAAGCCTACAGGCAGACACCTGTTGTGAGCTTTTTGTGGTATCGCTGTCTATAAGCGTGAGCAGTGCCTCTCCATGACTGTGCTTCTTTACCCCTCAGCAAAAGAGTTCATACACCAGGTCAGATACATACCTCTTCTTTGCTTGTCTGTCGCTGGTGTCACGTTCCCTTTAAAGAGATATAGCAGACACAAAAGATGGACTTACTTTCTTGACACTTTTCTGCCACAGCTGCAGAGGTTCAGAAATAGCAGTCCTATTCACAACTGACAGACTCACACCACAGTGAAAATCACTGACTCACTGACTCTTTGGACCTTTCATATCCAATTACCTCAACATAACTGCTCCTGAAAAGCAGTATTAATATGACTTCCCAGATTTCTTTTCTTGTTCCAACATCTCCTGCTCTTTATATCATCTAAATGTTTTAAGAAATGGGATGAAACCTTTAAGACATTTATGTGGGATGAGAAGAAATCAATAGAGAAATTAAAAATGTAAAGTTACCAAAGAGTCAAGGGGGATTGGCGCTATTATGCCGCACAAATTAAGCGTTTGATGACCAACACCGGATGGATGGATGAACAACACAACAAATCCAAAATAGCCAAAATCCAAAATCACCTGTCAACAGCGTCATACCCCCTCTACCAAAGAGTATACGCACACAAGATGCATGCGTCGGTGTTGTGTTTGTCCACTACAATTGTGTCTACCGAAGAGTATACACCTACAAGATAATACATCAGCATTGTGGCTGTATAAATTGACTTGATTCAGTTTTAAGCCACATTTTTATGATAAACTTTTTAGATCTTGGTCGTTTATAACTATATGTTTTAACTGGATGAAGGATTTTAGTCACTGGATGTCTGGATCAAACAGCGTCAGAGAAACACTGATTTTTTTATGTGAAACTCTTTTATTCAGTGTTTTCACCTGTTTTAATCACCATGTTTGTTCTGGAGAGGAGGAGACCTCTGTGGATAAGTCGGCTCCCAGTAAAAACATCCTGAACGATGAACACTGTAGTAATCCTATCCTGGAGTAGCTGGTTGTTTACCAATGAAGACAACAACTCCCATGATCCCACACTACTTCATACCATCATCACACTCTGTCTTTTGCTATTGTTTTGATTGAGAGACCCCTAGCAACTGAAATTACATATTGTGCGTTTAAAGCAAATACAACAGATCATGTTTTCAAAACTAAAAGCTAAACGTGGGTTGATAAGATTCTAATGGATGCTGAGTATGAGATGGATTCATTTGAAATGCACTCATCCCTCAAACGTTTGGAATTGCTTGAGATTTTTCCAGATAGACATCTTCTTTTTGCTATCAAGATTAACTGTGAACAAAAACATAGTCAGTATGACCTATGGCATCCTTTTCAGTGTTCAAACATCATTCTGTTCACATGACCTGTTGCCATCAGTGTCCAAGAAAGCGATATAAAATGAACAACACTGCAGCAAGACCATCCTATTACAGTGAGTGGCATAATAATGACTTTGAGCATATCTGCTGTGCTGTGGAGGCAGATACACAGCTGTGCTGTCTCTGACACAGAGCAGGATGTACGTGCATGCCTGTACAGCCTCCCTGTAATCAGCATCCTGGCTGCTCAAGATAAGGCACAGAGGCACAGTGTGAGGCTGCGGCTGGCTTTCTGCCAGGAGACTTCAGGGCAAAGCATCCACACCAGCAGCACCACTGTGGACACTTCTGCCTGTGACAGCCGGCCTCTATTTTACTTCCCCACCATCATTATCTAACACATTATACCACCCTAACACCTTTGTTGTGTACAGTAATTAAAAAGCCTTAATCATGAAACACTTAACGATGTGTAAATAACTGCAGAATAGTTCCACATTTTGAAAACTACACTTGTTTTGCTTTCTTTCCGAGAGTTAGATGAGAAGATTCGTACCAATTTTACATCTGTCCACTAAGCTTAGCTTAGCATGAAGACTAAAAACAGGGGGAAACAGCTAGCCTGGCTTTTCCTGAAGCCTGTATATAAAGATGTACATAGCGAGATGTAACGTTAGCTACTTAAGCTAAATTGTGCTAACAGGACAGCTGTCGTAATCAAGTAACATTAAATTCAATGAAATATTGTGACAATACTCGACTCAGTGTGAGCCCCGGAGCCAGGGAGAGCAGCAGCTGTCAATCACGTCTGTCAGTCAACGCCCACACAGCAGACATCAAAGCTACTATAAGTCTTCAAATCTTATTATTCCAAAATGACCACCGGCACACTTATTAGAGGACCCAAATCTAGCCGCTGAGACCATATTGACTTGTTGAAAAAAATATCGACTTAGTATTTCTAAAGAGAAGTAAGCACTTTTTGAATTGGAGCCAGAGATTTTTTGGAGCCAGCATCTAGCAGCCGTTGGTGGCATCGCACTTTAAGGTGCTTCCGCACTGGCTTCAGCCTCAAGCAGTAGCTGCCGCTTTTGACCTGCTCCTCTAAAGTTTAATAATTAACATATTTTATCTCTTTTGTCAAATCCACACAAAAAACAAAGTGTGAAAAACAATAATTTGTGGTTTTACGAGGGATTATGTGGTGGTCTTTGTGCTAAGCTAAGCTAACTGTGTAGCTAACTCTCGGCAAGAAAGCAAATAGGGTTAAAATGTCGAACTACTCTTTTAAACTGTGCCTTTTTTTATTTTGAATCAATCATCTATGTTGCTCCTCTCCTGTAAATTGTTCCCGTCTGTGTCTGTACACAGCATGGTCAACATATTTGGAAATATCAGGACATGTTTGCCCCATTTCCCTCATGAGAATCAATTTAATTCATTTTTTAAAAAAAGGAAAAATGACATCCACGCATTTCAGAGCTGCCTGACCCACTGTACAGCAGATAATCAATCACAGAACACATGAAGGCTTAATTTGATTTTGTCAGTTTCTGTGTTATCGCTGTTTTCATTGCAGCTGAGTCGTGTGTTTTCATGTCAGTGAGCACATTATGTTACACTGAGCTTCCTGTCAATCAACTGACAGCCTCGTGAAGAAAATTAATCTCTACTAGAAAATAATCCCTCAAATTTTACAAATGTTGTACCTGGTGAAAAAATAGAAATGATGATTTGATTTTAAAATATATATCAGCTGAAAACTAGTGCATGAAAACTAGTCAGCAAGCGACTACTTCCAGATTCTGCCGCTGCCAAGTAATAGCACTACAAATGCTCACTTGACCAAACCAACCTAAACATCGGCAGTACAGTAAAAAAAAATATTGCGATTTATAATTAAGAGTGTTAACTAACATCTGGCTTAAAAAATAATTCTAATGAACACATTTGGAACATGAAGAAAGGTGTCAATGAGAAAGTCTTTAAGTACATCTGTGATATGTACAAAAAGGTTTGGGAGCTATGTGGAACAAAAAACAGTGAGATTGAAAGAGTTATGAAGAAGAGGTTCAACAAACTAGTAGTGGGTCTGCAAAGCATCTTTTAGCACCCCTTAACAGTCATATTTCCTTATAGCTTGGACTGTAATTTACTTTTAATAACCTCCATTCTTCTCTGATTGCTGTTGGAATATATACTCAAGGAGGCTTTTAGAAAAAAAACAAAGCCCTACTCCTCTAGATTCATTTCAGCAACTGTACTGTACTATAAATCAGATCCCAAACCCCTTAGTCAGGGAAAATACACTCCATGTGGAAGCTGTACTACGTTGCATCAGCCAAGAGAGTGAGGGGGAAAAAAAAAAATGTTTTTAACATGCAAAGAGGGCTCTGTGTGGCTGTGTGAGCCGGGGGCAGCTCTTCAGCCAGAGCTCCATCTTTACGAGCCCACAGACACAATCGCACTGGAACATGTGGTTTTGATCGGCTCACGTGCAAGGCCGAGGCCAGTTAAAGCACCGGTACACAGTGATCACTCACTATACTGCAGCAATGAGAACCACATGCCAGTTTAAACCCAAATGCCCTGATCCTAGACCCTGTTTTCAGTCATGTCCTGTCTCGAGGGAGCTCTGTTCCCAAGCTTGCAAACAATGGCTCTGTATTCATTCAACTTTTCAAACAGTTGTGAGACAACAGAGCCCCCCCCCCACATGTATTTTATTGTGATACTGGATCATATTGGCTGATGTGCTAAATAGCTGAGGTGCAAAGGAATTTGTCTGCCAAAGTTTCAGGATGTTTCTCAGCACACATTCATTAGGATAGAAAGATGATACTGAATGACTTTCATCATACTGAAAGTTGCATCAGCACAAGTTTGTCTGTGTGCAAACCCCTCCTGTCTTTTGGAGTTTCATTCCATAAGTGGTGAGAAAAAAAAAAAAAAAAGGCTTTATTGTGTTTGCCTCTGTTTCACACCATCAATGCAAGACCAAACAGGTTGAATCCGCATCCTGATTCTGACAGACTCTGCAACCTCTTTCTCACGCAACCTACATGATGAAATCACTGCTCACCTGTTTATCATACATCTATGCATTTTTTCTTTACTATTTCTCCATCACACAAAAACACACGCGGAGGACAAACAAGTGCTGAGTTTGTTGTATGACAGCGCTGAGCACAGGAGGGAGAAAGTGTTGCCAGAATGATTAGTCGATTAATTGATTAGTCTAGTGGTTCCCAAAAAAGGGGTCACAATATGAATCTGAGGTGATTTAATAATAACAATAATAATAAGTTTATTTAGTATAGCACCTTCTGAGTTGAAAATAAGACCATAAAAATATACATAGCGTAAAAACATATGCCACAAGTTTCAAATTAAAATAAGAAAATATAAAAGAAGAAATATAAAGCATATTTTTGCTATTGAGTTTATGTTATATGATTTGTCAGTCAACTGAAAAAACAACAACTATTTTGTTGATTGATTTATCGTTCAGTCATTTTTCAAGCAAGGATGTCAGATTCTTTCACATAAGCTTTTAAAATGTTCTACCAAATCTGCTTACTATTATTTTATTGTTGTAAATAGAACATTTAATTAAGTATTATTTAAGTATTTAAAAGGTATTAAAAGGCAAATTATTAAAAAAACAAAATCATATATTTGGCTTTGGGATTATTGGTAGGACAAAAACATTGATTTTTTATTTAAAGACATCACCTTGCGCTCACTTTTGACATTTTAAAGACAAAATTATGAAAAACAAAAACAACAAAAAACAATCATTACATTAGTTACAACCCCATGAAAGCACCCACACACAAAAATTATGCATAACAGTAGTAATAATAATCACCACAAAAATTCATATTCTTCTTTAATGTCTTTAGGTTTAGGTTTCAGTCACTTGTCAGCTCTGCTCTGGCCTGATCACACCTTCTCACTGACTGTCCCGCTGGGATGTACTTGTAAATTTAGCCCATTTGCCCTCTGTCTGGTCTGTGATGTCCGCAACTTGGCAACAGCATGTCATCTGATGTTTGGTGTCATTGCACTGCATTCACTGACCATGAACAGATTGTTAACAGCACACTTTGTGCTCTAGTCACCTCTCAACTGGGGGAAAAAACCTTCCAATTCCCCACCCAGCCAACAGCTGGCTAATCCCCTCCAGCGATCTGGTACCACAGAAAAACCTCACAGTGGACACCCAAGCTGAGGCGGTGATATGCATTTCTGCTGTGTGGTAGTAGAAAGTGCCACAGCAGACAGGTCGTAACCCTGAACTGGTGGCTGCGTGGGAAGACTGGTGCTGTCTAAGCAACATACATGTGTCTTTATCTGCCTTTCTCTCTCTCTCGTGCTGGTGCCGCTGCATTCCAGCTCTGACCCTGACAGCCAGTCACTGCTTACTTGTGCTCTTCAACACTCCTCTACATTCACTTCTTAAGAGCAGGTGACAACCAAGAATACTTTCACTCTGTCGACAGGCTGCATGCCGCTGTTAGAAAAGAATATAGTTCTGACATGACACATTTTAGCCACCTAGCAGACAGAAGATATATAGATTAGTGTGAGGCTCTTTATAGTATACAATGAGGTCATCTCTTTAAAGATATTATTCTTCTCACAGACCAGCAGGAGCTGCAGCTTGAGGGCTCAAGGTCATTTATGCTCCAGCTACAACAGTTCAGACTTTTATAAAAACTTTTTTTTTATTGTCCCGCATGACGCCTCGCTGTTATTTCTGTCCATTCTCCCAAACGCCACCATAGATAATGCATAATGCACGTCATCATTCTTCACCCAGATTAATCTGGGGGGGGCTAAATGGGCTGCTGGGAGCAGGACTAAAGCAACAGGCCTGTGGTGTCTCTCCAGAGCAGCACTGGGAGAGCCTGAGTGTGGAAGCCATCAAGGCTCCAGCAGCTGATGTGCTCTGACAATGTTGTGGTGGATCCGCTCTGCCGTAAGAGGTACATAGGAAACACGGTGTGGTTCACATGGGGAGCTCTTTTTCCATCCACAGCTTGGCCTCAGTGGGGTACATCATCTGTGTGTGTGTGTGTGTGTGGGTGTGTGTGTGGCCACATTTCCACATTTCAGGCACAGAGATCTCATCCCTCAGCTCCCCCAACTTTTCCCACACCGGCCTCATCCATCATACTTTGTCCTCCAGTGGTGGAAAGTAACTAATTAGATTTACTCAAGTGCTGCACTTAGGTACAATTTGGAGGAACTTTATTTGAGTGTTTCTTTACAGTTTTATTCTACCACATTTCTGAGGGAAATACTGTGGTTTTACTCCTATACATTTATCTGACAGCTTTAGTTACTAGTTACTTATCAGATTAAGATTTTACATTAAAAAAACATATGATTAAATATTAAACCAGTGGTTCATAACTTTTTGGCTCGTGAGCTGTGTTTAGTTGTGGCCCCTTGTCACGTTTCAGATGGTGTTGTTAGCAGTTTCACCAAAGATTTATTTCCCCTCTAAACCTCTCAGGTCGTTTCATTTAAATAACTGTGCAGCAAACTTGTGCAGCAGAACTTTGTTTTTTCTTCTTTTTTCTCCCGCTGATCATCTTACAACCCTTTAGATTTATCCTGTGACCCTTTGGAAGGGGCTCGACCCTTATAATTAAGGACTAAACTACCCAACTGTATATATTTATTAAAGTGTCTGTATATATGTAACTAAAGTTTCAATGCTACTTTGCACATTGATGAATCGGTATTAGCAATCAAATAATGTAATACATAATAATATCAGTCACAGAGGCCATTTTCTGCAGAACATTACTTTTTAAACATTTAGGTGATAATACATCTGTACTTTTACTTGAGAAGAATTGTGAACGTAGGACTTTTACTTGTAATGAAGTACTGTATTTTTACATTGTCCTTTGGTACTTTAACTTCAGTAAAGAATCTGAGCACTTCCTCCACCACTGTTGTCCTGCTCCCCTGGGTGTTTGAATTAACCCGCTGGCTACTTGGACACTGTGGCCCTTTGGATAAAACTCCAGCGCAGACCTCGTGGAATTCTTGTTGGCTCTGCTGAGGCCTAGCACATGTTTTCTCAGGGCCTGTGTGTCGAGGTACGTCGCGTGGGAAACACTTGCATTCCACACCCACTTCTTGACCTCCCTGAACTCTCACTGTGCTGATTCCTTGGTGTTACCTTGGCCGTGGGGAGAGGATGTCCACCAAGCACACAAGGAGGAGGAACATATGTAGGGGGAATCTCTCGCTCGGCGAAAATAAACTGATGACACATTTGTGTGGGAGTCATCTGCTTTTATTAATTTATTCAATTCAAATAGTGCTTGAATGTTTTGCAGATACTGAGGGACGTCAGATCATTCAGATCATTCAGATCATTACTGAAATTTATATGAATGCAGAATCATCTTAATTTCTTGAAGGACTTAACACCTCACAGGATGAGCTTGCATATAAATCAGAAGTGTCAAGTGCTGCATTCAAAATTCTCAACTTTACACAAAGCACAGATAAAAGCAAGCACGTATAACAGGAAAATTAAGTTTAACAGCTGCTCCCACTGTGACAAGAATGTGATTTTTATCTAGCGTCTTGTCAATACACACGACCTTTTAGTTTAAAGAGACATAGCTCTGAGTCACTTTGCACCATGTGAAGATCTCCTGCAAGCAATAATCAGCTCAGTGTGAAGATTAGAGTGACTGATAATATGTGAACTTCTTTACGAGGATCTTTGGCCACATTTGCTTTTAATCATAAAGATCCTTTCACACAGTAAAGATTAGTCTATGATTAACAGAAGAATGTCAATGGGTAGTAAAGCTTTAGTAATATCCATAGGTTGAAAGACTTCAGTGCAGTGTCACTGCAAGTCTTTCACTGGACTTCATTTCATTTATCAACTCAGGGAGGATACATGTTACTTCTTAAATGCAACAATTCAGTATTGCAATTCTGTAAGGATGTTGGAAGAGAAATTAGGAAAAGAATTTTTCAAAATTGATGAACCAGAGGCAGAGATGTCGTGACTTTTCGCTCCAAAAAGCTCCAAAAACTCTGGATCCTACAATTCCCATGATGCAACTCTCTGATTAGACCCTCTACCCAGTAAAAGCCTGTCTTTCAAACTCTACACTCCCGTTTCTAATGCAAGCTTCATGTGAAATATTTGTACTGATCATCATGTGTAAAATTGGTGGAGTGCTCCTTTAAAAAATAGAGCGTGTCTGCACCATCTGTACATGTTCTACGCTGCCACATTGGCACTGCATTCCTATCATTATATGGAAATAAGTTATTTTAAGTTTTAGTGTTTTCATCATGAGTCATTCTTCTATTTTATGCATAATGCTATATTTGTTTTATGTGCTCTGCAGCTTGTTTTATTTGGTTCATTTTGTGTTTTTGCATGTGCATGTTTTATGTTTATGGTTTGAATATTTGTGCACTTGATTGTTAGTTTTCCTGGTGAATTTGAGCAAAAGTCTGCAATGTTTAGGCGTTTGTTTTAAAGAATAAAACAAAACCAACCACTGGGGAGGATGCTTAAAGACAAATTCCACTTTACTATTACACTTTACACTTCATTATAGATTATGAAGCTCTTCTCTCCTTCTAGAGACTGTAAAGAGAAACAAACACATTGTTTTCATGGTGTAATCAATTAACTGCATTCAGTAGCATGAAGGGAGAAAAACTGGACCTTTTCCTGTGAACATGGCAACTGTATGTTAATTAGCTGTAGCGGCCAGATGGGGGCAGGTAGTTTAATAAATCTGAGCTGAAACCATCCTTTAGAAACTGATTATGCAATTAGAGCTGACTTGTCCTTAATTTCAAACTAAAGAAATATGATTTTCTGTGCTGATCTTTACTCACAAATCCAATTTGTAAAGCAAAGCTTTCAACGTGCACTCCAAGCAACTATTCACTGACGTTAGCAAGGATATTGACGTTATCCAGGTGTCTCCTCGTGTTGCCTTTTGTCCAGACGTATTTAAGGGTTCGTGTCCATTTTACCTCCTCACTCTTTAGAAGTGCTTAATCTTGTTTCAGAACATTTCCATGACAGGAGCAGTTTAAATGTTTTTTTTTTCAGCCTCTAAGGCGTGTGCCAGATGCCCTCTTTTCTTCAGAGGGGCCCTCATATTCAAATCACAGCAGCTGGGAAGTGCTTTGGTAAGAGGAAAAGGAGTGGGCAGAGGCTGGGGGAGTTTTTAAAGATGTAATGGGGTGGGGGTGTGCATTTGTTTGGCCGGTGTATAATCTGGCACACTTCTATAACAGAGAAACCCCAAGGCTCTCAGTCTTTGATCCACATAAGCAGTGTGAGGCCTGGAGGCTGGGGGTTTGCCTGGTCTTTTAGGCCTTTTACTCTGGAAGGCAGAGTAAAAGGCACAGGCATAGAGAGAGAGAGAGAGAGGGGGACTCTGGGTAGGCGGGGGTGGCATGTGGCTGGAGAGACAGCAGGTTGTCTGCCCACAGGCAATGATGCTGCAGCAGGGGCCGTTGTAGGGGGCGAACACGTCACTCTGTGAGGCTGACATTATTTTCTTTGTTAGTCTCCATGTGGATAATGAATTCTGCCCGCATTCACTGCCAAGATGTGATTTTATACAGTATGCTGCCACATATGCTGACCCTGGCATTTCCAATTGGCTTGCAGTGAGATTTTTGCTTTATTAAAGTCTCATGGAGGCTACAATACTGTCCTCATACAAATTAGGCTGCAGAAAAGTCAGCTTCCCAGCGTTTCTTTTTTTTTTTTTTCAGATTATTTTGGGGGGAATTTTTAACCTTTATTATATTGTTGACAGATAGTGACAAGAAACATGAAAACAAAAGTCCCTGGAGTCGAACCAGTGACATAAACTTTACATAGTATGCGCCTTAATATGTACTTTTCAGAGATCTTTTTAGCCCACTTATGGCCTCTTTGGGAACATCAATAAACATATACTATATGACCAGAATTATGTGAACATTTCTTTCCACATACTTTTGTGTACTTTTGGTTTGGGGCCATTTCAAGGTTCAGCCCCTTAGTTCCAGATTAAGGGACATCTTAATGTTACAGCATACAATGACATTTTACGCAATAGTGTTCCTCCAACTGATGCTCTTGTGGCTGAATGGGAGCAAATCTTTGCAGCCAGGCTCCAAAATTTTGTGGAAAGCCTTCCCGGACAAGTGGAATCCATTAGTATATTATTGCCCATAGTTTTGGAATGAGATGCTCAAAATTCAAATACGGGTGTAATATTTGGGTGTCCGTATTCTTCAGGAACAAAAGTTTTCATTTTAAATCCAAATTTAGTGAGATTCAGTAAGTGTAGTTCAGAGTAAAACTTGGCTTAAGGGGAACATCTTCACTCACACATAATTTATAGCGCAAACGGTCACACAAAAAAGAGAAGTGCCTCTCCTAAAGATAAATAAATCATAACGCTCTCACAGGATTGTTAAACAAACTGTATTCTGGCAGTAAGCTGGAAATTCCACCGAGGGGGAAAGTACAACTGTCCCTTTATCGTGCACAGACTGTTGGGAGGCCGCTTTGTCGTTACTCATGGATCTGTGTTGCTGGAGGCTCTCATGCTTACTGAGTGTCTCCCCAGAGGGTCCGGAGAAGGGACGCAGGGTACGCTGCAACTGAACACACTTGTCACTGTGGGTCCTCATCACAGAGATAGCTCAGGGTAACAAGAGGAAAGGAGAACGCTCAGATTTAACCCAATGTGCAGTTTGGTAGCCACACTACGGCCCGCTTGATGGGCTTTTAGTAAGGGTATTTGCTGTGTGGATTTTAACTACTAAAATAAAGGAAACATTGCAAATTTTTAGCATCAAGTGTAATGAAATCTAAATGTCAGAGAGATAAAATTCCTCCCTAAATGTCACAAGTTGCACCTGAGGTTGCATGTAAAGTGATAGGCCTACATTAAGATTACCATTACACTGAAAATCAAGTTTCCAGTTCACTGTGGATGTCACATCTGTACTGAATTAAAGGTTCTTTTCACAAAAATCACAAAAAAATGTGTTTTCTCACTTGCTTCTTATGGGTTTGGGGCATGCAGAGTTGCGGTTTTATGTATCAAGGTTATGAGATATCGGTGTTGCCAGGTTCCCTGATGTGCATTCACCAGGGGTGTTCATGAGGTTTAGAAGCTCTATTTGATTCAGGGGCCAAAGCTGGACACAGACACTGGAAAATATCTGCAATCATAGATATTTATTATTGATTCGGAGAGAGAGAGCTGTTTACAAGCCATTTTCGGGGGTACATTTCAAGCAGGACTCCTTGGGGTGGATTTTATGGAGGGAAAAAACAGCTACAGGGCTTGAGTGTGTAACGTAGTCATCATTTGTCTGTCCATTATCCATCCCAGTACATACTGGTCTAAGGCTCAGGTGGTGATGTGTGCTCAGAGAAAGACAAAGAAAATCATTCATTGTTTTCTATAAGAAAATGGTGCAAGATCATCACCCTGTGGTAGGACGAAGAATGACCAGTCACTTTTTCTTGCAGTATGATGGGAATACAGTTCACTCAACCTGATAAAAATTGAGTATTTTTTACAATGAAAAATATTTTGTATTTTTTAAAGTATTTTCTAAATCTGAGGAAATAACAGAAACATTTAAAAAAACAAACCATATCTTATACTGATATAAGTTGGACTGCAACGATTAGTCGATTAATCAATTAGTCAACTGTCAGAAAATTAATCTGCAACTTTTTGATAATCGAATCATTGTTTTTATCATTTTTAAGCAAAAATGCAAAAATAAACTCTCTGGTTGGAACTTGTGTTTGGATTTGGAGCTTTTCTGTGTCATACATGATAGTAAATTGAATATCTTTGGGTTTTGGACTGTTGATCAGACAAAACAAGACATTTGAAGACGTCACCATAAACTCTAAGAAATCATGATGGGGATTTTTTCACCATTTTCTGACATTATATAGACCAAACGATGAATTCATGAATCTAAAAAATAATTAGATTAATTGATAATGTAAATAATTGTTAGTTGCAGTCCTAGATATGAGGCATGTCTTAGTTTTGTTTAGGGTTTGTTTTTTTTGTTTTTTTTTTAAAAAGCCTCACACTGAGGCAGAGGCTATATAAACAACTGCCTTCTCCTGTCTGATGGGAAATAGAAAGAGAACGATGCATGAACCAGGTAAATATGCAGTTTATGAAAAACTATTCATGAGCTATGTGACTTTTTTATTCAACTGCTGTCTTACATGCACAGGAAACCGTAAATCAGTGAACCAGTAAATGGTCACAGCCACTCCGAAATGGTGAAATAAGGTGAAAATAGGTCAGATTTGGATCTGCTGGAGCCCAGGGGGCGAATTATCGATCGATTTGGGCTCGACTAGCCTTCCTGAACAGACTTAACGTGCGAACTCTGAAAAATAGATCGATCCATAACATCCCATACTATCCATTCTGATTTTAGTGTTGTTGAAACAGCATCATATGGATCGTCTGGCATCTTTTGGAAGTAAGTTTGAATCGTATCACACAATAAAATTAAACCGCTGATGTTTTTAAAGTCAACACACAGATCCTTTTCTCGGGTTATCTGCGGTTAGCCACATTAGCCCCAGTCTAGTTAGCATTAGCACATAGCGATAGCTGTGTATTATCAAAACAAACTGAGTTATATGTCCAAAATGTTATTGCTTAATCCGGCATACCATATGGTTTCTCGCTGAATACATTTCATTTCAGATTCAGGCAAAGTTTAACATGAGCATCAGATAGTTAAAGGTAAGTTAGCTTGTATCTTAGTTTTGAGGTTACCGTTATGCGGTGTTTGTTTACAGCCGAATATTCACAATTGACACTAAGCTCGTTTTAACAAGCTGCTATGAATTTTTTCATGCAGTAGCTTTTGTTCCTGAATGAATTGACGTTAATAATATTATCTTTTATAATAGTTTGCCCTGCAAGTTCTTATTAAGTGTATAACTTAAATATTAATATGAGTTTATCAACATGTCCATTTCAGATGATCCTTTCGATAAACCACCATGCAGAGGCTGCTCATCATATCTGACCGAGCCGTACATCAAGTGTGCAGAATGTGGACCTTCGCCTTTTTTACTATGCCTCCAGGTTGGTAGATGACAAATATGCAAATGATATTAAAGGACGGGTTCACAAATTTTCAAGTCTGCCTTAAAACAACAGTCAGGGGTCCAAATGAACATTGACACGTTTTTCTTGCTGTAATAATTCCTTCTTACTGACCATTAGAAGCTCCCTTCATAATTGTGCTTACAATGTAAATGATGGGGGACAAAATCTGTAAGCCTCAGACTGTGCAAAAATGTATTTAAAAGTTTATTTGAAGCTAATATAAATCTTCAGCCATCCAAATGAGTTGAATCGAGTAGGTCTTTTTCAACATTACAGTGTTTTTAGTGCTAAAGTCCCTCTTTTTGTTGCTATACATCCACCGGAGCTGTCGGGGGAAACACAAAGAAAGGAATTTTATGCAAAAAAGACTGTAAATGTGGCAGATATCCACTTGATATGACTAACTCAGACTGTTGAAACCTTATATAAGATCCACAGTGTGTCCTCAAAGTCATTTTGTGGCCCCCATCATTTACATTGAAAGTGCTTTTGAAGGGGATCTTTTAATAGCTCGTATCAACAGGAGGAATGTTTACAGCGAGGAAAACCTCTCTCAGTGTTCACATGGGCACCTGACTGTTGTTTTAAGACACATTTGTAAAACTGTGAACCTATCCTTCGGAGCTTTTCTTGTTTTCCAGACTACTCTGTCACTGTTCAGTCTGACTGAAATTGAACTTGATGGTTTTATTTCAGTGTTTCACCAGAGGATTTGAATACAAGAAGCATGAGAGTGATCACAAGTATGAAATCATGGTAAGTAATATAAAAGTCTTTTTCACACAGACTCTTTCCACTTGTAATCTCACACTTCAAGCTCTTCACCTCTTCATACAGACATCAGACTTTCCTGTACTGGAGCCTGGATGGACAGCACAGGAAGAGATGGCCTTGTTGGAAGCAGTAATGGACTGTGGCTTTGGAAACTGGTTAGTGTTAATGTCCTGATGGGGGCTTGTGAAAGTCAAAAATCTACCTTTGTTTCACAATTTGCATTCACATTTCCTCCAAAAACTGTAAGACATATTTTTTCCATCCTAGCAAGGACCTCTGCCAGTGGTCTTTTTGTTTTTTTAGAGCTCAGTGTGTGCTTCTCACACACCATTGACTCTTAGCATTTCAGCTTTCCAAGACTAATATATTATCTGTTTTACATACTTTTTAAATAATAATACATGGAGCTGCAATGATTAGTAAATTAATCGATTAGTTGCCAACTATTAAATTAATTGCCAACTATTATGACAACTGATTAATGGTTTGGAGTCATTCTTTAAAAAAAAAAAAGTCCAAATTATCTGGTTCCAGCTTCTCCAATGTGAATATTTTCTGGTTTCTTTAGTCTTCTATGACAGCAAACTGAATATCTTTGAGTTGTGGACTGTTGGTCGTGATCAAGATTTTTCACAATTTTCAAACAACTAATCGATTAATCAAGAAAATGATCGACAAATTAATTGATAATGAGAAGAACCGTTAGCTGCAGCCATAATAATACATACAGTGTATTTGTCATCGAGTACCAAATGCAATCTTGCATTTAATTTTGAGCCAAATGTAAGAACTCAATAACAGCTTGTCACCATGAACCACTGCTGTTTGCTTACAAGATAAATATTAATTGTTTAGCTTATAGATCTAAATATTATTACACATAAAATTGAACCAAAAATGAACCACATAAGCTTTGGAAGTATTACAAGTCGTGCTTTAAATGTTCTTTATCATAACACTGATGTCTTTGGCTGAATTACATTCTTGGAAGCCTCAAGTGAAACATTTTTCCACTCATTATTTAGATGAATAATAGACGGTAACACAAACATTCACAGTGTACTGAACTGTCTGGTATGTCTACAATATTTACAACCCAGCGTGTTTATTCATAGAGGTTTTGCAAACTTTCTCTTAACCATTGTTGTACAATATCAGTCTATTTATTCTATTTCTCTCCTGCAGGCAGGATGTGGCGTATCAGATGCGCACTAAAACCAAAGAGGAATGCGAGAGCCACTACATGAAGAATTTCATCAATAACCCGCTCTTCTCCTCCACCTTGCTCAGCCTGCGGAAAACAAAAGACTCTCGCTTTGCGGAGGGCGCGATCCCTTTCAAACGTCAGTAGCCACATCACCTTCCATCCTTCACTCTTATTCTTTTACCAGAGTTACAGTAGTTATCCTGTGATCATGTGTCCGTACAAGTTTAGGAACAGACCGCGTTTAATATTAGTTGGATTGTGTATGTTTTACCACCTCCCAGCTTTGAACTCTGTCTCTAATTGATATTAAACTATTCAGATTAAGTTTTAAAATTGATTGTATTATTGATTAACGGCCCGTAAAGATGCCAGCAGAGAGATTTATATGCAAGGAGAAAAAAAAGTGAAATCTTTCTTCAAGACTGGAAAGATGCTGGCTCGACAGTTGGACAGAAGCAGTTGGATGAGTCAGGAACTTGTCTGAGATCCTAGCTGGCTTCAGTTCTCTATCTGCCGCAGTGTTTAAAGATTTCTTGCAGCACTTGGCAAATTCAAGGGGAGAGACAGAATTTTCACTACATTTCTGAACTTTCTAAGGACAGCTGTAAGTCTTAGAAAAGTAAATCTTGCAAGAAGTTTGGAGTTGTCACTCATGTCTTTGTTTCTCACCGTACATTTCCATGAGTTTCAAGAAGCTATTTATTAGCTTTATGCTTAACATTTGCGTTGTTTCACCTTAAAACACATTAGTTGTGGTTCTTGGAAAAATATAGAGGAAACGTGTGAATGCTCATATTTTAATGTGCATATATTTCTCTGACACCGCAGCCACCGATGATCCCCCTCGGCCTACGTTTGACTCTGTGCTGTCTCGAGACATGGCTGGATACATGCCTGCCAGAGCAGACTTCATGGAGGTGAGGGGATACTATACTTAATCATGTCTGTGCAACCTTTTGTCAACCTTTTTAATTTCACCTACATGCCAAAGAAAGAGCTTTTTTTCATGAATAGATAGATGAAATGACCACTAGATGGCTCATAATTAAATGTTATTGAAATAGTGACTCATGCCATTGTTGCTGTCTCACAGCTAGTGACTCATCCCATCATTTGCTTTCACTCATAAAATTGTTGATCAGATACACGTGAACTTAAATGAAACCGTTTTTGAAAATCTTTTCACTGTGTTACCCAGGAGTTCGACAACTATGCAGAATGGGATTTGAAAGACATCGACTTTGTGGACGATGACTCAGACATCCTACGTGGTGGGTCGAATCTTAATAGTTTTTGGGGTGCTTTTGATAAATAGAAGGTAAAAGTGAATCACATGCATTTACTATCCTTAATTGTGTCACGTTTATTCTTCTGTTTCAGCACTCAAGCTTTCAGTTGTTGATATATATCATTCAAGATTAAAGGAGAGACAGCGGAGGAAAAAGTAGGTCCTTTTTTATTCATATGATGATGAATTTACAGTATTTATTTATTCAGCATAATGTAATGACCCCAGTCTGTCAGTAGATGGCATTATATGCTTCTGTATTTTCCTTTTGGAGCCTCATTTCCCACACATCCTTTTTTTTTTTTTTTGCTTCTAGGTTGATGCATTAAACACTGAATTAAAACTTAGAAGACAAATTGTTTTAAACCTCCTGTCTTGCCCCCTCTTAATATTAATGAATTCATAATGCTAATATATGTATAACTTCAAATCTTAACTTTAATTATTATTTTGTTAAAAGCACTCAAAAGACAGTCCTGGGAGACTTGGATTGTTACAGAATCAGCAGCGTGACTATAATTGCATATTTAAGCCTTTTTTTTTCAAGCTCTCATTACAAGCCACGGGGAGTCATTCAGGTGTTACTTACGAGCTGCAGGAACCTCTATTTATACCTTGAATATTTTTGGAAACGAGAAAATGTGTCCGTCCCCTTGTGAACGACATGCATGCCAGACTGTTTGACATTTTGCCCAGTTTTACGCTGGCATCCTCACTGCAGGACACTTTGGAAAAGGTTAAAAAGATTTTCAGCTATAGGCACATAGAATACATGTTTCTATGTTACACATTTTGTTCAGATATAATATTGTTGATGAAGAAACTCAAAATTAAATCATATTTAAAGTACTGACTGCACTAACTGCATCATTTTTGAACTTTGAATTATATTTGACTCAAATTTTACATATAATGAATTTAAACACTAAGTGGTGGTTCAGTTCGCTACCTTTTTTTTTTCTCTTTTTGAAGATATTAATGAGTCAGTAAGCTATCTGGACATATCTTCCACCCTGAATGTGTCAGCTGTCTTTCTTGGACACACACAGTCAATCCTTGCTGTAATGCATCCATCACTAAATCAACCCTAACGACCTCATGCTCTCTGAGCATGATGGAATGGCATGTCTGGCTGGGGAGGCATGCATGTTTTCTAGCGCCCTCTTTTTTTTTTTTTTTTTTATGTGCTGCCTAGTTTGTCTCTGTTAACTTGTAGCTTGTCAGAGAGGCTTCCAGGCTCGTGATACGGGCCGAGACCCTGAGCTCTGGCCTCTGAACCCAACAGACGCTTTCGAGCAATTTGATTTGAGACTCAGACTAAAACTATTGAACACATTACTGGGTAATAAAATACCATGATGACTTAGCAGAGACACAGCAATCAGGATATTAATTTGCAGAGTAATAAATCAAAATCTTTATTTCTTTCAGGATTATCCGAGACCACGGACTGATCAACTTGCGGAAATTCCAGAGTGAGTCCTCTTGTGAAATCGACACGGGCTCGACCGTGACAGTATACACAGCAACTCAGGGAGGCATCTGATATCTACCAGCCAAATCGCTGCTGAGGGTTTCTATGGAACTCCAGTGTAATAACCACCGTTAACCTCTGTGGCCCCCTCGGGTAGCTTGAAGTGTGGCGACTGACGGAGCTCGTATTTACGATCAAGGCTGCGAATAGTCTACGTGGGAGGGGGGGGGGGGGGGGGGGGGGGGGCGCGTGCCAGAGTGTGTCACGGCATAATTGCTTCACTGTGAATAGATCCCCACACGTTGAGCACGCTTGCCATAATGACTGAAATGCAAGGGGGGCTTCATTTATGGATCCACCTGTCACAGGTTGGATTTCAGCGAGCTCAGTAATGTAATTCTTTGCATCTCTTGGGTTGATGCATAGAGGTCAGACAGACGGTGAGGGACCGCTAGGAATGGATTTGTCCAATTAAATCCTCCTTTTTTTTTATTTAACTACGCACGACCACCCAGTCCATCGTCATATCTCCACGTGTTGCTCTGTGAAATTGTCTGTGGTTTGGGAGTTGAAGAGTTCTCCCCTCATGTTTTATTTATTCATCCTCCAGCCTCCAGTTAGCCCTCCTCCCTGTCTCCCTCCTTTCCCTTATCTCTCCAGTCTTTCAAGACAAAAGGGAACTCAGAGTAGCTGTAGAGCTGCAGACTGGTTGTCATGGAGACTGTCAAAGATTGTGTGTCTCTACGGTGTGTGTGTGTGTGTCACATGCAATAATGGAAGCAGTATCCAAGCCCAAGAGGCTCACAGTATCATGTCTCAGTAACTGCTGGAGGCAGATTGACCAGTGTTGTCGTAGCAGGGCAGCGGTCTGTCTGAAGTCCTGTAAGGGCTTGTTACATTAAATGATTCAAATCTGTGTTTTCTTGCTGTTGCTCTTGTTTGCAGCCAGTGTTTGTGTGCCGGTATGCAGCCACACAGAGGTCCAATGTTGATGCCTCCATAGAGATTTGGATTTAACACTGTTGTGTGTGTGTGTGTGCGTCCACTATTTTGCATGACTTCATGTGCTTAGCCGGAGACGGCAGCTGCTAATTAGCGCTCGCACACAGGAGCCTGATGAAGGAACTTGAGCAACACGCACATATTCTCTCCTCTCACAACCGCACAACAGCTTTCCTCTCTGGCTTTGACACTTGTCTGTTACTCAGCAACACAGGCACATTGAGACGAACACAACAAGCTCTTCAGACTGTGTATGCTTGTAGAGCGAGTTAAGTGGTGGTGAATACACATCATTGAAGCGTTGCTGTGACCAATCTCTGGGAGTGGTGCAGCAGGTTGCTTGGATCTGATGGTCTAATACATTTTCCTTGTTGTGCTCTTCAACCAGACTCTGAATCAGGAAAAGGGGGAAAAATGAATTTATATCTACGTATTTATTTGTTACATTTGGTTTCAAGAAGTTAGGAAAGCAATCTTTAAGTAAGAATTATCCCAGTCTCTTCCACACAGTAAGGTTTACAGCTTATTAATTAAAAACTGGAACCAGATCGGTTCTCAGTATCGGCTGATACCCAAAGCCCAGGTATTGGTATCAGGAATGAAAAGGTCAGATCTGTGCATCCCAAGTTCTATAACTGGGAAATGATTACATGTCAAGGTGTTATGAGTGCAGTTCAAGGTATCTAAACCAGCAATCATAAAGGTCATAAAGCCGTAAAAAAAAAAAAAAATCTTCCAGGAAGAAATCAGATTTTAAGAATCGGACTTTATTCACCAAGAACATGTACTGTACATGAGGAGTGGTGCTTTGGTGCAGGTGTCGGTACAACAAAATAACGAAACATGATAACGTATATTAATAAGAAGTTTGCAGAGGGAGTGAGATTAGATTTAATATGTTAAATATTCAGTACATTATGTGCAAAGATACCAGAAGTGTTGAGAGATTAGAGCAGTGTAATCAGTGTTTTGTACAGATCCTTACAATTCATTCTGTAACTAAAAGATATAAATTCTCCTTAGACAGTAGCCTCAACAGATCATAATGCAGCGCAGCCACAGAATGGTGGTGATAATAGATGCTGGTAATATTGACATGTCTGTACATGTAGCGTTGAATCAGAGCAACATGTTCTCTGGTTATCATGTGGAAACCGTAGAAATAAAGAGTAGACAAGACAGAACAAAGCAGGTAAACAAAAATAAAGTAAACTACAGGATTTCTATAATACACAAAAAACTGTTGATGTCTAAAAGTGTGTAAGGGGGCGGATTTTTCTTTCATATTTCCGTGTTATGTTTGTTTATATCTACTGCCTACTCACTTCTCTCCTCACTCTCGTCCTCTCTCTTCTTTCAGTGCTGGAGCGATGCTACCCAAAGGAGGTGCAGGAGCTGTATGATGTCATGAGACGGTTCGCCAGAGTGGTTGGACCGATCGAACATGACAAATTCATCGAAAGTCACGCACGTTAGTATTTGGCTGATTACATTGACGGGCTCTGTGAAAGTGTGCAACAGTCACAAACAGAAAATCAATTTGCCCAGTTCTTGCAGAACAGCTTAGTAAACATTGCAGAGGATGTTTTTTTTGTGTGTGTGTGTGTGTGTGTGTGTGTGTGTGTGTGTTATTTTTGTGGGGAAGGTAATTTTATCACTTTGATAATGAATCTTCTCTTTTTTTGGAGGCTCTCCTAGTATGTTCATATGTCCAGATTGGTGACAAATTAACAAAAAAAACCCCAAAAAACAACATAATGTGTCGCATAAGTAAATTATTGCCTCTAGAACAGCTTCAGTGCTCCTTGTCATGGATTTTCTAAATGTCTGCAACTATACTGCAACTGAACAACCATTCTTCCAAAATATATTCTCTTGTTTGTAACACTGGGTACAGACTTACCTTTAACTGCCTTCATCTCTTTTTTTTCCTTCCAGTGGAGTTCGAGCTGAGGAGAGAGATCCGCAGGCTGCAGGAGTACAGGAAAGCAGGGATCAAGTCTTTCTGCAGTGAGTGTAGCCTGACCTTTCTCACTCCCTCACTCGCCAAAGCTTAATTTCAAAGTTGCATGACTAAGCAGGGAACTCATTTTATATTCAGTCTTGAGCTATGCTGAACTCTTTGTGTTTTGAGTTTGGCATCATGAATGTTGTAATTTTTTTAGTATTTGTTGCCGCAGCAGCAGCAGCAGCAGCAGCACAGTCTGTCAGACATCAGTTGTTTTGTTGTCTTTGGACCGTTTGTGAAATCATAATATTTGGTTAGTTTATTGATCTGGATGCACAAAGGAAATCTCAGCTGTTATCCAGTTGCTGTATTTTTAAAACTGGCTCTACTCTCTGCTATTCTTGGAATAATGTCAGAGAAATGCTAGCATAATGAATAAAATACTTAAATATTCCTTTTGTGTAAGGTTATATCTCAGTAAAGCACATACGTCCCCAGGCCTTATAATTTCATAAGGCATTGCAGTAGCATCATAACAGTTGCACCTTGTTGTTTGTTTTTTTAGCAGCAGCATTTCAAAACCTTCCTTGTGATGTCTCTTTTGACCTCTCTGTGTAATTGCGGTCAGGTGCCAAGGTGTACGAGCGAGTGAAGCGAATGCGGGATGAAGAGCGGAGGAAGAGGACGATGTTGTGTGACGTGCTGCAGTACATCCAGGATGGCAGAGCCTGCCAGCAGTGGCTCAGCAAACAGGCTGCAATGTGAGACTCCCAAACTTCCCCCCCCCTTGTTACCCAGCATGTAATAGAAGGGCTGGTGAAGTCGTTCTCCCCAGAGACGCTGACCTTTGTCATCACACTCGGCACCGAGCGTGCTGAGATGAATCGAGCAGACGTTTGTATTACTGCGTATCCCTCCTCCACCTCAGTCTCCTCGGTATTTTTAGTCTTTTTAATGGGCCACTGCTCTCAGTTTTTCCATCCAAGGCCTTTTCTTTGGGTGTTATCCAAGTTCTTCTAACGATTCTACTTTTTAGAAAATCTCGAACGCTAATGATTCATCTTTTTTGGATGACGATCCTGGAGTGAGAATAGTGAACAAAGCCCAGAAATTCTGTATCTAAGTGGGACGTGTGTATGTGTGTGTGTGTGTGTGAGAGTTTGAGCTTGTAGTGATGCTAACACTTTTTTTTTTTTTTTTTTTTTTTTTTATCACTGATTACAGAGATGCTGGCATCACTCCAGCCGTCACAACGATCACAGTTTCAGGTAGGAACTCTCTGTACTTCCTCCTCTCTGTCGTCTTGGCATGGCCCCAGGCGCAGTCGCATTAATGCAGACGCTCCTCCATAAATACACTCGAAAAATAGGCCCTACATGCATATTTATCTTGCTGTTTTTTCCCTTTCAAATTAGCTGGCTTTCCTTAACCTCTAGAGCACAAACGGGACGCACACTCCCACACGGTTATATTTACACAGTATGCACACCGTAAATATTTGTTCCCCTGTCTCTTTCAGCAAAAGAATTAACTGCAAGTTGTCAGCCTGCTATTATGTTATTTGAACTGTGGACCAACAATGGTGCTGCTGCTTGTCTGTCTGACTGTTGTTGAATTCTTGCTTCACAGCAACAGGTAGGCGGAGCGCTCCTCCCCTCAACCTGACCGGACTGCCGGGAACAGAGAAGCTCAATGAGCGGGAAAAAGAGGTACAGCTTTCACTTATCTGCGCTTAAGGGGTCACAAAGAAAGACTAAATCCTCAGTATGCTCCAAATGAATTAGATCATCCGATGTGTTGTCCGTATGTTTATATCTGTCCGAACATAAAGCGAAAAAGCAGCTGTTTCTCACCAAGAACTCGGGGTCAGATTTACTGAGACATCTGATTCTCAAGTGCAGATGTGATGCATTTTGCTTCAGACAGATGTTGTGTATCTATCAGACTCTACAGGCTGCAGCCGCAGTTTGCATGCAGTGTAAGTAAATGTTTGCAAGGCGCATCTCTGCTTATTGCACAAGCGTTAAGGGGAATGTTGTGCAAGTTATAGGTGGAGATATGTTGGCCAGGTCTCTCTTGAAATAAATTTTAATCTCATTGAGACTTTTTACCCGGTTAAATAAAGGAAGAAGAACAGAAGTTCATTAGTATAGAAAAATATCCGCCTCTGAAAAGCAGGTGTAGAAATAGCACAGATGAGATTTACACAAGCCACAGGGTAGGTGTTGGTGGGAAAAGAAACTTTATTATACAGCAGAAGTAGAGTGAGTGAACCCCAAAAATATCTAGCTTCTGTTACCTAAAAATAATATAACTAAGTGCTGTCCTGGAAAATCAGGTGCTGAATACAATGTAAATTCTATGCAGCATACATTTGCGCTGCACCATCTTCACACCTGCACACCTTCACACACCTGGCAAACCTCTGCATAAAGTGGGTGTGATTGTCGCATTCTGTTTCAAAAAGTGTTGAAAATTTGCTGTTACGCGATCGGACAAGTATTTCATTTGAAGCACACTGAAGCCTTTGAACAGGATGTGGCTGCACGTTTATTTCAACATACTGATGTCTCTTTGTAACCCTTATATTTGCTTTGCGCTTGTAGCTATGCCAGGTGGTGCGGTTGGTGCCAGGGGCCTACCTGGAATATAAGCAAGCCTTGCTGAATGAGTGCAGACGGCAGGGTGGGCTGCGGCTGGCGCAGGCCCGAGCGCTTATCAAGATCGACGTCAACAAGACACGCAAAATCTATGATTTCCTAATCAAGGAGGGCTACATCACGAAGGCCTAGGAGCCTTTAGTTTGACCACAGAGGACAGTGGATTGTGGTCAGTGGTTCGTTTTACTTTAATCTTGTAACTTTGTAAGCGTGTGTCGTAAGAGGTCTAGATTGTTGCTGCTCCTTTGATATATTTTAACATTTGTAAGGTCCTGTTTTGTTTTTGAGTCTTAAATGTATAAAAATGACAAATCTCCTTGTATAATTCTCTGTCAGAAGAACAGGGGCTCATATTAAAATGAGAATGTATTTATTTCTCCTGTCATAAAATGTTTACGAAAAAATAACTTGTGTGTTTTGTATGTTAATATTTTAACTTGAAAAATGCTTGGTAACACTTTATTTAACATGTCACATAGTTTCCCATAATTTACTTATGAAATAATAATTAATCAATTGATATGTAACTGTAAATTCATATGACATTTTGCATTAATTATGAGGGGAACGGACTGGAAATTCAACTGGTACCCATGTAATGAATTAATTCCAATTAATTAACAGTGTAACCAGAGAATCTTTTAGTCATCGAACATGTAAACATTTGAAATTGGTCTTCAGGCAAACTGACAATTCAACATATTCAGGGTAAACTCTTCAGTGAATTATTACTTGAAGAAAATGTCTCTGGAGATCAACAACTGTTCATAAACCTAACTGATTAAACTCCAATAACAATAACATCTGTCAATATTTCTTTATTAGATTTCTTTTAAGGATACTATCTGGAAATGAAAGACCTGTAAAATAAAGCTTTGCCAAATGTTTTTAAGGCAGACTTGGCTTTCAAAGCAAAACCAAACAAATGATCTCATTGCAGCTGATAATAGCGAGCAGGAGAGTCAATGGATATGAATCATTCCTGACACCAGACAGATAACTTTGTGAACTTCCAATATATTGATCCTGTGTAGCTCTACTAACAGCTTTAATCTTCACAACAGCAGCAAGTTGCAAACATGTTTTCCAATATCAAGTAAATTATCAAGGATTCCCCTCTATGAATGACAACTACATTTTTCCAGACGATGGATGATCCAGACGCACACTCACATCTCACAGCCATTGTAAAATTTAGCCTGATCAACAGTCTTGTCAGCATTTTTGAATGACCAGTGACACAGACAGTGGCATCAGTGACTCGATCCTTTCTGTCCTTTCCATCTGTTGACGTGTGGGCCCGAGTGTGACGTGGGAGAACTGTGATTAATGCAACGCAGGCAGGCAGGAGGCCACCGGCCTCTGACAGGCTTATCGGAGCAGAGAGCAGCTGCCGCATCAACCTCAGCTAACAGCCTGATTATAACAGCAGATTCAACCTTTGATGATAAGAGTAAGGCGGCTGTGGAGGAGCGTCTGAACTGAAATGCAGGGGATTGGATCTGGATTTAAAGAGGATGTGAAAGACAAGAAATTCAGAGTTTTTTTTTTTTTTTTTTTTTACGCCTCCATGTGTCTCATCAAATCACAGTTCCAAAACAAACGTGAAGCAGCAGAGCGAAATTGCTCCTCTCATTTTTGCTCATTTCACAGGAAACAGTTTTTCTCATGTCATACTCCCCGTCTTTACCCGAGCGTCAATTCCAACCAGCCTCAACAAACAAGACCCGTCCTCGCTCTCCCTTTTATTTTCTGTTTAAAGCTTGAGCTTTTATGGCTGCAAATAGTGGCAATCGGTGTTCAGTGTGTGGTTGAAGCAGATGAACAAATGTGACCTGAATTTTCTTCAAAACTCCACACTGACTGAGAAGTCGACCATATCACCGAAGGCAAAGCCACCACATGGTTTTCCAAGAACGAACAAAGTTTTTCTCATACTGGAACATATAATAACTACATCTTGCTTCATTATGTGTTGCAGCTCATTTATCGTGGAGTTTAGGTTTCTGACACAACTTCACCTAATTGCAAAGTGCATGGAAAAGAGAAATCAGTCTTAAAGCTTCAAAATTTGGCTACATTTGTAGTATTAAGAACATTGTTGTGGTGAAACCGAAGCATTTCAGGTTGTTGTCTTCATCAGGTTCATCATACAAGAAAAAATATTTCTTAAAGACATCCAACTATATACATACACAGCATCCAATAACTAATAATGATGTCACAGACAGTGTACAATAGATCCAACAGTGATGTTATAGTGGACTGACTGCATACATACTGTTTGTGGCTATGGATGTTTACTACATGGTTGGTGCTTTTTGACCAATCACATTCCTTTACAGTTTGAGAGGCAAAGGGATATGTCTAACGATCTGTTTAGGTGAGACTATGTTTGGTACATTAACCAGAGAAGTTCACCTATAGGGAGGTAAACTAACTAGTAGAAGGGAGATCTTTTCCTGAAATGTAGTACTTCAGTGTGGCATACTATATAAAATACATAAGCAGAGAGAAAAAGCAATAAAAAAACATATTATGGTGGAACACAAATGAAGTTATAAAACTCCACTACAAAAAGTAATTAATTGAGAAGTCCTCATTCATGCCTTCTGGGAATTTCTCCTACAAAAATTGACATTGCCACCTCCTTGACTGTGAAGCGACGCTGGGCTTAATCACGTCTGATTAAAGCCAACGTTGGTCCACAATTAAGTTGTTGTTGATAATACAAGTGTTGCTGGTCCTTGCAGCCCACTTATGAAAGTTTCAAGATTCTTCTAATTGGTCGTCTCATTTTATCTGCATCTCTTCATCGTAAGCTTTGAAATCAGTTGGGGGATAGTGGCTTTTTAGATCTACCCCATCATTGTCCAGCATGAATGTTCCTGTTAATGTGTTAATTCACCGTATATGCATATTCTTGGTCGTTATACTGCTTAATGTAACTCAAGCTTAGTGTGTGTTTTGCACAAGCTCTTGGGACGCAGTGTTTGTTCCCTTTTTAATTCAGCTTCCTCAGCTGCAGAGGCCAGGTTTGGGTCAGGTTGAGCTGGCTGAGTGTTATATTAGTCTCGACAGCTTTACATCTTTCTCCAAGGACATGCGAGCTTCAGTCTGTGATTTGCTTTGTATTTCCTCTGACTCGGAGAGGAGGAGAAGTGTTTGCGATTCATCAAGTGCAGTGAAATAAAAGACGTAGCATGATCAAGCCACAATTTAATTATCCTTTTTTTTTTTTTTTTTTTTTTTTTTTTTACAGAATCTCTGTACAGACTATGTCTTATTGCCAGCTGAGCAGACTCCTCACATGTTTCACCCAACACATGTGGTAGCATAGTCCTTGTAAGGTCTGTGCTGTAGTGGCAGGGGAAGCAGATGCAGCAGATGTTAGTGTCAACGCTCTGCATGTGTGCAGAGATGCAGCATTTCTCAACCCACCCACACACTGCCTTCTCAGACACACTGTTTTCCTCCCTGCTCTCGCTGCCTTGTCTCAGACTCCCCACAAAGGTAAATTGATGCTGACTTCCTTTAGGAGGAAACTCGTGTATTGGTGTTGATCTAATAAACATCACATACTGAGATGGAGACTCAAACAGGCACATTCCCACAGTTTGTAAACCTGTACGCTCTCGCTTGCTGTTTTCACAAACACATTTCACAAGAAAGATAGATCATCAGGATCATATAAATTGATACTAATCTGCATCAAGATTGATTATTTTCCATCATTTGATAGATAGAACACAGAGAAGAAAGCTAGTAAACAAGATACAGAGGAAATTATGTGATCTCTACTAAGATATGTTAATTTGCCGTCAATTATGTTTCTATTTCTAACTCGTTATAGCATCAAGAAAGGCGAGATCTCTCTTCGAGCTATTTTTTTTTTATTAGAACAGCAAATGTAGGCTACCATGTTTTTGGAAATTGAAAAGAAAACTCTCCTGAGAAAAATCGATCCATTGGTTTTAGAGCTTCTCCTTGGCTGGTGTCTTATTGATTTTTAACTGCTGCTATTCAGGGAAAAGGGAAAAAGATGTCTCCCACTTCTTTCCTCCTTGTTGTTGTAGCCCTCTTTAAAAGGACAAACTCCAGCTACAGGTGTTATGCCGAGTTCTGCCTGCCCGCTGAGAATTACATGCACCTCGTGGGAGCACACACAGCTAAAGGGAAAACTACCAGACATTGTAATGATTTTTAAGGCAAAGTACTGTTTAAAAATGATAACCTATAATCTTCTTTGTCAGGTTCATCAATGATGATAAATGATCTGAAGTCTAGAGTTTTGAATGTTTACAGTCATCAACGTTTTACAAGACTCAGTAGTAGCATGTCCTTGATACGATTGGTCTGAAATTTACAAGGTTTCCTTGATTAAACTCTCAATATTTCTTAGGGTGAACTCATAGGTGTTCTTTGTCAGTGTGTTTTCATGCATAGGATTTCAGATAGTTATACTAAAATGAGATTTTTAAATGCGGAAAAATGAATGTGGGGTGTCAAATTCTCTCTGTCAAAATTGATCAAATAAAGTATGTGCTGATAAAACCATTTAATTCCTATCAAACTTGATTTGAAGTGTCATTACTGAGCGTTAAGGGGTGCATGCATTATTCGGCAGAACTGATTGTTGCTGCCGAGTAATGGAACCCCTATTGTTTCAGCTTAGGTCATTATTAAATGTGTGAAATTCACACTGTCGAACCAAACTGGCCAAAAATATGTGCTGATAAAACTGTTTGTTTCGTATTTCTCCAGAAACAAAGTAACAGTGTGGATGCATTATTCGGCAGAATTTTATTACCTGCCGGGAACTGCATCCCCTCCTTTCTCTGAGTGTTACATGTTTGCACCCCCCTCCCCATCCCCTTCCTCTCTCTCACACACACATCTATATATATATATATATATATATATATATATATATATATATACAGTACAAGCCATCCATCCTGCTTTGGCCATTATTGCTAGGTAGTGATTAACACAGAGGTGAACTCATCAACACAAGAGGTTACCTTGGCAACCAGGTCTGTGGCATACTGAAGTCTGAAAGAAGGAGCGGCTGTGGAGAGGAGGGGCAGGGGGCAGCTCTGTAGAGACACACACACACACACACACACACACACAAATGTTTACTTAGGTCACTTTTGGGGACATTACATAGGCTTACATTAATTTTCTGGAGACTTAAGCTAACCCTAACCATAACCACCACTTGCCTAACCCTAACCTTAACCACTGACCCAAAAATCAGCTTTTTCCCAATTGGGGACATAGCTTTTGTCCCCAGTCAGACAAGCCGTCCCTGAATAATTGGTCTTGAGTCAATGTGTCCTTGAAAGTAGGGTAAATCAGACCTCACACACACACACACACACACACACACACACACACACACACACACACATTCGCCCTGTTGCTCATGCTCATCTGCTGGGCTGAGGAGTCGTGACTAACCAGAGCGGAGCATAGAACTGAAGTCTCATCCCCCCACCCATCTGTCTACGTGCTTTTTCTCACTGACTTGCTATCATGAAAGAGATGCTGCCAGTAAATGTGCGCCGTTCAGCACTCAATAAGACATAATATTGGAAAAAGATGCAATAGTTCCACTGTATTTTTTTTTTTCCCGTCGCAACAAAACGTGTGCCGTCTCCTCTGTTGGAGTCTGACGCTACTGAGGCATCTCAGGTCTTGTTCCTTTTTGCACAGCAGCAAATGTGTTTGTTTGATGTCAGAGCAGCAACGATCAGAGTGACAGGGAGGCTCCATGCTGTGTTCAGACACCTCGCTGATCTCACACGTTGCCACAGCAAACACTTAGATCCCATGTCTATTTACCACCGTCACAGCTGGGGCGATGCAGCCGCCTGTGGGATCAGCAGCAACTTTATTTAGACCCCCCATCCCCCGCATGCGAGCCAGGTCTAAACATCTCCATCACCACTGACCACAAAACACTTTCCATTCTCCTCGTCTTACCACCCCTCTCCGCGTATCGGTCACACACATCAACACAGACTGAAATAAACATCTCCAGCCGGGATCATCTTTACACACTTCGGTTTACTTTCTCAGACATTCATCATCTTATTAGCAGACGATATAGATACTCTGATAATCTGCTGAAGCTTTGAACACACATTCCTCCAGCTTGACTCTTAACTTGCCAAAGAAGCCTCTAACTCCATTCATACTCATAAAACTGTCCTCCTGGCATGAAGAGAAGAAAGTAAAGATCTTGCCTGAAAGAGATGGAAAGGCACAAATCCCTGGGGGACAGCCTGGTCTTTCTCAGCTTCTGCCAATATTTCTATATACCACGCATGTTTTTCTGCTTCAGTTCTCACATCAGGACTCTGAAATGTGTTCGCAGTCATCTTCAGCATTCTCCCTGAATGATTTCAGCAGCCTGAATGGGATCACCCTGCTCATAATTTATTATTTGGATTGACAGATCTCTGCTGGCTCTCACAAAGTGTAAATAAGTCGCCATAACTGAACAGCACAGGTTATTGAGTGTCCACATGTTTGAGGGATGTGCAAAGGATTTCTCGGTTAAATCACTGTGACACTGTCAAGCCCATCAGTTATCTTGTGTTACAGGCAGTCAGGGTTAATCAATGTCACTACTGGTTCATTCAGAGCAGACATGCTCCTTCAGAACATGGCTGCAGGTGCTTGTTATTACAGTGATGGTGTCATTGTAAATTTTCAGCCTCCACTGCAGACTGCGGAGCCATATTAAACAGGAGCGTCCTCCCAGAATGCCTCTGACTCATCTGACATTTCAGTCTGATTCTGAACCCCAGTCCCTGTCTCCGCAGCCCGCAGCTCTATTTTTCCCCTTCTGTCTCTCTATCCATCTTTTCACTGTTCCAATTCAAGGTTACCACTTCTTTAACATCTATCATCCCTTTTTTACTTCTTGCTCATTCCATTCACAGACCTTTTGTGTCACCATTTCCTCCTCTCGTTAAACATTCATCAGGTGAATTTCAGTCAACATTGGCACATAGCGTTGGGCTCTTATCTTTCCTCTGTTCTTATCCTATAAGATGATGCATAGCATTTCAAGTACAGGGTCAAGAATCAGTGCCAACAACTGTCAGTGTGTCTTTTCTTTCCTTATAGTAAAGAAACAGTCACCGTTGCACCAGTTTTTGTGGTTGCTCTGCCTGGTACTGCTGCTGTTTATTTCCAGTTGATTGAATTTGGAATGTAATTAGGAGTGACTGAGGCAGGGGCCATGGGTTTATGGATAGCAATAATATCTCCCCCAGGAGCCCTTTGAAATAGGATTCACTTTGGAAGACATGTCTAATTATGGCTTTGTACATGGATATATTCACTAAAGGCTGCACAGAAAACCCTGCAGATGCGGCTGCAGTCTTAAAGGTCTCAGAGCTGCGACCATAGATGGTCAAATCGTCCAATGTCTCGAGCTCTGCTAGCATATCACACCGCTTCTTCCAGGCTAAGGCATAATGAGATTTGAAATAGCAGACCAAAAGAACAGACAGTATATTTGTTTTCCATATATGCCTGTAGCCCACACTGCAAGGGCAGCATTTAAATTGGTAATGTGTGTGTGTGTGCGCATGTGTGTGTGTGTGTGTATGTGTTTAACAAGTGCATAAAATTAGATTTGAAGTCAGCAGCATAGTGAAATGGAAACATTTTGCCTGAGCCACTGCGGGATGTGATACTACATCGTTTATTGCTTCTCCGACTCTTAGTTTGGTCCCTGGGTTTTATGAGTTCAAGACCTGCAACGTGATCACACAGGACTCTGCAGGCATTCAAATAAACAGTTCGTGTTGTATTTGAAGCTTCTGTATGGTAGGTGTTCTTCTCCGGTCACTTGTGTAGTATAGCTGTCTATATACTTGGATTAAGAAAACACCTTTAGGTTCTGTTAGGAAATATAACACAGCAGTGCCAGCGAGGTTTTGTGTCTGTACTAAACTGCATGCCTGAACTTTGAATTGCATGCTGCAGCCTTTGATGCATGGCCCGACTTGAACCATTAGAAATAATTTACCATCAGGAGTTCATGTCTGTACTGTAGATTGCATTCATATATCCTATTTTTTCAAAGAAGAAACCATAATATGATTGAAAGGCAAGGCTTTAACTACCATTAATGACCTTGAGGTCATATGATAATAAAACGACATGTAGATGAGTTTACATTATATGATCAAACACATAACACTGGTTAAAGATGCAAATATTTTTCAGTGCAAAAGTTTAACTGTTGGACACAAGATGTCTCCTGCTTCGCTGTAAAGTCCATTCTCAGTGTATGTGCACTGGAGGTGTCAAGTTTCCACATCACTGTGTAAGTAGCAGAGTCACACAATCTTCTCGAATGTGCACGTGTTGAACTCAAACTTTCGGCGAGCACAGCGAAACTTCCCCCCTCAGCAGATGTATGTGATGACAGCCTTATAGTGTGAAACTCCACACATACTTCACTCTAAGTGGAGGGGGACTTTAAGTTTTTTGAGGCTGATACTGGATATTTGTAAAAATAGCTTGGGGGGGGGGGGCTAAATAGATCAAAATGCTGCACCAGAATTACATCTACAGTGTACAGGAGGCTTTGAAATAACATTCAGATGATAATGTAGGGAGATATAATTTAGAAAATATCATTTTACAGGTAATTAAACACATAAAGTGAGAAATTTATTTCATTTTTTCAAATACTCAGACAGAATTGGTTGGTGGTGGTCAACATTTAAATGGGTGGTTTCTGCCTCATGACCTCAGTATCTCTATAATCCTGTTTATGGCCCTGCTGATAGGCTTTTGTTTAGATTGTATGCTCTAGTGACATATGACATCAGAAACCTTTGAGGAAAACAAAAGGTCTCTTGTTTAGGAGTTGGGGGAGAGCCACTGAAATTGCATTTCAGTCTGACTTTGATGATTCTGCCAGTGGACAAGATGTTTGTTTGTTGTGTAGTTGCATCTCACCAATAGTTTTTAGCTTTGTATTTTAAGGAGGTGCATGATCCTCCCACTGCTTTCTGTATGAGGAGTAATCTGTGTCTTGAAAAGAAGACAAGTCTGTGATTGTGTGTGGAGGATGATTTTCACCCCACATGCTTACATTCATTACATCTGAACATTAAACATAAAAAACCAAAGCTGTGTCCCAGTTCCATACTACATAAATCTAACCAGAGTTACAACTTGGGAAACTAGTTTAAAATCTTTTTTTTATTGTGCAGCATTTCAAAAATAAATAAAACCAGCGATAAGTGTTGTTAATGATAAGTTGGGTTTATTAAAAATCACAGGGACCAATGCAGGGAGCTCTGGCAAAAAAGTCCCAAGCTCAACTTTTGCTGCAACGCAACATGACGTCATCTGGCAAAGTGCTGTGTTGGCCAGTCAGATTAAGCTTTGCAGTGTGAAATCCTGTATGTGAGTATTACAAGCCACTGAGGGGTGCTCTGCTTTCTGAAAAGCTTTTAAATACATTGAACTGTTGAGCCAACTGGACTTTCTGGATCGTATTTCATCGTCACACCAGTACGTTCAACACCAACGCAGCCCCCTGCATTGTTTTACATAGGGCTGTTTTCAGTCTGAATGCAGCCAACATATGTCTGAATCTGCACTAAAGCATATGGCCAATGCATTGCACTGCTGGGTGACTTCATATTGCATTGTGGCAAAAGTTGAGCCAAGTTAAACGTTTTTGCTGGATGACCCACTGTTTTTTATAGGACTCCTGTGCCACCGCGGTGGCCTCCAGTATTGAAAAATTGCACCCCTGGGGTCAGCTGAGAAAAAAAAGGATCCATGTGTAAATCTGTACTCTCAATTTAGAAATCTGTGCACACAGTTTATAAACTGTGCTCTCAGATTTATAAACCGTGCCCTTGAATTACCAATCCATGCCCTCGGATTTGCAATCCATGCACTCAAATGACTTTCGGACGTGTCACAGTTTTCATAGTTTAACATTGTATTTATTGTGCTTCTCACTCCAAAACCAACCTTTCAGTTTGAGGCTAGTGGGGAAGCAACTGACATTAGCTTCCCAGGCTTACTTATTAGCTATGACAATGTGAGAGACTTCCATTTACAGTGTGACTGCTTATCCAGATACGAAGCATCAAACAGGGTAAAGACAATTTAGAAATGTAAAAATTATTTAAAAATAAAAATATATAATATAATGAATAATAATATTATAAGTATATTATAATATTTAAAAATAATTTAAAAAAATGAAGGCATGGTTTACAAATCTGTGGGCATGGATTTGTAATTCAAAGGTACAGATTATGAAAACTTTACACATGAATCTTTTTTTTTTCTTAGCTGACCCCAGGAGGGCTCTGTAAAACATAAAAATGTGATAATAGAGAGAAAAAAAAGCCTGACATCGCACACGCTCCTCCTGCTCCCCCTCCTCCGCTGTGTGGCACTGATCACCCCTCATACAGAGGCAGCGCTGCTCTGTGCACGCCGCTCCTGCCAGCGTAGACCAGGCGGATGTACTGATGGCTCGTATTTCTGGTGACTTTCACATTATGTTGTTGTGTGGCTCGGTTTGTTTCCCACCACCTGGCCTCTTGCCATCCTCATCCTCTTGGCCGTCTGCATGATCGGACAGACTGAAGGTAAATGCCCGGACTGTGAAAGCTGCGGATCCATGCCCGCCGGATTGGTGCAGGCGTTGAAGGCGCTTTGAAAATCTCCATCTGCCCGACTGAGAGTCGACTGGTAAGTTGAGTTATCCATGTGATGGAGGCATCATTTTAACCAGATAGCCTATAGGATGAATTCTAATTTAAATTCACGAAAAAAGCATAGGTATATTTTGAAATTTGTATATCTACAGTTTATTTTATGATCAGTTTATAATGATAGCTGAGTGAAATTGAAGAAACGAGCGCACCTGCCGCACTTAGTGATGCCTTTAACGAACAGATGTACTTCTTCAGCCTACATAACAGCATCCAGGACGCATTGAAATCAGCCAGTTTTATATTTTACATGATATATTTCCGAGAGCCTAACTTAACGCACGCACGCACATACATCTCGCGTCACGCGCACGAGGACGAGCAGCGCGTGCGCAGAGGAGCAGTCCTCATTCACAGCTCAATCATAAATTATTAAACTTGTGGAGTCATTCACTTAAAGCTCCACATTTTCACACTCTGTGTCTTTGAAAGACAGGGAGGTCAAAAAAAATATTTTTTTCCAAAGTTTCTAAAACAACAACAACATCATTTATTTTCCTTTGAAAAATAATTTAAGTGAAATATTAATGGAGAGAATTGAACATGTGTAGCCTGCTGTATGTAAAGACATCATCTCATGACATCCTATAATGGAATATATTTGATATTTGCTGCTTGTAGCACCAATTATAGATAATGATAAGTCTGTCTCAATAGATTCTGAACAGTGTCTCATTTTTTCAGTGTTTTAATCTGTCTCATCTGTCTGCTCTAGTGATAGATGCAATTATACTACTTCCTACAAACTTGGCTTTTTAAGAAGCAAGAAACTAAGCTGGAACCAATTTGCTTCTTTGTGCAATAAAACTGACAACCTGAAAGGAAAGAGGAATCATTTGTATGCGCGTTGTCACCCTCAGTGTCTGTTTTGCAGTACACTCGCCATCTCTCAGTACAAGACATGTGGCCTCGACTCTGGCACTCATGCTTTGTCTGTCCGTGTGAGTTTACATGTGTCAGCGTTGCAACGGTGTCCATGGTGAGATGTAACATTGTGGTCTGAGCGAGCGAGAAGGAAGGTGCCAAAGCCAAGCCCTGTCCTCGTGAGGAATTTGTCCCAGCGTCTCTAAATGCATATGGACTCCACCTCTTTTGAACCTGCTGCAGTTGTCATCAAAGCAGTCATGTTGTGAAGCTGTGCCCAGCTCTGTTTGGAGTAATTCAAAGCAATCCTGTCCGACCACCAAAAGACCGTCCTTGTCATTCCTCCTGATTATTATCTAGACTGCAGGCTGCAGAGTCACTTTCAGAGATCACTCAGAATGAATAAAGGGATTTCCTTTGATTGAGAGCCTGCTTGTGCTTTTGCTTGCAACTTTCCCAGTTATTTCAGTGTTTTCATTCATCTCATTCTGCGGCATGAGTGGGTGTCTGTCAGGAATTTGCTGTTAACCGAGTCAAGTTCGGCTCAGATCCGGTTTCGACGAGGTTCCGCCTTCAACGTTAGGGAGTGGGGCTCTAGTTTTCCTGCAGGTGGGTCACGTTTCCAATTTATGTTAGCGGAGTTGGAACCGGACCCCTGTGGAATCTCCCCACACAGAGAGAGAGAGAGAGAGAGTAACGGAGATGTGCATAAGAAGATTTGTGAGGTGGGACCACCTGTTGACAAATCTAAACTGAGTGATTTAGAGGAGGGCTCATTTTTGTAACATCAAGACAAGAATAAAAGAAGACTCAAATCTGGGTACAGCAGTGTTTAAATTGAGGTACTCTGGTCACTATGCTGTTAATGCCACTGAAACCTCTGCAGTATTTATTTTGGAGAATTAGTCCTCAGAGCAAATTTGAGTGACAGTCAGCTGCAGTATCCCCTCTCCAATATACAGTAGATTTGTCTGTGGCGACATCCTCTGCATAATTCTCCCTCCTCCGCTCTCTGCAACCTCACTCCTGCCCTGCCTGGGGTATAAATAACCATGTGGATGGAGCAAAGCCCAGCACTGTGGTGCATCAGCACTTTGGAGAGGGCCAAGGATTATTTGGTTTTCTTATCTTCCTCATCTGCCTGTTGATATGGCTGCTACTGTCTTCAGTAGCTGCTACTGTGGTCAGTAGGTTGCTGCAGCAACCAAGTTTGTACTTATCTTAGCTGAAGGTTTATTATGCTTTCGGTCTCCCATGAATTAATGCATCAGTTGTGCATTCCTGTGACTGAAGCAAGACGTCCGTTTATAGTTCAGTCTTTCCATTTAAAATTTTAGCAAAATGTCACAGTTGTTGTAGCCTGGCTTCAGACGTCTAAATCGCTGCCCACGTTTTTTTGTGTGTGTGCCCATTGACGGCTGATTCTCTGGTTGGAAAAAACACCCGAGCCAATCAGAGCTTTGTAGATGGGATTAAGAATCTGGGTGTCACTTTCCTGTGTCAGATGGTGATCAAAGAATTGCCTCAAAAGCTGCGATAAGTGTGGATAAGAGCGATACAGCTCTACAGGTTGTTTTAAGTTTACTTACAGAAATGGGAACTCTTAAATCGCCATATTTCTTCAATTCAACATGACAAACTAGGGCTGCAACAAATGATTATTGACAATATTGATCAATCTGCTGATTGTTTTCTTGATATAATTGTTCAGTCAAGAGTAAAGATGAAAGAAATGAGTAAAAGTCTTCAGATCTCTTATTTTGTCTGACCAACAGCCAACCAAAACACAAAGATAATGAATTTACTATTAATATGACAAAGAAACGTGTTTGGGGAGCTAAAAAAAAAAAAAAGGAAAATATTTGAATTTTTTGCTTGATATACAACTAAAAAGATTAATCAATTATCAAAATAGTTACAGTTTAATTTTCTGTTGATTGGCTACTCAATTAATCAACTTCTATGTCAAACGTTAAATGTTATAAATTGACTGATAAAGGATACGTTTGATTACCAGGCAACAGTCATTTTAAAACTTAAAAGATTTGACATCTGTTTCTCTAAACACTACAGTGCTGTTTCCGTTAAGTCGAACAAAGCAGACACCGTTTTTTCTGTTCTCTTAAGCGCCTTCATCAGGTGAAATGTCTGAAAATAGTAACCTTGTACAACACAGATTGTCACAAAATGTGAGCACTTGTTTCCTCTTATCACAAATTTGCAGAAAATCTTTTCACACTGTTCTTCAGTGCAGCTCTGATCGTCTCCTGATGTGGTCAGGGGGGTAACACTGGATTTCCAAAGTGCCCCAGAGTCTGGATCACAGCATTTGTTGTCTTATCACCAGTGGTGACGGTGTGGAGGAAGGTGGAATCGGCTGCACCACATCGTGCTCATGGCAACCATTTCAGAGGCAAAGTGCAGAGTGATTGGCAAGCGGGAGCGAGCCGGAGAAACTGTGCCTGAATGGGGAGGACGAGTGTTATTTTAGCCTTTGATCCTTTTTTTCTGTAAAAAGAAGCAGACCGTGCTTAGATGGCAAATCGATAGGAGGAGAGGGTTTAAAGGAGATAGGTGAATTTCTTTTTCTTTTTTTTCACAATTGCAAGGTAATGAAGGAAGAGGCAGCTCCAACATTGGGGAGGATTTTCAAGTAAAAACAGCATTTCTATTTGCAAGGGATACAAACTTACCTGTTTTTATGCAGTTTTTTGGGCAATAAAACCATTAAAAAGTGGGGTTACAAGCTTGAAATAACATGTAGTCCTATGTTTCATGTAGATAGAGCTCCGACTAATGTTATTTTTATGATCTATTAATTTGTCGATTATTTTATAGATTAATGGATTAGTTGTTGTCTATAAAATGTCACTGTTTCCCAAAGCCCAAGGTGCATCCTCAAATGTCTTTTTTTGTCTCGACCAACAGTCCACAACCTAAAGATATTCAGTTTACTGTCATAGAGGACTAAAGAAACCAGAAAATATTCACATTTAAGAAGCTGGAACTTGAGCAGTGATTTTTGTCATTTTTTGGTTAAAAAATGACCCAAAACGATGAATAGTTGGTTAGATTCATTTTCTGTCGATCATTTCTGGTTAGAAATAGTAAAAGATTTAACAGCTGGAATGTTTAGTTTGGTGGTAGAAATCTGTTTCATTGTCATGTCAGTCATGCATTCTCATGTTTTTGATTAAAATTTGATTACTAGGAAGGAATCACAATCTGTCTCAGCGGTCTGTTTGAGTTTGCAGGTGGCAGCAGGTGATCGGGGCTTTTTTTTTTTCCTGCAGGTTGAATTCCCATTTAAAGCAGCTTACCCGTGTGTCTTGTTAACCAGACTGTTGCTGAAAATGAAAGAAAAAGACCTGTCGGCCAGACCAGTGCAGAAGGTGTGGATGACGCACGACAAGTGCAACAGTGTGTGAAGTAGCGCCTGGAGCTGTGGGCTCTCTGCTGATAACTTAAGTATTAACAGAGGAGGCTATTTCCATCAGTACAGCCAGAAATGTCACATTAGGGTTCCCGTAATATCTTTTCGCTCTGATCTGTGTCGTGCATCCTCATACTCATGTTACAGCTCATAAAAGCAAGTAAAGGAAATCATTTTCATCATCCTTTTTGGAAAAAGAAAATGGAATTAGAAAAATGAATTTTAGCAAATTTCATGCTAAAATGAAGTGCCTTATCAGGACTCTTTGGCTTGATCGTACAGTATATGATTACTTTCCACCCTGCTGTTTGGTGCCATCCAAAACGACATTAACAGTGGCAATAGCCAGTGAGACGAGAGATGTAATCTGTATGTGGAGGCTGTGGATGGATGAACATGAGATGAGGTGAGTGTATGCCTCCAGGGGGTCTGTGCTCACATGGCAGAGGGAGGCACGTCTCAGTGTGCAGCAGGTCCAAGAGGGAAGCTGCAGCATGAAGGCCATTCGACCTGAATGTAGAGACACACAGTGTACAAATAGACTGCTCCCTATAGCGGAGACAAACGCTGTCTGAGGATGCATGAAAACCCATTGATGTAATTGTAAAGTTAAGACTGTGGATCACTGGCTTTCAGCCTTACAGCAGCATGTTTCTGAATTAGTCAACTATCTTGAACAGTCATGGCTGTCTGGTCTTTTTAAGTTTAAAGACAGACTGAGACAGAAGAATAACATTTCCTGGGAAGAACTGTCAAAGCACAACGCCATCCAACATAAAGGATTTTAGCATCCTTGTTTTGGAGCAAACGCCAGTGATGTTACTCATCCTTGTGAAGTGTTTGTATGTTTGTCAGCCTGAGTGGTCAGCCTACACTGAAATAGAAAATGTTTAATTTAGATTGTAAGTGAAATCTGTTGTTGTGTTTCAGGAGCTGTCTGGCTGGTCCCGCCGCACTACTATGACTCCGAGCTCCTGAAGATTTCTAGTTTATTTAGATTCGGCTTTTCCTCTTGAAGCCCACGTGATTCCTCAATGGGTTCCCGCAGCCAAGGCTTCTTCCACCACCACCATCACCACCATCGTAGCTCCATGGTGCCAGCTACGGTGCCGAGGCTACTGCCTGAAAATGGCAGCCTGCTGGGGGGCATCGCGCAGATCACCCCCAACCTTTTCCTCAGCAGGGGGAACGTGGCGTCCAACCGCAGCCTGCTGCTGTCTAAAGGCATCACCTGTGTGGTCAACGCCACCATCGAGCTCCCCAACTTCAACTGGCCGCACATGGAGTATGTAAAGGTCCCTCTGGCAGACATGCCACACTCCCCTATCTCCTTGTACTTCGACAGCGTGGCTGATAAGATCCACAGCGTGGGACGGAAACGAGGGGCGGTGCTGGTGCACTGTGCAGCCGGGGTTAGCCGCTCAGCCTCTCTCTGCCTGGCGTACCTCATGAAGTACCATCGAGTGTCTCTGGCAGAGGCCCACGCCTGGGTCAAAGCTCGTCGCCCTGTCATCAGGCCCAACGGCGGCTTCTGGCGTCAGCTCATTGAGTACGAGAGGAAGCTGTTCGGCAGAAACTCTGTTAAGATGGTGCAGACGCCCTACGGGGTCATACCGGATGTTTACGAGAGGGACCGCAGGAGCCTGGCTCCGTACTGGGGCCTGTGAGAGACGCTGTGCCAAGTGTCCACAGTGAGGGATCGAGGAGGAACGAAAGCGAAGATGAGCCCTTTTGCCCTTCTGGACTGCAGGTTCACGCCTGTTCTGGACAGGTGAATGAGACGCGTGTGAGTGTACATCTGTGTGAAGCTTATTTAATGAATACTGGTGCGTTTGAACAGGAGGAGTCTAACCAAACACTGGTTGTTAACGGTGCTGCTGCTTGTCCAACCATTTAGTCTTTGAGTGGAAGCAAGGCCACTTCGAGCCCAGAATCCTGAGGACCAAAGGATCGAATGGGACCACAATGATGTCAGACACCAAAACAAGATAAAACACCCTGAGTGTGGACGTCGGTGCTGGCCTGTCTTTCCAGTTCCAGTGAGGAGGAGCACTCTGGGAAGGTGTTAGCTGTGCTCGAGACTCCGCGGCTCTGACAGTGACTGAAGTCCTTTTCCTGACGTGATGTCATGTGATGGTATTGTGCCAGTTTTGCAGTTATCTTTAGTGTGGGGGCAGCAGCATGCTCTCAATTTATGGTAGCATTTAAGATAAGTGTACAGATAAAAAAATATATAGGCAAATTATTTTACCGGAATGTACTGATAGTGAGGAAAAAATGGCGCACTTTAACCGAACATTTAAACATGTTATTATATCTACCTTTTTAAGGTGAGAGTCTAAAAGAGTACAAGTCAGGACAGGAAAGTTCCTGTGTACCACAGGATTGACTGTTCCATCCTGTGACTACACAATGTTATTGTAGTTCTATTTGATGCTGTATTAAAAAAAAAATGTTCGCTGCCTCAAGGGAACTGGTAGCTTTATGATAGATGCTTGGAAGAATATTTTCTATCCTGCTGTTTTTTGCCTTGTGTCCATATTCAGTGGAGGTTTCGACAAGAGCAGCACAGTACAGGAAACACACTTTATTTCTGATGGTAAACCAGCCTGAAGAATGATGTCACACAGGCTGAAAATCCTACGTTTGCTGTCGTCTAGCAGTTGAAACTTTCACTTTGGTGTTTGCGCTCTCCACACCATAAAATTACTGTTTACCGCTATAGTAGTAGGGGTGGGACAGATAATTGAGATGGTAGTAAATCACATTACGCTAGTGCCAGCGTCATCATACCTTAAAATACTGTATCATAGGTGTATCCAAATTTTAACTCTGGAAATCTTCAGGTAGTTCTGCCTTTTTACATCACCTTAGTACTGAATTTGCGCAAAAATGAAAACATGAACGGAAAACATATTGCAGTGAACTAATACAATGTATGGATTCCTGCTTTTTAAAAAAATGAATTTCCCACTTACTGTTATGTTTTCCTCTTCACCTGAACAGTTATTGTGATGGCTAGGGCTGCAACCAGCAATTATTTTCATCACTCATTAATCTGTTGATTACATTTTTCAATTAACTGATTAAGTTTTTGCCTAAAAAAAAAAACATCAGAAAATTGTGAAAAGTTGAAATCAAATGTCAATGAGCCTTAAGGGCAACAAATTGCACCCATTGTTCTCTATGTAAGCCTGCACAGCTCTCTTGAAAAGCAACTATTTTCACACATTGGCTCCTCAGATTGGCACTTCACAGCTACCATAAAATGACTACTTCTTCTGTCTGCATGAAGCATCCTGTGTGTGGTATGGTTTCTATTAAGGCACGTTAAATACTGCAACACTATGTGAAATGGCCTGTCTGTTAAGTTGACATCTTCAAATGGCTTGTTTTGTCCAACCAACAATCTAAAAGATATTGAATTTACAATCATATAAAACAGAAAAAAAAGCAAATCCTGACATTCGAGAAGCAGAGACCCTGAGAGTGATTGATACATTTTCTGTCAATTGACTAATCAATCCATTAATTCATCATTTAAGCACTAGATGTATCATAGAGTGCGTTTACATGTGTACTAGTATCCCAGTTTTGAGTCTTATCCTGGTTTTGATCATATGCGGGATATGGCGTTTACATGAGAAACCTGGTTATTCATATCCATGTAGACATGATTCTAACAGTATCCAAGTTTCTGGTCATCTGTGTGCAGTTGTGTCTTGATTTCTCAGCATCTCAGCCACTATCTTATCCAACAAAGAATATTCAGTAACCTGGATAAGGTGTTTACATTCAACATTTATCCTGGTTCCTATTTGAGAACTTCAGGTAGCATATCCAGGCTTCTGAAACCAGGTTTACATGCACAAAACATAACCAGGATACTCCAAAAACCGGATCATAAGCAGGATACTAGTGTACATGTAAACGCACTCTTAGAAAATTCTGTCTTGTAATATATGATGTACCGCAGAATCACCCATATTGTAATACCATCATTATCGTGTGCAGTTAAAATATTGTGATAAATTCTTATGGTGAGTTACTGCCTGAGTCCCACCCTTACACTATAGAGCAGTATTACATCAGTGCTGGATGTGGTCAGACATCGAACACACACAGCAGTGATGTTGGATTTGATTATGAGTGCAACACAGTTGTTAATTGCAACCCATAGAGATCAGCGCCACCACGCCTTTCTGCATTAATAGATTAAGTGTGATATTATGACTAAAAAAAAAAAAAAAGAATAAAAGTTCAGGGGTAAATGATTGTAGAAGGAGAAAGATGTTCTTGTCCTGAGCACAATCTGTAATCTGACTTTACAAATCATTTAATGCCCCAGGACAGCGATATGAAATAAAAAGAGCTCATGCCACTGTTAATGTTCTGATCTGGAAAGAAAAATAAACATCTAACATACAATATTTCAGTCTTTTATTGTCATTAAAAGTGCAAACAAAAATGTACATTTACTTAAAGGAAGATAAACTTACTGGCTATGCCTGGCGATGTCTCAGAGATGTTTTCATATGAACAGGCTGCAGCGTTTCCTCCTCCAAAGGTGTCATGATGTTCATTCTGCACAGCCATTTTCCCCAAGAGATGTCTTCAGATGTCAAAGCAACATTCTGTCATTCATTTTCATTTGCTGTGGCTACAGAGTACCAGGCAGATATTGATGAGCGCTATTTGTCTTGTGCCCACACTTCTGAGGGACCTCCGAAGTGGTCTCCACAATGAATTCCATTACCCGCAGAGACGAGGCCCGTCTGATGACAGGCCGAGCACGACGAAGATGCACAAGTGATGGGTCTAAATTATACACTGCACAACATTTTCTCTCAGCAAAAATGGATCTTTTTTTTTTTTCTTTTTTTCCTGCCCTTTACCCCGTCTCCGCTGTGTTAATGTGAGTACATGCATGTGGTTTCCAGGGCATAGTCAAGCACTGAAAGTAAACAGATCCTTCACCAGCAGCAGGATATTAACATCTATCATTAAAGTAGTAAGCACAGCCATTTGATTCATCCTGAGCATCAGAGGCAGGCCAGGCTCCAGCGGTGCAGGCCATGCAGAACGAACTGAGCTGATGAAGTTTGAAGAGAGGACATTCAGACAGCAGCAGCCCAACAGGGAGCATCTGACTGCGGTGAGCTGCCACAAACCAGTGTAATACTGCTATTTTCTTTATAATTTGATCTGTTGATTATTATTCTTTTGATTAGACATTTTTTTAGTTTATAAAATGACAAACACAAAAATGCTCATCGCAGTTTCCTCAAACCCAAGGTGACAGGTCCAAATGATGGGGACCATTGTGGCCATTTGCTTGTTTTTCCTAACCAACAGTCTAAAACCAAAAGATATTCAGTTTACGATGATATAAATAAGAGAAAAGCAGCCAATCTTCACATTTAGAAGATAGATCCAGTTAATCATCACCATTTTTGCTCAATAAAAGACTAAATTGATTAAGCTGATTATCAAAATTGTGCATTTTCAGTCAATCGACTAGTCAAATGGTTCTCAAACTATTTGTGACATGCCCTCCTTTAAAACACGTAGTCCTGTAAAGCAATGTCATTTTCATTAACCATTAACAATATTGGCCAAATGGAACATTGCTTCATTGAAATAACATTATCATGATGCAAGTTTTTAGAAATAATAAATGCAAGGTTCCTCCACTACACTGACCATGAACCTGAGCTCTAGATACAGAAGTACATATTTTCTTTACTTTGGATTCGACAACATGATGTGAATCACCAGTTTTTTTCTTTTTTTTCCCCCGTCAAAAATCTGTTCACCTTGTACTTTACACTTACATTTTTATTAATAACAACAGATAATATGAAATACCACTCATAGTGATGAACCAACAGAGAATTATCAGTGTGTTTTAGCGTCTTTCGGCTCGTTGTTTTGGTTTTCCGCCCTACAAACCTCACTATGATGATTCCCTCGTACCGCTTTCATTGTGTTGTTTCGAATCCAGCAGGCAGCTGTTTTCAGCAAAAAATCTCCAAAAACCCTGACACAGCAGCAAACAGACACAGTTAGTGAGCAGCTGGTGGAGCATTTAACAGCTAAAGAGTCAGATATTTCCCCCAGGAGTTGGAAGAGACCAAAAACAGAGCTAAAAGAGAGTGAAGATTGGTCTTAGATTCATCAGGTTGACAGAAACACAAATCCAAATGAATGATAGTGTTGCTCTGTATCTGCTGGATGTGTAAAGAAGCAACTGTTTGTTCAACATATCAGCTTAAAAAGTGATAGTATGTCAGTGTTGTGCTCACAATTTAATGCTGCCCCCAAATGACCAAAAACTTGGTTATTAAGTTTGCAATCAGCATGAATCTTGCTAACCTGAACATTAAGAGCCTTGCTAGCGTGAAAACATTGTTTGTATATTGTTCCCAAATCAGATTCAGCTCTTCAACCTCAAATTTTTGCTTGGTTACGGCCCTCTGTGATGCCTATATGCCTCCTTGGGGGGCAATTTGAGAAGCATTAACCGAGGAATCATCTTAGCACTCGTGTTTCTACTATGCAGGTTTTATTTCAACTGCACAAAGCAAATATGAACATCTGCTGATGCTGCAGTGATTTACTGAATAATGGCTTCTCTGGGCTTCAAATTATACAGCTTTTAATAATTCACTATAATCAGCATGAGCTACAGCTCGTCTCCCTGTATCAATAGTTGTAAATCCAGCATTTCCATTTAAACAAGGCCACAATACAAGGCCAGTTATTAATATAAACATGCGGCTTTCACTGCTGCTTCAAATTCAAGCTCGCCACCCTCGTTATGGTATAATTTGACAACCTGATTTAGTTACATGGCAACGCATGCTTTAACTGTTGGATGTGATTCAAAGTATGTATTTTTTAGGCTGTGTATCAAAATAGTTGTAAACATAAATGGAAAAACACATGGAGAGTGCTGCTTATATGGATGCCAGCAACACTTGGAAACCTTAATAAAAGTCCCAGCAGGCGGCTTTTAAATGTTTTTGGCGCTTCATGTAAAGGTAGTGAGAAAGTAGGCATGAGCCAGTGATATAAAGAATCTATAACTTTACATAAAGGATGAGAGTAACCGAGAGAAAACAGTCTCACAGTCAGACCGAGGGGTTATCTGAAGCGTGATGGGAGACCTTGGCTAATACAATTTGAGCCGGTAGTGAAACAAGTCATTCTTCCTCAGTGAGCGGCTGAATGAGTGCGACTGTGTCGTCTCTGTGCTGTAACACTGACTCATCTGTCCGTTGCCTTTAAAGCCTCAACTGTCTGAACTGATTGATAGGACGGACACTGAGGCTGTGAGCCAGAGAGCTATATTTAGTTTGTGCTGAACATCTCAACAGTGCAAATGACTAATATTTGTGTCCAGGTCATTAATGGTGAAATTGAGGCATCATAAATCTATTTAAGTGTCGCCTTTCAGTGCTTTGTTTTAAGTAATGGTGGAGTGGCTTCTATGAACTAGAGAATGGCTGTTTCTATATCAACATATCAACATTATCTGCTTATTTTATTTTATCACATATACACTCAAATGTCAATTTATTAGGTGCGCCTACCTTAAGCTAATATAACAGCCCTGCAATAAACCTTATCTTCATGAAAGTTATAATGTTCAGAGACTCACTGATATCTAAAAAAGGGCTGAGGCATTGTTCTCTCCATTTTCCTTTTTTGGAATAACTCTACTCTCAAAATATTCAGTTTTTTTTGTCGAAACAGTCCTCAACTTATGGTCATTTTGGAGGCTGTAGTATGTGGTGCTGTTGAACTGTATTGCGTTGTACTGAGAGGTAATTCTAATATTTCCCCCACACATTAATCTCAATGATGGTAGACCTAAATATTAGAAACCCCTCTGGATATATAGGTAACACAGTAAAATTCAACAACACTGGTTACAGCCCCTGAAATTAATCTGGATCAACCTCTTTAAAACTGTTTAAATCAAATCAGTACATTATATCCTGTGTGAAGGTAGGATTTGTTGCAGGACTGTATTAAACTGCCTTAGTTTTAGATAAGTGTACATGATCAACTGGCAACAGAGTGTATATGGGTGCCAGAGTATGTCAGTCAACAACAATATAGAAATTGCAATACAGTGAGGCCAAAGATATGCTTGAGGCCATTTAGAAACAGTGTACATACATGGACAATATCATTCTTCAATATTGATATTAGTATCAGCCTCACATATGACATATCTGTTGGGCTATAATATTGAGTTAAGTCTGATCAATACATTCATATAGCCAATATTATCAGCCAGTTTTGTAGCTTATTACAAATATACCAGTATTGTAGTGTATGTATGTTGGCCAATAGCTAACAAGAAATACAGCACAGAAAAGTATATTTTTTAACCGTAAACCTGCTGCTGAGGACGTCTTGATCACAATCATTTAATTATTATATTTAAGGGCTTATTACCAAAATTGTTTGATGATGTTATGTGTCTGTTGAAGAAGAAATATCAGCAGATAAATTGTTATCAGATTTTTTAGACTCTAACCATCAGCATCAGCCTCAAAATTCCAGTGTTGGTCTGGTTTCTCTAAATCCACTTAAGATGGGACTTTGTCAGGCTATTCTTCTTCTATCATCACAATTTAATCTTGTAAACTCTTTAAAAGCTGCTTTGGCTTTTTTTTTGAGCTTGTGGATAAATGTTGCCAGCAGAAAGTAAAGCTGGAAGCAACTCTTTTCACCAGGGTGAAGGCAATCAGTTGAACTTTCTGTGCTTCTGCACTGTTTTTAGTCAATAATGAGATTGACTATGGCCTTGAAATACCAAACAACAGCAGTCAGTACAGCACAGTATCACTTCAATCTCTCTCCTCTCCCACAGTGATCATTTCAGTGCAGCATCACAGACAATAGGCGTGAAGATGACAGGCTGACAGGCACAGGAAGAGGGACGGAAGGAGAGAGTCGGTCTGCATTTCAAATTACACAGCCTTATTCAGTAATTGATTTCAGCGTTTGTAATTTTCTGTAATCCTGGTGTTCACCGTGAGAGGAGAGGAATTCATTTTCTGCAGGAAATGAATTAGGGGACGGCGAGAGATAAAATGGATGTTGGAGAACACACCTGAACACAAGTGTGAGGACAATAATGAGATTCGTTTCCCCGAGCCCCCCCCCCGACATCTCATTTGATTGGCTGAGCTCAACTGCCAGCTATGGCCTGGCAGGCTTGTCGAAGGAGAATTTATTCCATTTTGTGGCAAAGTGATGGAGATGAGGCCTCTCTGGCCTGAGAGGAAGTACATTATTGAGTAAAATGACAGGAGGAAAATGTATGCTTCATACATTTGGAAGAGGAAGCTCTATTGGAGAGCAGGCAGAATAAGATCAAAGGCCATGTGAATTAAATGTCTGATTACGAAGCTTCTTCATAGAAATTCAGAGTGAAACAATCCAGAAAAATGACAGTAATACATTTTATAACACAAAAAGAATACTTCTGATTTTTAAGCGTGTTAAAGGAATAGTTTGACATTTTAGGAAATACTTTATCACTGTCTTGCTGAGAGTTCAATGAGAAGACAAGTCCACCTACCAGAGCCTCTGTTCATTAAATAACATCATATCTCGTTAAAATTTCAATTAATCAATGATCGATTTAATAATCTGTGACACTTGAAATAAACTGTATGCATATTCATTTATTTACATCACATTCACATTACAGTATGTTTTAATTATGCAACAGCACAACACTGTAATATATAAAAAGTGCTGCTGCAATTTTAGTTCAGAATCACAGTCGACTTCTTCCAGTCTTTCAGCTTTAGTTGCACACAACACCAAGACAGAAAAACACAAGTTTCCCTTCAAGTCCCCAAAATAACAACTATTTTCCTATAAAATACACATTTTAAATACCCCAGGAGCTGCTGAAATCTCCTCTCAAACAGTGCAAGACATTCAAAGCAGTTGTTTCAACACAATTCATAAAAAGGTAAACACCTGCCTTCCAGCCCAGAAGTGATGGTTTGAGTGTGAAAGAATTTCATGAAGATATTAAAACCATAACAGTTTGATCAAACAGACGTTAATTCAAGTACAACAATAGGCTTATGATTCAACAGCTCAGGTTGAGTAGGAACAAAAGGGAATCATGAATGAAATTCCTCTCGAACAGAAGCAAAGCAACAAGTGACATTAAAAACGTAAGATGTTTACAGACTTCCTCTGCCAGTGTTGTGAATAATATTGCACTCCAAATAATTTAAATACCAGTCACTGACAAGTGATTATGTCACAATGTTGATTTTTTTTCTGCAGTGAAAATCACTTCTTAAAAGCATCATTAGTAATAGATTTAAATATGACCTGTACAGCTGACCTATATGTTTTAGGTAATTAATCAGGAGGATCGAAATGGTAACAATAATACCTCTGATGATAAATATATAAAGAAAGGCTTTAAATTTGAACAAACTACCAAATCTGCGCATGAACACGGCCCGAGTGACAGAATTATGACAGGAGCTTTTCAGAATACAAAAACTAATAAATACAGAGGGATTCGCTGACTTTAAATATTGTTCTCTCGCTCTCAGCCCAAGGTGAGAGCCTGTGCAGTATGAGTCGTCCGGTCGCTCCACCTATCTGATGTTGATTAGCCCCTTCCCCGTTGCCATGGCAGCCGCAGCCGCAGCCAAAAGCTCAGAGCAGGTCAGGCAGTATGAGGCCCGGGGGTTTAGGCTCCACACAGTTAATCCAGAAATTGGCACAGCTGGCGTGGTACTGGTGGCCGCCGTACAGCAGCTTGAAGTTGTCCGTCTCCGAGTTGAACGCCTGTCAGAGTGAAAGGTTGAAATATGAGAGAGCTGAATCGCAGAGACAGTACGCACATCTGGGGAGGAAGAGGAGTATGTAGGGTGTGGACAACAAATGGGAAAAAACTATCTTATCCCTCCACTCTGTACTACTGCTGAACTGTAAAATACTGCTACTAACGCACAGCTAATGATTGATCGGCCTCCTTATTTCCATGAATATATCTAATTTGCGTTCTGCAGTTTGGGGTTAAATAATAAGAACGGACCCCGATGTTCACGTACAGCATGATTCACATCTTGATTTAAGAGCCGCGCTGTGGTCCAGCTTTTATGTACGTGACCCTGTTGTACATTCCTGCCAAATTACTCCTGAGAAAAGCAACCTCTGGCAATAAAAAGGATTTGAATACGCATGGGTGGAGCAGGCATTCGATACCTGCTAGAAAAGATTTAGCTTTCTCAGTTTAAAATGCCCTGCATATAATTGTATTTGAAGTACTCGCACAGGGAAAGAAAAGAAGAAAAAAAAATCTATTCAGTATAAACACACTTCTCAATCTACAGAAGTGACCCTCAAGATCTTACAGAATCACGACAATCAGATCAAACACTTGCTGTTTTATTGATCACATCTAAATCCTTGTTAACAGAGACTATATTAATCTGAAGGCAAACCAGTAAGTGACTGATTTTTGACGGAAGGATGCTGTCATGTCTGAATTCAAAGCACGTGGACCCTCCATGCTGTGACACATTTAAGCTGCATGAGCGACTTGTGGAGGCGAGACAGGCTTGTTGATATTTCTATGATTGCGGTGGAATAAATGAATGTACACCACATGACGGCGAGAGGTGCACAAAAGAGACACCTCAAACGTGGCAAAGGTATAATACAGTGTGAGGCGTCGCTTCACATACTGTATTTGCGTTTATTTCCACAGATCTGTATGTTCTAGCAGTAGGGTCGCAGCTATAAAAGCGCCGGTTTAGTGTTTTATCACAAATCTCTACCAAACAAAATGAGATGTATTCCACAATCTGACTTAATTTGTCTCCTGCATCAAGATTCCTGTGTTTTCATCTGAATAGACAGGCGTCATGCTGGAAATCAACTGCATCGTCTTGAAGCTGGATGTCTGAGCAGGTGATGCCATGAAGGCTAATTTAAAGGCAAGAAAGGGAGAAAAAAAAATCAATCAATCAATCCAAACAAGTATTTTCACAATAGTGGCGGACAGTGCAAAATTATTCTACAAAACAAATCTCAAAAAAGCTGCCAGCTGTTGAATGTAGATTAGTAGATATCCATTTGTACATCATGACAGTAGTGAAAAGTGTCTTTGGCCTTTTCAGCATAAACAGTTGAGGTCATGATGGCATCGATGGCCAGCGGTTACTGTCATTTCATCTATTTTGACTTTATCTGTCAAACTTATTTATCAAATTTCACCTTTTGTGCAATGTTTTCTTTTTTAAAAAACACAGGATTAAGGTCCAAGTCAGAAGATTTTGATGACCTCAGTTTTAAGTTGACCAAAGTCCTGCGAGGAAGTTTAAAGCGCAACCGCGAGAGCGATAGCTTCACGAGGGGAAAGGTTATGGAACTTGTTGGCATTTGTTGTAGAGAATATTGATCAGTTCATTTAGTTCGAGACAAAAGGGCGACATGAATCTCCACAGAGGCAAAAAATGTTTACAGCTGCTCCGAAATCTAATTTGCTTTTGTGCATCAGTGACTCTCCACATACAGCATCTGAATACACTGTAGCTGTTCGGGAAAACACTTGAGCGCTGTGACGAGAGTTTTGAGTTTTCACTGGGCCCAGCTGTAGCGCTGCGTGTGCGATCAGGAGATGCTAATGTGTGTGATGTGCAGTTTAAGAGTTTGCATCCCTGGTGAAATACTGGAGCCGAAGCTGGAGGAGAGAGAGGAATGAGTCATGTGCAGTGAATCATAGCCTCCCACACAGGAGGAGAGCGGAGACGCATGCAGAAAGCAACAACTGCATACAAACCCCCCCCCCACCACCACAACACACCATTAAGTCAAATGTAATCTCCACCTGCCCGAATGCAGTCTGCAGCACAGACGCTCCGCCGGATGAAGGGCTCTCTCACGCAAACTGAATGTTTCCACGCTTTTTCTCACACGCTCACATTTCACGGGCTGAGTGATTCCTCTCGAAGCTCTTTTGTGCCCTGGCCTACTTGTTTACTCAAACCTGCACTTAGGACTGCCAAAACTGGTGATGTTGGAGAGAGAGGATGCTAAATGAAAGGGTGGTCACACAAAGACGTACTGTAATATACCTCCTCCTTTCACTGCAGAGCCTTTCCTTCTCTCACCTCCACTTTTCCTTTCACCTTTTCGCACTCTTACACAAGTTCTCTTAGACTTCGCCTGTAAATCAGCGAATGTAGGGTAATTTAGTCTGTTTTAGCAGCATCAGTCATCAGACAGATGCTGTATATTCTTAAGTCTTTTTAGCCAGGCAACCACTGGTAACTCCACTCTGAAACAAGCTCATGCTTTCAACTCAGGCAGAGCTGGTCAGATAAAACTGCGACTCTACTAATTCACCTGACCTTTGTGTCTTTAAGGAGACATGATTCATACAGAGGTGCTACCTGATTAGATCATATTAAAATCTATCCTAAGTCTGCTTTTCTATCATTTCTAATATCTTCATAAGAGTTCAAAATAAATGAGGGATAATTACCCTTAACTTCCTGTCATTGTCTTTAGTCAATGCCTGTAAGCACAAGAAGAGTCAGCATGATGCAGCATATTCATGCGATGCCAAAAGCAAAGAGAAGTGTGCAGAGAACGAGAAACGAGCCAACATTTAGTTGAGTTGCTGTCACCAGTAGAGAACTCCCATTTTTCCTTGTGAAGGTTTGTGGATGAAAATATGAAAGAATCCAAGTTATTACCCCCCAGGGCTCCTACACATTTTCTATCTCAGAATTCATGAGATTTCTTCTTGAATTGATCTGAATTTATTGACTCAGTCAGTGAGAGCAGCAGATGCAGACAGAAACAGATCAGTATAGCTATCACAGTTAAATCACCACTGTTTACAGCTAAGAAATATTCTTTACAGGGATAAATAAATATAAAATTTACAAAGATTTGTGTAGTGTTCTTTTCCACGTAGACATTTTGTCAATTTCTAAACTTTTTAAGGCGTGGTATGGTCCAAAATGTACATATATCCAATATATATTTTTCCCTGACTTTATTAGCTGTGTAGGAACCCTGGTAACTTGAGCCACATTGAAGCAGGCTGTGACAGAGTTGGGCAACCAAACAACAGATTTATAAACTGAAATTTTGAGCAGATGGGAACAAACAGAAAAAAAAAAAAAACCTGACAAAGTTTGGACCTGAAGTTCATTTCAGCACTGCTGTCATACTTCCATGAGTAAAAGCTACACAGCCTTAATAATCAATCCAAATCCTTGAGGCACTTCAGAAACCTGCACTAATATAAACAGCCAGAAATGCTAAATTATTCAACTTAAAATCCTTTCCAGTGCTTCTCCCTGTAATTGCCCAAATTAGCATTTATCATTTAGCAGAAGCGCTGGAGCATCATTAGCTGAAAAGTATCACTTGTGATAAAACTTTGAACCGCTACTTCCTTTGAGTGACAAACTGAGATGAGATGAAGCTGCTGCTGGTTGCCTATCCCTGCCTCCAGACCCGAAAAAGCAGAAAATGATGACAAAACCGCCGCATGTCAGAATTATTGGTCCTGCGGTGACAAGGTGAGACTCTGGCTGAATCTGACAATATAATTATTTGTTTGTGTCAGAAAAATGGGGTAAACATTTTTAAGAATCATTTGGGAGATTAAAATTCATGGCATGAATTAACTGGGAGCCATTAAGCTTGTTTGTTGTCGAGCATTTTTCACATTTCTTTGATGCCACATCAACATCTCCACCCTTCTGCACCTTTGGTTAAAAAATAAATAAGTACCTCTTCACTAAAGGACAATGCAACAATCAGTGCTGTCTGCTGCAGCCAAAGCTGCTCTTTCACTTCATTATACTCTGAGGGGATGCTATTCTCCACTTCCCTATTATGCATTCTTACCAGTGTGGCTCTGCCAAAAATGTAATTAAAAGATGGGTTATTAATCTCATGCTAGTGGCACAGAGACAAAATAAAACTGCATTAATTTTCTAGCCTGGCTTTATGCACACGAGTGAGAGGTGAGAGACAGAGTGTGTTTGTGTGTGCAGGTCTATTATCAGCTGTACTCCCTGCTTATGACTAATGTGTAAGCCACATCTGCTCGCGGCCTAGATGCCTCTCTGTCAGCCATATCTTGCCTGAACCATCCATCTGGCTCTGGCTGAGCAACAGAGGGAACACAAGGAACAATCAGCGCCACCATCCTGCCCTCTAAACCACAGGGTCCAAGAATACCATTAATGGCCCACGTCGATGAAAATCACAGCTATCGTAGGCAAGGAGGTGGACATTCTGCACATAGTGCCCCAGTCAAAGTGAATAACCGAACAGTTATCAGAGAGCACCGATGGTTGTTAGCTGAAAGTGGCGAGGTGAGCTGTTACCTCGAGATAGAGGCGACAGAATAGAAAATGAAACCCTTCCAAGACAAAGTAGCGACCTTTTTGACCTTGAAGAACCAATCCCAGAGTGCAAAAACTCACCCTGAGGTGCCAAAGTGACAATTCTCTTCTCTCACTTAGTTATTTCAAGAGCAAAGTCTATTATCTTTAGACACTGTTTTTGGTCATCCTTCAGTAAAACAGCTAGGGGGACGACTGTGATTATTCACTAAACCCCTCCCTCAACCTGCGATTGTCCAATCACTGCTTAGCAAACCAGGCATGGCAGATCTGTCAAGCTTTTTAGTAAGAGTGATACTTGGCATATAAATGATGTGAGGTGGTCTACTATCCTTTCCAAAATCGGAATAGTTTAAGTGTAAACATGTAATGAATGCAGTTAAGCTTGTGTTTATCTGCTCTAGCATTGTCTGGCCAACTATCTTATGTAACGTTAGTTAGTGAGTAAGTTGTAAGTAACGTTAGGAACCTGGTTCTGGACAGTATCAGAGTTTAGGCTAACACTGCCGACTCTGTCCTGCTCCTTATTGGATGTGTGGAAGTGTTTTTTCCAGCAACCTGCGCAAACATTACCAGAGATATTGTTACTTTTGCCAGACAAATCGGTTGGTCCTTATCCTAATGGCTTTTTCTCTTGTAATGTTAAACATGAAAACATACTGTTTGAAAAAGTATGAAAGCTTAGCAGCAAAATAACAGGGTAATCTTACATTTTTCCTTATGATGCTTACAGGACCAACTAGCTCTATCCTGCAATACAAAAACATTGCTGTTTCTTTATTTACATGTTTCTTATATGTATCATTAACTAGTGAGGATGCTGACTTTTAACCTGGGAAATGCAGCTTTTGCCTCAGTCTTTTTGCATGATTTCACATATGCAGTCACCGAAGTCAGCACCAGAATCAACCTTTTCAACCAACTTACGTAGTTAATATTAGTTTATTAGTTCAATTTTATAGCTAAAACTGATTAAATCTGCCAGCAACAGTAATTTCGGCCAACAACACTGCCGACCAGAATTGAGAAGCCTGCTTTTATTGATCTGTGTCTGACATCAATGACCCAATGTTTCAAAAATGACTCAGAATTGACTGTTCAATCCACCACTGTTATCATAATAAACTGCGGTGGGAGAACAGAAAGCTTGACGGGCATAGCAACAGTAACTAAGGAGGGCAGAGCTTAGTGAACAGCCGACTGATCCACCTGTAAAAAGTGTGATAATGGCTGATGCTTTCTGCCTGTAACAGTATGTGTGTTGAAGCAGACAATCGCTGTTCGCTTGTGCAAGAGGAGAAGTGGAGAGAAGTGAATCCTGTCACTTTGGCCCCCCGCCGGGCTTGTCAGTAAGAGGAGAATAGCCCCCCTGAGGACCCCAGTGGGAAAGAGTGGAATGAGATTTGGTTGACAGTTCACTGTCTCATACTCGTTTAAACAGACGTCCAAAAGAGCTTTCTTCTTTGTTCTGCAAAATGTTTCAAAGTCAAAGAAATGTCAGTTGTTATCCGCTATGGATGAACACAACATTTTTGAAAAAATGTATCCACTAACAGTTACACTAAGTGTGTACGTGTGTGTGTGTGTGTGTGTGTGTGTACACAAACCTTGCTGCGAGCGTCGACATTGAGTAGACACACCCCGCAAGCCAACTCCTTGGCATTCTTGATGCCGTGCCTCAGAATACAGGAGGAGAAATCTAGGGAGCTTTCATCAGGCTGCACGAGCAGACACACACACAAACAAGCACAAAAAAACACACACAAACAAATTTTACTTTCTGCCACAGGGTGAATGGAGTCATTTCTATTCTTATAATAACAGCAATGCAAACAAGTCTGCTTACAGTAAACATCTTCAAGCATCATCATCTTTTTATAAAGACTTTGTTTGACTTGGGCTATATGGAGGAAAAACAAACAATATCCGAATATACATCTTTCATCTTTGAAGAAATAATGCAACCTGCTATGCTTCAATTAAACGTGTGCTTCCATTTTATTTCTTTCTCCCTCTTTGACAAACTGTCAGTTTTATCTTCTTCCTCTGAAAAACAATATTCCTCCTCTGCTGTCTCTGAGGAAGAGGACAGTCCTCATCCTCTGTAATGCTGTTTACAGAGACTTACAGACAGCTGGATGAATAAAACCTATGCAGTCCTTGTCATTGTTGTTGATCCGAACACCAGTGAACCAAAAATGCTACAGATACATTGCATCCAAATCAATAGATCATTGATCTGGACCTAATGGACCGACCACACTGGATTCACTATCATTTCATTACGTTATTGGCAGCCTTTTTATTGTTAATTGATATACAAAGCTCTATTATCATGTGTATTTGTGTACCTGCACTTGGAGAGTATAAACATGTCTTGGTGATAAAAGAAAGCAGCTGCTTACATAAATTTGTGTATTTTTTGAGTGTTTGGTTGCTTTATATCTGTCTGTTCTCTCACCGCGAGCTTGGCTAGCGACATGAAGCCCATAAGGTTGTTCCACACGCGGCTAATGTCCTTCAGCAGCTGCTGCAGCTTCTCAGAGCACACAGCTGTCGCTTTGATGCCCAGCTCCACACGCCTTGTGACGCGATACACTTCCACCACACCTGACAGATGAAAAAAAAACAAAAAACAAAAACACACAAGCACAAACATCATAAAAACATATTTAGTTGCTGTTTTTGCACTGGTTTTTTTTTTAGTCACTCACTGTGACATGTTTGCTACTCACAGCTCATTAAAACCAGAAAAACACAATATGGGAGTGGGACCTTGTCAGACCAGGCAGTGATAAGCCATCGCACCAGAGCTCGTTTTAATCTTGTCCTCTCTGTCCTTCAGAGGGTGTAAAGTCACACGCAGGGCTCTTTAACAGGCTCTCGTACCCACTACGCAGTAAGTCCTGGCTTGTGTATTGTGTGTGGGTGTGTGTGTGTGTGTGATTCCTCACCCAGCAGGTACTCCATGCCCTGAGCAGACTGGATGACCTCAGTGCAGACAGAGGAGCTGCTGATGCCATTCAGGGTGTTGTTGGCTTTGGTGATTACCTGCAGGTGGGAAGAGAGCAGCCAGCATTAGCGATGTTTTTGCTCATCATAATCATCATTATTATACCAACATTTTTGTCATATGTATAAATTCTGCCAGAGAGTGTAATGTCTTATGTTGGTGTTTTTGTGAGATGCCTTGCTAACAAAATAAAGAAATAGACTAGTTTTGGACCAAGACACAGCTGCCCATACTTATTTTCTAAGATTCACTTCTGGGAACTTGCAACTATGCAAATAATAAAGATAAAGTGTTCTTTCCAATATAAATCAGGGGTCAACAAACAAATATATCCAAAACCTACATGATAAGAAAAAGGTCCTTCGGTTTAACAGTGGGTTGAAAATAAAATCTGTGCCTTCTGGTTATCTTTAATAATTCTACTCCATGTGTACAGCCACTCTCACAATAAAGTCTTGCTATGGGACAGGGTCAGACACAGGACACAAACAAATACAAACCTCCAGAGCACTTTCCAGACACCTCTGCCACTCGTATGCGTAGCGCTCGCTCTCCTGGAACAACACAACACAGAATTATCTCAAATGAACACAAAGGCAAAGCAGAACAGAATAAGTAGCAGTGTGAGGAGTAGCAGCTTTTAACAGTCCTGAGTGCTGCGCTGAAATCTGGTCATTAATGACATGGGGTGCAGTTAGCCAAGCCGGGACCGCCTCACCTCCACCTCCCCAGTCAGGTCCTTGTACTTGTCCCTGATGACAGGCAGGGCGGGCTTCTCGCTCAAGGTGCTGGATCGGTCTCTGAAGGGCTGCTCTGGAGCTGGAGATGGGGGGGAACGCCCGATCTCCTTCTCGCCCAAACTGTGACTGCGTTTATGTGAGCCTGAGGCGAAGACAGGAGAGAGGAGGAAGATGGATAATGTTAGGGAAAACCAAAAAACACAAACTTTTTTTTTTTATTTCAGCAACCCAATAGCGATGACTCATTTTGAGATATGCACCTGTTTGTTTGCAATCATTATACTTCCATTCTGTTTTGGTTAATTCCTCCAGGACAAGAACGGCATGAGTAAATACTTAATTTGTGACAAACAATAATTACGAACAAAACAGAGGCACAAATATGCAGGTATGAATTATTCATAGGGGCTCATAGACGGACAAATCCTGGCAGGGTACCACAACAAACATGGGCACAAACACATGCTAAACCCAGACTATTCCAGTGGGGCTGGCAGTTAGTGCATGTGTGAGTGAGGGTTGCCCAGACACAGGTAATTTACCCCCCCCCCCCCCCCCCCCAACCCAACTCCTCCACCACCCACAGACACATGCGTCGTAGCTCCTCTCTCACCCCCCACATAACCAAAAAGCCCCACTATGATCAGATTACTGTTCCACTGGGCAAAGAAGAGTAAGTAAAGCCCTCCTCTTTACACAAATTAAATCCAACAGTGGGAGATAAATCTATGGGGTAAATGGGCTTTTATCACAGTGCAGGAAACGCTAATAAATTATTCGTGGAACATAACACCAGCAAACAGCGGTTAAAAAATGAACAGCCTTTAAGTGGATATGGTTAATTTCTGCTCATGGGTTTGCTGGCCTCTGCTAATCCATCTCACTAGTCACTGCCATTAGAGCAGGCTGTCATCTCAACACTGCCATCTAATGTCTCGCAGCTTTACTGCAGATCTGATGAGCCTGGTATGAGGGGTGGGGTGGACAAAGATGCTCCAAGGGTTAGTGTTGCTGTGCTGTTATGTTTTTAAATTTAACAACATGTCATGTTTGGTTGCTATTTAGATATTTAGAGCTGAAACAATTAGTCGGTTAATCAGTTAGTCAGCTACAACGATTCTGGTTATCAATTCATGGTTTATGTAATTTACTAAGCAAAAATGTCAAACATTTGTTGGTTACAGCTTCTCAGATTTAAAGACTTGCTGTTTTTTTTAAGTTTAGTAACATTCTAACTTGAGCATCTTTCGACTTTTTGTCAGACAAAACCAGCAAGTGGGTTGGGTTCTTTGAAATTGTGATGTGGATTTTTTCACTCTTTTCTCATATTTTCTGGACAAAATGAATCAATTTAGCAAGAAAATAATCAAGAGTTTAACACAATTGGCAGAATTGAAGTCACATGAGTTGACTCACCTTGAACAGACAAGTCAAAGGTTGCCAGTTCGTTCTTTATCATCTCCTCACTGGACTTGACTTTGGGCTGAGCACTGGCTTTGAGGAAGTCAGACTTGCCAAACTTTGGCTTGTCTCCCTGGAAGGCACCAAACTCATCAGGGGCTTCACTTTGGTTGCCCTCAGAGCCCGCCTCCGCAGTGGCGGCGGGTGAGTCAGACTTCTCAGAAACAGTACTTGCAAAGTCCCCAAAGTCGTCTTCGTCATCAGCACGGCCTTGGTCACCAGAGCCAAAGTCAGCGAAGGCTTCAAACTTGTCATCTGCGGATGAGGCATCCTCGGCGGGGAAGGAGGTGGTGATCTTTGTTACAGAGCTGCTTGTGATGTTTTCAGTGCTGCCAAAGGTCAGCTCCTTCCTCTGTGTCGGGACTAAAGATGGAGGGGCTGCCCCTTCCAAGCCCTGTGGCTTTCTGACCTCACCGGGAAGACTTTCCTCCCGGTCTGACCAGTCATAGCTGGCCAGGGTGCTGAGGGCCGATGTCCCAAATGGGTCAAATTTCATGTCGTCTCCTTCTGTAATGACAACACAGACATACCAGTGGTTCCTAGGAATAGCACATATGCTGTCATGATAGTTGGTAGATTAATGAGTCTGCATGAGGGACTAAAATTTCTGTCAAATTATCACTTTGTCACCTATCTACAGTTCAAGTGATCTCTCGTTTCTTCCAATGATAACAATGATAACGTTTATTATATTCTAATCCAATATGGTTACTCAGGATTTTCCACAGATAACACTTTCCGTTGGAAGAAATAGTTTGTATGAAAACAGATGACCTTGGATTATCTATAGTAACCTGAAAATAGTTTTTGGAAACATATTTATGTTAGTTTTTGAAATGCCATTTCTAAATCCTGTGAGCACCCCAAATGAAATTCCATTCTCATCCAATGTACTGGAGTGGAGGCCGTGATCTCACAGATACCTCAAATTCTTGACAAATAAAACAAAAACTATCTTCTTGGCTAGATATTACTATATAAGTGAGAAAATATATTTTTTTGTAATTCGACTTTGTAACTTTAGTGGCATCTTGTGTAGCATCATTTATGCTGTATTGTCAGTTGTGGCAAGAATGAGATCAGACATATTGTAAAGGACCCCTATCACTATATTTTGTATTGAATGATGGGAAAAGAAGTTCTGCAATACACTGGCAATCACATGTGTCATTATTCAACACATTTATAATGGCAGCTGCATTGTAATTATACTAGCAACTGACTAATTTGTGTTGTTGTGACCAATGTGACATTGGAGTAATCATTTCTCCAACTCACATTTTTGGGAATTATCTTTAATAAATGATCTCACACATGCTAAACGAATTGTTATACATTTGTGTTGATGTTTATGAGAAGGAGATTACTGCTATCATCTAGTAGCAGACAATTGTTCTACTGTTGCTGTGTGATAATACTAGTTTTTCCTCATTTGTGGCAAACAGCTTTCCTTACAATAATTGGACATCTCTTTATACCGAAGGCAACAAGGATTTCATCTCATGACAGGCGTTCTACCAACATCAATAAAAGATCTTTCCTGTCACTACATCTGTTCTGTTTTTTTTTAATCTGTGTTGTGCTGACAGAACACAGTTGGTGATCAATTTCATCATGTCTAATACTATCTGACAGAGCTTTATACAGCTTGCACACATTTGTCTCAGTATTCAGGTCTACCTCTCAATTTCTCTCACACACTCACAAACACACAAAACGACCTTGCTGAAACCTTCCTATTTTGCGTAGCAGAACCTTCTGACACAAAAAGCAATTTGTGAAATTGACAAGGATCTAGCGCTGGAGGCCGTGTGTCATTAGATTATTTTATGGCCTCTCAAGAAAGGAAAGGAGGAAATAAGACGGTACGCATTTCAGCAATACCAACAGTAATATTTATTACGACAACATGAGTAGAGAGAAAGAGAGAAAGGTCACAAAGTACTGTGAAAGAGCTCTATCATTACAAGAGGTTTGTCAAACTAACACTTGTAAAATTAGATTTCAGTCATTTAGAATACAAGGGCATGCAGAGTCAGGAAAAAAGGAAGAAAACAAACAGCGAAAAGGTAAAACAAAGATAATCTGAGGATATAGAAGCAGAAACCAGAATGAGAAGGCACATTCACAGACTAAAATCAGTAATTCTGAGGAGATGACAAATTTGTTTAACTATTAGGATGTAAAAGCAACAGGTTGTTTTTTTTGTTTTTTTCTTGGAAAAGATTTGAATACAGAACACTTGAAAAGCCTGGTTGAAAAGATAATTCAAAGAACAAGCTCAAGGCAGGAAGCATTAACCCTTTGAGGACCTGTGGGGGAAATTGGTAGAGTGTCCCAAAATCAATGCTTGTTTGAGAAGATGCGTATAAACTGCACTTTAAGGACCAGTGAGGCGTTAATAGCCACAAATGAAGCCATATTTATGTATTTAGTCAATTATGAATTAAGATTTAAGTCCTGGTGTTTATTCTGACAGCAAAAATAAGCGGATGAGATCACAACATCTGATTAATCTGCATGTAAACATGATCTTGTTCAAGCACTCAAAGGGTTACAGAAAACAAAGAGGGCCATCCTTACACCTGACACCCCAGAAAGGGCCTTAATTACATCCAATCACAGATGCAAAAAAACAGATTTAAAGAGACAGTATCCTTTTTCTCTTGCTACAGTGATTGTTTGTCAAAGCAGGCTAATGTGCACAAACTCTTATGATCTCCTAAATAATAGCACATCATTATTACCCAAGACAACAATGTTTAGCTTGGAATGTTAACCTAAACTATTTTAGTGAACATTACTTACTTACTAAATACTGAAGGCTACATTTAATTTACATAGTTGGCAAATCACAACAAGATCAAGGAGTCTTTCTAGTCTCAAAATAAGAGCTCATATTCCTGTAATAAAAATACACTATTAAATCTGTATGTATACATTTTTCCTTCAATAAAAACAACTTGTAATACTGTTATGCATAAAATGGTATCTTGTATTATGTTCTTGTCAATTTCACAAATTGAAAAGGCAGGCACACTGCAGCAAAAAGCAAGGCAGGAAGGGTAATACTAACTTCATTATGTTCTCAGAGATCCGGACTGTAGAGCCACACATGATGAATTCATGCTATCACAGATAACGGTGAAAATGAAAAAAACAAACAAAACAAAAAAAAACTGATTCCTTTTGTGCTCCAGACTCAAAAGGAACCTCACAAAAGAAATACTGTCTCTTTAAGATTACGTGAAGTACGTACATGTCCAGAAACACAGTGCAAAGCATGGTGAGGTGCTCAAACTGCTCGGCCTGCTACACTTTTAAGAACAGGTTCGTCCTACAGTTCTCCGAGAACAAGAACATCGGATAAATAAGGGGTGAAAGGGAAATGTGGAGCAGCCGTTACAGTGGCATAAAAGCTTCTTGGGAATGTATTGATGTTATACTGGGCAACGTCTTTGCCCGATCAGTGGTAGCCTAACTGTTTTGCTGCAGCTCCATGAACTGTTGTTTGAACACATCGTCTTACTTTCTCAATACAGAGGGGCCTGTTTGGGTTAAACCAGAACTCGGCCGCTGTACAGAAACTGAAATAAGGCAATGAGGATGTTTACATTTATGATTTCTTCTAGTCAAAAAAAAAAAAAGCAGTTATCAGTTCCTTGGATGAAATGATATGATGGTATACTTGTGACCATTTGTTCAACTGATAATTAACTGATATGTTGTTACTGTTGTCAGGTGAAGACTTCGTCAACTTGTTGTACTTTAAAAAAAAAAAAAAGGAAATCACAAAAGTCTAAGTTGCAAGGCTTTCACCAGACAACAATTACACGCATCGTGTTACACTTATGAATGGTCTTGTGAATGATTGCTGTGAAACATGAACCGTGACGTGGAAGGTGAGATGCTCGATGAAAAAATGATGAGCACTGGAGAGGAGGAGAGGGAGCGCTGACGTGGACGTCACCTGATTGTTACGGAAATGGGTCTCGATTTACTTTTAATAAAAGGACCCGACAACAGGTGAGTCTTGTTTTTAGGTAAACTTTAACTCCACTTTCATGGACGTGAGGTAGGGGATAAAAAGCCGACACGCTATCATGGAAATATCTCATAACTAGAGGGCTATTTGATCCAAATAATACTGCATGGCTAGGCTGAAAATACTGCAGGGTATTACAATAACCGACAGACATTAAGACGCAAACACTCACATCCAAACACTGATCTGAAAACTGCACTGCATCCAGCTGTAATGTGCCTCACATCTCGACTCTGTCTGTGACACGATTCACTGTTGCATGCTAAAATGTCTTATTCACGTTTTCAGCTAATCAAAATTATATTATTTGGTTTATTCAGCACAAACCAAATGTCGACAGTTAAAAAGGTGAATGATAGTTTACAGATAATGCCACTAGTAAACTGCGGCCTATTGTGCCAAAGCTGTGATTAGAATAAACAAAGATTAATAATAAACAAAGTCACCGTTACGCCTTCCTGTACTTGACAGTATTCAGTTCAACCTTTCTGTTTGTGTCGCTCGATATGTCAGCAACACACACACACACACGCGCGCGCGCACACACACACACACAAACACACACACAGAGTCCGGCCCATGGAGACAAAACGTACACTGCGATGTCTGCCACTGCAGTGTAGACACAACTAACAGGAAGCTTATCCGAGTCACACAGACACCAGCCGGGGACCTCGTCTATGAACTATGACTGCCAACACATTAAACCAGGCACTCATCATTTGAAAATAAATAGAGATATGGGCCAGGACCTTTCTGTCATTACAATGAAATAAGCAGAGAGGGAGGGAGGGCAATATGGAAAGAAAGAAAGAAGGAAGGAACTAAAGGTTTAAATATATAAATAAATATATAAATAAATAAATGAATGGATAAATAAATAAATAAATATCTTGAGATGTTTGATGAAATGTAGAATGAATGATATGACGCATCTAATCTCATATTAAAGTCATGTAGTGTTCTGTCTGTCTTGAGTATTTAAACATATTCAATTCAATTATGACTTGCCCTTTGATCCCGAGTTTGGTGGGCACTGACGAGGAGAGGCCACTGCTGGCCTTGGAATTACTAGTGTGTGTGACCGGACAGGGCCTCACCAGAGCAAACGCACTAGTTCCTCACCTGTAGCGGGGGGCTGGTGGGCCGAGAGACCCGGCAAGTCCAGAGAGCTGTCCGACATCACGTGCTTCAGGTCTCCGCCCATGTCCGAGAGCTTCATGTCCAGCTGCACTGACAGTGCATCCTCTGAGTCGTCTTTTCCCACACTGCTCCCCCCGATGGACGGGAGGTCGAGGGACTTGACGGAGGCGGAGTCCTCCTTGGCCTGTTTGAAAGCTGCCACCTTGTCCACCAGGGTCTTTTCTGAGGCACCGAGCGCTGTGCAGAACTTTGAGGACTGGAAGTCGGCAAAGTCGTCCGTGTCGCTCTTGAGAGAAGAGAAGGAGCCTCCGCCGCTCTCCTTGGTGTCATCATAGGCCAGGCCTCCCTCCAGAGACAGCTGTTTAAACACGTCATATTTGTCTGAGCTCTGCTGAGGTCGCTGCTGAGTGGAGGTCTCGCCTTGGACCCCCGCGCTGCTCTCGCATTTAGGCTCCCCACCAGAACTGCCGAACGCCATGAAGTCAGCAAAGTCGTCCTGCGGCGCTGCCACAGCTCCTCCTGCTGCTGAAGCTGGAGCGGCATCAGAAGAGGAGCCAAAGAGGGCAAAGTCACCAAAGTCATCAGCCCCTCCCCCTGGGGGCTTAGCTCCACCTGGTAAGAGGACTAGAGAAGGGGGCACAGACACAGAGGGGAAGGTGCTAGGTTTTGTCTCGGCAGGGGCAGGAACAGAGGGAGCTATAGAAGAGAAAAGGTCCAGGTCTGCCATGTTGAGAGGGTTTTTGGGCTGAGAGAGAGATACTGCTGGCTGTTGCTGCTGTTGTGGTAATTGTTGTAAAGACTGAGAGTTGGGGAAAGCAGAAGGGAAAGCAGGCTGAAAGATCTTGGCTTGTTCTGATGGGTCTAGTGGAGAGACGCTGTCGGCGGTTTTAAAGTCTGTGAAGCCATCATCAGCGCTGACAGACTTGAAATCTGCAAATCCTTCCCCTGCGAACCAAAGAGAACAATTTAAGATATATATATATTTTTAAATATCATGGCAGATAAGACATAATGGGATACAGACAAAAAGAATTCCTCAGCCATGACTCATGTCATTGTACAATCCTACAAGAAAGGAAGCGAGTGGATTAGTTATGACTGTGTCGCGTTGTGAATGTTCATGGTAAACTTGCAGTTTTCTGATTAACTGTGCTCCTTGGACTGCAGAGAACAGCACACATCACTGCACAAACAAAGCTACATCATCTAAAAGAGGCATACATCCCCACTACCATGCAATGAGCAGTTCAAACTGGAGCAGAATATGAATAATATGCCATTATGCAAAGAAATATCCATCTTAACAAGATATTTTGTCTCTTAATGTCTAAAAATTCTTCTACTTCTAAGTGCCAGTGAAGTAATAGAGGCCTCCGGTGCTGCTCCAGCGTTTCTGGTTTTCATTTTTAGAAGTGTCAAGTGTATCTTTAAGCAGACAGAATAAGGAAAATACAGTAGATCTACAACTATGAAAATTATATTTAGGTCACATTTGACTAGCTTTATGTGTCCAGGTAAATACTGGACACATAAAGCTAGTCAATACTTTATAATATATAACTAATGTATAGCTTTATAATATATAAAAAAAAGATTTTTTCTTCTGGGACCTGCTACAACAGGAAAGTTACTGACACGTCAGAATGGTTTAGAGAGGACAGATTTCACTTCAAATAGGCTGCAAAAGCAAAACATAATAATTATATCAATTTTTACCCCTGAAGGGTGATGATTTACAATTATTTCCATTATCGATTAATATGTCAGTTATTTTCTCGATTAATCACTAAGTTGTTTGATCTATAAAATGTCCGAAAACGGTGAATAAAGCAGAAAATATTCACATTTGAGAAGCTGTAATCAGAGAATTTGGACATTTTTCCTTAAAAATGACTCAAAATGATTAATTGATTGTCAAAATAGTTGCCAATTCATTTTCTGCCAAACAACTAATCGATTAATCAACTAATCGTTGCATATTGGATAAGTTCAACAAGATGTGTCAGAATATGGGATATGGTGTACTTTACTAGATATGTGTGCCAATGTTAAAAAAATAAAGATTTCCAGATTTGCACATGAAGATTGTTTCAAGATCAGTAGCAACAATTTTAAATTGTAGTGACTGTCTCAACTAGCACAGATTACATACTGAGAGTTGTTTTATATTTTTGTACGAAGAAAAATAGATTTTAAGATTCAATAGTGAGTGAAAGTACTAGTTAAGATGGGTATTTTTTGCATCGAGAAAACTCCATATTCAGTATGCTTTAAAAACTTCAGCAGCAGTAACAGAATCCTTTTGTCTTTGAGCAACATGACGTTTGTATAAAGCACACAGAAAAAAAGTCAGAATACACTGTGGTATAATATATGCGTGGACTGAAATAGAGAATCTGTTCACACTGCTGGTGTATGGTGGAAAAAAGATAACTAATGGGCTCATCCGAGATGGAGCCTGACAATGCCAAGGAAAGGTCACCGCAAAGCATGACTTACTGGAGTTGTAAGAGCCGTCCCCATCGAAAACTGTTCTAATGAAACAGGGACGGGAAACACACTGGTATCAACACTGCAGGCTTGCAAAACAAGATTCAGTGTAAACATGGCACAAATGGTAATACAGCTCTGTAGCGACCTGACAGCTTTACCCGAGTTATAATACAATGTTTAATTGGTAGGAATCTCACTCTCCTCCCTACAAATTGCAACCAGGCTTTGTTTAAAGAGAATGTGATATTGTTCTTGAAGGTCTCTATTGTCCTCTAGCCATCTGTTGCTTGCAGGGACCATCTCAGAGCCCTCTTTGTCATTTGGCAAAGAGGCCAAAGGGGATTTGGCTCGGGAACAAAGATGGTGAAAAGAATGATGGGATCTGCTAACATGTATATGAACGCGAGTGTGTTTGAGGAGAGATCGCTGAGTTTCTTACCGACTGGTTTTTTGTCAGCAGGTTGCTCAAGTTGTCTGAACACACTGTATTTGTCTCCAATATCTGGATTGAAAAAAACATAAAAGAAGAACAAGGGGTAAAAATCCATCACCTGTAACACAGAGGCAGGTATTACCTTAATATAGTTTGGTAATGCACTGTATGTATTGTTCAAGGGCAAAACACGCTTTATAAAGTAGTAAAAACATTTCCTCTAATACTGAAGGCGCTCTCATTTAAGCTGCTTTGGATATAGTTTATCCGGTTTAAAGTTGCAGGAGGTAACCTTCAGGGGTCAATATTATTTTTGAGGTAATAAAAAATTCTGTATTAGTTGGATGAACAATATTTCAGAATCTGAGGAGCAGTAGTTGTTCCTCAGCTGTGTCGTGGTAAAATGTGCCGAAACCCATTTGAGTGATGAGACGTCTGAGGTGATGGTGTCGCTTTCTGCTTTCAATCAATCCTTGCCAGCTCTCTAGCTAGAAGGAGTGGGAGGTGAGTCATTCTCTGTGTTACTGTGTTGGTTTAAACGTCTGAGGAGCATATTTTTTCCCTCCCAAACCTACTTCGCTGAGAGCAGATTTAATGTATGAAATAAATGTGAATCTTTTTTGCCAAAGTTTACCCATTTTCCTGAGAGCAGACAAAGTTCCTAACATCCCGTACACCCTGTGTGAGGTATAGAAGGTACCTGAGGCGGGGGGTGTGGGCTCTGCAGGCTGATCCACAGACAGCTGCTTGAAGACAGCGTATTTATCAGAGGATGTGACAGAGACAGAGGAGGAACCAGACACTGGAGTCAGCATGGCAGGCGCACTGCGGGGACACAAAAGCTATAGTCAGAAATCAGGCAGTGAGGTTCAATAGTGGAGTTAAATCCCTGTAAGCTGCCTGAGCTGACTGAACATTTACCCTGGGTTAAAAAAGTTTGGAGAGACTTTTTTTCTCTTTTCCATTCTCTGTAGGCCTAACCATGCTGATGCAAGCTGGCGATACTTTTATCCATATATTTGCTTTATTTAAGGTGGTAGACCCTAACCCTAACCCATTATATACTATATATATCTGGTATATCAGATTGAAAGTCCATTTTATGAAATTTTTTAACTTATCTTTTCTACTCTCATGGCATACAAAGCTAAATATAAGCAAATGTTTAAATATATATTATAATCAAATGAGCTTGTACTGGTGCCATTGTATGATACAGAAAAATCAATAAGAAACAAAGCCGAACATGTATAAAAATCATACTTTACATTGTTTATGTAGCTGATCTGATAACACACAAGAATCAAGTGCTATGGGGAAGCGCTAAGCTCATTTTCCAGTGAAAACCAATTTCCTCAAATCCCTCTCTCTGAAGACATCTGACAGTAAGTTATGCCTGCCAGTTCGGCCTGGCAACCCTACATGAGCTTTTTCAGCCTCTCGTTTAATTAAATGACAATCTCAGAATTCTCATTACTTGTCTGAAACAGTCTGACTTGTATGTTTTCAGGGGGAGAAATATGAGTTTTTATAAAACTCTCCAGTATGCCACTTAGATAGGAGATAATTTAGTTCTGCCTTCTCTTTGTCTTTCAACGGATAATTGCCTTTCAGCTTCCCCCTCAGTGAAAGGACAGTCACTCCATACGGGCTTAGAAAGTAATATAAAGAAATGAGCCAATCTACTGTCCACTGAAATGAATTCATTAAGAGATGACCCAAACTCATTGTTATTCTGAGGAGGTTATTGGGAGATATTAAGACGATGTGTCTGACTATATCATCTCCAAGATAGACTGTACAAGACACAGATATTATGCAGAATAACTCTGTTATAAATAACCATTCAGGGCTGAATATTAGACCCTCAACACTGCAAACATTTACATCATTTCTTCAGAAAAGTATTTGGAGTGCAAAAGGGTAGTGAAATAATGAGGAACAGTGAACGTACTGTGTATATTTCCTATAATGTAGATTGAAACCTTCAGTGCAGAACTTTTACACATAAATGAACATTCGTTACATTCAAGCCTTTGCCAAACGAGTTCACACAATGCTGATTAAGCCTATCAAGGCCAGATAAATCTCTCTGTATTTCACAGTATACAGAGTTTTTAAATCTCACGTCGGGTTTAACATTCCCGCACTGGCTGTTTGAATACGCACCCCGAGACTTCCACCGGCCGAGCTGGCTAATCCAGTTAGCCCTCGGCTAACTCGAATGGGGACTAAATAATTTAATCGTGCGGCTCTTCTAGACTTTCCAAATCTTATCAGACTGAATGAATCAAATTCTGATAGTGAAATGAGTCATTTTGCGAGGGTTGTGTGACGCTCAAAACAATTTATCTGCCGAGTAGGCTACCGCGAAGCCTGTGACGTAAGCATTTGTTGACAGTGTTTTTATAATTACTCTCACTGCCAGAAGGGGGAGACAAAAGTTCTGCACTTCAGCTTTAACATAGGGTCATAACAGCTGGTGAAAACCACTAATTAAAACTTTCAGCTTTTTAATACATTGTTCAATATGTAGGCTAGAATTCAAATCACGTTTCTCAATTTCAGGATTCCTTCTCAGGATCTCATCAACACTCACACCTGTTACCTGTTTTGGTGTTGCGATGCTATGCTGGTGGGGAAACTTGCACTAGAATCCCCCTGGAACTCAGTGAAGGCCTGGTCTCCTGCTCCTGGCTTCGGAGCCTCCTGGAAGTCCTGGAAATCGTCGTCGTCGGTTTTGGTCGCCTAAGACGGGTCAATGTGTTAGTGAGTGAGATGTGAGTTATGATCAATAACAGGAAAATGCAGAGCTAAAAGCATGGCCGTGTTACCTGTGCAGGAGGGAAACTGGCGATGAAGTTAGTGTTTGTGGGTGCTTGAGCCGGTGCTGCGGGTGTCATCGCCATGACTGGTGGTGCAGGTGTGGGCATGGCCATGGAGACGGGGGGCTGGGCCATCATGGGTTGCTGGTGCTGGGGCATGACGGGAGCCATGGCCATGGCCAGGGCAGGAAGGTTGGGCACTGGTGGAGATGGGAACTGACTGAGGATTTCCACATTCATTGCTGGGAGGCCACTCTGAAACAAAGTAAATAGATTTTAAGGATAAGGCCAGTCAATAAATCCAACGGAAAGGGCAAAGCTTTAATATTTCATCATGTAATTTGTGAGAATCTTATAAATATGTAAAATGCAGATTTCAATTTCACACATAACATCCCAATGTCAATTAATTTACGAAAGATCATTAAAGAGAGAGAGATCTTGAGGGACATCAGAACACAGTAGCTACTCTGAACCTATTTTATCTGTTGGCACTGTATTGCATTGTATGTATTCACTGAACTAGGAAAAAAGACTTGCATATATATTATTCAGTAAAGACAGATTCCTTTTGAACAGATGTCACTCAAACTTTTTTTTCACCACACAAGAGAATGCTTCTTGTTGTGCTAGTGTTTTAAGTCTCTTGAAGATTTACATCACCAAAGGTGTCTTATTATTCCTCGCATGGAAGCCGTGGCATGCAGTGTTTCGTGAGCTGCCTGCAGATTTGCATACTCCCAGGGGTGGTGGTGACAGACCCGGGCTGAGGATGATAAGAAGCCTCCTGCCAAACTCTGCTGAGGGGGGCTCAGCCATGTTTTCGGCTCACGAGCCCTGGGCTGATTCACAGCGCTGACTCTTTCTCCTGCTTTCCAGCTAAGCTCGTCTAATTTCAGTGTAGAGTTTGTGGCGAGGCGCCGGGGAAGCAATGGGAGGTGATTAGTGAAGTCGTTTTAAGTGGATAATTTGTCTTGACGCCAGTGTTTACCTGCGCCACACCAATTAGTGCAAGTACAGTGTAGAGCTCCTCCTTGGTCAACATGCCAGGTGTTGTGCGGTTGGCGGATGCCCAGATTTGCCCCAGTGCTTCCCTGGGAAGACCTGATGACATTAATATCGGATAGAGCTTGGCTGTGTCTATCCCTGCCGGAGTCATGGTGACTTCGAGAACCTTCTTGAACATTTCTGAGTACAGAAAAACAGAGACAAAAAAAATTCAGCCATTAAATACTTAATTAAACTTGAGATCAGTACAGTGTAGTTTCATTTCTTTTAACAAAACACAAATTAATGTCATGGCAATATGAATACTCGGGAACGTTATACTGGCCATTTTCATGTGTAAATGTTTACCTGGGACGAGGCTGTCATTGTAAACCCAGGTTGGCATCATGGGCTGAATGTGCTCTTGTTGTGGGTACACGCCAACACCCGCTGTCACAAGCAGAGAGAGACACACACACACACACACACACAAACGCACACACACACAGTTAGTTGTTTTAGCAAAAGCCTTGCCCAGGCATACGATTTGCCAAGCCTCTTGGCAGCTGAGCCCTGCTGGTATCCAGCTCAACAAAATCATACACCTGATGTCCGGAAGGCTGAGTGCAGATGTAATGCTCCCCTGCACTGAATCACAAGCATCCTGTCTCGTCAGACATTGATAAATCAGTCTGTTAGGTTTTTCCAACTTCAAGGAGAGGGGAGAATGTGTTTGCCTTGTAAGAAAAATAGCTAAAAGTCTCATTCAACTGTTGACATCTACCTTAATAAAGTTATTTTTCCTGCAAATAGAAAAAAGATATTGCATGCTTGCATCCCTAACACTGTGTCTGCAAAGCATATGTTTACTCAGGCAGCCACTTTGAACATAATACTACCCTCAGTCTTGGGCAGTTAAATGAATCTTATTACAAATCTCCCCAGTCTACATAATGAGCCTCTGTATTTCCCTCGATGACACCAAGGACACAGACAAACAAATAACACAAAGGAGTAGCAGAGTGGCATGCACAATCAGCCTTGGATTATGTTTAGGCCCCAATGGCACCTGCCAGTCCATGCGCATCCTGTTAGACCAAAGCAGTCAGCATGCGCCAGAGGTCGTTCTCTGAGATGGTGTTACACAGCGAGGGAACAGACGGCAGCTCATTGAGTCAGTAGGTATTACCCCAGGACCTCTACAGACACAGTCCATTTCCACATTGTGTATAGAGAGCGCCAACATGAGAAGGCCCTCTGATGAGATTTGGCCTGAAGAAATGGAGGTATAAAGCGGGCAGAAATAAGAGCAGAAACTTGGCTTAGGAGAGGAAGTACGGACACTAGGCAGGGTACCTAGAAGACACTGCCACTCCACAGTAATCCCACAGGTAAAGAAAATGTGTGATTTCATTTCAGGCTGCGATAGTCTGATGCCCAGTGCTGAATGTGGTATAAACCAATTATGACCCAAAGAAACAGAAGAGATTAAGCTGCTGTAAGAGGTACAGAATTATGATGTTGGGGTTAAAAAAGAGTGAAAATATTTACCCAGGACAGAAATAAAACTACTGCCTAGAGGATGTGTTAATACTGCAGCAAAGCAAGGGAGAGAAGAAGAAGCTGTGAAAGTCTAATAAACAGGCATTTCTCTCACCACTGTCACTACTGGTTTGAGGGGACGAGTCAGCAGCTGATGGGGGGGCGCTGGGTGCTGACACCGGGGCCTCGGGTAGCCTTTCTGCGACGAAGACAGAACTCAAGTCCCCAGAGGCCGCAGCCCAGTTCCTGGCTTTAGTGCTGGACTGAAACTGGGTTGAAACTTTAGCTCTAGGACCCATTTCAGCCAAACTCTGCTTGGATTTAAAGCTAACCTGGGCCGTCTTATCACCCGTAAGATCACATGAGGAAAATAGCTTCTCTTCCAAGGACGGGCCTAGAGGGGGTGAATGAGGAACAAACTTCTTGATAACATACTTTACAGCTATACACAGAAATGCAACTTTCCTCTTCTCCTCAATATAAATTGGCAATTATACTTGCTGCTATACTTGTATTTATATTTAGTTTAATGTCATACAGTATTTCCTGTACTATACATGAGGTTTTGTTCCATTGTTGCCCTGCACATGGTGTATTAATCCTGTGCAACCAGACTTTTAATTTTTCTAGACCAATTGCCAACATCAAATTTCTGATGCAACCTGCAATTTTGATTCTACAGTATCTTCTATTGTCGCAGGCAGACAATCCTGAGGCCATCTAATCTGCTTACCCCAGATGCCAAACAACAAGGTCAGAAATGTCTCAAAGGATTGAGATGACATCGATGGAGCGATAGCTGTTGCATCTCTCTGTCATATCATTCATAGTTGAGAGGCCGGGAGCTGTCACAGAACAGCTGCTCAACCAAGAGATTAGACAACAGATGACACGAGAGCTACAGCCTTCTATCACCATAAATAGATTCAGGATCGATGGTGGATACAGATACCACATGGTTAGAACTCTCTAACGCACACAAATTCCTACATGCTCTCATTTCTAAGCAAGTTAGGTTTTTTTGCAGGTTAAGCATCCTTGCTGATTGCTGAGTTTGTTGTGTCTGGTAGCTTTAAAGGTTTAGGTAATGAGGCCATCTGCTGTGCTGGCTGCATGCTTTCACACTGCAACAAAGGCCAAGACCAAACCCAAAAATCTGGAGGTACCAGTGAAAACATTCAGCATCAGCAATAAAAGCAGCTCTACATGTACAAAAAAAAAAATCCTCCAGATTATTCAAAGTGTAAATGGTTGACTATAAATTATGAGGATGGGAGGGGGAGGTGTCAACAAAGCAAAAGAAGAGTTACCTTGGAATGTAGATTGGGAGCTGGTGCTGTTGACAGCAGAGTGTTGGGTGGCAGTGGGAATGGACACAGAGGCAGGGAGGGACTGAGGGACGGAGGAGGAGGAGGAGGAAGGGGATGAAGGTTGGACTTGGGCCTGAGAGGAGAGGTGTAGGTTTGTGGAAGGGAAGGCATTTACAGGACCCTGAACAAAGTCACTAAACTCGTCATCTTCCTCAGAGAAACCTGTCTTGGGAGAGGAGGACAGAGGCTGGACGTGGGCCTGAGAGGAGAGCCCGAAGGTGGAGGAAGTGGATGAGGAGGAGGAGGGGAGGGAGGCAGGGGCGTCTAAAGGCCCCTGAAAGTCACTAAACTCGTCATTGTCCTCTGTTAAAGCTGGGGGGAGGGAGTGAGTGGTGACAGACGGGTGTGATGGCGATGAGTCTGCAAAAATGAAGAAATAATGATAATGGCACAACACATGACACACACACTACAATGGAGAATGAATTAAGGGCTGCACATCACAAGAGTGAGATAAAGACTATTTTGTGCAAGATCAGAAACTGTAGAACAGCAAATTAAAGCAAAATCCTGCCATGCAGCATTTCACTCTTTAATTAATCTACTGATTATCAATTTTCCAAACTGTAGCATTTGTTTAAACATTAACCCCAGAATAATGACTCTTAAGCATTACCTCAGGCTATGTTTGATGAATGCATGCCTACAATTTTCTGAAATGCACAAAAATAAATTAAGTGGGGGGATATCTACAGTTTTAAGACACTGGAAAAAGTTCAGGAAGTGAACGCTGACGTCCACAAACAGACACTGTTTTGAACACAGATATAAAAATTGTACAATAATGACAGGTGCACAGATGAGGTGAGAGACTGAGTAAAAATAATAGGATAAAAAGAAATGTGATCAAGAAATTTCCTATTTTGGCTCGTCTGGCTGCCAGCTGGGCAGTCATCATGCTGACCTGCCTCTCATCCAGTTATTGTTCCTAATCAGAGGCGTTTCAGCAGGGATACAGAGAGCAGATCTGCTGATGTAGAGGAACAACGGGAAAAATACCCGGGGATAACAACTAAAAGCTTTTATGTGAGGGTACCTGGCTTCTTGGTCTGTGATGATGGAGTGGGGTGCATCTTCGCGTCTCTGCTGAAACCGTCCAGGTTGCCTTTGATTGCCTCTAAGGCATCATCCCGGCTCTTCTCCCCTGTCTGAGAGCGAAACAACAGTGAGTTACAAAGATGAGCACTGGACATGTCAGGAAAATAGCGAGATAAAGAGGATGTGGGGAGACTCACCTTGGGTTTGACACTACTGAGCAGCCTCAGCTTCTGTTTCTGCTCCTCGAATTGTCTTCTTTTCCTGTCCTCCTCCAGCATCTTCTGCTGCTGCTCCAGACGTTTTCTGTGTGTTAGATAAAGTACTGACATTACATGGAGACCCAAGTAAATATTACTCTAAAAATAGGTTGTGAGCAAAATAAAAATAGATTTTTTTTATTATTATTAACACAATTAAGAGGTGAAGACACACACTATTTACTCCAATAGATATATTCATTAAAATAAAAGAGACATGAAATGGCCAAAAGTAAATAAAACTCAACAGAATGGGTTCTGAGGGGAAACTGAGTGAGAGTTAAAAAAGGCAAAAACCTAATGTAGTTTAATCATTAAAGAAAAAAAAGGAGTGGAAGAAAAGAGAAAAAAGAAGGCTCTTTAAAAAAAGAGTTGGTCCTATTGGCTCTAAATAATGGGGCTCACCAATAAAATATGAACATTTTTGCCCTTTAACATAGCAATCATGACCACTGTTTAACAACTTATATGACTTTTTTTTCTTTATGTATATATACACACTGTATATATGTATATATAACCTGTATTAATGAAATGTTGGATATATACATGTTTGGAAATTATAAATATTTTTAAAGGTTTAGAAATAATATTCTCCACAGTCAATATAATACATTGGGGTTACATTTAATCAGATATTGTCACTTAAGCCATAATGTTTTACATATAAATATAGCATTTAGAATCACATCATAGACATTTTTCAGTATTTTCGAAGTATTTTTCTCTTTATTAGACAGTAGAGAACTGCCAATCAATAATAAAGCAATAACGAGGCATAGTTGTATGTGTAGAAACTACCCAGAAAAAAGCCTGGAGATGTAAAAGAGGGAGGGGGGGACTAAGTCCTGGAAGGGGAAAATGGACCATAAGGAAGGGAGCATAAAGTTATCAAATCAGTGGTCAGTTCTGGAGCTGAAACTGATTCAGTGTCCAAGTAAAGTTTTTTTTTTTCTGGGGAATAATTTAAAAATATAGTACCTTTTTTCTTTTCTGCACAAAAACTGTTCTGTTTTTTTTTTTTGTCCACTCATTGTTACGCACATGAACTTCAAGCAAACAGACACAAAGAGGAACCGTGATGTTGTAAAGATGTGTGTAAAGGAGTCTTACTGGTGTTCCTCAGCCATTTGTTTCTGCATGTCTGCAGTATACTGGGGTCCAGCAGGTCTCATACCCATAAACTGTGGCTGGCCCAAGAACTGCATCCCGGGGGTCTGCATCCCAATAGCCATCCCACCCTGTTAGATTCATCAGACATACAGACAGCAGCTCAGAAATCTCATTAGTATTCGGGCAGTGACGCTCCTTTCACTTGATATTAAATGCTCTCACTGAGGGAAAGCAGTGCAATTCAGAATAATGTTAATGGACTAAAGTCTTGTTAAAAAATCACCAGGCTGCTATACATTCCTGTTAATGTGCTGATGTTTAAAAATGTTTGAGAGCAGATGAATTTGAACAAACAGAGCCAGAGGAGCCCTTAACCTTGGCCTCCAGCTAAATGAAATTAATTAAATCAATACAGCACTGTTTCATTATTATGTATTCATCGATAACACTCATTACACCTGCAAGTTTGTTAAAAATGCAGATAACTGAAGCGCTAAGAAACTTAAAAAGCAAATAAATAAACACAGAATCCAGATAATTGCTTCCAGTTTTATTAATACTATAAAGGTATTATAAAACTGTATCTGTCCAACATTAAAACACACACACACACATACACTGACCTGCATTGGCATGGCTCCTGGAGGCATCTGTCCCCCAAAGTTCATTCCCATCATGCCCTGCATGTTAGGCTGCATGACCTGGACCATAGGGAAGCCCTGCTGTTGCTGCTGCTGCTGCTGTTGCTGCATGGGCACCATGCCTGCAGGAACACACACACACACACACACACAACACTGTTATGATAAAGTGTAGACATGGTGAAAAATAGTATATTCAATTAATATTTGAAGCGTGACAGTAGGAAAAGTTAATACAAGTCTGGAGTTTGGGAAAAAAAAAAGCCTCCAGAGTCTGGACATGATTCAGTCTTACAAATCAATTTCCTGGACAGCTGGAAAAAGACACGGACTCAGCAACAACCAGATCTGTTTTTTTTTGGTGACTGTTGTGACAACTTGGAGCAAAACAAGAAGAGTGAAGGGGGGTGGAAAAAAAATGGAAAATTGTGTGTTTGTTTTTGCAGATGCTGTGTAAGCTTGACAGCCAGAGATGAGCAGCCAGCTCTTACTGGTGCCTCAAGATGATTCACCATGTTAGGGCTCAACTGGTGCTGAATAAATGACTTGTTTAGGAGGCTGCAGACTTTCTAATTTGTCTGACTGAAATGACATTGCTAACGGGCGCATGTAATGACCCCTGAGAGACGCTTGTCCCAGCGGTGTGTGGATGGTTTATCAGGAGTGTTGCTGCCAAGTCAACAACCTAAATATATAATAATATGACACACACAAACAGCTAAATGATACATCTGAAGCCCACAATGCACAAAACTGGGTGTGAGTAACAAGGTATGAGCTCCAACGTGACATTTCCTTGCTACTGCATACTTATGCCTCTTGACCTTAAACAACAACGCTCACTGTTAACAGAAAATAAGAAACAAAATAGAGATCTATTTCTTATCTTTCATGAGGAAGCCCAGTACTCACATTACTAACAGCCCACAAGGAAAGTTTTCATTCATTTGTGTCATCAGTGACTGAATGTTGTTGTTTTTAATCTATTTTTAAGTGAATTTGTACTTATTTTAGAATAAATATTTCATTGTTTAGTTTTATTCTAATTGAACAGAATTTAAAAATCACAATATTATTTTGCAAAACCCTTGTCAAGCTTTAAAAGTCAAGACAGAGCATGGAAACATTTTTATTATGATCTTGTTACAAAGCTTTACCTTCTTTTTCCTCCCTTGCTCTTAAAGCACTGACATTATAAGCCACTGGTCTGCTGCATTTGTTTGGTTTCATATTTAATTATATCTCACTGATTGCATGCAACTTCAGAAGAAAAACAAAAAAATCACAAATTATTTCCATTCAGCTGGCTGGCTTTGAATGAAATGGAGAATATCTCAAAAAGCTGTGTGGAGAAATATAGCGTGAGATAGATAATGCTGATTTGAGAGTGACTCACCTTGCGGCGGTCCCAAGCCCCCTCCAACAGGATACATAAAACTGAAGGGGGGAAAAAAAGGAAAACCAGGTTACGAGATTCCAAGGTTAAAGTCACAAAATGATAACAGATTACTGTACGTCAGCGATGACATCTCTATTCGAACTCATGATGTGAGAAACAGAATCCTGTCCTCTGCAGCATACGACGATACAGAGTAAGATTTAAATGTGGTTTGTAAAGCATCATTTCATACAAAAGCAGTTCAGAGTGCTTTACATGATAATAAAATAAGAGGCAAATACATGATATACACACAGTCAATATAAACATATAAGAAATGTATTAATAAATAAGTAAAAGCTACTTCTTTAACTGTGCTACTTGCAACCAAAACATGTTTACGTGAATGAGATATGAAACAGTTTACAACATGTTTTTTTTTTTTTTTAGAAAATTAGTGCAACTATTTCACCTACAAATGGTCCTTCAATTAAATTTAGTTTCATTTTGTATTAAAGTGTATGAGGGGGGACCCAAAAATGACCGGAAGCCATGGATAGCACAGGAGTAAGGTTTAGTTTTCTGATTTATTGCTAGACAGTGTAGCTCTACAGCTTGGTGAACCTAAAGTTGGGACTGAAAGGGAGAAAACTCGGGAAGAAATGCAGGAGGCTCTGGACACAGTGACAAAAGATGACAACAGGAAACGTTTCCAGGAATGGGAGAAGTACCGGGACAAGTGTATCACATCCCAAAGAGAGTGCTTTGAAAGGGATTATAAAGGTATTACAGAAAGATTTATAATTTTTTAACAATTCTGAGAATTTTTGGGTCCCCCCTCATTCATGTCTGCCTGTACTGTAGTTCCTATCTAAAAAAAAATTATAGGATCCATATGAATTTCAAATAACACAACTGAACAAGAAATAACGTAATGTTTTTTTTTCGTCGTTTACTGCTTTGTTGAGTCGGATCACATCTGAAGGTGAGTATGACGACAAGCACTACAGTATATCTGACAGGTAAAAGAAAGACAGATTCAATATGAGTTTGCTGTTGCTCAGAAAGGCGTTTTTTTTTGTCACTTTAAAAAGCAGCAGTAACAGATTGAGCCTCTCCATTAGCCTTTGTCCTGAAAACTAAGAGTGTTTTCAGTTTATTCATAAACACCAGGCTCAAGGTGAATTTTTCAGACACCGATCCTTTGAAATTTTAACATCTATGCCAAATAGCGGCAGAATTAACGCCAGACACTAAACAGGCAGGTGAGGAAACATCGTAGACACGCTGAAGGCAACTTGGACTCTAGTCGCAGCAGCTTGGTCTGCGCCGAGAAACCAGAAGCCTCTGAGAAATAATCAGAGGAAGGCTCTCTTGCCAAGTCTCTCCCTCCTCGGCCGAGCCAACACACACAGGCCTACAGCTATTTGTCAAACAATATATTACAACTCAGTTACTCAGGCTGGAACCGATGATGCAGAGACAAACAGAAGAAAGAGCCAGCAGGGCTTTCTGCTACCCGCACTGACTTCAAGCTAGACCTGAGCATCACTAATCCAGCAGGTGAGCGACATAATGCTGCTGTTAACTTCAGTACTGACACAACAACTGTGCTAATAAAAAGGAAGCAGGCAGCTCTCCTCAATCAAGGATTAATCGTACATTAATGTGACATTTGTATAGACCCCAAAGATAATGTATAATTTATAAAAGCACAAAATTGAAAAACGCAGCAAATCGTCACATTTAGACGCTGATACCTGCAAACTGACTTGACTTTTTTGCTAAATGACTTAAAAGATTCATTGATTATATAAACAAATAGTTTATATAAATATGCAAAATTTCTGTGCACAAAAATATTATCAAGCCAGTAAATAAACTTTAAAGCTGATGTAATAAAAATGAACGATTAGCTGAAACGATTACTGGATTAATTGATTTGTTGATTGAAAGAAAAATTTTAGTTATCAATTAATCACATCAGTGATTTTTAAAGCAAAAAAACACCAAACATCTTCTAGTTCAAGCTTTTCAAATGTAATGATTTTCAGCTTTTCTACATTTTACATCATTGTAAACTGAATATCTTTGGGTTTTGGACTGTTGGTCAGACAAAACAAGATATTTGAAGTGAATTTCATCTTATTTGAAATTTATCTTATAATTGTCCGATTGATGAGGAAAATAATCGTTAGTTGCAGCCCTATTAATGATGTATCAAATGTCTATGTGTAGAGCTAAAGGTGTGTGTCGTAGTGATGATGCCACAGAGAATCATCACCTGACCTGCAGTTCAGGTGTTTGAGGCTCTTCACCTCATTGTTTTGGTGCTACATCTTTACTGTTTTGGTTCACTCTCACTGCTCTCATCAGCAGCAGCAGGCAAAAAAAACAAAAACAAAAAAACAACTGCTTTATCGTTGCTTGTCTGTCTTTTATTTCAAACATGCACAGCGACTGCAGATAAAAAAAAAAAAAACAGCCACTTGGTAAAATCTGGCACGTTTACATCATATTGATGTCAATTTACTGTACAGGCACTGTTGGTGGTAATAAATAAAGATGTGTGATATACTGTAAGAGGGCAGCTTCATATATTGAATGAGATGATATGAAAACCTTTATGGTGGCATTTCTAATGTTGAAATTGCAATGATTCAGTGTGTGTATACATAAGCTATTCAGGCCACATCGACTGAATTTGTTTTGCTGAGTCATAATTTCAAAACATTTAACCAATAAGCAAACAGAAGAGGATAGCCTTCACATAGCACTGAATGATGTAGTCTGTCTGTGTTATCTTCAGTGATGAAACATCCCTCACATCTGCTCCCTGTAAGATTTGCAGCTTAAAAAGCTTTTACAGGAGCACTATAGCACTGCTGCCCACCATTCTGCAGCAAATAACAGGTCACAGTTGAGCAGATTAACATCGAAGGAGATAAGCGGCCATAGCAGCAGCTGTGGACACCAGGCAGGCCGATGCCTTGTAAAAGGCCTGTAATCATCCGACAGCTATCATGAAACTGGTTTGAAAGCTGGGAGACAGAAGGCAGGGTCACGAGACCCAGCCAATGTCATCATCACGGAGGAGGCTAAAACTAAAATCATTTCAGCTTATTCTGAAACTGCAGAAAATACAGACAGACTGGTGATGTGACAAACTTAATGACTGTCACTGAACCCATTATTTCTATTCCGTAAGATGTCTGGCATTAATATTCATCTGATTTGGTTCCTGTTAATTGATTGTGATCATGTGGCCAAACTCTATCCAGGTACCCAGTGAAACACATTAATCAAAAGAAAGTGGTTCTTCATTAATGTAGTTAATTACCAGCCGCTGTAGCCAAAAAAGATTCCTGTCCTGCTACCAAATACCAAACTAATTTATCTCTGAACACTGTGACCTGAAATAAATTACAACTCAGGCTGTCATAGGTTAATTTTAATGTGTTTCCATGCTCCCCAGTTCTCCAAAATGACTGAACAGATTATATATTATAGTTATAATTCAACAGCTGCAAAACACATCGTATAATACACTCTTGACCTGTAGGATATTACATCAGGACATCATCTGACATTCATGAGGTCAACTCTGTAACAAACAGTGTAATCACATGCACTGATGAAGACAGAGACATTTGCACAAAGCCATCATCACCTCATTGAATCGATATCATGCATCTCTGTCACAGTCAGAAAATAAAGACAACAGCTAAGCTTCATTACATAAACTCATTATATTGATATATTTACCCTAAACACCGACAATGTTTGCTACAGGTGTCAAGCAGGATTTGTACACTGCACTACTGCTCCACCTCCTGGTTTTGCACTCAGGCACAAGGCTGTGTTTTACTTTATTACTGCTGTATAATCTGACAGCCAAACACACTGCATTGAAACTATCCAACACATTTTCTTTTCTTTTCTCATCCATATATCCATCATATTATGCAATATAGTATTATATTACGTAGAGCTGCATCAATTTGTCAATCAACAGAAAATTAATCTACGACTATTTTGATAGTCAAATGATCGTTTCGGTCATTTTTGAAGCAAAAATGTCAAAGGTTCTTTAGGTCCAGCTTCTCAAATGTGAGGATTTTCTGTCTTTCCTTGTCAATAAATTTATATCTCAACATTAGTCAGACAAAACAAGCAAATTGAAGACATTATTGTGGCCTCTGAGAATGTTTTCAACATTTCGTAGACCAAATCAAGAAAATTACTGTCAGATTAAGCGCTAATGAAAATATAGTTGTAGCCCTAATATTCTGCAATATTACAAAAATGTGAATGTGCTACAGATAACAGATGCACCAAGCGAAGAACTGTAGCTATTTTTACAGGTCCGAATTCAACATGAGGCATATAAATGTTATGTATCTTTTTATCATTCGTCATTAGCCAACACCCTTAGATGAGGCTTTATCAGCACCAGTGAAAGTGAAGTGGTACTGGCTATGAGTAGCTGTGTGGATAAATTTGTCTATCATGGCATATTGTGATATGGTAATTTTTTCTGGAAAAAAAAAAATCAATTGAGGAACTGATACAATTTGATCACTTAACTTTTTTGGTCAATAAAATGTCAACATGATGTCTTCAAATGTTTTGTTTTGTCCACAACTGAAAGATATTCAGTTTATTGTCATAGAAGACTAAAGAAACCAGGAAATATTCAAATTTGAGAAGCTGGACTCAGAGAATCTGAACATTTTTTTCTTTAAAAAATGACTCCATCGATTATCAAACTAGTGGTCAAAAATGGCAACTATTCGATTAATCAACTTATTATTACAGTTCTAAATTAAATACCTTACAGATCACATTGATGAAAAAATCATAAACACAAAAATCCAATATCGCCATAAAACTACAACTTCATTTGCATCATTGCCCACAAAGCTGGTCTATTACAACCACAGATATCACAGTGCTAGCTGCCATGGTTTGAAGTATTGATTCAGTATTAATGGTAACAGTATGGAAAAATCTCTGACTGTAAAAATGTATGTCATCATAGTATTAGCACATCTCTGTCCGATAATTATTCCTGCTCAACTAATTTAGCGGGGAAAAAAACTATCTATAAATCTATAACAAGAGGACTGACGCTCTTCATACAGGCATTAAGTCCGCATAAGACAAGCCAACAATACTGACTCCAGCCAACACACTTTATGGCACAAGTCAATAACTGCCTGTCAGTAATCAGCAGGATGAAAAGCACACAAACAACAACAACTGTCTCCAGGTCTTCACATTACAGCTGCCTTCCCAGTGTTTTTTTTCCTACTGCACACACTCCTGTAAAGCCTTGAGGGCTTTGGTTTCACCTGTGGTATCAGTGTCCCCTGACCAGTCAGGATGCTTGTAGCTGGAGCATATTCATTATTCAAGCAGCTCGGGCTCAGCTCATGAAAGAACCATGAGCTGGGCCTTTTTCCTTCTCCTCTGCAGACCATCACACTCCTTTAATTAGATACCTACACGTCTCCTAAACATGTACAACTACTTACTGGATATAGATACGTGTGTGACAGAGTTGATTATGTGATTGGATAATAAAGTATTTATTACACAATAACGCAGATCAGTTTGAATCCTGAAAGGGGGTTGAAACACATATCAAGCCTCTGCAGCTGTTGTGTCATAAGAGGAAATCATAGTTTATTTTTGAAAGATACTCAAGTCTCATTAGCTCCTCCTTCTTTAGCAGTCAAAAGTGTACTAAAAGGATACTAAATACGCCTATAAAATATTAAATATAAGTGGGAAAGTCGATATATAGCCAGTTACTGACACTATCAGCCGTCAACGGGCCTCTCTGCATAGGTGCTAGCTATTTTCTTACTAGTGATGTGCATCTCTTTACAATAAATACCATGCTAGCTCCTGTATACCGCTAGCTCCAAGGATAATAACTGTTATGGAAGACATGTAATGTAAAATTTGTTAGTATATTAATGGTGTTACATTATTTTTTGGTCCACTCTGAGCTCTGACAGGCAGCAGCAGCACCAGCTAGCTAACGTTAGCTGTGACACCTGACAACCAGCCATCTCATCTCATCTCCCTGCCTCGACAACAAAACCAGCCTCTATCGCTGTATTCGAGCTCCTTCTGAGCCGTTAATGTGAGGCTACGCGGCTGTCAGAGGCGGATATCACACAAATGAATGACATTTTCCAGACACAGTTGATTTTAAAAGGCTAAAATACCTGCTGCCTCCACCTGATCCTGGCCGCAGCGCCATCTTGATAACAGCAGTCACCAGTTGGAAGGTGACGTCAGCAGTGACAGAGGCAGTAAACGGATGATTGTGTCCCTGAGTGTTGTCTCTCAGGCGCAGCTGGCTGTTGACTACCAGGCTGTTCATCGAGTTTCATCTGTTAAATTATTATATTTGGGTTAAAGAAAGGACTGTCTTAACCCTTAAATCCCTTGTCCTTTCCTTCCCTACCCCCAGCCTTTATTTCTAACCTGAAACTGACTTCAGCTCGGTCATATTAATGCCCTTTTACCTGTGAAGAAGAAGTATTCAGATGCTTTACTTTAAGGATGGGTTCACAGTTTTTAAGTCTGTCTCAAAACAATGTATTTAAAACTTATATATGAAGCTAATATGAAGCTTCAGTCATTCAAATAAGTCAAATTAAGTAAATATTTGCAATGTTACAGTCTTTTTAGTGCCAATACCTCTTTTTGTTACTATACTTCCCCAGCAGCTCAACAGGGAAACACTGTGTGAGGAAACACAAAGAGGGAATTTGATGCTAAAAAAAGACTCTAAATGTGGCAGATATCCACTTGACATGACTAACTCAGACTGTTGAGTGAGCTTTAGATAAACTTTTAAATGCATGTTTTGCACAAAATGACGGTTTGGACACACTATGGATTTTGGCCTGTTGTTTTAAGACAGACTTGAAAATTTTTGAACCTATCTTTTAAGTAAAACTGCCAATACAGCAATGTAAAAATACTCCCTTACAAGTACAAAACATTCATGACAAATCCTACTTGAGTAAAAGTACATAAGTATTAGCAGCAAAATGTAGTTAAAGTATTGCAGTAAAAGTAGTGGTTTGGTCCCTCTGACTGATATATTACTATATATGACATTAGATTATTAATACTGAAGCATCAGTGTGTAAGCAGCATGTTACTGTTGCAGCTGCTGGAGGTGGAGTTAGTTTGAACGATTTTATATACAGTTAGCTAGCTTAGTCCAGTGGTTCCCAACCTCGGGGTCAGCCCCTCCATAGGGTCAACAGATAAATCTGAGGGGTTGTGAGATGATTAATGGGAGAGGAAAGAAGAAAAAGTAAACAGGATGCTAATGCAGGACTGTAGTTATTTGTGGATACAGAGGTCATGTCCTACAGCCTATATCATGGTAATTTGGGGACATGAAGTACAATTTAAATTTTATAATTTAGACATAGTTTTTAGACTCTGTGCCATTAAGTTTGACTTCTTGATCAAGAAAAAGTAAATTAATATTGGCTATAATCCAACAATTTTTCTCACCAGAATGTAAATCCTGGGAGTGGAGCAAGCTCATAGAAAACCACTTTTAGACCATGATGTAGCTTTAGTTTTTTTTTTTTTAAATACTGGGGGATTTCAATATTTCTAAAACCCTGTCTACTATATTTCTTTATTTCTAAGATGACAAAGAATTGACACAAAAATAGTGCACATTCACCTTGATTCCCATGCCATAAAGACTAAAGGCGATGTTAGACATGCTCACATTTCAAGGACTCAGATTAATTTAAGCAGCCACACCAATGGCAAAAACCAAATTCCATTTTATAATCTGAAACAATAGCAAGTGGAGTGTTGTAGTGGTCCTTTGTGTGGACTATAATTTTATTAAGTTATCTCTTCTTCTTCTTCTTTTTCTTTAGGCTATTTCATTGATTTTGTGGCTTTGTTTTACTTTCCTTCTAATTTAATTCATTCATTTAAATGTGTTAATAGAGTTTATGCCTTTAAGCCTTTGTGTTGAAAGGTGTTGAACAGCCTTGCCTTTGTTGACTCATTTCCCACATGCTGCTATGTCTTCTTCTCTTTGCCACCACCAAGTTATGTCCTGTGTGCTAAGATTAAAGGGGCAGTGAGTGGAAAGAAGAAACAAGAAGGAGAGAAGACAAATTGAACACCATAGAGCCATTGTTGGGTTTAAGCGTGCCAATCAAAAAGAAAAGAGCACAACACAGGGTGACAAAAAGCTGCAGTACATACAGTTTGTCAGCAGATGTCAGTGTTGAGCTTGTTTGCTGCTCTGTACATGTAAACAACATGAAGACACTGCCTGCAATCTTCACAGGAGTTGAGTTCGTCTGTGTATAATCTCACAGAGCATGTAGTTCATGTCTCTTAGAAGCCATTAGAGTCATCAGTGGAGGAACTTCTAACTTATCCTTTAGCATGAAGACCATAATGATAAAAGATGTGAAGTTTTAAAGGGTTCTGATCAGTTCACAATTTTCTGCAGCACACATAACATTTTCAACCACAAATTTTCTCGAATAATCTCCTTTAAGTACCTTTAAAATTACAAAGCACATTTTCAAACTTTATTACAATATCATATAATTTGAATCTGATTGATACGACACATAATTAAAGAAAGCTAGATAATGTTTATATTGAGTGAATTATTCAAACTTAGTAGGCCAAGTTTTTTTTTATGGCTGCATTATTGTATCAAATGCAAATACTTCTCCTAAATACTTCTGAAACATTTTACTCACCTTTTCTTGCAATTCACCTGACATATTCAATACATTTTGAAGCAATATGAATAAGGCCTTTTTATATTTTGTAACATTATGTAAGTATTTATATACTTATATACTTATATATATATCAATTTATATATTTTAGACCATCTTCATTCATTGTAATTATATTACAATCATGTTGTTATTTACACTGTCTCTTTCACTCCTTTAACTGCGAGAGATCTCTGAGAGAGTCTCTGACCCATTGCTTGTTGTATTGCAACACAGCTTTTTTATTTAGGTCATTCTGTAAGTTAATGTATTTAAATTGTTTAATTAGATTAGCAGTCATTAGCAGCATGTTATGCAAATAGGTTTTTTTTGCTGTATTTCATGGCACCTGTGTCTGTCCTCTGATGTCTTGTCCAACATTTTTACTGGCTGCTTGAAGTATTGACGCCATTGTGTTTCCCGACAAAGTGATTCAGTTGGCAATTTCATTGTTAAACCAGCGACAAGGTGGAGTAACAAGGAAAAGCCTCTCTGGCATTGTCTTACTGGGTGTTGTTGTGAAAGATTTACAGCTTAATGAGAGTAGTGTAAGGCACTGGATGACAAGCCCGCGCAGCTATCCATCACCTGGTCTGCCCTCAGCCTTTCCTATACCTCAGCTTTATTCAGGGGCAATGATTTAAAGTCCATATACATGACAGAGGGAGAAATGCAACCATTTAGGCTTTAGATTCACTAACAGCAAGGAGGAGTTGTTGCAATTTGAGCAGAAAAAAAAACATTTTTCACAGTTTTTTTATGCAAATAATGAACACATTGTGGAGGGTTTTTCTTCAGGTTTTAAATTATTCTGTCATCATTTCACAGTAAATTATTCCTAATTAATTTTCCTCTCACAGGAGGGGGCCTTTGCAACCAATGAGGTCATGTCTTCAGTATTTGTCTGTAAAGTTGAGGGTTTTTTGCAACCCAATTGGAGTTTACAACCTGCAAATAAAAACTTAGACATGGTGTATAGGACACACTCAGAACGTTCAATACCCAGCCCTGCAAAGACTCCAGGGCTGCAACAAATAATCGTTTAATTGTCAACTGTTAAATTAATCACCAATGTCCAAATTTCAGCTTCTCAAATGTGATTATTTTCTGGTTTCTTTAGTATTTTATGGCAGTAAACCGAATATCTTTGGGATGTGGACTGTTGGTCGGGACAAAACAAGACATTTGAACACATCATCTTGGGCTTTGGGAAACAGTGGTTGACATGTTTCACCATTTTCTAACATTTTATAGACCAAACAATTAGTCGATAAATTGAGAAAATTTGCAGCCTTAAAAGACTCAGTGTCTTTCCACCAGAATTTTTATTTCTGGCTGTGTGGATGGGGCTTGGAAAACAGAATGTGCAGAAAATACAATAAAACAGTTTGCTGAATAAATAAAATATCAAACATCCAAATAATCAAATTAGAGGAAGGGTGCACTGGGGGACAATAATCATGAAACTCGTGTTCATGTTTGGGCTTTAAATGTTGTTAATTATCACTTGTGTTGTTGATTTGTTTATATGAGCTCATTGCAACTGTTTGGAGTATTTTCTGCTGCTCTTGATTGCTCCAATTGTTCCTCATTAAAAAGACGATTAGGCCTCAGTCAGTCTCCCGTCCCCTCCTCTGCTCTGAATCCATTCACCGGCCTCAGAGAGCAGAGCGAGGGCTCCCTCCCTGCTGTGTGTGCCAGGTTTAGCTGGAGGCCGGTCGAGTCAGTCATGTCCCCGCGGTGGTTGGATCTGGACTGGCTTTGGGCAGACCCCCCCCCAGAGAGGAGGTCCGGCGAGAAAGGTGAACATTAACCCGGGTCCCATTCTGGGTATCCCACTATTCCCCATAAATCATTAACCTGTCCAGCATTAAGCCTGTGACAGCATCAGCATGACAACATCAATCTGTCAGGATTCCTCCAAACCAGGGGATCTTACTGTTTTTCAGCCTTGCATGCAAATAGAGTGAATTTAGACGCAGGCTGAAAACAGACTTGCACTTTCGCCCTGCGGAGACTCATCTGAAATACTTTGTGTGGCCCTACTCTTCACTTTAATGCTTGTTTACACTGTATATCCTTCAGGTAAAACCCCACATAGAGGACCATAAATAAGCCTTGTTTTTCTGGTGCTTTAGTCTGTCATGAGTTATTTCCTTAGACGGTGACAAAGTGAATTTCCTCGGTACATTTTTCATAATAAACAAGTGCACTGAGGGATTGGTGGCAACAGGTTTTTAAGCTCTCTGTAAGATTTATCACAGTCTGAGGTCCTGCAGCAGGTTTCTAACAGCTGTGTTAATGAGAGGAGATCCAACCCTAACTATCAGGATTTCTACTCAATCTATTACTTTTGTTAATGAATTAAAATCACTTTAATTCATGTTTAAAAATAAAATTACCTAATAAACCAACAATCACTTCATAATTTTAAGTCAAAACACTTTATATGTTTCTTGATTGGTTTATTTTAATGTTTTGATTTTGATTTTTGTTTTAAAATGAAGAGGATACGCTCAAATAATATTTTTTGTCTTTTTTTTAAAGAGTGTATGTGTTACATCTTGCTTCAGCTGCACAGTTGAGAACTGCTATTCTTCCTCTCCCATAAAAATATTAAGAAGGAAACACAACGTGTGAGCTGTATGATTTAGGAGAAGTGAAGTTGACTTCTGTAATGTATGATGAGTTAAATAGTGTCAATTTTTCATGAAGTAGCTCGTGCAGATGATCAATAATTGGAATAGGTGTTCATGTTTAATGTGTTTGAGGTTGTCTCAGAAGCCTGAACATTTAAGAAAAACTTATTATTTAGTTTATTCTATGTTTCTCTTGTTATAAGGAATATGTTTTTTCAATGATTTATGAATTTTGTTGTATACATGGGGGTCTGAAAAGCTGATTGTGAAAGTTGTTCAAAGTGGTTTTCTTTATTTTTAGACTTTTTGTTGTAACGTTTGCATTACATTTGTAGTGTCACGTAAACTGGGTATAGTTGTAAACTTCCTTCATTCATTCATATGTTATGGTGTGTAAAGTAAAGCACCTTGTATGCTTGTTATTAAGAGTTACACACAAACTAATGCTTAATATATATCACTAATACTTTTAATACTATTAATAAAATGTTAATAATACTCTCAATACTCTAGAAACACTGCATGTATTATATATGTATACTGTATGTTTTGTGACACGATGGACATTCAAGATACTTTTTTTCCTTTCTCGTCTTCCATATTAAAGCTAAAAAGCGAATGCTAATGAGTTGAACTGAACTGAATCAAATAACTTAAGATCAAAAGCCGCCTATCTTTTCATGTGTGCAGCTTAGCTGTCACTGTAGGTGGTACTGGTGGCGATGTACGGTGAAGGGTACTGATTGTTACTACGGAGGCCTGACTGATCTCCATGACTGTGCAGGAGCACAACAGAGGACTCCTTGATCAAGGCTTTTGATGGAAGACTCCTGTCAGAGCAGCTCCATACATGTGTATGTATTTCTCCGTAGAAGGTTGGCGTAAACTCTGGTCGCAGTGACCAATTAGCCCTGGCAGAGAGTGGCCTCCTGACCCTTGACCCCTGCTGGGTAGTCTTATCCATTAACCCCTTGGGCCTCAGCTGGAGTTGATGTAGTAGTCTTTCTTCTGGCACGGCTAAACACACGGCCACATTCACCCTGCAGCTTCCACTTTCTGTCTCTTTGTCCCTCTCCTCTATTCCCCGTGTGTCATCTCGCTCCTTGTGTTGACCTCTCGAGTCCTCGGCTGCGCTGCATCTATTGGTCCACTTCCATCACTGTAGCAGACAAATAGTTACACTCTCTAACAGAGCATCCTCTATGCTGTATCTCTTTTTAGTTTTCTTGTATTTTAATTCATTCACTTGTCAACATTGCTGATTTTGTATTTTGTATTTTTTGTTTTATTCATGTCATGAGTTTGGATTTAAAGATCAAGCAAATTAGTTGTGTACAGTATATAGTTGATGGCTTTGCCTTGATAAATGATATCATAAACAAAGTAATCACACATTGATATGCACAGTGTATATAGTACAGACAACAAAGGAAAGTAGACTGATAGTTGGACTGTTATATTATATAGCTGATAAGATCACACCACTGCCATGTTTGTAAGAAATTAAAATATGTTGAATTTTTATCACTTTATTAAATTTACTGAAACAGTTTTTAAAGAGGGATCAGTCATGTAGTCATGCTTGTCATTTTGTGATACTTTACTTTATGATACTTTTATTGTATCATTGTTTTTATATGTATTATATTGTTTTGTGCAGTTCCATATGTATTTTACTGTTGACTTCTATGGATTTTAAAGGACCATCTAGGGACGGGCATTGCTAACTAGCCTAGGCTATAAATAGTTTGCTATGTGGCATCAGTTCATGTTACATACTTGTCCCTATACAAATAAACATTAAATCAAATAAAAACAGTTCAACTGAGATATTGTAGATTTGTTGGGTCAACACTGACTTTGCATGAATATGGTATAATGCACATATTTATCTTCTTCTTGAAAGTAATACTGATAGTATCAATATAAGAAGCAGTAATACAACAGTACTAGTAGCAGCAGTAACAGTAACAATAGTAGCAGCAGTATTTATGGTTTTATTGCAGGAAGTTTTATAGTATGTACCCCATGGTCTTGTTTCTGTTTCAGAGACTTTAAACTTGGCCTTATTGCGAATGTGTGTGTTCAGTGTGAGTGTATAAATACTTAACACATGAAAGGGATGATTTTGAATCATGGGCAAGTATCTGCAGAGTCCAGCATGTCTGCACAGTGAAGCTTTTCTGATGGCATCATGATTTGACTAACAGCATTTGTGCGGAGTCGGTTGGTATCAGTAATGACCTTTCCTTTTTACTCCCCTCCTGCCTGTGAGTTAAACTGGTCCCCATGAGAGGTGAGGGGAGAGTTCTTTATTTGAATAGATGCAGCCCTGAACAGGATGGATACAGCATGTAGGAGGTGGTGATCATTATGTAGACGTGATTAACACTGTCCTAAAAGTACGTTAAATTTCTTCAGGTCAGTTAAGCTTCCAGCGAGATAGTAGCTCCAAAAATGTAAACAAATGATTCTAGTCTTCTGTGAAGTGCAGGGTAGAGAGTGAGGTTGGTGGTCAAAAGACGTTTCAGGTTTGAATTAGTTTGTGAACACTAAACTAATCCCTTTAAATCAGGCATGTTGGTTAACTATAAAGTAAGTGACTTGTATAAAAATCTATAAGTGATGTTGACCTCAAAAGGTTATTTGGGGCACAGAACTGCTGCAGATGTCATTTAAATTCAGCACAACAATAACAGTTTAGTTGTAAAAAATATTCTAAAACATATCAAAACTAACATAATTCTTAAAACTGTAGTTATAATGATACCATACATGAATTAGCAGTGTGATAATGTGCATATGTGATCAAAACATAAGATGGCTGTGATTATTGAATTAAACGCTTGTATCTGAAACATTATTGGCTGTAAGGTGTGTGACAGTGACGCAAAAAATCAATGCTTCAAGCTTATCCCTTAAAAAATACTTAAATAAAGCACATGGGGGATAAAGCTCAACCAATACAATTAGTATTTTCACTACTATCACTAACTGATCAGCACATGTTGTGAATTAAAAATTCTTTAGTTCATTTCTGAGACCTGCTAATGAATCGAGTTTGTATTCAAACTTTTTGCAGTTGAATTAAATGTGATGTTTAGAGAGTTCACTGTTGTATTTCAAACTCTAACAGATGCTAATGAGTCTCCCAATATTTCAGTTTCTTTAGGAGAAAAGAAGTCAAAGAGGCATGCTCAGATCTTTAGAGGCTTCCTGGGTCTGAAAATCAAAGGCCTCATTGAAAACCAAATAGAGCAACATCAGTGGATTACAAGGCTTCCCCCAGCAGGGCTCCATGACAGAGGCTGCAGGTCAACACAGGGGTAGAAGAGTGCAGTTAGGACATTTACCAAGTAATATATATCACACTGTAGCTGTTTTAAGAAATCTGGTAAACAATCCTAGTACTAGCAACATTTGTGTTTTGCAAAATTTCACATGATGCAAACTTGATGTCTTTATGGGTATCACCACTGTTTAACAGGCCATATTTACCCTTTGTAGATTCTAAAAATCTAGACAACTATTGGATAGATTGCCATGAAATTTGGTTCAGTAATTTGTGTTCTTTTCCTCTTCCTGTCATTTTACTCTGACTACTTTTTCAAGTATTTTGTATCCAGTACTTTATGGCCAAATACCAGCAAACCTAATCACATTCCTGTCAGCCTTGGCTCTACTTTGTGCATAGTGATAGTGTGCAAATGCTAACATGCTATCACATGGTGAAAATGCAAGCATCAGACCTGCTAAATATCAGTACTTTAATATTGCATTTAGCTCAAAGCAAAGCATTGTTGTGTCTATGCAAAGCCTCACAGAGCTGCTAGCATGACTGTAGACTCTAACAAAGTTATTACCTCACAAACCATAGCAGTGTTTCTCTTGTCAATTTTGCTTTCTGTCTGCATGTGACTTTATCATCAAGGAGATCTTGATGAAATAGAGAAAGTCATAAAAATAACTATATCATTATAAATTGTTATGCTGAAACTGAACTTTACTATACTGTACATTAACATAATTAGAAGCCTAACTCCTTAAGACTCCCTCACTTGTTTGATATACAGCAGCCTAAAATATTCAATATTGATAGCCAGACTGTCTTCATCCAACTCTAACTCCGATTCTTTCTCTGTTTTCTTTTTCTTTTCTGTCTTCATAGAAATCCTCTCTCATGCTTAAACATGCACAAACAGGTGAACATAATGTGAAGAAGTTAAACTGTGTGTCTGGGTATCTATTGTATATGATAGGCTTGAATTAAAAACTACCAGTGACCCTTATCTTGTATTAAAAACTCAAGTGAAGCTCATATCAGTACTAACAATCTACACAAAGTATGAAAACACCAAGAAATTGTTCCTCAGTTCACACAAAACAACCAAAAACATGAATTCATTTTGAAAAAAAAACTTTTACTTGAAATATCAATATTTTCTCAGAAAGTATAAATAATGATTTATGATTGATTTCAATTTTATACAAAAATAATACATTAAGAGGAAAAAAAAAATCATGTCCTGTCACACAAGTATGAGTGCCCTCTGATCAGATGGCAGTAGATGTAGTTATAACAGTCACAAACCAACCAACATAATAATAACAATGTAATGACCTAATATTGAACAGGAGACTGGATCTGCCACACCTGCAGTATGATATGCACTGTTTCTGCTTCCATTTCAGATCAAAAGTACCTTTTTGTCCGGTTATAGTGAAAGGAAAACTTAAATTGGTTCCCATCTCACACTTTCCCACCATTGACCAGCTGCTCTGGGACTGTGAGTGTCTAATACTGTCAGTGTGGGTGTCTGTACCCTCAGCGACTTCTCCTCTCCCCAGCGCTCATGTCTTTTTTGGATTCCTGTTTGATTAGAGTTGCCGCTGTGACAACATTGCCCTCTTTCATGTCAAAATACCAGACTATGATGACTGTTTTGTTTCTGGATACTTGTCAATATTTTCATTCTACCCCGGGGGGTCCTGCTCCGTGATTTACAGTATGATGAGGAGTATTATTAACAATGTTTGTCCTATTTTGTATCTCTTCACATTGCGGCAGGAAGTGGGAGAGGGAAGGGAGGGTGAGTCCCATTCCTGAAATTCACCTGAACCCATGTGCAAACAACAGCCAGAGGTTTCCATGGAGGCGCAGGGCCACGTTTAAAGTGTGTGAGTCATCCCCCCCCCCTTTAAGGCAAGACCTGGTTTATAGATATAGTAGGCTAGCTTTTGAGACGTGCTGACAAATACGAGCTGTACCTATACTCAACTACATTCAAACTCTTATCCTTTGGTGCTTTTGTCACACATCTTTCTGCTTTTGTGTCATCTTACAGGCAGCTTAACAAAAGCAGCTACAGTTTATAATAATTGTTGGTGCCTTCACTGATGGTGCATATTCATTTCTAGTGTCACGTGTGTGGAGTTCTGTGCAGAATCCAGTTATACAAAGCATTGCATACACTTACAAGACGCATTGCATAGTCCTTTCAAGATTGTCAAAGTCTTTTCAATCACAGTATACACATTGAACAACTCGAAATGACGAATCCCCCCCCCCCCCCTCAAGCGAGAAAATCTGCACTAACAACACTAGCGCAGTAAACTGAGTGTGAGAGAATAACATGGAAGACTCCTTTTAAAGCCCAGTAAGAATGTCAAATCGCTAATGCATGTACAAGATCAATACAATGTTATTGTGATTGTCACACAGTTCAAGGCGATACACTTTAAAGTCCTGTAAGCGGGAGCATGATTCGTGTAGCCGTTAAAGGCATCCAGGAAGTTGGTTTGAAGGAACCGCCTTCACCGAGTCGGTCAGCCTTCTCAGAGGCGGATCACTGTCTCTGTTGGTGTCAGTGTATCTTCATATTTCCACCTTAAATCACAGTATAATATAAGCTGTCCCCAAAGCCTTCATTCAGGTCCATGCCATGTAGTTCAAGAGCGGTTTTTGGTGCTCGGTGTTTGTTCCTTTGTAATGTCACAGAAGGGATGACTGGCTCTTACAATTTTTGAAAAGGGGCTTGAAAATTGAATACTGTTTTCAAAGATTAAAATCATACGTCCTTGTTGATCATTTGTGTGTGACAGAGGGGGAATCCAGTCTCCTCACTTTCAGGTGCAGTGAGTTTTTTTTTTTTTTTTTTCCTCTGTCCCATTTCTCATTTTCACCGCCTAACCCAACGTCGTCACTCTTCTCGTTTGTTGACTGACTCATCATCCAGCGCACCGTTGCCGGTTATTAAGAGTTGTCATGGTTACCGCGGTGAGAGGGTGGAAAAATGTGCTCCAGTTGCTGGGCACCAAGGAAGTCAGGTGGACGCTCTCACCAAGCTTGAAGAGGACACTGAAAAGAGAAAGCGAGAGAGAGGACGAAATGTTAGACAAAGCCGGCCTGCGTTACATAAAACAATAAATACAATCTGTCCCGTCCAGTAACACAGGTGTATATATAACGTGCATCATTTCCAAAGCTTCTCCGAGAGCGACCTGACAAATGGAACCTATGTAAATATGACACCCCTGCACCTTCATGTGCCACACCTGACCAAATAAATTCCTCATCCCTCTTCTCCTGACGCTGAAAAGCCTCGTTTCCATTGAAATGGCCTCTTTTTTTTCTCTTTTTTTTTTTTAGACTGTTTGTGGAATTTATTTTTCTCTTGCCTCTCCTGGGGTGGAGACAGCTGACCCTGGTGTGACCCTGCGGCCAGCAAACAGCCTCACCTGATAAAGCTGACCTGCAGCTAAGACCTGAGTCATTAGAAGCCGGGCTGTGAGCAAGGGTGAGTTTTAAACAGTCTCAGGTACAATGGAGGGTTCTTGGTAAACAATGAGTGTTATAAAGCCTGAGCATGCTGGTCATGTCATGAGAAGAAGGCTGCCTCGTCCAAATAATGTCCTGATAAGAAAATACCTGGGAGAGTCTGCTCACTAATTGCTCTCTAAATAAATGGGTTTGTGAAATGCCACAGGGTTGTGTATAGCCAGAGCTGGAAAGTAAGTACTTGTTATTAACTTTAGTATTTCCATTTTATGTTACTCTATAAATCTACTTCACTACATTTAAAAGGGAAATATTGCACTTTTTACTACATTTTTTGACAGAATCATTTACTGGTTACCATACAGATAAAGATCAAACCAGCCTAGCCCAACCTATTTGGCTTGAGACGCTTTATTTTACACAAAAAATAAAACAGTGTCTACTTGATGTCCATGGTCACGTTTCAGGTGTCTATGACTTGTTAACAGCTGCACCAAAGAGACATTTCCCCGCTAAACTTCCCAGATGGTTGTCCAGGGCTCCAATATTTCACAACAAAAAAAAATAGAAAATATTTTTAAAAATGAACACAAATTGGTGTAACAGAACTTTGATTTTTGCTTTTTTTACTCTTTCATTAATCATCTGACAACCCCTCAGATTTATCTTGTAGACTCAACCAACTACAACAGTAAAAATGCTTATTTTGCATTGATATGTCAGTCACAATTTTCTACAGCATGACTACTTTCTATATGAATTGTGGGATTTTAAATTTTAGTTGTAATTAAGCATTTTTACATTGTGGTACTGGTACTTATACTTAAGTAAAGGATCTCAGGTACAGCTTACGTCACCTCAGGTACAGCTTTTATCACAAGATATATCTCAATTGTGTTGCAAAAGTTTATTAGTTAAACTGCTGATTTTTCTCAGGCAAAAATATATCTATTTCATAGCCTCTGAGAGATTTGTGTGACTTCCTGACTACACAGACGATACGCCGTGCTCTGAGCTTTCATCCCATCAACCCATCAGTCTGTCAGTAGCAGCACGGCCGTACAAGCACTCTGCCTCAGCGTGGGAAATTGAGCGTGTGAAAGCACCGTGGACAACATTTCAGGCTAGAGCGATCACCGAGAGCAGGGAGAAGTAGGAAAGAGGAAGAGGCGTAATTACCGACTGAAAAAAAAAAGAAGAAAACAAGAGAGAGAGAGAGAGAAACCTCCACCCCCACCTGGCCCATCTCATCTCCAGCCTCACTGTAGCATGGAGGAAAGTAGAAGGACACCAGGAACTTTGATTAACAGTGGGGCTCATTTCCTGATCGCAGAGGTAACTCTCACCAGGGAGAGGAAAGTGAAAAGGAGGGCGCGTTAATCAAGGGCCGTTCAGGCTGAGGGAACAGGTGATTGATTAGACGGCTGTTTGAGAGGAAATAGGAATTCTGAGGAGTATACTATCCATATATCTGTCTTGTCTGTTACTCTGGAGTAAAATGAAAACATTTGATCTTAAACATCAGCAAAAAAAAGCTATAAAAAGTAAAACAAAGCAGTGTGCATGGCTACAACTGCTTGAAATTACTTGATTTTTGTGCAGCTATGGTGATTTTACTCATTTAAACGGTGTGACTGAACTGATAAAATTGTATTTACCCAGGAGAGACCCCCAAGTTGCACCATCTTGTTTACAGGAGCATCCTAATGTGACAGGAATTAAACAAGTCAACACACGGTCATAACACACACACTTCTTCCTGTGGCGAATCTAGTTCCTGTTGTCAGTGTGTGCTGTGATTGTGTTGATTCTCTTGATCAGAGTGAGGTGAGGATTATTTTTGTGTATCAATACACCCCTTAGGGATTATTCCACAGCGGCGTTACAGCAAAAACTGCAATAATATCTCACATTTACGGCTGATTCTCATGCAAATAGAAACATAATGATTACAGACATCGAATTTTTGACATTGAATTCACAGACAGGCAGGGAAAAGGTCAGATGGTGTGTGCCTAACTGCGGCTCGTGTGATGTGATGTGCTGTGTGGGATAAAGACTGACCGTCTTGCTTGAGGACATGGAGCTGAGGGTGCTGATGCTGTTGGCGTCTGTGACCACCATGGCCGAGGGGAAACGTGACGGGTGGGAATATTGCGGGGGTTCCTGCTTGTGAGGGTACACTGCAAAATAAAAGTAAGACAGATAATTAGATTAAAAAACACATTTCAAGAAATTAAATTTCAATATCCACAGGATATGTCATGTGATGTTAAAAAAGCAACACATGACTATGTCCAAAAGATACCAAAGGAATAAGGTAGGTTAAAAAAAAATCTAATATCCGTGAGTCCAGCTTTCACTTTCACTTGCTGCTTTTAATATTAGTAGATCATTAGGGAATTTTGGTTTGGCTCCTCTCATCATGTGGGCAGAGATGTGTCCATGCATGATACCAACATTGAAGTTGGGCCAGAAAATCAAACCTTAATAGATCTGGAAATTATTCTTTTTTTTTTTTTCAAACGTCTTACGAAATACTGGTCAATTTTACTCTTTCAGGCCTCTAAAAATTATTGAAATTAAATAATTTGAGAGGGAAAAGTTACTTTTTCAAACCAATGTCACATAGACATAGCTTTGGTTTAATGGAGACATAACATGCACCTTTCCAGGTAAATATATTTATTCTGGGACTCTATTGGGATATCTTTGCATGATTTACAGTTCAAAAAACTACTTATTTATCTTATAGCCCCTCTGTTCAGCCTTTGTCTGACACAGGCCGTTTTAGCTGCTGTCCTACAATAGCAGTCGGATTTTTCTTCTTTTTCCCATTCTTTGCTCAAAATATAAACTTATCAAATACAGCCATACATGTTTGAGCCTGAATCCAATGTTATAACAGTATATCAATAACAGAGAATCACAAAAAGCAAGTTATGTCCCCTTTAAGGCTTTTAAGGTGCTTAAGCTTGGAAACCACTGATATATCTGATTAACAAAACTGACTCGAAGCCTTGCGTACAAAGAAGAAGACAATAGAGTTGTTACATACTGTGTGAGTGTGTGACAGTAGCCATGAACGGCTGCTGGCTCATGTGGCTGGGAGACTGTTGCATCAGGCTCTGCTGGTGGGGGCTGTGAAGCTGCTGAGAAAACTGCACTGGCTGCAGCGCTGCCAGGCTGCCCGCCACACTGTTGATCACTGGCACCGTCTGAGACTGCGATGTGTTTAAACCTGGAGAGACACGACCAGATCTCAGTCACTTCAGAGCAATGAAAAACCATCTCATGATAAAATCATGTCATCATGAGTCATCATTTTTTTGAATTTTCTGTGTTTAGTCATATGGAAGGATGGAGGACTTACTCTGTGCTATAGCCATGACTCCAGAAAGAGGCATGATGAGGTTCTGTGACTGCTGATGGCTGTGATGGGAACTGTGGATGTTGGTGAGTGTGCTCACAGGAGGAAGTCCACCACCTGAACCCGAAATCTGGGAAAAGATACAAAAATAAATAAATAAAATTGCAACACTGCTGTAGTATTTGTTATAACAGACTGCAATGCTCAAAGTTATGAGGGTTGGAGTATCTGCTAAGTAAATTCACTTAAATGTATGTACAGAGTGAAACAGATGTTTGCTGCTAAACAAACAACAGACATTAATGTTGACTTAGTTCTGATTCTTTTGTATAACACTGCGCTTGTGTAACTCCACTCATACACAGCACACAAGTAAATACTGATAAGGAACAAAAGGTGAAAAAAATCCTACGAAAAATGTCTACATGGAAGACTGTGCATGTGTTTGTGTTGCACATGAAGTGTAGCACATTGAGGGATGTTTGTACCTGCATGTTGGTTTATATAAATGCTTAACTGCTTATTTGAAGAAAAACAAACTGTGTTGTACGAAACAACACAACTATCTGTGCATTTACAGTAATAACTATCTGGATCAGGATCCTCCCACTCAGTTGGGCTGCGTCTATTTGACTAGGCTGCCAGCTGCCCACAGAAGAGAGACTGGGCCAGATGCACATCTGCAGATAAGAAACTGTCAGCTCTGCCCTGCTGCACACCACACTGCCTGCCCTCGCTGTGGTTATTTCACATAATGCTGCTCCAAAAAGCAAAAGAGTTACGAATTTACAGGAATGTTAGTGTACAATATGCTCATGTGAGCTGCATGAACAAGATAAGTCGTTAAAACTGAATTTGTACTGTATGTACTGTATGTTTAATTTTGGTGTGTTTTGACAGTAAATCACACTTTCTATACTGCAATAAAAGTATGTTTCACCACTTCTCAAATGCTATGGGTCTATGCACAGGTTTCCTTGTCACTGATCAAATATTGGACTAGGGCAGAGGGGAGAAACTCTGAAGTAGGAAAAAAAAACCCATCAGACATAATCAAATGTTGGCGTCATTTCTCTGGCAGAACAAGCAGCTCCACCTGTGACTCTTCTTTCAAGGCATTTAATCAATAAGAACAAAATGTTTCTTTGTCAGGTTTATTGGCCGAGCGATGAACGTGCCCTGCGTACTCTGGTGAAGGCTGAGTGTGAGTCCAGCCATGGCCTGCCACCTCGGCTCCACCCTCCAAACAGAGCAGCACAATGTGCTAATTGTTGGCTCTTGCCGGTGGGTCCATGGGAGAGGAGGTTCAGGAACCTGCTTTGTGCGTTTATGCTAAATGCAGACCTGCTCTTATCTAATCTGAGGCCATGAAGGCCCAGGTGTGTTCACTCACCATCTTGGCGTCAGGTGACAGCAGACTGTGGCTGGGGTCCAATCCTCCCGGAGACACCTGCTGAAGCACTGACTGGCTGGTCGCCATGGCATTGCTACTGTGGTGACTGATGGTTGTGGAGGAGGTGACCTCACCGGGGCCTTGGCTGTAGCGCACTGAGAGAGAGAGAGAGAGAGACGGGGAGTTAGTTTCAACTGTCTTGGCTCTCAGCCATTGTGTCCCACAACTACTACAGTTATATAGGGCAGAAAGATAGCGGCATAGGCCTCGTTCTGTGGTGAGCAGCGCCACTGTCATTCCAACCAACCAATCTCACCTGCTCTTTGACTCAGACAGGGGAGGACAGAGCAAACAAACACATTGACCCGTCCGTGCTGCTATCTGTGTAGCTCAGCCAAGGCCATTCCTTGTGTACACGCACTCACACTACAGCAAAACTCCCATCAGACTTTCCATTCAGCACACTAATGATGTTCCTAATTATGTCAATGTGAGTTTTCACCATATTTACAGTGAATGAAAACGAAGCTCTCCTTTTAGTGCCATCACTTAATCCCATGTCTAGACTACTCGTTGTCTCTCACTGGGATGCTTCGACCCTCCCCACAACCGACAATCAAATGCCTGTTTGCCGATGCAGGCACTCTCTGATACCAACAGAGTAAACATTACACAATTACGAGCAATGTCAAACACATTCTTATCCTGTGGTCTCAGCCTCACACAGACACACAGAGCGTACCTCACTCGGTGTGACAGTGCAGAGACAGACTATGTTTGCACTGAAATCTCCCATCTTCCCCGAGCCCTCCGTCCGTGACCCAGGTGTGACAGCCTAAACGCTCTACCGAAGTCGGTCAGACGTGACAGGATGCATTGATATACAATTATTTCAAGGTAAAAAAAAAATAAAAAAAGAGGGAGAGGCACTGACACTAAATGTGACCAATGGGAGGGTCATTGATTTCTTGTCACTGCTGGAAACAAGATGTGTGTTTGCAGATTTGAAAGTTTGCTTCAGGTGTCAAAGAAAACAAAACAGCAATAATTTTTGATAGAGAAAATCTTAAATAATCATCTTTCTTTGAGCTTTTGGATGATTCATGTGTATCAACTCACATATAACTAAGCATTAATAATAATCTCTTCATAAGATGCTGTGTATTTAAAGCAATAGTTCAAAATTTTGGAAAATATACTTATTTGTTTTCTTGCTGAGAGTTTAGATGACAAAATCAATGCAACTCTCATGTCTGAGAGCGAAAAACGCAAAAGGCCCTCTCTAGAGCCAGTGTTTGGTTTGTCTGTTCTGGGCTACTGTAGAAACATGGCGGTGCAATATGGTGGTCTCTGTGGAAGGGGACCTGTTACCTGTGTAGATATATAAAGGGCTCGTTCTAAGGTAACAAAAACACAACAGTTCTTATTTTCACGTGATTATACACTAATTAAAACATATGAATATTATATTCACATTCTGGCAAGTCTGTTCCGCTAGATGCCACTAAATTCTACACACTGCACCTTTAACTAAAGATACAATGATGTCTGAAGCAAAGACACAGCGCCATATTTCATTCCCTAAGTACCTGTCCTCCATTTTGTTCAGCCCGCAGACTTCATATTGTCTTCTGCAACATACTAGCAACCCCACAACACTCCACCGTGCCTTGTAAACACTGACGCAGTACAATAAAGCACTCCATTGGACTCATGACCCCCATTGCCACACAATAGAGTAGGACTCATAAAAAGGCAGTTATCTCAGAACTGGGCGACCTCTTAAAGTGTCAGAGGGAGAATAGGATGCTATTCAAGCCAGTTTTGTTTCTTTGGGTGCAGCAGTAATTCTAGCTGCAGGGAACCTTGGAGTAAGGAAGGAGGATTTCCAAGATATAAACTCAAAGACTCTTGAGTTTCTAGAAAGCTAAGTTGAGAGATTGCTTCTACCATCATTTTATTTTAAGAGTCTGTAAAAGTAAAACTTTGCTCTGACACAATGGCACAATCCACGTAGAGCCAAGGACTGCCCTTTGAGAGCAGGGGGAGGGCGAGAACTTCAGAAGGGGAGTGGTAGCAAGAGGCTTCAGCAGGTTTAAAAGGCTCTAGCTCCCTGTGTGACCCATGTAATATCAAAGCCTGCCTCCCCAACCCCAGGCAGTGCTCATTGTAGTGCCGCTGCATATGACAGACCTCCTGGGTCTCTGCAGGACGTATCCAGTCTCTTTTTTGTGGCTCTCTGGGAGACAAAGTCAGAGCAGTGGAAAGTGCAGAGCTAGGGCCATCCTTTCTGTGTGTGTGTGTAAGTGTTCCAAGCTAGCCTGAGGTGACGGAAAGCAACGCAACCCACGGACAATCCCCCCTACTACTGTATCTGATCTGGAACTTCTGAGTCTGCTAGTTTTGTAACATGCAGAAGGATGCAGCTGAGCTTACACAGCACTGGCTCAATTTCATGGAGCTTTCAGCTGCATTAGCATTATTTTAGTATAAGGAAAATCAAATGTTTCTAAATACAGTACGTTTTTATAAAAATTAATCAGCCAAGGAAGGTTGCTAAAGGCATACTATGCAGGATTTGTTGGCTGCTGTTTGTAAACACAACATTCAAAGTTGGCCCCTCCTCCCCGGCTCAACAGCACCAGAGCTAGGGAGAGAGAGAATGGCGGTGGTCGAGTGAGCTAGGGAATAAATGAAGAGAGGGAGCGACAGTAGCAAGAACAAAGCACTGAATCAGATAAGTAAAACATTATTTTCTGATTGTTTCACAGCGGTTACATTCTGAAGCACCAATAAACACAACCACACCTCCGCACACCTCCATAAAACCCTGTGGGAAGGTGCCACATTGCGAGATTTTGTGTGAATGCAGCCAAAGCGCATGTTTCATTTTGGCGGCTGTGGCCTCTCTGCGCTGCCTGTGTGTGTGTAGCTCAGCCCCACCCTCGGTCAAACAGACACAGACCTGTTCTCTTTATACATCCATGACACACACAGATAGCAGAGGAGGAAGACAGAGACGGTCACTACACCATGAGTCCTGACCTCACACCCTGTGTGCTGTTATTGGCTGGGGGCTACACACCCACTGCCCAAAGGTTTATGCCCAGAAACATCCCAAACACAGCAAAATAATAAGAAAATACAGGCAGAGGGCAGGGACTCTGCCACACACTTCTAGTGGGTCATAAATGATTGAGAGGGATTGTTTTTGCATGAGTCAATACATTTTTTTTAGGAAAATCCTACATAGTATACCTTTAATTATTTTGTTAGTAGAGATTCATGCCTCAAAGTGAAATGGCCTAAATAAAATGGATTAGTTAAGCTCAGTAAACATTATTAGTGGATGGAGAGTAGGTAAATATCTCTTAGGACAACACAAGTGTGTGCTAACAAAATATGTAATCTGCCTTAGATCAGTTTCCTTTCTGAAAGTTAAAAAAAGGCCGTAACCAAAACTGCTCGTCATTGTTTGACTGTCTATCCAATTGTGACCAACTATCCAACGAACCGTAACAGAATCAATAAAAACTCCCAAAGTAAGAGGAGTTTCTTTGATTTGACCCAGCAGTGACCTCTCTCATATGACTGAAGGTGTGGCGACGATTTAAGGAGGGGGATTACTAGCTTTCTCTATAGGCGAAGAAGGGGTCATCAGTCCTGTCTGGCCAGAAAAGAGCCAATACCCCAGTGGACAGCTCCTGCTGCTCCAAGTCTGCGCCCAGCCTCAGCAACTATACTAATACCCATAAAGGTGAGAGGGGGGGGGCTTTAAAATCAGTCCTCCTCAAGGCCCAGCAGAGATAAATGAACCTAGGTTACAGTCACTGCAGTCTTCTAATACACCACAGACAATGGGACCCCCTGCCGAAGCAGAGTATAGAGAGTAGAAGTCAGAGGAGCCCCTTATCAAAGGCCTGGGAGATGTAGTAGCAAAGGATTTTAATTGTCCATTAAGCATGCATAATACAGGCCGTGCCCTAGCAACGCAATGAGACACCCTGCTGGGATATTATTGTCAGGCCAGGGGCTGACACTGAAAAACAGCTGATGCTGTCGGCAGGATGCCAGCAGGACACCTTGTAAGCAGCCAGCTGAGGGTTTTTGGGGGAGCAAAGTGCTTTCCGCCAGCGACCCTTCCCTCCTGACGCTACAACCGTATCGCTGACCCCTCTGCCTTCGCGACCTGAGGTCAGTGCCTGGTCAGGTGTTCTGAGCAACAACAACACAAAACTCAAGCAAACAGACAATCCACAAGCAGGACCAGTTTATCCAAAGGTAAAAGAGCAAGCCAAGGCAAACAGTTTGTTTTCCCTTCAAAGCTCGCCTCGTGTTCGGACATGAGAGGACAACAATAGGCTCTGAGTGAGTCTCTCAAATCACAGTTTTATGGAGGGTGAGTGATGGCACGGAGGATAAATGCTCTGTGAAGCCTATCAGCTTTGTTTTTATGTCGTATACACCAGGTAGACTCAGTCAATACTAATTACTGTGAATGCAAACATCAGGTCGGGGTGAAATGGTCAGCGCAATAACGCACAGCATTTCCTTGTTTTGGCAACTGTCTGAGAGGAGTCATTAGCAACCTGTATGGCAGGGGGAAATGTGGAAATGACGGCGTAATGTCGAGGTGATCTGGATGTGTCTGTCCCCCCTCCCTGACCCTGGCCTGACCCTGGCCTGTCACAGGATTGCTGCCCTTTGTGTCATGCTTCTCCATGCTGACTTTGGAGTGGAGATTGCAGGTACAATGTGGATTGTTCTCAGTGTGTTTTCAAAGATCAGAATAACAATGGCATTTGCTCAGCTCACTCACTCACACTCATTGATCACTTGCCCCCTCTTTCTCTGCCACCCTGATCACATCAACTGTGCTTCTGACAGTATTTTCACACTGTGGAAAACAAAACCATGTACTTTTTTTTAACTATTATCTAACAATTCCTCTATTAATTGAAGTTAGGAAATATTTTTATGATTGTTCTGTCACTAATTATGTTGTATTTGCCAGCATAAGCGAGGCATTTGGAAAGGTAGCATATAATATATCCTATCTGTTCTCTGTGACGCTGAACTGCATGTGAAACGACGCTACCTGGCATCTTACTGGGAGGTGAAGCGCTGGTCTGGGGATGATGTGGCGAGCTGTGCGACAGCAAAGGGTTGATGCTGTGGGTTGGTGTGCTGTAGGCGTCCATGGCCAACTTCTGCCTGAAGGCTTCCTCTTTGCGCCGGTTGGCAAACCAGTTGTAGACTCGCACTTCTGTGACCAGATTAGAGCCGAGGCCCTGAGCTTTGGAGGGGGATACGCCTCTCTGGAGACACTCGGCTCTGCAGGAAACAAATTGTACAAAGTGAAAAATTTGGACTGATACTAGGACGTTTTTCTAGGAAGGTACAGGAAGGTGTCATATTTGCCCACCTGTTGCACTCTTCTACCAGAGCTTCCCTCTCCTCTTTGCTGGGGTTCTTCTGCCTTTCATAGGCCTGGTAGAGGATCTGCTGTGATGCAGGCCCCCATTTGAAACGGTTACGTCTCATTTTCTTGCACGAGGGTTCACTGCCGACCTCATCGCCGGGCTGACCCATGCTCTGACCAGTGGGGTTGAACTCTGGGAAAAAAAACGTTGGATCCTGATTGCCTTTGTCTGTCATATTGCTGCCAGAACCTTGCACTGCCTGGTTGAACTCTGAAAAATAAGAGGAGGCATATTTAATAAAACTAGAACCGCAAAATGGCAAAAACATTATTATTAACACAGGTAAGAGTGGTGTTTTCAATCTTTAAATGATAGTTTGTTGTTTCCTTTTGATGGAATATGACAAATTACAACAAAATATTGAGCATACATCTTTTCAATTAGGATTCTCAATAACAGGATTTAGGACACGTCTATTGCTGTATACAGTATGATGAGGAAATGTCCAATACAACTTGATATCCCTGCAAGTTTGAAACCCAAATAAAGCGCAGGCCAGAGCCAAGCTGTTAGAAACTCAAATATTAACTTACGTCTGAGAATTTCCCGCTGTTTCTTGACATACCAGGTGTAGAGGGCCGCTCGTTTCTGCGTTTTCATGGGCGTGCCTTTGTTGAGGTGCTGGGAGAGGTGAGACTGGTTCAGCCCTGTGATGTCCACCACCTCCCGTTGGGGAATGTTGTGCTGTTGCATGTAACCTTTGATCATGCGGGCAGCACGCCATGGATCCTCTCTAGGTTCAGATAAAACACAGGAGCAGAAAACATGACTCATTTCACCACTGAACAATGTGCACTCACAGAGGGAAAGTAGTAAAACTAGCTTTACACAGATTATATGGCTGAAAGAAAGTTTTTTATTCTACCTCATACAATCAAATGACTTACATGAGGAATGTTTCATGTGAAGGGGAGATATTTTCAGAACATACTGGTACTTTTGTTGATAGTGAAAGTTTATTCACACCCTTACAAAATCTAAAAATATGAAACCATTATGATCAAACACTCAGCCGCTCATGGACTTGATCCTTCCTTCTAGCTTCCCTGTTTTGCAAGGCCTCAAGTTTAAAGGGGTTGTAACGATAATGAGCACCCTCACAGGCAACCCGTTTATCATTGTAGCCCGCTCAATAGGCTGTAAATATTTTCAAAGGTTAGTTCAAGTGGATTCAGTGAGGTTGAGAAACTTGGACTTAGTATTTGTCTCCTAAACTCCTGATTTCAGCCTGGAAACAAGTTAGATTAGACGTGTTAAAATTTGCAGTAAACTTCTGCTACAATGAAAATGTGTAACAAATGGGTTTAAACATCATTAGATAGACTTGAAAAGATCTGTTAGTGAAAAGATCATAATCAGATTTTCTGACTGTATTTGGTTAAACTATAGAGACCACATGTGCCATAAAACAGCAATCTGTAAAATATATATTTTTTTAGGTTTGGCTCAATTAAAGAAATTTTTAAAAATGCATTTGTCATATTAAACTCAGTCATGTTTTCATTGTTAATGAAATGATAGTTTGAGGTTAGGATTACATGGCTTTTAAAATTAGAAATGTACGGTATCTCAAATAACAGTGAAGTTCAATGAAAAATTTTTTATTTTTTTTAAGGAATTACACGTTGACTTTGACTCCATATATAAAGAAAGCATTATACTGTATCTCTGGGTCCTTTTTTTTTTTTTTTTTTTTTTTTTTTTTTTTTGCAGTGACAGAATGTAAAGAAAAATCGAGATTTACTTTACCTTACAATCCGAGATTAGCAGGCCCAGACATACTGACATCCGTAATTATAGCAAATCTACCCGCGTGTGTTTGTTTTGGAGAATGTGGAGGCCTACATCTCAGTCTGCTGGTTAAGTGGGAGATGTTAGTTTATAACTTTTGACAATGAATAACCAGATCTCCATTCACTCTAATCACACGCCACTGTGTATCTTTCAGTTGATGATTTATAGAATAAAATTAATAATAACTTAACTACACGTGGGTTCGTTTGGATATTCTTCCGGTCCTGTTAGCCGACGATAGAGACTCAAATATTAGTTTTACAGTGAAGTGAGCGATTTGAGTGGAGATAATTGGAAATAAATGGATTAGTGATGTCAAATTGCCATGATGGGTTTACTGACACGTGAATAAACGGAAACGAAAGAAAACTATTTTATTTAGATTAATGAGCAAATAAGTAAATCAAACTGTATTATTATTATTATTATTATTATTATTATTATTATTATTATTATTATTATTATATAATTGCTACGCGTAAATTGTTACGCGTAGCAATAATTGCATTATTATTATAAATCTTGTTAATTTGTTATTTGTTATTTTTTATTCTAAATTCCCAGCCAGACGTTGCTTCTATTGACTTTCTCCTCATGTGGCCCCTTTGCCGGATTTTTTATCGTTGAGAGGTGGAGTAAAGTTAATAATAAATAAGTTCAGCTGATATTTTCCAAAGGTAAAGAAATAATAATCCATGTGGATAATTAGTAACCAGAATGTGAAAACGAAGCCGTGGCGGGTTATTTTAAAATTGTAAACAAAGAAGGGGAAGCTCTTAAGGGAAATTAAGGCCTATTTTTTGTTTATTCAAAATTAGCCTCGCTTTCTAACCTTTTAAAGTAGAGTGTAGAGTCCGCTACAATTCAATAAGACAACCCTTAGATTTATAGACGCTAATTTTCACTTTCTCGTTTCACGTTCATATTGCGGAGATATTAGTGAATTCGTACTTTTTTAAAAAGAGTCAAACATAGCAAAAAAAACTCACGCCAACATGCGATCCACCTCCGCCCTCTGCTCGACGGCCTCCTCCGTGTTGAGCGACTGGAGCTCCCTCAGGATCGGCGGCGTGTCGTAGTCGTCCCCGTCCTCGGAGCCCTCGTCCCCGGACAGCTTGCCCTTGCTGTGGCCGTTGGTGAGCGTGTGGAAGATGGGCTTCGTGTCCTGGTCCCCTGCGTTCATCTTTCCGCTCTGAGGAGCAGCGGGAGACATGGGCAGGTTCTCCAATTTTACTCCAAAGCCGGGCGGGCTCGGGTCCATATCATCCAGGGCCTGGATCAGAACATCTTTGGTAACTCCTGAGTCCAGCAGGGCGCTGAGGAGCTCCTGCTGCAGGGATGTCAGCTTGGATACCATTTTAGAGAACATTAAAAACACAACATAGGCCTGCTGTGTGTGCGCGATGGGGCAAAGAAAAAGGTGGGGATAGAAGGAGATAAGAATAAGAATAATAAAGTAAAAGTTCCTTCCTTCCTCTCTGGTCCAGTGTTGTGGGGAGTTTACCGCTGCTGACACCTGCTCCGAGAAACTGCTTCACTTCCCTGTTGAGGGGAGGATGGAGCTACTTTGCCATGATGCTTTCCCAGTGCGGGGGAATATAAAACATGGTAATGAGTGGGCAGGCTGATGGGAACCTTATGTAAATCCGCAGAATACGGCCCTCTCTGGGCCGAGGTAGACATGTGTTTACACTGCAGCACTGCTGCTTTTATTGGCTCCCCTTATCAGCAAAACTTTAATGGACTTTGGACCCTGTTGTATATGCCATAAAGACTTTTAAGAAAGGCGAGCTGAACATATCCACATCGCTGGATCAAATCTCCCAGCAATGGCTTTATTCTCTTTAGGTTATTCTCCTCTTTGTGTTTTTTTTTCATGTTTATTTTATTTATTCATGAGTGGGTTTTTTTTGTATAATCTATACCTACTTATAGAGTGACTAAATGTAGCCCATGTTGTTATTTAAGGTATTAAGTGGTCTCATTGTCATTAGTTGGCTGCCACTAATGGGTTCATTATGATGGCGTTGTTAATGAGGTATTGGTGTTGGTTGTCGCTGTAATTCAGTTGTTTGTTTCATTTAATGAAGCCTAATAATGTAATTTAGTCAAATATCTCACTTTATGTTTAGTTTTTTTAAATAACAAGGAGAAATGTTTTAATTTTCTTTCAGCTCGCTCTAGAAAAGAAGCTAAAATGATCATTTCGCAGTTCTTTTTAAGTGTATGAAAGAAATGTTCCTCCGCTTTCACTTTTATTCCTAAAAAAAATACTAGATTTTAATAATATAACAGCAGCAATAACATTGTGACAATATGTCATTATAAGACGAAAATCCCTTAAAATTCTTGAAATGCCTTCATCTCTCCCACATGCACACGACACAGTGTAAACTTTAATTGCTGAATTCAGTGCTTAAGTTTTAGCTTATTTGCAAATGTAAAGAAAACCTCAGAGGTTAAACAAACTCCTAATCATTAATTTACAGGAGCAGTTTGGGATTATTAGGGATCACACTCTGATGAGGTGTCACCTTTGCTTCCTGTTGGAAATATTCTGAAAATAAAAATCAATAATAAAGGTGAGTTTAGCTTCGTTCATCCTCCTCTTTGTCCCGACAGGAGAAGCTGAAAACACACAGCGCGACGTTAAAGGCGTCCAATCTGACTATAAAAGACAAGCACATTCAAAATTTTAACTCTGTGAACTTTATAAAACATGAACATCAGCTAATGAGATGTTGCGTGTAGTTTGAACACTTTAATTTGACAGGAAGTATTTAAAAAGAAAAGAAAAACTGGGAAATAAACCCTGAAAAGTAAAGCCACAATAATGTGAATTGCTCGTTGTCACTGCTGATGATTTACACTGTATAAACTGGATTTTTCAGCTCTTCGAAAAGTCCTTAAAAGCCCTTAAACTCGTTATTCACAGCGAGCTGAATCATGACTCGACTTTTCAATATTAAAGCCTCATTTTCAGATATCAGTGACTGTTCCTGAGGCGACAATGGAGCCTTTTATTATAGGATCATTATGGTAATTGACAGACCGGGTACATACAGTAAAACAACAGCAAACACAGCATCCATACATCGACTAATGAGTCTGATATAGTTCAATGTTGTAACTTGTTGCACCTGCGCTCTTATCTTGGGTTATATAGTCGAACAAGGCCAATAGTTTTATAGAAACTATAAAGTATATTGTACAGCTTTATTGGTGACAGAGTAACCTATATGAGAAAATGTGTTTAGTGTAGTGACTTTTAACCTATATTCTCAGTAAATATGGGTTTAAATGAGACTTAGTAAACAGTGGAGGAATGTAACTAAGTACATTTACTCAAGTACTTAAGTAGGGCCTATAATGTCAAGTATTTCCATTTTGTGCCACTTTATACTTCAACTCCACTACATTTCAGGAGGGAAATATTCTACTTTTTACTCCATTACATTTATTTCACAGCTATAGTTACTGGCTACTTTTCAGATCAATATTTTATACGTAAAACATATGTTCAGTCATTAAAATGCTGCTTACATAAACATGTCAATGAATCAGTATTAATATTCAAAAAATATATAAACAGGTATGATAAATATAACACTCTAAATTAGGCTATTTTGCATAATGAGTACTTTTACTTTTACTTTTGATACTTTAAGTACATTTTTCCGACAATACTCATGTACTTTTACTTAAGTAAGATTTTGAATGTAGGACTTTTACTTGTAATTAAGTTTTTTTGTTTTTCATTGTGGTATTGCTACTTTTACTTAAAGGGAAACTGGTATTTTTCAACCTGGAGCCTGTCTCATGAAATCTTGCGAGAGTTGAGTTGTCGAAATCAAGAAAAAAAAACAAAAACTTTGAAAATCTGGTAGATAACACCAAGCTACACTTTCTGTACTCCAGTACAACAAAGTCCTCCCAACACTCCTCTCTCCAACTCTGACTAGTTATTATATTAGCTGATTTCAATAACAACTCAAGTCTCATGAGATTTCACAATGAGCCTTCTCTTTGAGCGAGACTTGGTTAGACACAATAACAAACAAGCGAAAGGTAAAGAAGAACGTTTTATTTCTCTGCATAGTCATTTCCATAATGTTGTCAGACACTTATGATAATAATCTGAGCCTGTCAGCGGTAAAAACAAACACTTTCAATGGATGTACATTGACTGGTGCAATTGCCCCAATGGATTACATTGCAGCCAGTTTCGTGGCTGCCAGATGAAGCGCTCTCACTGGGCCAATTTCAAAAATTGTTGTCCCCATTAGTCACTTAGACATAAAGATGGGGAAATAGAGTCCAGGTGGAAAAATACCAAAGTACTTCTGCCACTGGTTGTGAAAATGCTATTTTCACAATACAGCCGTGCACGTGCAAATATATTGTTATTTTAATATAGAAATTCATATTTTAATTGTGATATCTATTCAAATATATAAACATGGCAAAATATATGTTTTATATATATTTTCGGGTCTATTCAACTATTTCTACTCAGAAAAGTAAACTAATGTGCATCCTGAGGGCTTAACGCTAATGAATAAATTAAAATTCTAACATTTTCATTTCATTTCATTCATTCTGAATGAATAAAAAATGAGATGAAGGATCAGCAGATGGTATCACCTAGTTGAGAATTGAAGCTTGATAACTGACCTGAGTTCAGGTCAAGGTGACCTTCTGGTCAACAGGTTATTTTCAGGGCACCAGTTGCCATAGAAACAGACATACAGCATATTTTCAGCAAACCTGGTTTCTGGAACAAATCATCTTTTTATGATCCCCATTTCTGGAACAGAAAATACAGTATTTTTAAATTTGTTTATTTATTTTTGACAGGTGTAAACTTTCTGTAAACAACAACAACAACAAAAAAATGTGGACGCAGAAGGCCTCTTCTGTGAATATGTATGGTGGTTTACAACAAGATACTTAGCCAATTATTGGTCAGACGTGTAATCTTTCAGTGTAGTATCAATGTGGTTGATCATTAGTAATACACGGGATTGCCCTAAATCTATTAACACCAGAGCCAATACGACGCACTGAGACTTTGTTGTGAATAATCTGTGTTGTTGTGATAATCCTAATGTGACTTTTTGAAGAATATTACACACATATTACATATAACAACTAAAATGTCCCAGTTACAATATTGCGGAGATAAACAGGTGGCAATAAAAGGACCATGCAAATGCCCTGCTAAGTCTTAGAGACACACTTAAGGTCCTTATAGGAATGCTAATCATTTTACTATATTGATGTTTTATTAATGGTACTTTGTGTTCTTTTGAAGCAAATACCTATCAGTTTTTTCTCTCTCAGTCTGCGGCCTCTCATCTAAAAGTCTGCTGCTTTGGGTGTCATTACACAGATTACACATGCTCTCTTATCTGCTGCTACTATTGTTGTATAAAGTTTCCCCGAGATGCACACCTTAGCTGCCCTTCGCTCTGGTGTAAAGTGCCAGCCGCTGCGTTATGTGAGTAAAGTTAATAGCCCAGTGGAAACAGATAAATTACAGTCTGTCTGCAGCTCTGTCATCTCCGGCGACACGTTAATGACTCAATTGTTAGTTTTAAGGGCCCAAAGAAACTGATTGATTTTCTTAAAACAGAATAAATGGGCCATTTGTTGTCTGCGACCGAAACTTTTCACACAATCACATGGGAACAAAGAGTTAATGGAAGAGTTAGATTTGTGTTTGAAACTCAAGATAAGTTGGGTTAAAGGAAAAAAACATGAACTAAAATACATGTGAAGCAGAATTCAATACCAACAAATTAGTCACATTTATTGGATTTGCCACCATAGGAGAGTTGACAAATGATATAAAATTGAACAAAGTAACAGATTTTTCAACTAAAAAAGACTAAAAATATGTGTGAACATGTTTTAAGAAAGACATTTTTGATCGGAAAGGTAACAAACAAGTAACATTAGTATTAACAGGCATGCACACACACACATGCACGTACGCACACAAAAATACTGAGGTCTCGCCACCTGTGGGTGACAACACATTGGCGTACATATTCTGGCATTTTCACATGTCTCCATTTAAAATCTGTCAACCATTAACGACAAATAATAACAAACAGCAAAAACAGTTTATCCAGTACACAGACCATCACGCCTGTTGTGAAAGCGGCCTGTGCACTGGAGCGTGGCGTGGAACACGGACTGCCCATTACGCCCTCACACAGGCTGGTGACACACATGTTGAGCAATGAGGGACAGGGACCATCCCGAGCAGGGACAGTCCACCTGTTCCTGTTTCTCCATCTGGCCATCCATCAGCAGACATCTCAGGCACAGACCAGCACTGCAGTCATGTCTGATGTAGCCTACTGAAATAAAGAATAAGGCCGGCGATAGTGTGTATTTTTCTTATTGTCCACAAAACCAACAATGAATTGATCCCACTAACAAGTGTTTTCTGTGTAGCTGAAGATTTAGCCTATTCCTCTGTGCCATACAGCTCCACTGTTGTCCAAAAACACCATTGTAAATACTCATTAGAGCACCAAATGTGTATATGATGCTGAAAATAGTCCTCAATAAAATGCTTTAGTAAAATTAGTTGAAAGCTGCAGGTGTTTTAGGTAATTATTTTGCCTTTTTTTGAACATGAAAGTATATTTGTGACTTGCTTTTAAAGATTGACATCTTCAATAGGAGCCAATGGGCTTGAGTGCTTCTGAGTGATTATTATAAACATTGTCGGTTTTGGTCTTTTCATACAATTTGTTGACAATAAGAAAAATATAGAATAACACTGGCATTGTCCTTTAACAGAGGTCATGTTCAGACAAGTGTCCATCCTCTGGTGGCTCAAGGTGGGAGTTGCAAGATGATTACGTAACAAGAAAGTAAAGAAGAACATTTCTGCTACACAAAATTAGAGACAATCTTTGCTTTTTTCCGCTATATTTAAGAGTTTTACTTCCTCTGAACTCTGAAAACTAAAACCACTCATAACTCATTGACATATGCATCCTGTGGTGATGAGTCACAAGTGAATATTTTTGGCTTTAAAAGAATCCTGAATGGAGTCACTGCTTAAAATAGGGCACTCAAACAATGTTTTCCATATATTTACAATTTCCATTTCTCTGAGCACTATAATAAGGACTTCACATCTGTGTTGGCTTATAAATTCAGATTGATAGTTTCCGATGTAAAAAAATAAACTTCCAACTGAACAAACAACTGTTTAAGATAAATCACTTAAATTTTTTGTATCTTTAAAGTTTATAACACCTGCTATACTTGGGGCCTCAAAAGAAAATGGGCCAGTCCTACAGCTGGATATCAGATAACTGAAATACAGTTTAGATTAAAATAATTAGAAATATCAACATTTATGCAAATATCCTGCAAAAGTCCAGGTGCTGAGTTTAATTTTATAGATATTTTTTTTTATCTAACAGCACCTACTCTGAATTGTTTCGCAAAACAGGAAACACAACATTCACGTGCTTTGTTTGCCCTTGCACCTTTTGTGATTCTCATCATTCAAATGCAAATAACAGGTATGAAACGGTGTACTGTTTGTTAAACATGTCATCCGTATTGTTTCTGTTCTGGCAACTGGAAGTCATGAGTGAATCACTCAGTATCGTGTGAAAGGTTTTCTCTTGATATGATTGCTCTCTAAAGCTGGACTCAGCCAGAATACGCCTGATTTCAATGTTTCTTAATGCTCTGAGTGACATCCAGAGACATGCTGCGAGTACAGATGATGGCTCAAGGTGGTGCTTGGCAGCTTTTGGTGTCTTACTGACCTCTCGTGACCTTTCGTTCGTCAGCTCGCAACCTGGTCGGTGCACAGACCGGAACATTTGGAAAGTAGCTGAAATAAAAAGGGCAAGGGCTACATAGCATGTGCGTGAGATACAGGAACAAGCGGCCATGTACCGTTCCACAGACTGAGCTGGACCTTACCCTCAACCTGAACTCTCCGACCGCTCATCCCCTCCTCCTCAGAGTCTGGAGATGATCATTTGTTGACAAATCCCACTGTTATCTAATCATCTAATTGAATGAACTGGCAGACTTGTGAAAGTCCTTCCTGAATTTTGTCCACAATATTAAAATTTTGACTTATAGGAGTAGTTTGACATTTTGGAAATCTACTCATTAGCTTTCTGGCTGAGAGACAAGTGAGAAAATCAAAACCACTCTTGTGGTATCAATCTAATTAAACTTCTAATTCCTTTAACCAACCAGCTTTACCAACCTTTTTGGATGCCAGAAGTTGACATGGGACAAACCAAAGGATAAATAAAGAAAAAACTTTCAAAGTCAATCCAAAGTGACAAACAACAGATTGACTCAGTATGTTTTGATCTGTGCAGGAAAAATGTCTCAATGACTCAACCAGGAAGTGTCAGCAAGAAAAAAACAACCCCCTGAAGAGAATCTATCATAAAAGAAATAGAAGATAAGAGTCATTGTTTAAAGATCTTCTCCTCACACAAAACATCAGTAATCATGCAAATCCTCCTAATCCTTGTTTATGATAATCACAAGTTGTTTTCACAATTCCCCCCATACATTATCTGTCATAAATCCATCAGTGGTCAGACTTTTCCACAACTGCTTTGATTGCGTCACAGTTCCTCTTCATTGGATGGAGCAGCAGCTTTGATGTCTATCAGAGCGATGAGATTTGATCACCCCACCCATGAATCACAGGAAGATGGCCGAATCGTAGCACGTAGAGCATTTTTGTTCGCCGCTCACTGATATCTGTTAAGATAAGGAAGGGGAAAGTGATGGAGAACGATGGCATCCATCCACTCCTCCCAATTCATAAACATGACCTGTGGATGATCCTACACTGGGAGAGCTGGAGAGGCCTGCGGCTGCCAGTGTGTAGCGCTAGCTGTGTGTGTCACAGGAACACTGTTGGCTCTGTCAACATGCACTGAAGCAGGGTGTGTATGTGTGTGTATGTGTGTGTGTATGTGTGTGTGTGTGTGTGTGTGTGTGTGTGTGTGTGTGTGTGTGTGTGTGTGTGTGTGTGTGAGTTTGAATCAGACCCAAGACTTGAAAGTCTCTCGGCTCTGTTTGCTTTTGTGACTACACAAGGTGTGTGTGTATGAGGTATTGAGCTTTTCCTCCTCTTTTCTTTTGTTTAAATCATGTCAGATCAGAGCGGCTTTGAGGTTTGGCTGTTAGTCATGACACAGCAAACTAGTCTCTGTCTCCGTGTTGTTTGATTACGTCTTAACTTCTCTCTTGAGTTGTTTTGTTTTGGTTTTTTTTAAATTTTCATGCAAAGCAACTGGTATGAAACACCATAACAGACACAACGGATTTGGGATTTTCCATCCTCCTGCTTTAAGTGAAGTCACAAAAGTTCAGTCGTGACTGTGATGCAGCATTTTGTTCATCAGGGCGGTATGACCCTTTGTCTCATGTACACCCACTCTCCCCAACAGTCCGACACTCCCAACACTTTTACTGTAGCTGAGCCAAGCTGTCAACATATCCTCTCAGAGCAAAACTTTTTTTAAATCCATTTTACAGGTGGTAAAAATACTCATTTTAATCCCCTACCTCTGTCATTAGCATGTGTTTGAAGATACATATTAGGGAGATGCTGAACCCTCTGCAGTTCACTATAAAAGCAGTCGGGCTGTCAATGATGTCGCCATTACCTATGGAGCCACCAGTGGTCACAGCCTGGATTTTAGGAGTCCTAAATCATCTTTCCTTCAGCTCATTCAACCATTACAACCTCCTAAATTTTAAAGACCGCAGCATAAGTTAATGCATTTCAATGTATTTTTGACACAAGACTTTTTTGCTCAGTCGGTAAGAGCTTATCCTGGCTCACTGGATGACAGAACAAGGTCTAACAGTCTGGATCAGTCTGGATCAGTCAGATCAGTCGGATCAGGTGGGTGAGCCCGGTTTCCTCATTGGTTGCTATATGAAGCCTGATCAGCAAGTTTAGGGCCACCAAGAAACTCTTAAATAACTCTATTATCTATTAAATGTACTCAGTAGATGGATGAAACAAATGTTTGTGCACAAGTCTCATGTCTCACGTTGTGTTTTGCCTACTTTTATGTATTTATGTGGTTATGGTTCCTTTCATTGTGCACCAGGCTGCACAATGTTCAATTGAATTTCTGTTATTATATGTTTAGTTTTTTTTTTTTTTACAAAAAGATTGTCTGTTATAAAGATAACTTTCACAGCTCAGTTGCAGACAAAGCTAATAGACCATGACAAAACTTAAATTACTTGGTTAATTTTTAAGCTTTCTTTCTACAATTTTGCAGTCCAAATGTACACATTCATAGATTATGCAGAAAATACTGATGTCAAATTTTGCAAAAAATTTTAAAAATTCTTCTTGGGATATCATCAACACTGTGAAAACACATTGAATAGTTCAATTGTGTTACACTGATATATGAAAACGCACAACAAACCTTACACATGTGAGGATAAAGAGTTGATAACCACATCATATCGACAGTGTGCTGATGTATTAAGAAGTCTGACTTTTGTGTTTATGTGTGTATGTTTGTCTCTGATTGGTGGTCTCCTGGCTGTCCTCTCCCCAGCTGTTGCTGTTGCTGTTGCTGCTGCTGCTGCTTTCTCTCTCCTGCTGGCTGGTGGTCAATATTGACTCAGGGATCGAAGCAACAGCCACTTTGTCAGGGTATACCAGGGGGCAGAGCTGCTATCTCTATGGCATCAGGTGAAAACAGAAAAAGGCTGGTCATCACATGTCATAATTTAAGAGAACGATACTAACTCTGCACTAGATTGAAAAATGATGCATAATGACAGCAATGTTGGAATACTGTGAGCTTATTTTGACTTAAAAATGACACCATAGAAGATCATGTTGGAGATATAAATAGTATGAAGTAAGATTATTTTTTCTTTTGTGTGTGTGTGTTTATTAAGACTTTTTTTCATTAAACAAATAGGAGAGAAGCTGGTGCAGAAACAGAAAATGAAATGTATGTAAAGGTATTACATCTCATATTTTTTGATGCTAAGATTGTTATGTCCAATATTAATAGATTAGTAAATATAAATCTGGGATATACTTATACTTATACTCTAATATGCCCACTTTTTTTATTTTTTAAATTTTCTATTGTATTTTTTTTTATTATTTGAAACACCTTTAAAACATTCAAAAAGCTTTTAGACACAACTTTCTTGCCACAAACGCTCACAGGGAGGTTAACAGCAGTGTCACAATCAGACAGATTGACTCTGTGAGAGTAAATGAGCCAAAAAGCACATGCAGGCACACTGAGGCATGAAAAGAAAACCACAGTTCAAAAACAGGTAGCCTTTTTCTTCTTTTTTTTTTTTTTGGTAAAACTGGAGTTGCTGTCTCTGTTTTTAGTGAGTATGAGATGAATATTTAGTGTGGATGACTTGAACAGGAAGACATTAGTTGATTTCACACATTTGGTGGAGCCAACTCCTACTTAAAATGTGTGGAGCAAAGCTGCTAACGACTCAGTGGACAGAAGGTGTCTGTTGTTCACTTCACTTTTCTGAAATAAAGCCCTAATTTTCTTGTGAGTTTAAAGATGTAATCATGTACTTCCAGCTTCCTGCAGTCCTTCCTGAAAGCACAACTGTACCCAAATGTTTCTAACAGTGTGCAAAGTATGAAGATATTCCATCTACCTACACAGAGAGACCACATTTATTCACTAGTTATGTATTAGTGACTGTTAAACTAGCCACCTCTGTATAGATTTGCATGAAGCTGACACCAGCTTGTGAGTTCCATAAGTTTGATGCTGGCTGACAGTTTCATTCCAGTGATTAATTTTGCATAGTTGTGTGGTCAAGGCGTAAAAACATAGGACTCCTTTTGTTTATGGATTAAAGAGCTCAGAGCTTGGCTGCAGGATCTGAAACTGGTATTGAACTCACTGCTGTCACCTAGTGAACGATGGGCCAAACAGCTTCGAGTGACAGTGCAGGTGAGACTACTGAACTTGGTGCACCTTTTTGTATAAATCTGCAAAAGTTTTGGTGTTTATGTTATTTCTTTTTGTCTTCTTCGATCTATTACTTTCACAAGTCAAATAAGCTTTTATTCTTATTTGAGAGTTTTATTGCACTGGCTACACTATGACAATATGACATATAACAATAAAGTTGAAGCACACACACACATCAATACCCAGTATGACCCTATTTTGATCAGACAAACTGTGCCAGGTCCCTGCAAGGTGTGTCACTGTGCAATAAATCTCCTGAGAAAAAGAACAAGAGTGAATCAGATCCAAGCCGTTAGCTGCTGAAGTCAGTGGGCAGTCAAACACACACCTACAAGGAAGAGTTTGAGACAAACTATGGCGCGATAAGAGGTCTCTTTATTTAGCAGCACATTTGGAAATGAGATTGGAATGCAGTTATCAGATATTTACTTTGTCCTTGTTAACATCCATATGCTGTGTGAACTCTTTGTTGTGCTTTGCAAGAAAAAAAAAAAAAAGAAACCTTTGCCATTTTTATGAGCCATTTATGCAATAACATATTAAAACAAACTTTTTGTCTTGCAACCCCTTCATACAAGAAACGTCTTCCTGCAACACCTCATCACAGGTTGTAAAAAAATATTTTTTCCTTCTCACATTGTGTCATTCAAATATTTTTGGAGGGCTTAAGAGGTGAAGATATCAAGTATTTCACAAGAATGAAAAAGAAAACAAAGATTAGAGAAAATTCTAAAAATAAACATTTTTTGTAGAAGAATTTTAGTTTTTTCTTGATTTACACTGTATTTTGCAAAAGAAGGCACTGTGGGAAGATTCAAATACAGCAAATTAAATTCCTCAAAAGACAAACTAATTCATGTCATTAACTGCAAACACCACCAACTATATTTTGTGTGACAGATGTCAGCTGTATTGATAAAGCAGTGATCAGAGTGTCCTGATGCTCAGTGGGACGCAGGAGGACAAACATGTGATTTTGATCCCCCTCCATGGCTGCCTGCCTGCCTGCCCGGTGTTTTTCTTTCTCCTCGTCTGCGCAATTACAGATTCAAAAGTAATTACCTGCTCGGCTTCCTCTGCGATTAAACGGCAGGTTCACAGCACCCTGATTAATGCAGAGGCATGCGCACCTGCCGTTAACAGCCATGAGAGGTGGAATGTTCTGACTGAAACCCTGCAGAACAAACACTGCTGCTGAAGCCTGCATAACACCAAATTACACAACACGAGCATAGACACAAAAGTGAAAAAATTCACACACACACCAGACTTTACATTACATTCATGTTGCTACTTGTACTCTGTCAATTTTGTCATTTTTCCATCGTTTCATTACACGCTCATTTTGGAAAGTAACAAAGTGCAGAGTGCATGTACTGTTTGGGATCCTGTAAACCATGAACCCTCTTTAACAACTCAAAAATATTCTTAATATTGTTTTATCAGTGTGATATTTTATGACTTTTTCTAATTAAGAATTGCTAAGATTTCAGAGGTCCACTACAGGAAGTGATGACTTGGTTGTGTTTGGGAGCTCAGAGACTGCATCTGTAAAACATGGTTAAATACAAAGGATTTTTATCTACTCTATACCTGTGATTAATATTAACAGTATTGTTAACCAACCACTCCCTCTTCCAAATCCCAAATAAGTTTGTTTGCACTTCTGTTTTTGGAATTTTATAAGAGGTTTAAGAGGAAGTCAGACCTCTCTGTTGTCTAACTGACCCTAAAATGACGTCACCTTGTAGGGAAACATATGGCATATTTCTTTGCCTATGAATTACTTTTTGGCAAACACAAGTAATGTGTATTTGTTCGTGCATAGCCCATATAAAACATGAAATATTTCCTTAGTTGTCATAATAACGATGCTTAATGGTCAGTTCTATATTTTGTTACCTTCATGAAATGTGCAAGTCTGGTTTGTAGCAAAGGGATTGTACCACTTCAATATGTTCTACACTTTGAGCTTTATTAAAGTCAGAAGAAAAGAAACCATGGTTGACTTTGCAATTATTATTATTTTTTTTTTTTTTCAATCCACTACAGCTGTAGTAAAGATTTTACATTTAACCATATAATGATCTTAAAAATACGCCTTGTTATAGAATAAAGTCTCCAACAATATATTGTATTCAATTGTATATGTATTTCAAATCAGCTCCACTAGCTACAACATCAAAATACTGGCTATCAATTTCTAATAAGTATACTTACTATATACTTTGAGTATATATTTAAAAATTGTAATTAATAGCTTTACTAATATATTTTAAAATTTCTATGAACGCTTTGTAGATTAATTATATGCCATTAAAAGAGTCATTTCTAAGTCATTTAATTATAATTTGTTGATAAAAATTACTTCACTTTTACTTAAGTACATTTTTTAACAGATGACTTTTACCTGTAATGTGGTATTTTACACTGTGGTATTGCTACTTGTACTTTATGCACTTCTTCCAGCACTGTCTGTGTAGTAACTATGAATATTTAACCTCTACCAATAATCAGATCTAAAACCCAAATGTGGCAGGTATGATGCCACATGCATATATCTTACATGCATTTTTCCCTCTTTAAAAAGATATTTTAAAGACATTTAAATTTATGAGTGAAATCTCCTCTCTGTCCTACTACAATCCGACATCCATAGATTTTTATTTTGGCCATAAACATTCCAATAACATGAAAATGTGACAGTAGCTACAATGACCTTTAGTGTCAAGATTATTTTTTCTGTCAGCAATTTATTTGCCTGGTGTGACAGATGCGGTAGCAGGTTATCTGTCCAAGTCTATAAGCTCTTTTTATTTCTTTTTTTGTTAACAGTTAATGTATAACCAGGTGTGCAAGGAATCAGCACATTTCCTTTTACCTCATAGACCGATCGATGCTGGTGTGGCTTCACGGCGAGGAGAGCTAAATGGGATCATTGTCATAAGAGCTACAGTAACACAACTCATCCTGTGTGGAAGTTTGATATGAGAAAAATACATGAAGCTAGAGATGCATTCAACCACGTTCAGGGTTTTTAACAGTAAACAGAGAAGATAAAAAATACTTAGAAATAACTGTGTCTTCAAAAAAAAAAAAAAAAAGAAAATTATGCAACACTTCTGTCATCCACTGGTGACACAAACATCTCACAACTGTCAACTTGTCATGATAAGCTCCAATCTTTCCATAAGTGTACAACCTGTTTTTACTGTAAACATGAACTCTGATAGGAAAGGTCTCACAGGAGCTCCTCTGAATTGACTTTGCTTATTTAAGATCAGCTTTTGAACAATTAAGATTCTGGCCCTGTGCCACCTAATATGGAACTCAAAGTTATCTATTATTTCATGAGTAAAGAGAAAAAGCTTCACACTCAGTCGACCATGGCGTCTGTCTTGTCCCCCAGTGATTGCTTAAAGCACCTACAATTACCTTCCCTGTAGTCATCAGACATGACTCTCTATTCCGGTAAACCCCTGAAAAGCTCCTTTACATCTTGTTAAAATAATATTAAATTTTATCTACATCATTTTTGATCTAATTTTTTGAACCTATTCTACAAAATACACCATTAGTTTCATTGGTTCCCAACCTGAAAGAAAAAAAATTGCAAGATAATTCCCTAGATCCCATCACTTTAATCACTGTTGTTACGCCTGTCAAGCTTTCCAGTCTTCCAAATGGTTTGCAATGATAACACTGTCCGATTATCACTCAAAATTCATATGTTCAGACAGAGGTAGACAGAAGCAGACAGAGGTCAACTGAGGCTAAAGCTACATCTCCCAGGCAAAAAGTCTTGTAAATAAAGAAACAGCATTGGTCTTGTATTGCAGTGTAGAGCTTATTAGTCCAAGCATTAAGTGCAAAAAGGAAAAATGTAAGACTGTCATTTCGTTGTAACAACAGTGTTTGGCTACAAAAGTTAGGCTACATGTCGTTATATTCATACAATATGTTTTTACTTTTAACATTAAAAGATAAGATGCTTTTGGAATGACAATGTGTTTGGCAAACGTAACGCTATCTCAGGTAATGTTAATGGGGCTTCCTTGAGCATAAATGTCCTCAAATTCTATAAAGAGCGAGACAGAGCTGCTAAGATTATCCTGAACTCTGATAGCACACAGTGAGGAAATACAGAGTTGTAGTAATGGTGAACAGTGCTTTTTTATAACGTAACCTGTAACCCGCAAACTAATGTAATTTAGTCAATTATGTGCTTCTTGGCCTTGACAGTAAGCTAGTCAGCCTGACATATGAATGGCTGCAGCTTTGAAGCAGATAAACACACTGTTTAATATATTTCTTACACTTTTGCTCTAAAAGACACCACTCTCCAAACTCTTGTTAAAGTATAAGCCCTTTAACTGCGAGTAATGGTCAATTAAAGGAAGGAAATAAATAATTTTGTTAAATTTTGTTGGTCTTTTATGACTTTTCTCTAAATTTTAGCTTTCCTCACTTTCACATCTTCAGGCCTCTAAAAATCCTGCATATGAAAAAATCCAAGAGGGAAAAAAAATCATCTTTGGTTGAACTGCTTTGACTCTTGAGGCGTCACATAGACATTATTGTTTCATTTTATGGGTCAAAAAGCCAAATTGGTTGGGATCCATACAGGTCTATTTCATATAAAAACACTCAAGCCTTGCAGAGGCAATTCATTTTGAAAAGCAAAACTAGAGATTTTATTTTTGAAATGTCTAAGTGGTGTATCAAATAATTTCGCCATAGTACATTTGAGGGTCTTCCATGTAAAACCATTAGATAATGATAAAACAGTCTACCTTACACTTTTATTCTAAAACAACAGGTACCTATGTCTGTCATCTCTTGGTTATTTATTGTCCAGACATTTCTTTCCTCTTTCTCACTCTTTTTTTTAAAATTTGGCAACACTCTCAACCTTGCGAGACATTTCACTTGAGGATGATCACCATGTGTTCAAAGTTCAGATACTGACAATGAAGTGAGATGGTGCCAACAGATCTGCCAAGACCTGACATGCGAAAAACGATTTTCCAAAGCTGCCCCCCCACCGCTTCACCAGTGGACTCTGGCCCTCTGTCTCCACGCTCCTCTGCTCATCCCTAAAATTAATTCATCCGCACATCTCTGTCCCTCCAACACCACATTAACCCTGACCACAGGAGGCATCCTGTCGGAAAAAATGTCCCTGTCTGGCTTCACGGTGAAACATCAGTTTGACCTTTCCACCTCAGACCCCTCTCTCTGCTCTTTTCCCACCCTCACATTGTTTTACTCTTGCTCCACCTAGATTTCAACACAGTATGTTCATACTGGTCACTGATCTCAAGGACTGCAGGTATTATAAGTGACCAAGAAAGAATTAAATTAAGAATTTTTGACTGTGATATAAGTATGAACATCAAATTAAGCCTTCTCGCTCTCTAAACATGTCATTGGTTGCCATGCATTTGTGAGGAAGACTCATTTCAGAGGGTCACGCCACACTGGCTGCTTTCTGGAGGACAGAGAAACTGTAATTGGGGGCCATTAGCTGTTGCCCAAGACCAGTCATGCAGGGTTAGTTTGTAGATTGAGATATGGTGACTGCACAGTCCCACCACTTGTATTAGTGTCCCCTACCTGTGTGACTTCCCCACCCCTCCGACCTCCCCCACCAAACCCCCTCCATGACCCCCTCAGTCCTGACACCCCCCACACACCACATACCTCCCCACATCCTTTGCTTTTTGCTTTGTCTTTAAACAGACCTTGAATAGAGTCAGGGCCAGCAAAGCCCAAAAGCAATCAAATAAAAAGTCACTTTTATAGCAGCTTTAAAATTCTGTCAGGACTATCTATACCCCATCAGTTACCTTTCTGACAGCACCTGCACAGCTTTGTTGTGAGCCAGGATTAGTATCTTACCTCTGGTTGTACCTGGAATGTGACCACAGCTGTGAAACATTTCCTACATATGAAATGTTGGAATAAGAGAAATACTCAAATACTTGAATTCAGTCCTGATACAAGTATTTCATGTAGAAATATTGCATATACTACTGCAGATAGGCTACTGATAACACTATACTAATAAAACTAATACTAATGTTATTATAAAAACATTGTTAATGTTATTTTTTTAAAAATAGTTAATTGATGTCCTAACAACTAAACCAAACTAAGTTAAGCTAAGTTAAGTAAAGTTAAGTGAAGTTAAGTTAAGTTAAGCCAAACTAAACTAAGATAAACAAAGATTTGCTAAACTAAATGAGGTAAACTAAGGTAAATTAAGCTAAACTAATCCAAACTAAAGTAAACTAAGCTAAACAAAGGTAGCTAAGCTAAACTAAAGCTAAGGTAAATTAAACTAAACTAAATAAGGTAAGTTAAGATAAACTAAACTAAACACTAAACTAAGGTAAATTAAGCTAAACTAATCCAAACTAAAGTAAACTAAGCTAAACAAAGGTAGCTAAGCTAAACTAAAGCTAAGGTAAATTAAACTAAACTAAATAAGGTAAGTTAAGATAAACTAAACTAAACACTAAACTAAGCTAAGCTAAGCTAAACTAATCTAAACTAAGCTAAACAAAAACTAAATTAGATAGTATTACTGGTTGGATGATAGCTGACCAGTATAACAACTTCAAATAAACACATAAAATAAAATAGAAATCCTATTAACCAAATATGACATTCTACACATACATAAAAAATCTTAATCTGCATAATAAAAACAGACCATAATTTCACAGAACAACAAGTAAAAATTGATAACTGCAATGTCTATTAAAATATACTGAAGGAGGAAACATGCCATGTGAACATGCCAGCACAAACATAGCAGTGCAGAAGGCACAAGAGTATTTTTTTGGTCTTCATATAGTACTCTAGTTATCATAGCCTACTTATGACAGTGATAATGCAATATATTGACACCTCAATGCTGATACAGAATAAATTACTCTCACATAGATCTGCAAATCTCAAGATGTACATTTGTCTTAGATATCAAAGTCAATTCTTTGATATAGAATGATAAAGAAATGCAGTTTAAAGGAGAAAGGCATGTGTCAGTTATTTAAAACACCTCCACACTGCAAGAAAAATACAATAAAAACACATATCAACAAAGTATTTAACTACATGTTAAGTTTTAGTAACATTAATTTCTTAAAAGTGGGAAAAACTGCATGAGTTCTTCACAATTTTCCAATAAAGTGAATTTCTTATGTCATTTTCATGATTGTAGCCTCAGGGTACAGACATTTTCTCCGATAAAATAACTAAAATAGGAAAAGCTGCACTGGGAAACAAGTGGAATAATCTCTCTCATGTGGCAGAATTTCCTATTATCCTGAAGCTTTGAAGACTGACTATGAGAACAAAATATTATGTTACATTTTTCACAGTGCAGGGAGGCAGTGCAGGAACCCTGCTGCAGCCACAGAGCCAGTCAGTGGAGCTGGAGTTTCACAGCTCCTCTCATAAAGAGTTGCCCTGCTTTATGGCCCTGTTGCTCAACATCACATGCCTTCAGTGCTGGGATATGATCTGAGATAAGGCAAGAAAGTACCGAAACAAGTCTCACTCTTCTCCCTCCTTACGCTGCTTGTTCAGGTAAATGAGCGGGATGAGGACTGTAAGGAAGCTTAGTTTTAAAACTGTTGTGACAAAGACACTAAATAAAAAGTTTCCTGAAGGAGTGTCTTGCACAATCTTGTATTACGTCTTCATATAAGGTGAGAAGTAGTTTTTAGGAGAGAAACTAAGACTGCCAGTTTGGAGGATATCAAAGAAGGTCTGAATCACTAAGATGCCCTTATTGCATGCGTTTTATAAATCATGTCTTTATGATAAGCTGATTACCTTATCCTTGACAGCAGCGCACATCGAGGGCCGTAAAGGCGCAGGATTATGAGGTGATGGTCCATAAAGGGTTTGGCTGAGATAAGATGGTTTGTGGGAGTGAGAGACACGACTGGTGACTTTAGGTCAATAGGTACCTGGTTTTCTTATTGACAATCAGACTGACTCAGCTGCATAATACTGCAAAAAACTTTAATATGTGCTCACATTTCCACACATTTGGTATTCAATCATGTCTCTCAGTTTTCCCCCCAGGTCAAACTTTTGTTTATATGTTTCCACTATTGCCTGTGCAGATAAGGTCATAAAAATATAGCGGCCCATGAAAGGAAGCCATTTCAACCTTTAACCTGCTCCTCACTTAGTCATTCAGGATGTTTTTCAAAGATTTTGAATGACTTTAAAACTGAGCGTTATGTCCTTGATTGCATAAGTGTGTTGATTTTTATGTTTGCGTTGTCACGTCAAAAACAAAAACATCAAGGTTGGTACTACTGTTGAAGAGTACAAGAGATTAACCGCCATTCTCATGAAAAAGGGTCTGATGCACTTTGTCTAAATTGTCTACATACAGTCACAATGAAATGCCCCCCTGGTGAGGTCCACCTTTCTAATCTTCCGAATGGGTCTATTAATGAGCCTAATGGCATATGAGCGATACCACACCTGAGTGAAACTGCACGGGGTGACTGCTTTACCAACTTCCCGCATTGCAATGCAAAGGTTCATGGCTGCAATCCATTCAGGTGAAACCATTAGAACAAACTGCTTTCAGGTGCAGCAAAGCAGACCGGGCATGATCATTTATGAACCAAATCCCCTCTGGGTGCCCTACGCAAGGACAAAGCACAGACTGTCTGCATGCAAACTCTCATATCCGTCACCCACAGAGCAGTACTCAGGTCCTGAGGACACGGAGAAACAAAAATGTGTTTACGTCTGTTCTCATTTTAATTTCTTATACTTAATATAATGAGTAGCCATTGCCAGGATGTAGTAGGAGAACTGTTGGTTTTCCTTTAGAAGTGGTAAATTCCAGATTTTCTATTAAGCTTCCTGGAAAGACATTTCATAATTAGATTTGTTTGTTAATAATTCTCTATTTTTTTTAAATATTAACAGTGCATTACATTAATCTGAATGTCTCTTCATGAATGTTTCTCACTCTTCTAATCAGATTATAAAATAAAACCAATTAAGTTGGGAAAGGCAAACTTTCCTGGGTTGGTGACTACTGTTGATTCTGAGGTTTGTGGCTTTAGACACAGAAATGAAAATGTTTGATATGTAAACATTATAGTACTATCACAGAGAAGATGTTTACTGACCCTGACCCTAAAAGATAAGATAAAAGATACCGATACACAGAATCATCGTCTCGTACATATCAAAAGCTAAATGAAATATTTGCTAAATTCTTATTTATTGTTCAGTTTCAACTTTCAATAAATTAATAAAGCACTAAATTGTATTTTGCTCCAATATGTTGTAATTATTGTCATTTTTATAACTGTAAATAATTTTCCTGCTTTAAGAAGCATCACTGCCTCCCACATTCATATTAAAGACAAAAAGACAGACAGGAATAAAGAAGACATCCGTCAAACAGGGGAAGGTCTCCCTCTTGTGGTCAAAATACTGAAGTGCATGAAGGCAAACCCATAGAAGACTAGATTTAATGCACACTGATGAGTCAGAATACTAAAGTCTGATTATCTTCAATATACGGCATGTTCTAAACAACATTTTATAGTTTTTTTCCAGAGTAAAAAAATTGTTAAATTAATTCTGATAAATCCCTGTGACAGTGTGTCTTTAACTCTTTGGGACAAATGACACCATTTAAATTGCCTGAACTGTAAATAAGAACGGGTTAAATTCATTACTAAAATTAATTAATTCATCAACTCATCTTGAACATCTTGCTCAAAAACTAAAAATTCAAATTGGATTCTCGTAGTGGAACAGAGCTTGTTTCTCTTCTGATCCACCACAATGCCCACATTGGATTACGGAGATATACTGTATGCTCATGCTCTGGACGCTATCTACCACAATGCCATTCATTTTATCACAGCAGACAGCTATCGCACTCACCACTGTGAGTTAAACGATAAGGTCAGAGGTCGTCACTGATATCTAGAGGGCACCAGCATACCTGTGTTTTCATTTATAAGGCCTTGCTATTTAAGTTGTCGAGTTATTTAACATCCTTAGTCGAGCTCAGAGCTAATAACCAGATCACAGAGCAGGTTGGCTTTAAAAGCTCCTCACAAATTCTGAACTGGGGAAGACTGGTTTCAGGTACTACACACCTTACTGCTGGAAACACAGCTTAAAGTTAGAGACACTTGTTCCTCTGAGGACCTATAAAGTTGTAATGGCCAATATTCTTCATAATGTTTGCTTGTTTTAAGTCATGTGTCTGGGAGTGTGTATGATGATTGTTTTATGATTGTGATGTGAATGAACTCTTTTTGTGATCCTGTGTAATATATAACCTGGTCTCAGGTCTCTCTTGCAAAAGAGATCTTGATCTCAATGAGATTTCCTGAATAAATAAAGCTTAATGAAAACAAAATAATAATTAGTATTAAAACGTATTTACAGTTAGTGTACTTCTATTTCAGATCATTTACAAGAACAGAAATGAACATAAAGAATAAAACAAGGACAAACCACGGGGGAAATTTTAGAGGTTACACATCTTACAATCATAAAGCTTTACACATGGGCTATGTAGATTTTAGATTTACAGCGACATAGACTTACACTGTCACACTGTATAGGGAACAGTTATGTAACACACTATTTCAGTGCAGTCATATACATAATGTAGAGAGGAATCATGATTTCACAGACTGTACACAGAGGTAATTTGAAATGCTTCCTCCATGTTTTTATCACTGGGCCTGTTTAAACTGACAAAAACCCTTATATATTTTTTTCATGCACTGTAGGAGGTTTACAGGCAGAGATTATCTTTTTAATATGCAATTTATTGGCTGTTAGTCATTTTTATTTATGGTCTCAGCCATGTACTGTAGATGCCCTCATACAGTATGAATTTTCTTTTTTCTTAATACCAAGTATGAACTCAATCAATCCACCTTTGAAACAAGGAGACCATGAATAAAAGGGGGATTGTAGTTGTCTAAAAATTCAAACTATATGAATCTAGAAAATGTTTACAGGTTAGTGCACATGGAGGCAAAATTTAGATGTAGATGTGTTTTGTGGTTAGTGTGTTGTGTATTCCTACAGCCGGGCAGCATTCACAGCAGCCTACAATGCAAATCACCATCAAACAGTATACAGGCAGACAGAGCGAGGTCATGTTCACCTCGTCAGTACTCTCAGTCTGTTGTTCCATTGGTTTACTATATGTTAGATCTTCAGTCACATTCATGGGAAAGAAATAATACGTAATTTCTGACGTCCTTTTCATTTTTTTCATCTACTAAGCACTCGGCAGTCATGAGTGCAGAAGTACATGTTCTCGTTTTCAAGGATTTTCATGCGTTCGAAGTCGATTCCCCAAACAATAACATCACATACCTCAACCTACACACCATGCAATTCTGTCCGTGTGTCCGCTTGCTGCTATTTACATATTTATGTGCCATTTTCCTCTTTATTGACATCCCCGATGTTTGAGTCTGAGTCACTTGCCTCCTTGTTATACCAGTGTTAAATCCGCCCACTGGTCATCACAGTCTATGAGGCATCTGCAGAGCCATAACATTCACTACATCAATGAGAGCTATGCTCTCAACAAAACAGAAAGATATTTTCAGCCTGAACCAAAACAACAGTCAGTTTGATGCAATTCAGGTTATTCAAGTGTTTTTCAGACTGGACCTTGTAAGGAGCTGAAAAGAGCCATTTGAGAGCATTTATGGATATAAATATGTCGCAATAAGAGGATGTTTTTAAGATCACTCAGAGATCTGGATTTGAATGCTTGATGTCTCAGTTTAATGTAAAATAAGCAGTGTGGATTTGAAACTTATCCTGCGATTAGTAAACCTTCTCAGATGCATAAATAGCTTTAACAGCATAAGAAATTATCTCTTATCTGTTGAAAAAAGGATTATTTCCAGTTGAACTTGAACAAAATAGAGATCTACTCTCTGCATCATCCATCCATTTGTCAGTTGTAAGTTTAAGGCCACAATTAAGACACATAAACTGAATTTTAATGCCCTGAATGATGAAACTTAATGCTTCAAACTGCCTCAGGCTATGCTGTATATGTGATGCAAATTTATCTTTAGCATCGAGCAGCAGGGGTTAGTTCCAGCCTGGTCAATTATCTGTGCGGTCTACATGTAGCTCTGACCATGAATTACAGCTCCGTGTGGGAAGATGGTTGAAGGCAGCCAGAGGCAATGGAAGGGAAGCAGGCAGGTAGTGTATGTGGGGGGAGGAGACGCTGACAGTAGAAACAAAAAAAAACAAACAAAAAAAAAATACAGACGAGCCTCTGACACATCTGTGTTTCAAGCGTGAGTGAATACGCATGTGAAACCATTATGAGACATCTTTACATTATTCAGTATTTCAGTGAGACAAGCGAGTGAGAATAAAAGCTTTGATTCCTTATTCATTTCAGTTATTCAGGCTTTCACACTCACTACAAGGAGCTGCGGGTGAATCCCACAACATGAATGGGTTAAAAGGAACTACTTTCGAAACTTTGATGTCATGAAAATTGCAAAAAAGCGTTTTCTAATATTTAGGCAAAGTGTTCCAGTTAACTCCACAGAGTATCTTCTGTCACGCTGTTTGACCTCAGTCTGTCTCTAGAAATTATTCATTAGTCCCTTGTCCTTTAATTTGTCTGCTCTGTCTGCTGTACTGGCTCTGTGTGCTCTTGTTTCTCCAGATGTCCACTTACAGACATCACGTAACTGCCGCACAAACTAAACACAAGTGACGCTCTATTCACGCTGCTTTAGACAGTGAGCAAACAGCTGCCACCACATGGCAATAGTACAGAATATCTCCAGTGTTGGTCATGTTGTAGGTTGTAAAACGCTAATGATTTGATGGAAGACATCAAATTTGTCATCTTTTGTAAGTTCATTAAATTGTAATGCACACCATTACATCAGCCCTGGTCTTGATACATGAAGCTGTTCCTGTTTGTCAAGTTTTCATTCAAACTCTGACAGAAGATATACTGATCAGTGAAATTAGCTGATGTGATATTTACACATGGCTCTAAATATTTACACATGGATATTTACACATGGCTCTAAATGGCATGTTGTTGGACGTCACTTATTCGTGCTGTATTCACATGAAAACAACACACACTCACAAAAAAACATTTCTACAAGGATTGTGATACTACAACTTAGAGACAAAAACATTACTTAGTAGTTGAGTGTAATGGATGATTGTGATTTGGATTTGAAGAGGTACGCTGGTGTTACACTTCCATACATTTGGGGGACTTTCATGAGACATTTTTAAAAAGAATTGTTAAAAACGATGCAGCAGAGACTAATATATCCTGACTTTTAATCTCTACTATGGGTCAATCTGCAAGTTAGCTGGATCCTGCATTTCCCATAATGCAACTTGATAGAATCTCTTTGTTAGACCCTCCCAGCCTGGTAAAAATCCACATCTATTAAACTCCACACCCCCCTATTTGTAACGCATGATTTCTGTGAAAAATGTGTCTCCAAGCTCAAGTTGAGATTTCCTCAGACTGGACAAAGCTCCTCCTGAGCCACATTAAAGATAATCCAACTGTATTCACAGACTAAGTAATACTCTGCACCAGGAGTAAATTGACTTTTATTTGGTAGGTGAATGAATTTTTGAGATTTTGGAAGTCAAATCAAGTCAATTTTATTTATGTGTGTACAGAGTAGAGCAAGATAGAAACATTACAGTATGGAAAAACAGAACTTCCCGTTTATAAGATATGGGAATCTTACACGTCCAATTTTTAATTACTACAACACTTGCCAAAGAATTAATTTTAGTTCATAAATCTGATATGACTTGAATGCAGCATCCGTTTGCCACACAGATGGGGGAACAGCCGTGGGCTTGGACAAGCCGTACAGTACAGGTTATTAACACAACACTACAGCATCTGATGTCACAGTTGCGTGGTTTGTGCTCCTCATCTTTGAATGAAGGTCCCACACTTGTTGCTATGGACCGCTTTGTACACTACACCACTTGAGCCTCTGTCATTCAGAGGAAACACACAATGAACCCACCACCACAGTCATACTGTATGCCATGCGGCTTAAATGCATCAATACTAAAGGCCTGTGTGTGCTGTGTTCTTCTCTTTAGTATCCATCTTCCTCCCTCAACCTGCAAGTATTGATTTCTATTGTCCCATTCTCTTGTCTATTGTGTCTATTTATTGTAGAATACATCTTCCTCACATAATGCAACTGTAGCAAAACATTTTTTTTTTTTTAAATGAACCTTTACTCTAACTGGAATCACATTACTCAAAGTCCCCTATTAAGCATTTATAAGCAGTATATAAACATTTAATACCTGGTTTAAAACACACTGTAATGTAGTTGTAAGCAGATATGACACATTTTAAGTTCCCTAATGTACAGAATTTGACAACAATTATAATTCCTAATACTATACTATACTATACTATAGTTTATCTGTCATTATCTGTTTATACACCAACATACACTAATAGATGCCCACAGGAGAAGTTATAAAATACATTAATTTGCACATATCTTCATACAACTACATTATAGTGTGTTATAAAACATGCATTATATGTGTGTACTGCTTATCAATGCTGAATAGGGGGACTTATGTAACATATTACCAACAAATTCAAGATGCACATAACCTGTGTTGAATATGCATTCCTAATGACCAATGTGCATGTGTAAGAGTGGGAAATCTTTACCTTTGGACAAACCTAGGCTAGCTGTTTCCCATCTTTATGCTAAGCTAAACAGCTGCTGGTTGTAGCTTCATATTTACAAGTGCTATCAATCTCCTCATCTAATTCTCAGGAGGTAAGTGAATAAGTGTATTTCCCCAAATGTCAAACTATTTCTTTAAGTGAATAATTCATTCTCAGAAGTGTTGTTGATTTATTTTCTTTCTCATTTGACTAATGGTTTCTCCACAAAAAGGGATGATGACAAAACAAGAGGCCACAGTGTAATAAGTCAACAATTAATTTTTATTTCATCGAGTTTATACGATTTTGGTTCTGTAGCAACCTACTGGATAACTCTAATGAAGTGCAATTGTACTCAAGCCAGTTACAGTTGAGAGCAATGACAGGCACACGTTTTGTGCAAATTTAACAGCATCGGAACGGCTCCTACATACACACAGCAAAAATACATGCCAGAGGAAAACAATAATAAATTAGTTTACACTGACAATAGTTAGGAAGACTTCCCTCGAAAAACAATGTCAATCCAAGCTAACACTTGAGAGATACACATTTCACCCACAGCTGGAGTATGGGAGTGAACTGAGAAGACATTCAGTCTTTACACACAGCGAGAAATGTGTGGCGTTATCCATCTCCATGGACTAATTATTCCCTTCAATCTTCCCTCCCGAAGAACACATTTCACCATTATCCAGACATTGTATGTTTCCATTACAAACGAATAATATTAATATTGACACGACGAAAATAAAAACCCAAAAAAAATCAGTGTGCTAGACAAGAGATACGCCTGTTCCCAACTGTAAGTCCCAACTCCGAATGCATTATCTTTCCTGCGTGTCTGGCAGTACACTGGCAAATAAAGGTTGAGGGTAACACATCTTTAAAAGTATCACAAGCCACGTAAGATGACACAACCATCTGAAAGACAGCTGGTAGCCTTGGTAGAGTAGACTGCGGATGTTTTATCTAAACCGCCTTCTGAACGCTGACAAGACACGCATCGGCTCAGTCCAATATCTACAAACTTAAAGGTGAAAGTTAAATGTGAGTTATAATGTAAGTGACTTAGCTCCAAGGTGAGCGTTCGTTTGTGTAGCGTGTCGTGATGACAGTTAAATAAATTGTGGTATTATCCTCCAAACATGCAGAAACACAGGATTATAAGACTGAAATCTAGGTTAGGGGAGTCGGGATATTTTGGTAACCGGTCTGTAGCGTTATTACTCAGACATTACAGGTTCAGGTCTGAGTGTGTGAGCTTTTTTTTGCTCCGTCGTCCTTCACAGTGAAAATTTAAGAACTATAACATCATATCCCTGGTTGGCTGGCCTGTTTTGGTTCCTAAATGTCAATTTGAGGTTTTGACATCTTCTCCAAAAGTGGCTGCTGTAATTTTTTTGGAAATCCAAATTGAAAGTATTAAAGGGTTTGTAAATGCATCTTAAGACAACTTAATGCTGTTAAATCAGTAAAATAGCGGCTATAAAACGAACTCATGCTGTCAGATTAAAGTATGTTTTGAAATAGTGAGTCTTTCGATGCAGCTGGAGCTCTCCTTGAAACCAACAGGATGCTGTGAAGTGTAAAAAGATAACAGCTTTTCTATTTTGCCCCTTTTTACCAACTGCTATTCATGATCCACATTAAAATCTTGACATTTTTTTTTTTTTTTAGATAATGAATTGTTACAACTGGTGCGCGCAGCATGATTTTACCATCTAAACCGACAGATGGAGTCTCACATCGGGGTCTGGCGATGCCATTTGTGAAGGAAAGCAGATGCACCACTACATTCTACAGCTTTCCTTTTTTATTGTACAATCAAGGGCCACACTGAAATCTTTTACAACCTAGAATTTAACAGCATTAACAAAAACTACTTCAGTTGCATTCAAATGGCAACTATCGTAAAGTAAACTTACTGTAACATACATATTAAATAGTGTATAGTCCATGCAACTGCGCACGGCCAGTTTTGCATCATTATGGTATGTCGTTATTAGTGTATGGGACAAATCAGCCACCACTGCGTTTCCGATTTAAGGTTCAGGGAGAGTAACTCCTCAACACCTCTCAGAAACGTCTCAGCCAGACTTGAAAAGCAAGATGGCCACTTGGCCCAAGTAGAAGTAAATGAAATGCTTTGTCTCGTGAGTGACGTAGCTGCCGAAGTTCCTGCCAACGATGCAGTGCCAGGTGGGGTTGTACTTCTTGTCGAACTCCTGGGAAAAAAAAGGTTAAAATAAGAAGATTAGACAACAAAACCTACTGACAGCAATCTACAGAGCTTGTATTAAATGTCATGACTACCACTGATGACTGAGGTCAGGTCTGCTACTAAGAATTATTCTCATTATTGATTAATCTTATTATTTTCTCAATTAATCAGTTATCTGTTTTGGCTATAAAATGCCAGAAAATAGTGAAAATACCTATTATAATTTCCCAGAGCCCAAGGAGAAATCTTCAAATTGTTTGTTATATCTGACCAAAAATCAAAGTTATTCAGTTTACTATCATATATGACAAAGAAAATTATCAAACACTTACATAAGAGAAACCTACACCAGCAAATGTTTGGAAAAGTTGTACCAAAAAAATGGTTGCTTGATTGCTACAGCGCTAGTGCTCAGTGTTTTGTGGGGGAGTTTACATTATGCAGTTAAAAACTTACACATAGTTGTTATTGTTCAGGCTGGTTACTCACAATAATTAGACTGAATTACTTTCAGGTAAACAAATACACAATATAAAACTCTATAAATCCTCGGGAGAGGCATTAAGCAAATGAAAACTAATAAAGGACTCACAATAATTCATTGCAGTCAGTGTGGATAAAGCTTTAAACCTAAAATCTGCCTCTTTTATGCCTGGCTTTTGTTAAAACAATGTTTTATATCTATGATTTAATTTACATTTTTAGTCATTTGCACTTGTTTCATATCTCTGTGTTGCTTTTTTCTGTTTCATTTATATTGTCTTTTGTCTACTTTGATGCCTTTATTGTTTCATTTTGATCATTTATTGAGCATTAGTCTCTAATTTGTTTCACTGTTTATATTTGGACTGTCATGCACTGATCTGAAGGTGGTTGAATTGATTGATTGATTGATTGGGAAATAAATTAACACATAAAACAAGAACAGATGAAATAAAAAAAAATCCAAATAATTAAATAAATTCTGCTGTCAGGTCAAAATGTTTGGAAACATGGTGCGTTAGGAGGGGAATTGGACTCATGACCTCATGTATTTCTGAAATCCTGGCTCCATATAGCCATGTGTAGCCTCGTCTCCACACAGACCAAAAATAGATGAGCATAAAAAGGCTCTGAAATTGCAGATCATGTGCCACTGATGTAAGCTTCACAGCTCCACTTGGATGCATCCATCCCGTCTCACCTTCTTGATGTAGGCTGCAATGTCCTTCTCTATGTTGTACTTCTCCATGGCCTGGGTGGCACAGTCCACTGCGTCCTGCTGCATGTCCTCGGACATGTCCGCGTTTTTGATCACTGCTTTCCTGTCAGTCATTGTGAGGATGATGATGATGCCTGCTGGGGGAGAGAGAGAGAGAGAGAGAAGGGGGGGGGCACGCTCACTCAGACGTACTGCACTGAAAATTAACACCGCACGTGGTGATGGGGATGGTTTAGGCCAGCCCGATCATCGCAAACATCAATCTTACGCAGAAAAATGAGCATCCGCGACCCGGCTGTGTTTAATGTGGCATTAGTACTGATTCATAAAACCAATTTATGAGTGTGTTATTTCTTTTATCCTCCTCCGCTAGACGACGATGACTTGAGCGTTGCATAGATTGGCTGCGAAACTTGATACAGGTGGAGTTAAATTACTTGGCAAAATCACTTTCTGATACAAGTAGCATCTGCATCAGGACACCAAAAGTATCAAAATGTATCTCATTAATTATCTACGCGGGTTAAATGTGAATGCTGTTGTGCACGCGCCCACCATCTCCATCGAAAAATGAATTTAGCCACATACAGTAAAAAAAAAAGCTGGTAATCACAAGAAAAACTCGAATCAGAAATTGGCAAAACATGCAAGTCAATGTCTGCTCAGGAAATCTGCAACTCACCTTTTCTTCAGCCGCCTGAAAGCACTTCTTTCCCAGAAAAAAAATTATGAATATCTCGCAGCCTGGTGGAAGGTTTTTGATGATGCTGCGGCTAATTGCTTTTTAAAGATTTACACAATAAGCATGTAGGTAGGTTGTCTCTGTGCTGTGCTCTCCAGTAGCTCCCCGCCCCTCTGCTGCATGCTGCACGCTGCCATTGGCTGGGCTGCAGCCTCCCCGTGTGTCGCGAGCGTTTTTCTCCAGCTCCTGTCTGCCGGCATCTTATTTCATCCCACAATGCATCATTCACAGTATACACCACTGACTGTGGGCTAAGAGGAAACGAGACCTTGGCTGCAGGTATCACTTGGCTGCGTGGCTTTTCATCAGTCACCGTCACAGCTGAGAGACAAGAGGGGCCTTGAATACTGAACAAAAGAGCTGCTGATGTTCTTTTTTTATTATTTCTACAACTACAGGAAGGATTTTATAGACAATAACATCCTTATTTCCTCCCCCATTGTTGTTAGCTTCAGCCTTAGATTCTCATCTGCTCTTAGATAATTTTAGTCATAATTTTTTATTGTTTTAGTCATTCACACATATGTATACACACACTATATTATATTTATGCAGACAGAAGCATAGTTGTGGTGTACAACTAATAAAATATTAAAGAAAAACTAAATATGATTTACACTTGCATAATAGTCATGAATTCATATTTGGATTATCGTTCAAATAAGAAACACACTAAAGTGTCCGTGTTTGAAAGTGTTTTATTGAAAATGCTAAGAGAAAAAAAAAGATTAAGCAAAATAAAAGATACAAACTACTCCCAAATAAAACCCCCTCCCAACCTCCCCAAATTTCAATTCCTTCATACCAGGCATCTACGATTCCATCCTTTGATCCAACTTCCTGGTCCTCAGTTTTCGTTTTCTTGTAAAATAAAGCCTTTATCACTGAAAAACTTTAAAAGATAGGCAGGGGGGGCTAATCAAAAAAGTTGCTCTGGGACTCCCGTTAATTAGTTCTGAAATCAACTCATTTGAATCCTGGAAATCTGATCCCGTTCCGAGCATCCATCCTTGCCTATCCCTTCCCTAATCGATCCACTCATCCAGCTCCAAGGATTGGGATCCACTGAGCCACTCCTCCAATCAAAACCTTGAAATACCAGGAAGAAAATCAGAGGCAGACCGTTAGAATAAAATGTCAAGATTTTGGGCCTAATTTTCCATTTTGAGCACTTATGTCAGATCAAGAAAAAAAAATGCCACTGAGCACAAAATCTATCACTCCCTGAAGTTAAACATTTTTTTTTTTTTTTTACCAAAGAGGACATTTAAGTTAAAAGTGGGACGCTTTTGCAACAAAGTAGCAATTCAGATTTTTACATTTGACAGCAAAGATGTTACACTTACATCACAACACTTGATCTAGGACTGCTTTTTCTGTCACAGGCCAGAGTAGCATGTTAAAAATTTTATATATATATATATATATATATAACAAAGTACAGCACATATGGCTTTGTTAAAGTATGACATGCATGATATAGCAACCTATCAAAACGTTCAATTTATGGAATATGAAGCGTACCATTGCCTCGACCTGATTGCTCCTCATTTAGATGTCCTATCCTGACCATACAAATGAAATGTGCTCCACAATGGTTTTATTCCAAATCACTTTAATCCTTCTCTTCAGATGTCTAAAGGAAGACACAAGGGTAAAATACAGTTAAGCATTGGGCTCCCCGTCCAAACAGCCCACCCCAGATATCCAATGAGAGAGGCTATTTTTAAAAAACAAAACTCAATTTTCAATACTTGCAAAAACATTGAGTGCCGCTTTACAACTCAACGTTTTTGAAGTTCAACACAGCACAATTTCTAATGTTGCAAAAATTGAGAAGACAGAAAAGAAGGGGAGAAAGGGAAAAAACACAAGGACAAAGCAGCTGGAGAGGGAGGGGAAAGGGGTGAAAAGGGGGAGGAAGTACACCTACATACCAAGATCATCCACAAGGACATCGGGACATGAAATGCAAAAATTAAAAATCAACAGCTGACATCTGGAGAAACTCATAAGGAGGTAAAAACAGTAGGGTATACATCAAAAGGGCAAAACATCGGTGGTAGAAAGTTTTAGGAACGGGAGCGAGAGCGGCTGTGACGAGGTGAGTAGCGGGGCGATCCTCTGCCACGGCCACGGGAATTGCTTCGGCTGCGGCTGGCGCTGCGACTGCGGCTCCTGCTCCGGCTGCCACGGCTGCGGGAGCGTGATCTTCCGTAACTCGGGCTGCGAGGACCGTCTAATTTCACACGAATGTAAGCAGTCTCTCCCTGGCAGACACAAGAGAACTTGACATTGAAAAGACAATATTCCTTCCTATGGTGGAAAAACCATAGATGGAAATGAGGGCCAGGTGTGCTTCAAACATGTAGCAAGTACTCACCTCCGCACAGCAAAGAAACCCTATCCATGACAAAGAACCAAATCAGTACACATACCTCATGTGAGCGGAATTTGGTGTTGTCCAGCTTTCGAACGGCATAGGTCATGTCTTCTTTGCGCACAAACTCTACAACGCCGGTTCCATCTCTGAAAACGTCGGCGTAGCACACGTCGCCTGCTTCACGCATGTGGTCCTTCAGGTCCTGCCAGCTTCCACTCTGAGGGAGCCCTGAAACACAGGATAGACATGATGTTAGCCGATACATGGGGAGCTTTCCAGCTTTGTTTATGTGCAGAATCTTCAATGTCTGTTACAAGTACAAGACAAATCTGTATTCCCAAACAGTAGCTGCAAGATTTGGTGATACAGGAGCTTCATTTTATTGTTGGGACATGTAAAAACACAGTAGAGCTGCCGCGACTAGTTGATTAACTGATCAACTGATTTAAAGAAATGCTAAAATGCTCTGGTTCCAGCTATGTAATGTAAATATTTTTCTGGTTTCTTTAATTCTCTGTGATAGCAGGTTGCATCTTGGGCTTTGGGAAACCGTGATAGACATTTTTCACCCAACAACTAATCAATAATTCACAAAACTAATCCACAGATTAAATTGATAATGAAAATAATCGTTGCAGCCCTACAATCCAAAAAACAGGGTTTTGCTTTCAGTCAAATATTTTGTTAATGTTAATTTTGTGTGTTTCTTTTATTTAACTATGTTTTATAGATTGTAGGCAATTAGATGTGTTATGCTGTGGCATTATTTATTGGTGAATGTGTACTATACTATTTTGTAGGCATCTTTTATGTTGTATATATGGCTTTTTCAAGATATGTCATTTTCTTTTTAACTGGTCAGCAACAGCAAATTAAAATTGGCCTTCTAAATTAACTCTGGCTAACTTTTCTGATAACTGAGCAGTAGAGAGCACAATTGACAAACTGGAGTTTCTTGTGTGTAAATTAAACTGAATTTACATCCAACATTGTAGTGGAAAAAGAAGTTCATTACAAGTAACACAATACTCCAGCCAACAGTCCGAGGGCTAACCTCTGATAATGACTTCCTTGTAGGATGTCCAGGTGAATTGGTTTGCTTACCTGACACAATCACCCTGTACTCGGATCGCCTGGATGGAGGCCCATATCTGCCTCTGGGAGCACCGCCGATCCCGCCGAAACCGCCTCTGGAGCCCCTACCGCTCCGAGGAAACTCCACACGCAGTCTGTAGCCGTCGTAGTCATAACCATCACGTCCATAGACTGCATCATCAGCGTCCCTGTCAACACAACGCAGCGGTTTCAACATTAACACATAGTAGAAAGCGGGGTTCATTCACATGCAGGAAAAACGCATAGCAAAAGGACAGTCAGTCAGCCATGTTAGCAGCTAGCGTTATCTGCTTTATGTTTGCTAATCCGCTTTGTGTACGTCACGCAAGTACAATGGTTTCGCTTTTAATTGCTTTAAACAGGCTGAGAAATGTATGCACTGCAATTGCGTTTGCAGTCGTTACAGAAAAAAAACACTGACGCCAGATAATATTGCACAATTGGATGTAAGAGTGTATTGACTGGACTTGTCTTGAAGCCAGAAACAAAAGCAGTGTCTCTGTGTATTAACTGCACGGACAAAAACACTGAGCAAAGCAAACAAAACAAGCTGTGCAAAACAAGTGCAAAGGTCTCAGGTAGTGTAAAGACACAACCGAAACTGGCAGAGAGTACAAACACACACACCACGTTTTGTTAGGTGGTGTGCGGGGTCCAGGAAATAGTCTGAGCCCGTCAATAGTGTGTTAGCCATACACACACACACACACAATGGGGCTGCTGCGGCCTACTAGCTACCCTGTGGCTAAGCTAACGACAGCTCCTCACCTGGGGTCCTCGAATTCAATAAAGGCGAAAGGCGGCCCTCCTCTCCTGTTTTTCAGGTCGATATCTCGAATCGTTCCGTATTTATAGAACACGTCTTCCACGTCTTTTGTGCGGATATCAGGGGGAAGATTTCCGACGTAAATCCGGCAGTCGTTGTTCCCAGCAGGCCCCCGCACAACACCCGACATCGCTGCTAACGGTTGGCTCGCGACTTACGCTAACGGTTTGTTGTTTGCAAGATTCCTCAACGGCTGCCTGCGCCGAACAGAGACTGAACTCAAAGAGCTTGCAAATCGTCGAACAGAAAGTAGAGAGTAATAAATAAAAAAAACGCGCGCTTTTTTAAGTTGCAATCTGTAGGTTATTTTTTCTTCAATGTGAACAATCTTCTCGACACAGCGCTCGCTCACACTGCTCCTGTTTTTTTCTTCAGGAACCGCGCTCCTTCACCGACGCGTTCATGAATACCGGAAACACTGCAGCTATAACTGACGCATCCGCTTAACAAAATAGTCCACCAATTGACCAGGTGTAGAGATAATCAAGCTTTTCATTATCATTTACAATGTAACAACATGTAACTGTGTAATGATAAAGGTCCACCTAGATATTATTTATTTAGTATTCATTTGTTTATTAACACGGGCAGTGCAGTTAAAGGGTAAATTCATGATTTTTCAATTCTGTCAATTTCTCAGTTGAAAGTAGCGCAATAAATTGTGCTGCTTTCACTTTCAACAACCAGCACCTCTTTACCTCAGTTTCAACAAAAACTGAACATCACAACTTTAACGAGGGCAGGATTTCTTGCAGGATTATTGTACTAGATTTACTATTTGTTTGATCTACTACTGGTGTAATAAACTGGCAATTAAGTGTAAATTTCAAGCAATGAAAACAAAAACAAATAAAAACATAAATATGTATGAATTGTATTAAAGGATAGGCTCACAATTTTTGCATGATGAAGAGATCTTCTAATGGCCAGTATGACCAGGAGGAATGATTACAGCATGAAAAACCTATTTCAATGTTCATTTGGGTACCCAACTGTTGTTTTAAGACAGACAGACATTGCTATAAGTGTGCCAAAAGGCCACTTTTCATCTTTAGTCCCTGGACAGATTTTACATTAACTCACCCCTATTACTGGAAATATGTCATTTTTGTTTTCCATGTCGATGTAACATGAAGAATTGTATGTCTTTATGTCATAGAGTAAAAAAGTGGGGGAATGTACAATAAAACACTTGGAATGTTTCATCACTACATGCCTCTATCAAGCTAATATTTACTTTGACTCCAAGCAAAATATGTACCTATATAGACCTATATACCTATATACCTATATATAGACCTATAGTTCTTAACATGAAGCCTGAATACAATATTTAATTACATATTTTGACCACGCTCATGAAATACAGACTGTTTATGCCTTTCATTGTGAATTAATGTCTTAATTCAGCAAGTTTATGATGAAGGGGTGTGAAGGAAATCCATTCAACAGAACTACATTTCATTCTTTTCAAATATACTGCATTTTTTAACCCATAAATATTAACATTAACCTCAGTTACAGGTTATAAGGTCAGTCAGAGACAGAACAGGTAAATATCAAATGGATAACTCCCTGTAGGAGATGCAAGGACAACAAAAATACTGTACATGATGCATATAGCACTGTATCTAAAGGTGCTGCATTTATAGTTATATACAGCCTAGACTGCTATGTAGTATATTCAAGTTTCAAACTAACATTAATCAGTTTATTGAAATTGTCCAATTAGACTCCTCCTGCTGCAGAGTTTATATAGACCTAAACTTTGTCATTTTCATCACAATAATTGTCCAAGATATATCATTCATAGCAAACTGATTGTGGATCACTGCACGAGAAGTGTCACGTAGGCTAATATTTGGCAAGAACAGTAGAATATCTTAAGAATATCATGAATGTCATTGGGAGAAACAAGCCAAGTAAAGAGTGATGAAATACTGAAATTTGAAGGAGAAACAAAGAGGATAAGAAAAGTCCAGTTTGACGAAATTGAAATGTCTCGACTCATGAGAGACTCATATTCTCATATTCTCTCATCACCACATCCTCAGATATATGAGAAAAACATGTGATTACTAACAGTTACATTTAGTGTGTTAGGGGCAGCATATACAGAAGTGTAAGTTAAGTCAAATTGTATGTTTTTTGTATCAAATACAAGATGTGATTCACTTCTGGTTTGCATATAGAGCTGTTAGGACAGTGATATAATATAAACCTTTAAAACATAAAACAAAATATCCACACAAGACTTTACCTGAACACTGTTTTATTGTTTGAAAGCTCACATTTGGACTTTGTTTATCAGACTATTATGAATGAAAACACATGTAAAAACACACTATGTCATATTTTAGTGATGTGCTGATTGTACTCTCTGCTCAGGGACTGCAGATGCAAATAAGTTTTAAGCTAATTCTTGTGCAATACTTCTAACTGGTCACTGCTAAATTAGTAATAAAACTAAACTACAGCACACAAATCCACACAGTCATTCACACAGAGAAGCTTTGCAAAACTTGTAGACACTTCCCCATAACAGTGAGGGAATTGTACCACTTAGATCTGATAATCATTTATTCCCACTATTTAATTAACTTTGCAATGATACAAGCAGTCAAAGTTTAATTTCCTTTCAGCATGTGGCAAGGTCATTTTTGTGGAACTAAATATTGAATGTATGATTTTAACGCTTTAGTGACGGCACAAGCAAACATCTGTCATTTAATACATGCATTTGAAATACCCAAGGTCATGTTCTGATTGTCCTCATTTGTCAAGGCAAGAAAATACGCCGTCACTTGTTTTCATGTACGATCATCATGAATGTCAATATTCTGAAATAACCTAAGACTAACCTAAGACTCTACACTATTTCCTCTGTAATATGTAATGTTATGATAATGGACTAAGACGGTGCTAATTGAAACGTGGCTTCTCCTGCTCTTCAGTATGCATGACAGGAACCATAGACGCCGGTCTCGCCGTAGTTGTCACCACCAGTATACTTCCCCTGACATGCCAGACTGTTGACCTGTGAGCAGAAACAACAAACACACACAACATAAGAAACAAACCTCTGTGTTTAAGTACAATCTCACATCACATGATTCCTTTGCAGAAAATAAGATGAACGTGCCTCCGCTCTCTTGATGAACTGCTCAGTGGCGACTTTCTCGTTCTCTTTATGTCCTCTCCAGGCTCTTAGGGCAGATGCCTGCAGGGCTCGGCCAAAGGAGAACGTTAGGATCCAGGGTTTAGCCAGAGGGCAGTTGTTGATGGCATTGAGGTGGACAGAAGCCTCCTCTTCGCTCTGACCGCCTGAGAGAAAAGCCACTCCTGTAGGGAGCAGAAAATATCATTTTACCTTCATGTTGTTTCTGCAGATTTGTGTGTAAAATCTTCTTCAGACATGACGGCCTTTGGCTCACCTGTGACCGCTGGAGGGACAGTACGGCGCAAGGCAGTGACAGTTGCCATAGCAACTTCCTCAGGGCTATACTTGGTGGGGCAGCTGTGCCCAGGAGTCACCATGTTAGGTTTGAGCAGGGTGCCTTCTAGGTATACGTGGTGGTCGGACATGGCCTTGTACACTGCAGCTAGGATCTGAAATCCACATGTTGTTTTACCAAATTTGTTTTCTCTTCTTTTGTGTCTCCCTCAAATGACAATGATGTAATGATGTCACATAAACACACACACATACACGTAAGAAGTAAGCAACCCACCTTCTCAGTGACGTACTGGCAGCGTTTCAGATCATGATCTCCATCAGGCAAAATCTCCGGCTCTATGATGGGCACAATGCCATGCTGTAGGGAGGAAGAAGAAGTCAACAGATTGGTACTGATATATCACATCACACAGCTATTACTCTATGTAATATTGAGTCCTGACCTGCTGACAGATACTGGAGTAACGTGCCAGAACATTTGCATTTTCTGTAATAGCCAGTTTAGATGGATTGGTGTCACTGATCTTCAGCACACAGCGCCACTTTGCAAAGACTGCTCCATCCTTTTTATACTGTGCACAGCGCTCCGCCAAGCCATCCAGACCTATGGAGGAGGTTTGAAAGAAAATGATCAATAAAGCGTCTTGCAATTTGTGTCTGTATGTGTGACATACATACAATATCAGCAGTAAACTTAACCCTGTGTGGTGGTTTCTCCACAAGTTCCTGCCAGGGGGACAACTCCCTTATCAACCTGAGAAATACAGCGAAGAGAGGTGACAAATATGCTATAGAAAGAACTAATTATTAGTTAGTTAATTCCATATTTATATTATTTGGTCCTAAAGTGCCACACCTTGACACCGACAAGGATGCCCCTGTCTCTGATCATTTTGACAAAGAGTACGCCGTTATCAGAGTGCTGGTACAGTGTCTCATGGAAGAAGATGACCCCTCCAATGCAGCTGTTGATGCGTTCGTCTGCACTGAAGAGGATCTGCCGGTACTGTCTGCGATTCTCCTCCGTGTTCTCTACTCCAACCTGGGCCAGCCGCTTCGCCATGCTGCCTACAATTAACATATTGTATGTGATGTGCATGTTGATATCCATACTTTGAACCTTGCTCATTTTTATGTGTCAATGTCAGAAAGCCTGCAGATTGACTGTACATCCACAGTAAAAAAAAAAAAAAAGGAAATAAAGTGTGCTCTTTACAGACCCACAGACTCATCTGCTGCCAGGATGCCCTTCCCTGGAGAAACTATGCGTAGGGCAATCTCATGTAGTTCCTTCTTCTGGGCCTCAGAGAGTGTAGGGAATTGGTGCGTCATCCTGAAAGACTGGCTGTCCTAAAGCCTTTAGTAGAAGATGTGACCATTACAAATCCATGAATTTTGTTAAGATGTGAAGTTTTTTTTTTTCTTTTTCAAAGTGAGTAGGTTAGTTGAAGGCATAACAGTGATTGAGGACGTATAGAGTGACAAAAGGGTAATGCCGAGTGGCTGAAATTCTACATATGCAGTTCTCAAAACATGGAACTCCATTGAAGTGTTTTGGTATGCAGGCCAACCAGAAAGCTCTTAGCAAAGGATTATTTTATAATGAAAAGTAAAGATAGACTGATTGAATTTACCTGAGATTGTAGATAATTGGGCAATAAACAAAAAGTATTAATAATAGAACAGCGACACAAAAATGTCAAAACTCCAGCCTGGATACTGAAATTAACAAAACATTTTTTACGGCGTAGATTGTTAAGTGAGGATGTAGAGTTGGAGCCAGTAAAGAGTCCTACATTAGATCAAATAAGAAGTCCATAATATCACTTTAAGTATTTCATAATAATTGTAATATTCATGAATACTCCTAATTATAATAATAATTGCAGTTCTGTTCACATCAATGTCCTAAAAGCTGCCAGTTAACAGTTAACGACTTTTTAAAAAATTGTACAGGTTTACCTATTAAAATCAGTTTTATAACCCCAACGCAAAACTAATAATAAAAACAGTAGAAGTTCTTACCTGACAGAAAGTGAAATCAAACGCGTCTTCTCCTCTGATGTGATGAACACTGACGGAGGCTCTCTGTCAGTCCTAGTTTGTATCCAGCTCAAGTGTGTCACACCTCATGAGCCAACACCTCTAGGCGGGGCTTGTACGCCCATCTTGCCCCATATAAATTAGGAGATTTTTTTGATGAATCATTGTTCTATTTAAATATAGATATATGTATTTTTGTCATGTAGCTGCTTGATTTTAATGCTGATATGGCCACTTTTACATTTCTCCTGCCACTTTGCAATAACTGTCTCAAGAATCAACTTTTAAATTTGCAGTGTCACTTAGATAAGCCTAATTGGCAACTTTTAGCTGTATATAGTGTATTTTAACTCTGCCAAGTTATGACTTTTGGGTCCCACTCCATATTCAGGCTGATTATGAAATAATAAATGAATTATTTTGTCAGAACCCTCTACTCCTATAGCAACCTAATTTAAGTGTTTAACCTTACCCCATGGCGTGCTATTTTTATTTTAATTAGTTAAAATGTCCCTCGAGGAAAGTTTTTAATTCTCCTGATAATTTGGCCTTCACACTCGAATTCACAGGGGTGTTTTAGTCCCAGAGCAATTCACGCACTCAGTGGCTTCTTTTGCAAGCTTTAAACTGTAAAGAACTTATTGGAACATTTCAGAAATAGAAATCATTTCCAGGTTCCAGTCAATGTAAATGAACATGGTAATTTGGCCCAAATTAGACCAAAAATGAGGTCAGCTAAATCATTCTCATTTTGAAAAAGGATTGTTTTTTTCCCTCTCCATGTTTTATGCACATGTTACACTGGATTCTGGTTGAAATTATGCAAATATAGCAGCTGATTATTTCATATAGTGTATAAGAAGATGTATATTTGTATAATAAAGGACGTAAAGGATGTTGCTTGTGTGTGAGCTAAATGGAATCATTTCAATCTTGTGGATTCAGTTGTAATTTGTTGGTCACTGCAGTATGAGCTATGTTCAGGAGGAAACTGCATGTTTTCTCATTATGTAATCTTCCTATTTGGTTTAGACTTAATGGGACAGCTCACTGGTATTTCAGGGGATTACTCTCTTCACTATTGTGGGTCAGTGTGCCTCTGAAATGAGATATGGGTCACTGGACTGCCTGCCACTATACAGCCACAACACAGACATGTTGGACCTGTCTAAGACAAGGGCCTGAGAGGGAATCCAATGTCATGAGGCAACAGGAGGAGGAGCCGGTGCACTCCCATTCAAGAGATACAGTTTTAAATAGACACACGACTTCAAGAAGAACAGCAATTATATGTGGCTGCTTCCACTGGGACACTCGTTTTTTTTTTCTCTCTCTCTCTCTGTTACCTAATTAAAAACATTTAATGATGATACTTTATCTGGTCCTCAATTTTCTGTCCTATTAAGGTTGTCCTCAATGGGTTTGTGAGCTCCTCTAAATAGGTCAAGCCAAGGCAGAAAGTTGGCCATATTGTATCCAGGTACAACATGCATGCTACGATAGAGCAGCTCCATCGTCACTGATCCTAAAAAGACATTTAAAATAGACCGCTGACATTAGAGTCTGTGTATATTCAGTTGCCATTGTCATGATCGTTGACAAAAGCCATTTAGAGCAAGATAATCCACTCAACTTGAAGGCAGAAAAGGCCTTAATGTGCATTCTTACTCTTATCCATCGTCTATTGAGAAACTACATAGAACCTTTCTCAGAAAACATCTGCAGAAAGAGAGAAGTTGTCATGCAGACTACACTTTATTGCACATTTTCAATCCATTTCAATGCAAACCAACTTGTACATCTAACTTTTAACTGACTTTGAGATTGAATGCTCATTCTTGAGTGGACATTGTGCTGGAATTGTTTTGTCAATCAAAAGAACGAACTTTCAGTCTCAGACAACATGGATGAAAAATCCTTAAAATGCTTAGAAAAAGTGGAAATTTGAACATCTACACTTCCATCTGCTGAGAATATGACTGAAAGCTCCAGAAAAGCTACTGAGTGGACCATGAGATCAGGTGAGATTGTTATGACATAGTTTGACAAAGAAAAAAAAACTTGACTGGAGGTCCACTTACTTTCTTGTTCCATGGCTTCACATGCATCTCACAGTCTTCCTCAGCAGAGTTTGCTCAGTTTCAATTCATTATAAGTTATGTATTTTTTCGCATAAGCACATTTTTTTGGCACTAACTCAGTGAAAATGAAAATAAATTAATTCATGAAATTCCTCAGTGTCATGTGTCACTGGGAAAGTCTGTGCCATGGGATTATGTAGTAATTTGCTCTTTCTTAAGCCTGTGTGTTGTATTTCTGTTTTACTCTTTTGCTGTTGCTGTGCAGTTTGTTAAGTTTCAGTGCCAGTTCTGTACATTTACTGACTCTATAAGTAATTAGCTAGCTGTAAATATGTTGGGAAGGTTCCCAAAATGTTGTAAAGTCTGTCTTTTAATGTGCAGAAATATTATATGTACTTGGCAGTGTGCTGAGGTAGACCTAAGGTACACTCATATATGCTTTAGGTAGTCGTCAAACACGTTGGTGGTGAATTCTCTCTCCTGCATAGCAACAAATCCCTCTGCAGCCATGTTTGTTGTGTCATGTTTATTTGCAGTGAAACTTAGTAGAAAGAGCTTCAGCCAATGCAGAGCCATCCATCCATCAACTCTGAGGGAAAATAATCAAGTCCTGCTGTGTACCCAGGAATGTGCAGGATGTATCCAGTATATGGCCTGTTCTTATATTTTCTGTGAATAGGCGTGCATGGAGAGTGTTTGTGTACACTCTGGTGAGCTGGAAAGAAAAGCTGAGGTATTATCCCTCTGTCTCCCCCCTTATTTTTCATTCTCACCAATCCCTGCCACTCAAGCATTGGGGTGTCCCAAAAAACAGTGAATTTGTCCCCCCTCACTTGGTTTTTAGATGGGTTATGACCTACTTAGACACTGATATCTGAGATATCTGAGTGGTATGCAGACAGAGTTTGTTGTGTGAGTTCAGACATGAATCAGATGAAGCAGACGAGTTCCAGATCAGTTAGCGTGCAGAGCATGATTAATGAAGGCTAGCCTCTGAAGCTCAATAAACACCAGATCTGGTTCATCTGTTCCATTCAATCATCAAACCAAATTGAAACAGTCTCCCACAGTGATGACCACATTGTTCAGTCAGCTGGGAATTAACACACTCACAATAACTTGTTCCTTTGACTCATAGCACCTCTGCACTCATGACGTCTGAGGTGACCAATTACAGAAGAACTTGTAGTAAAAATCTCTTTAGACAATCTACCAAACAGGAAAACATGTAAATAGTACATTGAAGATTGTTTCTTTAACCCCTTGAACACAGATATTACTCTTAAAGTCACAAAATAATTTTTCCACTCTGTACAACAATGTCACATATTCTTTGCTTATTTCAGCACTTCATTGAAGTATTATCACACATATGTTGATCAGTATTCAAATCCAAAAGCAGCATTTATTTTTATTTTCCAGTCGCCTTGTGCATCATTTTATATACATTTCACTGTGGCTCAGCCAGGCACATTAGGTATCTCTGTAAACTTTGGCATCCACACATTTTAAATAAAGTTCTGAGAGTCTGAACAAAGTTCAGCTGTGTTGAACATTTATATTGACAGACCCTGAGAGGGCCTGTGTAGAAAAACTGCTGCATAAGATGCCAGTTTGTAAGCAAACTGTGGGCAAGAGGCAAACAGCCCTGCACAGTTAACTGAAACCAGCACAGTGTGCAAAGGCAGAGGCCTCTCTCCATCCACAGGAACTGGCTAGTAAGAGCAAGAGAGCATTTGACCTCTTGGGGCTGATTGCCAACTGCCCCACTCCTCCTCCACCCCACCTTCCAAAATGCAGCTCAGCCTTGCGCTATCCATGTCCACTGCAGCAGTGTCAGCTGTATGCTCCATGCTCCAAGCTTCCTGGGGCCCAGGTCTCCAATCACAGATGCAGGCTGCCCCTCAACAGCTCTCACCTCCCCTGCCTTCTGGCTTCTTCCTTCTCTGCGACTGCAATCGTAGAGCCTGGCTCTTTTACTAAAAGGATAATTCAATCTGAGGGGGGCATAATGTGCCAAATTTCATGGCAATCCATCCAACAGTTGTTGAGACTTTTCACTCCTAACCATAAACGTCAACCTCATGGTGGTTCTAGAGGAAAAGTCAAGGGATCCCCATTCAGTAGGATACTGAGAACTATGAATGTCTGTGTGCTGAGATACTTCATTAGATAAGTGAAATATTTGACCTGTTGGTGGCGCTAGAGGAAAAGTCACCATTGGTGCTTGGACCCCAAATAATAATAATTCATATGAGAGAGGGAAATTAAAGAGCTCATAAACCTTACACACATGCACCAAGGAGTACAAAACATTTTCTTCCAAAATGTTTCATTTCAAAATCTAAAGATATTCCCCTTTAAGTGAGCCATCTCATTTTTGGGGTTATTTAATAGAATTCCAATATTGTACAAAACCACAAATAAGAATCCAACAAAGTTGCTTTATTATATACTGACAGCAATAGAAAAGGAGAAGTATGTGTGCAAAAGTTGGCTATAGGACCACAGTAGATAACACATCTGTCAATATTTACAGATACTTACAGAGGAAAGGGGAATTTTCACACACTCCAAAAATAAAAAAATAAAGTCCAAGAGGTAACATGTGCATTAGAGACATTTTCTGAGAGTTTCAGTATTCAGGCTCAAAAAAAAAAGAGTCCTGTATAGGCTTTATACATCTGCTTTGCAGCTTAGTTCAGGTCCATGGTGGCCAGAGTAGGAGACAGCTCAGAGGGAGTTGTGGGAGAATGAAGGATTTTATCACAGTCAAAGTTATCAAAGTATTCAAGTGAAAGGCCTCTCGTCGCTTTGGCTGTCCAATCGGGATGGGTCCTGAGCTCAAGGATGAATCCAACAGGCGTCTTTTGGAGGATCTGAGAGTCAAATGAAGTGCCGCGGAAGAAGGCTTGCATTTTATAACAGTCCAGGTTACGAAGGCGGTTCACTGGATTCTTGCACAGCAGCTGCGTCATTTAAGAGAGAGTGAAACAGATAAAAATGTTTCATTCAGAGGGATCACAGCATCTTAATGAGAGAAAACAGAATTGGATTTACTGACCTCGGTGAGTAGTAAGATCAGAGCAGAGCTGAAGGTCTGGGGCAGGACGTAGGAAAATTGTCTGACTTTGCTCAACATGGTGCTGTGGTCTGGCTCTGCAGGTACTGGGAACTAAATACACAAAGAAATGCTCAGACAGTCGTGACGAACAAGTGTAGAGCTGATAAATATGCAGTTACTTGAAGTGTCCTCACCTCCCCTGTCACCAGTGAGAACAACATAATGCCAAGAGACCACCAGTCAGCAGCATGGTTGTATGGACCCCCACTTAACACTTCAGGAGCTGCTCAGAAAAAAAACAGGGAAAAAAGGACAAAAACACAGTTAACATGGTGTTAGATTCATCAACATAACTCAGAAAATAAAAAGGGAAAATCACAAAGACATGCATCAAAAATTGCAGCATATGGAGGCAAAATAATATATATGTTTTGGGGGGAAAAGCCTTTGTCCAAGAACCGAAAGCAGTGGCATGCAAAGTACATCGCAGGTGCAATATGTTCATAACTGGGTCAACTGAATCTAATGGGAGCAAAACGCAGGTGGGGCTCTAATGTTGATGCGGTCATAAATAAAGACAGAGCTTCAAAACAATCACAGAAAAATACACAAACAGTGAGGTGACATATACTGCACTGTACCTGAACCAGCCACTAATTATAATAATATATATATAATAATAAAAAGAAATGAGTGTTTCATTTATGAGAATTAACATAAAACATCTCACCCATGTATTGGATTGTCCCACATATTGTAAACGCTCTTCCTCCACGTGTCAACCGACGTGACAGTCCAAAATCAGACAAACGAGGGTGACCTGAGTCATGATAAAACACAAGCGGAGAGTGATGAAGGCCTATATAGAGTACTATTTGTAGTATTTTAGTATGATTTATTATTTGACTGAAGACGTCACTGTTGCTCCAAAGGGTCATTTTTACTTCGGAGCAGAAAAAATAGGATTACCCTTGTCACTCAAAAGGATGTTCTCCATCTGAAAAATCAGTAAGATTAGTATCATAAAAAGTTAGAAATACACAAAGATTAAAATGTTATATCAGGATAAGTATGTCACATATAAAATTTGTACCTTTACATCTCTATGCATGATCCCTAAGTCATGCAGAAATCCTAGAAATAACAAACAATAAGATAGAAAGCAAGAGGATGTTTAAAATCTATGATTTGTGCATTAATACAAGTCAGTGCATACAGTAAAAACACTCTATATGATGAATGTCTGTTTGACACTGACCCAGCGCGCTGCCCAGCTCTGCAGCAAAGAGCCGAACCTCATCTTCCCCAAACTGGCCTTTCAGTAACCAGTAAGTGTACAAGTCTCCAGTGTCGCAGTAGTCACACACTGCAGAGGATGAGACATAAACACATACTTTCATATCTTTGAAAGTGACTACAGACAGTATGTAGAAGCACATCGAGTTAATGCAAGCCAGCATTTTCTGAAATGAAGTATTAGAAATGAGGAATCCACTAAGAAGGAAGAGGATAAAAAAGGTTTACTCATCACACTGTTGCACCGTGTGAAAAGTAAGAAATAAGGCTGAGTCAAGTGAAAACTACACAGGCTTCTGCTTAGTTAATTTCCTGATTTTAGGAAATCTCGTTGTACTGTAAACCTTGATAATCTTTATTTAATAAATGGATACAATGATGATCGGTAGCAAACTCATGCAGGCAGCACAGCAGCTGTAGCCACACTGGACTGAGGATGTGAGCTTTACCCGGCACTCTCATTAGATGGCAGTGTACCTCTTCAATATCCAGTACTGAGATTTGTGATCAGACACAGCCTAATCTACAGTATATCACTATAGGACCAAAAGGGCCAAAACTACTCAAACATAAAAAGGATAAAGGTAGTGGAAGGGGAGAGAGGTTCAAACTGTGCCTCTGTTTATAAACTCACTAATGAAGAGATGGCGCTTTGTCTGCCAGCACTCCTGCAGATTGTGGATAAATGGGTGTTTGAGCTGCCGCTGCAATGCAACAGTTGACACACACAGACACACACATACACACACACACAGAGCGACAGTGAATATAATAGTGAGAGATGGACAGAGATGTTCCCTTTATTTCAAATAATATCATATAAAAGAGTGAGGAGAATGAGGAATTTCACTGTGCTGGTTGTTGGGAATTTGATTGTAGCCCTTAAAAATCCTGCATCCAGATAATAATTTTTGTGCTTCACTATATTTGAAGTCATGTTTACTGCGGAGTCCAGAGTTTGTCAGCACAAACTTTGCAGTAAAAGATCAGTCGTGAAGAAGAAGACAGCTAAGGACCCTTTGTCCTTTTATAACTGCAAAGAAAATATCACTTCTAACAGTGATACACCCTCTGACTTGTACTCGGAGAAGCTTTTCTTCTTTTACGTAGATGTTTTGATGAGTAGAACATGTACTGTAAGTGTAAGAACAGTAACGTATCAGTACGTCTACCCACTGAGAACATTATGATATATATGTGATATATATGTGATATACCTGAATGATGACTTCCTCTTTTGACTGCTCCAGCGCTCCACGCTTCAAGATCTCTGACTTTGGTAAGACCTAAACCACAATGAAAATTATTACACAAATTTATTGCATGTTCATATACAAATCTGTTTTTTTAACAGCTGAACTAACCTTTACAGCGTAAATCTTCTCTTTTAAAACATCCTTGACTTTCACGATGGGTCCAAATGACCCTTTGGCTATGAAACCCAGGATCTGTGAGCACAGAGGTACAGTTATTCCCACTGCTTTTCTGCAACATCTGCTTCAAAGATTTGAACATTCTTAAGTTGTGGTGCAGAATACCTGGAAATGCTCTTGTCCAGGAAATGTTCGGTGTGGGAACTCAGGCAAAAAGACAGAAATGAGAGCAGGAGTCTTTTTCTCTGTGTCTGATGTCTCAGCGCTGTCCTCTGGGGGCAACAGGAGCTTGGGGATGGACAGTCTGCTGTCCGGTCCATCGGGCTGAGAAAATACAGCCGAGTGTCCGAGCCTGTGAGCGATGTGGACCCCCATGTTTGAGAGGAGTCCATGACTGAATCGACGCTGAGCAGTTGCTCCCTCTCTCTACATTTAGTGGGTAATAAGATGATTAAAATGGCTTATTATCAGTGGAGGAGTGTAACTACATTCATGTACTAAAGTACTGAACTTTAGGTACAATTTTGAGGAACTTGTACTCAAGTATTTTCATTTTATGCTTTTTCATATTTATACTCTAAAACTACATTTCAGAGGGATTATTGTACTTCTACTTCACTACATATATTTGATAGCTGTAGTCACTGGATACTTTGCAAAAATGAAATACAAATCTTGCAATGATTATGTAAAATATGATGAATTCTTATAGATTAAACTATGTAGCAGTGTATAAAGTGGCTACAATTAATCAGCTACAATATCAAAATACTGTTTACATGTTACTGCATCAAGAGTAATCACATAATTAAAAATAATATAAAACCGACAGGGGTTTTGTGCTTCATAATGATCATTTTTCCTTTTGATAACAAGCACAATTTGCTGTTTAAACTATATTTTCACAAAATTTTACAGATTTTAAATGCAGGTCTTTTATTTATAATTGAGAGCATTTACATTGTATTTTTACTTAAGTAAATGATGTGAGTACTTCTTTCATCACTGCTTATAGAGATGATTTCATAAGATGAGTCATCGTTGCCTCAGTAATTATAGTCATTATTAATTACTGCGTAATTATCATTTCATGTCTGCAATTTTTTCCCCACAAAGATTTACTAAGAAGTTTAAACTGAATTAAATCAAATTTTGAAATAAATAAGACTTGACGTGCATTTTCTTGTTTTACACTATATACATATTTAGAAATATATCATTTAAACATCTTATCTGTCCATAAATGATCATTGAGCCTTGCAAATGGAAGTCTTAAGACTAACAAATCTATTTTTGAATAATGCTGGTCATACACAGACTTGATCAGCTACTTTTGTCTATCAGCGCTACACAGAGATGTAATGACCCTCATGCTGCTGATCAGAAGGTCACTGCACACTTAGCAGCAACTAATCGATAATTCTATTTTTGCCGAGATCTCACTGTGATTCACGGAGGACAGATCTTAAGAGCACTGACTGTAGACCAGAAGACCAGTCCAAGCATCTCTAAAATAAGGAGTCAAGAACTGGTCCCTAAATAAGCCCAGTGTATTTAAAACACGCCACAACACGGACTTCATTTATACTTCACTGACTGATTTTGTACATTTTAAGTAAGTTACTGAAATGCAATTTTACTATGAATTCTTCAGAAAAACGCTACGTATCCAAAACACTCACTATCACATCATGTCACTGTTGCAATCTCGTACATTAGGTATTTAACATCGTAGCTCACGTGCACAGCGCGTATCAACATGTAAACAATCTGCGTCTGAGCTCAGATTTACTCACCTTCTTGTTTTTACTGATGTCGCTGCCCATCACATCCTCAGCGTGTAAATAAACCAAAGTATTTCACACAAAAATAAGTTTAAAAATAAACATTTGATTGAGCTCATCTTCATCCTTTTCCCGTTTCAGAGAGGCTCTGTCGTGTCCGAGGCATTAAAGCGCGTTTGAGAGAGAGAATGTTTGCAGCTGTTTGCAGAGAGTCATCCAGCGCGGGAAGGGCTCGATTCCGCTCCAGTTAAAGCTGTCAGATTAATGATCAATCACCCCTCTTTTCCCCAACTTACTTCCACTCACAGACCTGCCCCCCTTTATTTCTTTATTCTGCACAATCATCCAAACACACCATGGCCAGACTAGAACACTTTTTTATTGACAGACAAAACAATAAGTCACAGAGCTAACAGAAATTAGAATAAATCTGCTTTGTCAAAACAGTGAAATCAGTCAGATATGATCAGTTTAATTTAAATGCTTAGGGCGACTTGTCTTCTTCTTAATAGAAACGTGACTGCAATAACAGGCTTTGCAGAACAGTTATAGAAGAAGTCATCAACAGAAACAACCGCGGTTACAAAAATATCAAAATACTTTGCATAAAAAGTGCTTTTGTGTTAAAATTACAAAACATACACTCAGCGATTAGCTGCAACATTTTTTTTTCTTTCTTTGCCACAATACCATCGAACCAGGTGCCACATTATACAACACATTGAAATATTTTTGCTGCTCCGTTCTTGATATATTGCACTGGGATGAGGTACAGTCTAACAGCTAGCTGAGGGATGCAGACCGTCATTAATAAGTGAAATATAAAATAGCATCATTTGTGGTCATTTGTGGGAAAAGGCCTTCCTGTCAGAGCGACAGTCATACAGCCGTGTACAGTTTCTTTAAGCTTTAATTGATAAAACATAAACTGATATATATATATAATATGTATATATCTATTTATTTTATGGCATTTCAAAATCTACTTTTACAGCCAACAGCATAAAAGAGGTTTTCAAGGTGCTTTGAATTGAGCTCTGTTTAATCTAGCACACTTTAACAGGTTTGACATACAGTGTTCCTGAGCCAGCAGGAAAAGGTGCTCTCAGTCATGCATTTGTAAGAAGCAGAGGAAACAGTAACAGTGAAGTGCTGGCTACATAAATGTTCCTCGCTACATTCAATGCAACCTAAGTGGTCATTATTTTGAAAGTTGTAGAGTGAAATTTTAAATGGCACACACATAAACAAAATAATATATATTTGGTCAAAATGGCACCCTGGTAATCCTGGAGCTGTTTGAGTTCCCTGCAGGCTGTTTGTTTGTTTTTTGCCAGGGATTTTGGCTATATTTCTATTCTGAGACACACCAGGAGTAGCCTTTCAAAAACAACAACTCCAGAATTTTTTTCTTAAGTTCAGCAGGCTGATATGATATATTAAGGTAACCCTAAAAACTATTTGAAACACCATCTCCCTTTTTCATTGTGATTCTTGAAGCCGGGTTGATATTTTGACCCCTAACAGGCAGTCTGCTTTTTCCCTGATCCCCTTCACTGAGGGAGTGTGGCAGCTGCTGTAGCGGATCATCCAGTCAACTTGTCTCTCGGGTTGTGAGATGTGTGTGTTTGTGTGTTTCACTTGCGTCGACTGAAGATGCTCTTCTTGCTGGAGCTCTTGTCTGCGGTGCTGAGGCCGATGAGGAGCCGCGCCTTCTCGTCTTCCTCCTGCTGCTGCAGGCTGTTGTCCGATTTCCCTTCAGACGCCTTCCCCCGCAGGTCTGAGGCTGACGCAGGCTTCAGACGCAGCTTCTCCTTTATCATCTGAGCAGCACCGAAGAGGGAAAAGGACAAGTTCATACATAGAAAACTTTTCAATGTCGTTTCTGCTTCTAGTAATTCTTGGTAATTGTAAATAAATAAAAAGAATTTGGAACAAAGCTTCAAAATGCAGAAAAGGTCTTAATAGATTAATTTAACAGAATCACAGAGCACATGGTGGTGTTGTAATCTTAAATAACATCACAACAAGGTGTCTGCCTTCAATCACACTTAGGACACAATTCAAAGTCAGAAATGTTGTGTACCTGTGCTACAAGTGCTTTCCGACTGTCCCTTTTCACAGCCATGGCAAAGTCTAGCCACGTCCAGGTGTTGTTATGGTACTCCAGACAGGGCAGAACCAGGTTCAGGTCCTTCCAGTCCACACTACTCTTTTCTCCCTGAGGAAAGTAAGGGTGGGGGTGTGTAAAACATTAGTTCAACATCTAAAAAACATCAGACTGGGAACAGGAAGGGGCCTCAGCTACCTCAGCTAAGCTGTCCAGCACATAATGCCTCTACTGGAGCATTTAAACTGGTCCTTTTTAATCAAGAATGATAAATGAGAGATTTCATCTGAAATAACAGTCAATATTGTGCAGGAACCCACCTTATAGCTGACACAGAGCGGCACTTGAGGAATCTTGATGTAGATGAAGGAGTTGTTCATCGCAGCTCTCTCCTTCATCTTATCAATGTCATCAACAGGATGCTGGTGGCAGAAATTACACAATGTGATTACATTTATTTCTATTGTTACTCTGAACATTAGAGATAAAAATAAACAATCAAAAAGCATCCCTACCTCAGGAGCTTTCCTGAACGACCTCCTGACCCCGGCAGTACGGTTCAGTCCCTGGGTGACACCTTTGCTGGGGCCCATAGCGCCCATGGTGTCCTCTGACGACTGCCGAGGCTTGACAGGGATACCTGTGACAGGGAGCACATCAGCATGAGCACTGTGGCCTCTGGGTGACTCTGCAACCTACACCTGATACTCCCACTGAGTCCGAGTCTTTTCTCTCTCTGACATACACACACACCTCAAGGTCATATCTAAAGTGAAAGAGCCTTTTAATAGCTCAGAAGGATGACATAACACAGTAATGGGTTATTTAATATCACACACACACGTCTGGCAAAAGAAAATGGAACCTATTATTGACTGGGTAGATGCAGGGTGGTAAACACACACAAAGAGATGGGAGTGCTGGTTGGATTACTGCTCTTTAGGGCTGCAACTGACAATTATTTTCATTATCAATTCACCTATTTTCTCAATTAAACATTTGTCAGTCTAAGCGGCCACAGCCTTAATTATCCATTACTTTAAGCCTTAATAAAATTTAAATAGTGAGTTATATAAAAATTCACCCCCCATACAGTTGTCATGAACAGGGAAATTAGCTATAGAGACCAAAACTGCAGTATTTGGCACTTTCGCGTTTGGTTCATTTTTCAGCTCTGTAGGTTGCCTGCTTGTGTATGACACAGGAAAGCGACTAATGAATTATCAAAATAGTGACCAATTAGTTTTCTGTCAATCGACTAATAATTGCAGCTCTACTGCTGTTGGCAAAAAACATACCAGTAGTAACCAATCTGAACTTGTCCTCCTCATCAGTAACTTCTTCCTCCTCAACATTTCTTCCTGGGAAGAAAAATCCCATCATCCTCTTGAAGAACTGGTACATCAGCTGGATGGTGAGAGGCACTACGTTCACCTGATGACGGAAACATTTGTTATTTTAAAAATCTTTGACAAAACACAAACCAAATACTACAGTAAAAACAGCCGCATGTGATGTTCTTCACCTCGAAGTGTTCCTTGACAGAGATTCCTCCCACAGGGGGGCGGACTTTACTGAAGATGCGCAAAGCAAACTGTCGTCCTGACTGACAGGCACTCTGAGGACGAAGCACCACCTATAAAAAAAAAAAAAATTTTGTTTGTTTAATCTTCAGCTACATCACAAAATAAAGCTCAAGTGAGTCTTAGTTTGAAGTAATTTTGAATTATACTTAAATATTAAACAACGCACATGACTCATGATATGAACCACAGCATGAAACGTTATTAGTGCAATTGTAATGAGTCCTCAGTCGCACATGCATCACTGAACCATGGGTGTGCATGCAACACTGAATATGAAAGTCAAGAGCCACTGAGTGATCCCATCTGGATAAATAAGATGGAGTCAACACAGACATCACAGTACTGTCACTGTATCAGCAGTGTACATACCCTCACTCGCTGCACAGAGGAAACCAAGTAGAGAGTCATGAACATTGGTGAACATGGCACTGTGGGCTTTAATATACTGTTTGTGTGGACAAACCCCTTGAGCACAGTTTTCAAAAGTATGTCATTGCTGTCATTAATCACTTGTCATTAATTGTTGTAGAAATAATGCCAAAAAAACCAACATATTTGAATCATCTGAGAATCTTATTTACCTTGTATGCTGCATTGGGCAGAAGGTTGTTCATTGTGAACCACCCTAACTCCAAAAGATGCTCTGCAGTGTCATCAGACTTGTTCAGCTGTGGGGAGAAGACATGTTCACAGTGTGATTAACATTTACAATCCAGCACAGATTAAGTGTAATATTGGAGGAGCCTGATATTGGAATAATAAATCGTATCATACTGACTGAAGTGCAAATTGTCTAGTTTACTTTAGATTTTTCCAAACTCAACAGTGGGATATGGAACATATTCCTGTTATTGTCAGATAGTTTTTGAGAAAGAAAATGCTGGAAAAGAGCTAGAGCTGAGAAAATAAGAGCTACGGAGAGAGAAACAATAAGTTTTTACATCTGGATGGACTACCATCATCAATCAGCTGTGCTCACCTTGCTGTACATAAATCTCTGCAGCTCCAGCTCAGCAATGCCTAGCTGGCCATCCTCTTCGGTCAAACACCAGCGGGCCTGGGCAAAGTAGATCTCTGTTCTCCTCACCACACTCACATCCTCCGGAGGCTTACGCAGCTCCAGCTTGTTTGCCCGTTGCAGCTGGAAATCCTTAAAACACCTAGAAGAAAGCATATTTTTTTGTTTTAACCTGAGCGCCATATCTTTGTAGTGCTCATGTGAATGTGAATCGGTGCAGATGTGAGACCTGATGAGAATGTTGAGCTCTTCACTCTTCATCTGCATGTCGTTTTTCTCCTGGTTTAGCTGGTTCTGCAGCCTTGTGTTGATGTCATTCAGTTCATCACTGCTTAGTTCATCAGGTTGTCCCTGCAAGATGGGGAAAGACACACATATTAATGCCAAGAATCAGTAATGCAAGTTTAATGTCTAACTCCACCTGGATGTTTATATTTAAAAAAAGGACAGATAATTGATGACAGAGGGTAGATTTTGTGGACCTTGTATATTTGTTTGAACACTAAACTGTTACATGCCCAAAAGTTAGAATCGTCAATATCACTTCAAGACATCACAGGACAAGCTTTTCTCTCACTTGATTTATTTATTTTTTACATACCATGATGACAGGACTGTGTGACTCACCCTGATGTTGGAGTAAATCTGTTTTTCAAGGCGTCTAATCTGAGCAAGGTGTTGCCTGACTGCCTCCTGGAGATGCAAGATGCTGCTGCGCTGCTCCTCAGGGTTACTAGAAATCTCCAGCTGGAAACGCACACGCTGCTTTTTCTCACTGTGCTCCTAAACACACCGCACGGAGAATGAAAACACAGAATAAGCAAAGATGAAGCATTAGAAAGGAAATGGAAATCTTCTGTTGAGTGCACTGGAAGATGGGACCATTAGCCAGCTGATACCCCAGCCCACCTTGCGTCTGGGTTCCACATGTAACAGCAGGTTGTTGACAATGTCCAGGATCATAGCGTACTGAACAGGGTTAGTGGATATCTCAAGGTCATGGTGGATGAGGGTGAAAGTGTCTACAGCCCCTGAGAAATTAACATAATAACATTTTTTAGGGTTCATCCATTGCAACTTTCTTTGCCATAAATGCAGGTTTAAGATATACAGTAAGATCTGACATACCAGCTTGTTTTTTCAGCAGGTCTTCTTTCTCATGGCTATTCCTCAGCTCTGGTGGTTTGATCTGTGTGGCCAGCTCTGGGTTGATGTCATGACTGTAACTGATGTAGTGCATCCGGCAGCTACACCGGGAGATGATACGTTGAACCTGCTGCATCTCGTTCACCTGGGCTGGCTGGTTCCAGTCTGTACAGACACAGAAAAGGAAATTTCACTATTCTTAAAATATTACAGCGAATTAAAAATCATTTAACGTAAAGAAAAATAAATGTATAGAGACGACAGCAGGGCAGTGGAAGGCATACAAGACATTTGATGAAACATCTTTCTCAAAAATACAGTATGAACAACATCAATTATGTGTATTCAGGCAGATATTTTTTACAGCTGTGTGGTCAGTTTGGTGTGGTGCCATACCTGTAGTGGTGCTAACCATTCCTCCCACAGCCTGGCCACTCTCCATCAGCTCCAGCACTGAGTCTAGATTACGCTGTCTGTGCTCCTCTATGTTTTTCACCTAAACACAACACAATGAAAAAGTTCAGAGCAAATCAGAGCTTGTGGTGTTGTAGTTGACTAGTTAAGATGGAACTGGGTTAATTTGTACTTGCTCAAAGACATGTAACTTCTCACCCTGACCTATAAGAAACCCTCATATGACTAACAGATGAGGGCTGTGCCTACCTCCAGCCACAGCTGCCTGTCCTCTTGCTCAGATGGGTTGGGCTCCATGGTGGCAAAGTACTGCATGCCATCCAGCAGACAGGTCCAGGTGGTTTTCTGCTTCAGGGTGTCGTTGTACCAGGCAGGGTGGTACTCACACTGGAGCAGCTGCGCCTTGGCTGCAGACACCAGCACACAGCCTGCTGTCTCCGTGCCGCGTAACATCATCTGTTTAAAACAAAGACGAGCAGGATTCAAACATATGGGCCAGCCAGATAAAAAACCTCAATTCATTAAACCAGCTTTGGGAGAAAAAACTCAGCTCTCAAAAACATAAACCTTTAAGACTTAAGAATACAGAAAACTGAACAAATCTTTCCAAAAAATGGTTGGTTACCTGGCAGTTAACCAACTCGATAAACCAGTTGCGGTTATAGACATCATCAGTCTGACAAGCTGCGATGCCACAGAGCTGATCACTGACACCGGAGTCCTCCTCTGAGAACACCACAAACTTATCTGTTTCCTCAATCAGTTTCTGGAGCATTGATGTTCCTACAGAAAGAAGAGGAAAATATGTTAGATGTACTTACAGGACTTTTTTTTCCCGCTACAGGTTCCATTAGTAAAGGAGGTTCCTCACCTTCATGTTGACTTTTCTCTGCTCGATTGAGGGTGGGCACAACTGGCGTGGTAGGGGCTGTGTTAGGAGAGTAGTTGGAAGGAGAGCGTTTGAGCTTCTTGGTCTGTAGCTGTGTGTCGATCCTCAGACCCTTCAGAGCTTCGGTGGAGAGGTTTCTCTTCAATACTGAAGCCTTTTTATAACCATCATACAACCCAAAGGCTATGTTCCTATTGGTGGTGGTCCAGGAGGCACGCAGGTCCACCAGGCGCAGTTTGTGGGTGTAAGAGGCGTTGGTCTCATCCTGCGGGTTCACCTCCTGTCAAAAACATTTAAACAAAAAACCTTAATTATACATGAAACCACAGCAGAAAAACAGGCTTCTACTCCAGCAGCTCTGGGCTCTTACCTCTTCCATGCGGTTGCTCTGTCGCTGGTAGCTGAGGGAGGACAGGCTGAGCAGGTGAGTCTTCTTCACCTGAGCATTGATCTGGTGGTCAGCGGTCTCATCCCAGGTGGAGGCCATCAGGTGAACAGTCACTTGTGAGAGCTCACTGACCATCTGAGTTACATTCCATTCAGAGATCAGCCTCCTCATCACAGTGCCAGCTGAGAGAACATACAAACACACACATGCGTCCACATTTTAAAAAATACCAACTACTTTATATTATGTTTGGGAGACGAATGAACAGCAGTATCATGCTACGGCCTGTACCCTGTGGAATAAGTCTCTGTGCCCCTCGAGTGAAGACATGGCCTTTGTTGCACTCCACTTGGATACCTCTCTGCTGGGCAAAGGAGGCCCAGTAATGCACCTAAAAGACGCACAATACATAGAAAAATATACAAATTATTAAGTTAAGAAAACAAGAGGAAAACCTATTTAATTATGTGTCAGAAAGCACGGCACATAGTAACTGCAAATGCAGATTTCATGAGGACTGTTGCTGGAAGGCAGCCTAATAAAAACTTACTTGTAGTTGAGGGAAGGCAGCTGTGTAAGACATCTGTTTGTAGTGCTGACCCAGCTTCTTGCGGACTGGCCTGAGGCTGTGGAAGAGCTTGCCTCTGCAGATTGGTCGAGATACGCTTGTCCAGGTGGCCCAAAAGTTCTGCATCCAACGCAGGGTGCTGCTGTACAGCAGGATTCTGGGCTGGGAAAGTTCTAAAAAGGAAAAAACATTTATGTACAAATACAAAATACAAATACAATGCTGATTTCAAAGTACAGTGGGATTAACTTAAAATTCTGTGCATAAACGCATGTAGGAAAAATAGGTTGCACACACCTGAGCCACAGTGCTGGTTAAGGTCCATGGTGATGGAGAGGTTGAGGTTCTCTGAGCGAAAAGCTCTGTAGGAGTCATGAGGTTGTCCTGAGGTCACGTCTGCAACATTCTCCGCACAGCAGAGCATTACAGCATGGTGGTCATGGGGGTTGCCATGGCAAAGCCATTGGAGGTCAAGGGTCATACACAGATTGGGCAGGTGTAAAAAACAGATATCATCGTACCTAATATAGAAAAAAAAGGAACTTGTATTACTGATCAATTCTCTACAAATACAGTTGAGAAACGAGACACTAATTTGAAGTGCAGTGCCTTCACTCACTTTGATGCTGTCCTGACGTTTACATCCAAATCTCCTTTAAAAACAAACTGCCCAGGGTTCCAGTCAAAGTTCAGCTTAGTCCACTCCCAGTGCAAGTTTTCTGTAGTGTTGTATGGGTCCTGTAAGAATGCAAGATTCATCTTTATATTAGATTCGGTGATAGCTCAGATACCACAAGATACTAAAACATAAAATAACAAAAATGTGAGGGTGTAGTATGTGCCATAAAACATTTAAACCAACTGATCTATACCTCTTTTTCTTTATTATTTGAACAGTGTTTTACATTGTTTTACCTCTGTAGCTAGCTGATGAAGATTAGCCTGATCAATATCCATAACCCAGCGTCCATGCAGTAGGAGACGACTTTTGTCCCACCAGGCCAGGGGAGGTGAGGGATCAACTGTGGGTTTGGTCAGCAGATCGACTGACTGGCCAATTAAAGTCCAGGCAGGGTCCCAACATGGCCCCCACACAATAGTGTAGAGAGAGATGTTGGCTGCATAAAGAGAAGATATACTGTCAGTGAAAGAGTTAACTTCACAGCAGTAAGACAGTTGTAAAGGCATAGCAATCCACTATCCATTTACCGATGTGTTACTTTCAAGGTAACTAAATATAAAAACACAAACTTCCACATATCCAGCTATCAAACAGGTTAGGCACCTTTCTGGGGTGATACTGTGGTAACCAGAATTATTCTCACAACTCACATTTGAAGTCATAGTAGAACTTGAGTGGTGGCATATTCCTGTGGACTGTAACATCTCCCCATGGTTGACCAAGTGGGACAATCTCTTTGCGATGAGCTCTGGCCTGTCCATCATGCTCCGTCCCGATCAGACGCCCTGATAGCTCCCAGTCCCGGATCTCAAACAGATAACGAGGGTAGTCCCGAATTCTCACTGGAAAGAGAGGAAAGAGGTAAATTTGTTGTGTGTATTTAAAACGTTTATTGTAATCTAACTCTTGTCTTCAATCTGCAATTAATACTGTAAATTGTCTGCAACTTACCCAAAAAGGCAGCCAGTTTAAATTTGATAGCACGGCACCACTGGACCACCAGAGGGAGTCCCTCTCTGGGGAAGGGACTGATCCCGTCAATGTCCCTCAGCTGCTCTCTCACCCTTTCTGGCCCATGAAGAGACTGGTCAGCCAGGACTACAAGTTCCAGGTCTGACACAGTCCAGGTCAGCAGAGACTTCCTCATGGGTGTGTTGGCATATAGGCGGCGTGAGCGCTGGATGTAGATCTCAATGTGTTTTCTCTCCAGTGAACTATACAGCTCTTCTATCTTTCTGGCAGGCAGAAGTTCTCCATGCTGCTTACGCAGATCCGCCACCTTCTTATCCAGAAGTTGCAGGCGCTTTGCACTTTCCTTGCTCTCATCCTTCATCAACTCGTAGTTGTCTCGCAGCTTGATTTCAAAGACATCGTCCAAGAAGACAAACGAGAACTGCCTGATTTTGAACACGAGGTCAGGAGGCAGAGGCTGGACAGCAGTGGCCTGGTTTGGGGAGCGATGCAGAGTCTTTAACCACTTCTGCACACTGATGGCCATGTCAAAGGTGTTTGAGAAATTGTACTGGTAGGGGAACTCTACAGCCAGGATCGGACAAGTGAGCACCCAGACGCGGTTGTGAGGAGTGGTGAGGAAGGGGAAGTTGTCTCTGTGAAGCTGCATTTCAGTCAGCTCTGCTTGTGTCTCCACATCTAGGCCTTGAAAGGAGACAATGTTGTTACCATCAAAGTTGAAGATCAGCGAAGGGGAGCGAATGTGCATGGAACCAGCATGCTTGGAGACTGAGAGGGCTTCTGTGTGCAGGAGAATATAGTTCTGCTCGCTAACGTGGGCTGTCAAACGAGTGCAGCTGAGCTCGATACGCACACACAACCCTCTATTCTGGCCTGCAATGATTTCACCCTCCGTAGGTTTGACAGGACAGTCCTCTTCTTGGTCTCCTCTAAGCATACGCCAACAAGCCTGAGCTTCAGTCATGTGCTGATATAAGACCATGTGGTCCGGTGGCGTCCATTCGACAGCAAGCTCCTCTTCACTTTGAACCTGATTGAGAAATCACAATATGTACAGTATAAACCCTGAAATATATTGATGCAGCTATAATACTGACACATAAATCAGTTTAATCCAGTGAAATAAAACCATATCAAGATCTGATTACCTGTAAGGTGTGAGTGGTGATATGGTAATAGAGGACTATTGTGGTGAGTTTGAGGACAGGGTTGGGAATCTGGGAGGCGGGGCAACACGTTTCCATGTTCTCTGTGAGTGTCTTGACCACCGACAAGCTAACACCCTGTAGAGACACTCTTGAGCTCTCTGCAGAGCTCAGGACTCCGACTGAATCCATCCGCAAAGACACAGCTCCTAGAGAAAACACAAGCAAATAAAATAAAGATTAAAAGTGGCATTCAGAAGGGGAGAGCACTGTTCATTTCTTCTAAGTTTGAAAATGTAATTTTTCTTAACCTACCTGCCAGATTAGAGACGGTGAACACATTAACATCCTCCAGACAACAGTCCAGTTTAAAAAGCAGGCTTAGCTGTGAAAAGGGGATGCCTTGTACAGTATCGTCACTAGGGGGAGACACCAGGGGCACGTCGGACAGCTGTGGCCCCGTGTCACGAGGAACGCAGATGAGGGACAGCAGGCGAGACAGACACAGTGCACAGGTCTCTGAAAGCTCCACTTGAAGTCCCCTCAAGCTGGACTCCACACTCAGACTCGGAGCCTGGCTGCAAAACTCCACATGGGGCCGGTTCAAACTCCCCTGCAGGAATGAGATTTAATAAGAAAAATTATCAATACAGTATGCAAATAAACTCTTATCAACTTGAAACATGTCGTTAGTTAACATGTTTGATCTAATTTGTGGTTAGGAAAGCTCTGAATCTGATTAAAAATTAGAAAGAAACATTAGAAAAAACACTTTGTGCTTTACAGAAAGTGTATGTGGGTGTGCACAAGGACACCTTTCATTAAGTTTTATTTGAAAAAAGTAAAAATAAATCTAAAGCATTGTTTTACTTAATCAAAAAGAGATTCTAAATGTTCCCTTATTGTTTGTGCTCCTACCTGAAGTCTTAAGGAGTCTAGAATTAACGCCTCTCCCCACACATGTTTACCAGGAGGGTGGGGTGCTTGTTGGATGTGAGACCCCTGACCCACTCTCCACCAGAAGTTGTCCAGGATCAGTGAGGCACGCTGGTGCACATTCTGGGACTCCAGCCTCTCTTTGCCAACTTTCATGTCAAGAAGATGCTGCAGTTCTACAGGTGTAAAGGGCAATTATACAAAAAAAATATTATTTGAGGACACAAATTCAAATTTGCTGCAGTATAGCAGATTGAAGTTGTTGTCCATAAAAAGCCGACATGGATAAAAGGAGTACAAGTTAATGTGTAACGTTTAAAGGGCACTCAAAGGAAATACCTTATCTAATCTAGACTGGCATGTTTGAAAAAGGTTGACCCAGTAGTCAACTATAGAATAAAAACCATGAAGATTTATTGAAGGAGACTTTGTTGTAACTATAATAAAGGACTTGCACATGATGTAAAGTAATAACATTGAGTGCTGGTGCTTACCACAAGGTCTTGAGGTTATACTTTAACGCAATAATGTCCTCATTTTGCAACGTAGCAATAACACCACATGACGTCCACCTGCTTTTCTTACAATTATGTGATCATGTGCAGTGTGTGAAAGGCCTGTAGTACCCGCACTGGCAGAAAGGAAGCCCAGAGCAAAAGGCGTTGTGTCTCCCAGCTGAACAGACACATTAACGTTGGACACGGAGGAGGTGATCATCACGGGGGCATCCAGGTGAGGGAGGCGCCTAAGTAAAAGGAGGATGGGCAAATAATCTAATGGACTACACAACACAATAACGTCATGGGGAAACAGAATGCAGAATGAGTGATGCACGAACACAAACACAAACAAGTGGGTAAGAAAGAGAAAATAGTAGAAGGTATTAGATTGTTAGTTGTGTTTTTACATTTTAGAGATGTCACAGGAAAAAAAAAAAATCAGGTTACACTCCCCCCAATTTGAATATTACAATATATTAAACTGCCAAACTGAACAAATCTTGGATTTTTTTTCCCCTACTGCAACTTGCCTTTTTCTATGTGCTGCTTTCCTGCGGATTAGTTGTTCCCATGGAAATAGATTTAGCCAATGGGAGAACTCCTGGTGACGGTAGTGGATGATGCAAGTGTTGACTGTGAATGACCCTGAGATGTCCATTGATGTAACCTAAATGTACAAAAACATTACAAAGTCAAAAATACTGTCAAGTATGAGTCAGAGATTTAAGAAGCTTTTGAAGAAACTTCACCTGCAGAGTTGTCTTGAGGGTATTCACACAAAGGATTCTTTGCCTACTTTGAGACAGAAGAAGTCCATCTGCCAATAAAAAAAAACAAGAGCATGTTATTCATAGCTTTTTTCCTCCATCCAACTTTCTCTGCATTGCGCCTGGTGCCCAGCTGTTCACTAACCCTCTAGAAGGAGCTCCAGGCTACTCTGGGGAAACCTCAGCTCAGGAGTGAAGCTTTTAAGGAGAAGCTGCTCATCGTCACGTCCATAGCAGACCTTTAAAGACTTCAGAGTCCAGTTCAGGTGTCTGCGCAGATGGGCAAAACACATGTTTGTGGAAACAATTATTCAAACACTAAAGAAGAAGAAAGTAAGTGAAAGCAAAATTCATGTAGCTGATTGTGAAACACTGACTCACCTCTTCTGGCTTTGCATGGACAGTGTTACATTTGTATTATCAAATTCCACATTGACCTTGTGTGGAATTAGTTGATGAAACCGTTCCACAGCTTCAGTCTGGATGAATTCAGTGTTTTCACTCTCTGAAAGAAAACGTCATTACTACCAGCTCGAGAAATCTTTAAGAAAAAAAATATTATAAGTATATACAAAGACTTTAAATGAGGATTTGATTTAACATATCAATCAAACAACTGTTTTCCACCTAACTTTTCATCAGTCTGTATCGAAAGGGCAGAAATGAGGCAGGTTTTGAATGGTGCAGGGGTTTGAGAGGTTAAAAAGTTTAAATGACTAGCAACACTGCTTTAATGCTTGGCTTTCTGATTATCTAAAAATACTGTTTGAATGGAAACATGTGAGTGTGCAAGGTAATACTGTGTCACTTCCCCATTTCCTTTGTGGTTCTTAAATGTATATTTACACTAGAAAATCTGCCATCCTAAACCATATATGTGCTGCTTGTGCTCCACTATAAACAAATTTCTTTAAGTTTTCATTCACCTGATAATGACACACAGATAAAAGGTCAACAAAGCTCTATGATATGACCTTGTCCTCATTTTCTTGTTGGTTAGCAGGACAGCTAAAAATGTCCCAGAAAGCGGTAGACATCCAGGTGTTTTAGAATAAGCAAAAGATCACTGATGTAAAGCCAGTTGAGAACCACGATTAAAGTGACTTCACTGTTTTTATTCTGGGTACATACTGTGGGTATACTGAGCATATCTAATTAGGGAGGGCCGTGATTTACCACTGGGCTACTGGGAAAATCCAGTTAACCATCAGACTCGCTGATATGAGACGATATGAAAATGTCTGAGAAAAGACAAGAATTGACAAAAAAAATATTGAAAATGGCTAAATAATAAAATTTTCTTATCAGTAGCCAGAGCCACACAGTACTTGGTAACCACGCCAACACTGACTGATAATGGCCATCCGTGGTTTGTTAAACTATTCTAATAACAATTTTGACATTTTAGACACTATACCTTGTGTTTGTTCACCAGATGCATCTGGAATTCTCTTTTGGGGGGGCGCAGACACCAGGATTTGGCTAAGGAACAGACCCTCGTGCAGCTCTGCTATGAGCGTCCTCACACACAGGGACAGAGAACCTGGCCTCATCTCTGGTAGGCTCACATCCCCAGACAGTAACAGGCTCAGAGCCACTTCAGCCAAACATATGTCCTACAATAAAGAGTACGTTAGGCAAACGTATTCAATCACAAGCCTCCATTTTAGTGAAAATAGATGAACTCACCAACTGGCTGCTTTTAAGGACTTTACTGCTTAGCTGCCCGACTGAGAAGTCCCACGCCAACCTGCAAAAAAATGTTTTTAAAAATAATATCTGTGCAGCGTGTTTTCTCTTCTGATAATTCTTTTTAATGTCTTTGAATTAAATTAATCATTCAATCAGATCTGTGGTGGACAGAAAGACAGAGTTACCTTTTACTATGGTGGTCAAGTAACAAGGTGATGCCTGTGATGGTCATGTGCCACAGAGACTCTGACAGTGCTAGGTTCAGTACCATCACATTGATTGAGCTGACGTGGAATGACAGCAGCTGAGAACACAAGATAGGAAGTGAGATACTGTCTACAAATCACCTTAGAAAGATTCAGATATGACCTAATGTGAGGCTCCATACTTGTGACAGAAAGCGAAGTGCTGTGGGGCTGAGTGAAAACTTCCCTGACTTCTTTCCATGGCTCTGTTTCACCAAAGGTTTCAATGGTGCTTGCAAGTCAAACCTTACTCTGGTTTCCCCAACACACAATGCCAGGTATCTCCTAAAAACATAAACACACATAATTAAGTATTTTAATATATAATGGTTTAGCATCTCTGAGTGATTTGCTTAACCTCTTCCACTCCCCGAGGACGCCAGCATCCGTGGGGGGAAATTACTGTCTTTCGGAGGCTGTGGGCGACCTAAGGAATCCATTAGTACCAACCATGTCATACTAGCTTGTCGGGAAGGGGATAAATAGCGCTCCAAAGTTAGGCTAAATTTTGGTGAGGGAAAAACTGGCTTGGTCATTTTCAAAGGGGTCCCTTGACCTCGCAACTCAAGATATCTGAATAAAAACGGGTTCTGTAGGTACCCATGAGTCTCTCCTTCACAGACATGCCCACTTTATGCTAATCCCATGCAGTTTGGGCAAAAACCATGCAGTTCTTTGAATTCAGTATAAGTGTATCATTTTTGTCTATTCTAAAAATGGTGTATTTGAATATTTCTGCATACTGGGGTCCCCAGACAATCTTAGAATTGCATAAATTTGGTATGACTGGAAAGCTGAGACTGTTATGGATTCAATGAGCCCAATTGTATTCATGTGTGATTAAGTTCGTCCCAATTGTCGTCATTTCATTGTAGTGAGACCATTTTTTGAAACTTGACCTCACATTCAGAGGATGTATGGCTATATTGACAATAAGGGGGTTTCTGAGCAATTTCCAGTACAGAAGTGCTCACCATCCAATCACAGAGAAATGCAGTTTTTACAGAAATCTCCAAATGTGAAAAATTTTTGATACCAAATTACAGCAATTTTCCTATGGTGTTCCTCAAGGTTTTGGTGTATTAATGTGGTATTTTTTACCATATTTATCAATTCTTGTGTGCTATAAAAAGGTTCAACTTTGCACCAAATCTGTGTAGCAAATGGTATCAACCCAAAAATTGCTGCAACAACTTATGAAACATAATTGAGCCTGGGAATGGCCATCATATACTGCCATCATAATGTTCTAAGCCCTTATACATGCTAAACTGTTCATTACGGATTTGTTACTAGAAAAACTTGACACTCAGTGCTGAACTGCATCTCAAATTAATCATCAGGCTCCCAGATTTCAGATAATGTATACCACTTCTATGTGGCATATACTGCTGACCTGTTATCGTCCCCTAAACATCCCCCCCTCCCAAAAAATGGGTCTATGGTAGGATGGCGGGAGTGGAAGAGGTTCAAGTTTTGATCTAAAACAATCAAAAAGACAAAAAATATGACAACTTACGGCAAATCCTGGTTTAGAAGTTTACTTGAAATCCATATTTTGTCAATTTCCTGTGATGAAGAGAGTGTAAAGGCCAATTAAGTCAAAGAAAAGTATGTTTGATATGTCCAACAAACAACATAAAACATAAAACACAACTATTGATCCAAACATGTACTCCTGACATGGTGCATTGCTTGAGCTCACTACATAAATGTCATGTATACACAGTGTCTCTTACCAAAGTATGCTGGGGGTGAAACTGGATACTGACTCCTTGGACAGAAAACAGCCCGACTGATTTGATCTTTAGATCCGCATTCAGTGCGTTCTGGAAGAATCGCACAGCCAGGGAGCACATGAGCCACCTAGAAGCAAAAGACAAACATGGAAAATTATATCCTATACTGAGTTGTTCCTAAGATAAGGAAGATCAAGAACAAGAAAAATATGGGCTGAATCTTGTGAGCAGTGCATGCAGTGTTAGGTTAAACTTCATCAAGACAGAGTTATCATTAGTTATCATGTACTAGACCCACGCATTTCTTACCTGAAAATGAAACATAGCAACACAATCCCGACCAGAAGAATCAGAAGGAAGGATATCAGCAAGGGAGACATTGTGTCCCAAGTTGTTCACACCCAAATCGTGGACATGGAGCTGGCTGCTCCTCTATCTGCTATAAGCAGCTGTCAAAAGAGGAAGAGATGTACTTCTCAACACACCTTACATTCAGGTGTTTCTAGACAAGTACTACTGACTGCTTGCTGGAAAACAATAACCAATAAGTCATATATCATTGTAACTCGCTGAGGCAACATTTACTATGCTAATTCATAAACGTTACTTGAGTGTTTTTCAGCTAACGGTAACAGCTAGCCTCACTGCTAACATTGCTAATTAACTCCAGTGTAGTTACAAATGCAACATGAAACAGCACGAAGCTAAACTATCACTTAGCGATGTGTAAAACCTTTTACCTCAAGTTACTCCTTGTTAAGTAGCCATCGATGGCAAAACAGTCGGACAGTGTTATCCCGAAACTAACCACACATGAAATAGTTAAACTTGCCGCCGCGTCATCCAGAAAATCAATAGCAAATCTGTGCTAGCATTGTAGCATGCTAACGCTACGGCTAGCTCTGTTAGCATCGCTGCCAAATGGGTTAGTACACAATTTTGCATGATTCAAGTAACTACTTTTAGCGTCTTTGAACTGCGTTAGTGCCAGATAGTTATAAAAAGTCACTTACCCTGGCATATTCAAAGCATTAGGTGTTCGCTTCACGGCATACTGCTGCAAACAGCAGTTTCACCTGACGGCTCACTCAGAGTAAACAGTCTCTGCTCAGCTGGCAGGTCACTTCACTTGCATAGCCAACTGAGTGACTCGAAGGAGAAAAGCTGGAACACTGTCAAAAAAATGCTGTTTAAGCAAATATTATTAGGGCATGAGCAATAAGTGGCACGAAGGCCGTAGTATATTTGAAGGAATTATTATTATTTATGATTTTTATTTTTAGACCTCAAACACATTTTTGGGGTGCATAAAACTCACGAAACTTTGCACATGCATCAGTGGCAAAAACTTTTATCTGATATGGGTCTTGGTTTTGGGTGTGGCAAGTTGGCTCGATAGCGCCCCCTAACAATTTTCAAAGTCATAGCTCCTCCTTTAAATTTGACCAAGGTGAACGGAATTTGGCAGGTATGTGTAACACCTCCACTTTAAAAAAGCCTCGTGGAGCTATAACAGTTACCCTAGCCCCACCAGGAAGCTGGCCATTTTGAATTTAATCTGCATTTTTAGCAGAGGGGTCTATCTGGAGTCTTGCAGATCTACACAACTCAACTACTTTACTACAGGACAGATCCCCTGACCTCTGATCTTAACTATTTCACTGCTCATACCTAAACCTAAACAAGTGGGCGTGTCATGTAGTAAAGTTGGCGTGTCGCGTAGATACTGCGAGTCTGCAGATACTTAATTTTTAATGTATTTTCTGTCATTTATAGGCGCTATACTTGAATTAACTCCTTCTAGCAGCTAAAGCAGAGTTACCTCAAATTTGATCAGCGAAATATAAAGACCTTCACGATGCTAAATTGCGAAGCTTGTGAGTTTTCATGGAACGCCATTGAGGTGGTGAGGTGGGCAATTTGCATGTTTCGCCATGAAACAGGAAGCTGTCGAAACCTCACTGAACTTTATCAAATCTACCCCAAGTTTCACATGCTTTGAGTCCAGGCCTGAACACGTCTACATGTCAATATTGAGTCATGGTCATAGGGAAGCTCTATAGCTTCCTCTGCAAAATTTCAGGGAAATAGCCCGTATGGCACATGCACCTCGATGTACAAATTTGTTAAACACATGTAACACCTGAAGACTTTTAAAGAAAAAAAAGTTTCTTGGTGCCATGCTCTAAGTCCAACAGGAAGTCGGCCATTTTGAATTTTGTGTGCAATTTTAGTGTGCTTTTGGCCAATCACATGTGCGATACTTTTACAAACTCTTCCTAGGAGGTGAACAAGATGCACCTCATATTTGGTCAGTAAAATATCAAGACCTTCAGTGTAGCTGTATTGCAAAGCTTTTGAGTTTTCATGGAACAGCGTTGCCACAGCAACGCCATGAAAACAGGAAACTGTTGTAATTCATTGTTCAATTTCATCCAAACTCGACCTGCTTGACAAGAGTTCAGGCCTTAATATTTCTATATATAAGTATTGAGTCATAGCTATCTACTGGCAACAGGAAACAAGCCTTATGTTACAAACTTCCTTTGATTTACATGGAATTTATAGGTTGTGGTCAACCTTGATCAAACCAGAGGTAACAAGCCTAGGAGTCATTTTAGACTCTGACTTGAGCTTTAAGTCCAATATAAACAAAGTGACTAAAACAGCATTCTTTCATCTCAGAAATATTGCCAAGGTTCGACCATTCCTAACTCAGCAAGATGCTGAAAAACTCTTTATCTCAAGTAGGTCGGACTACTGCAATGCACTTTTTATGGGTCTTCCTAAAAGGTCAATTGAAAGACTACAGCTTATTCAGAACTCTGCCACCAGACTGTTAACAAAAACAAAAGAGAGAGAGCACATCACTCCAGTCTTGGCTGGACTACACTGGCTCCCTGTGTCTTTCACAATCGATTTTTAAGTCCTCTTACTTGTTTATAAAGCTCTCAATGGGTTAGGGCCAAGCAACATCACAGACTCCCTATTGCTTTATGTTCCTTCACGAGCCTTTAGATCTTCTACTGCAGGCTTGCTTGATACCCATTAGCCTATCCAAAAGAAAACTGGAGATGCAGCTTTCTTCAATTATGCTCCCAAATTATGGAGCACCTTACCTAAAGACATTAGAGAGGCAGGCTCAGTTGAAAGCTTTAAACGACAACTAAAAACATACCTTTTTAACCTAACCTTTCTATTGCATGATTCTTGCACCATATCCCATCATCTTTAGGACACTTCATTCAATTTTAAGGCGTTTTCATTCTTTTTCATTATTGATTGTCTTTTACTTAAGAATTTTAGCTGTTTCCTTTTTAAGCTATTCTTGTCCTCTTTTAATGGAATTTTTTTGTTTGCCTCCTTTTTTTCTACGCATGTATTCCTGTTTAATGTTAATCTCTTGTTTTATCTCTTTAATGTGAAGCACTTTGAGCTACATTTTGTATGAAAGGTGGTATACAAATAAAGTTATTATTGTTAATATTATTACATTTGATATACAGCAACATAATGTACATGTAATGCATATTTTCTTGCACACCATAGTGGACACAGGAAGTGATATTTATATCCTACATGCAATGTCCATTATTCATGAAAATGTATAGCCATGCCAGGTAACCTCCAGTAAATATATTTTTGCATTAATGATTCATTTGTGAAACATAATATTTTACCCATTCACAGTGTCCAGTAATCCTGAAAACTAAAAATACTACGGCTGCCACAACCGCCAACACAAGTGAGGTGCGAGGGCCCGTTAATCGCTGTTTGCAGCTTTAATTATATATATTTTTGAATACTTTAATTTTTTATTGTGTTTTCAGCTCTGGACACAACATGAACACACATAACACTGAGCAAATACAACAAAAACAGTTCTAGGTTCAGCTCAAACATTTATACATTTTCTTTATAGTTACTCCATTCTAAAAAGACTAGATATCCACTTGATATGACTAACTCGGACTGCTGAGGCCTCATATAAGCTTCAACTCAACTTTCAAATGCATTTTTGCACAAAATGACTGTGGACACACTGTGGATTTTGGCCCCCATCACTTACATTGAAAGCGCATTTGAAGGGGATTTTTTAATAGCCAGTATGAACAGGAGGAATGATTACAGCAAGGAAAACCTCTTTTAATGTTCATTGGACACCTGACTGTTGTTTTAAAGACATATTTGAAAAATTGTGAACCTATCCTGCATCCTAACTGCAAAATTGTAAAGGAGTTTCACCACTAAAGTGCAATATCAACAAAGATAGGCCTTATATTACTATCTACAAACTACAAATGATCACCAACAAGCTGAGCATAGAAAATGGTGGGGATGGGTAGTATTACTCCAGAGTAGGAGCATGGTCTTGCCCTGGAGCAAAATGAGTTCCTGGGTCCCTATTAAGCCTTTGTACAAAGTGTACAGTTTTTCGATGCTCTCCCTGGTTAGTAATCCAGCCTTGCATAGGAATGGTGGTTCATACATACACAATGCACAGAGGGTGGTTGGTGGGGATTAATTGGGGCCCTGCAGCAATTTCCATCAGGGCCCTCCAAACAGTTCAGTTACTTATTGGCTTTAAGATCAAGTCGCATTATATTTAATTTATAATCAATTGGACTGAAAATTGATCAAAATGAACAAATGGTCCTTTTACTAAGTGCTGTCAATACAACTGCGCCTCACAGCATGCTTCAAGAAAATAAATCTTACACTGCAAGCCAAAGCATAATTGAGTTGACGTTACAAGAAGAAGATTTACACTACAGGTGCCTTGTACAGAATCTCTCATGAACTAGTGAGAAATTGATGGTGCTCAGTTTTGCAGGCAGGCTTCTTCATCTCAAGCAGCAGCTTTCTGTCTGTTGTGTTTGGCAAACCATTCGGCGCTTTTATCTTCCGCCATAGCCTAAAAACAAGTATAAAAGCATGAAAAGCACAGGTACAGTGAAAATCAAAAACATGTTGCATATTTATTGTAGAAAGTAAAATGTTGGAGCAACACCAACCTTATCAAGCAATTCATTTCCTCTGGGATCCACCATGGACAGCTGCCTGAATGCTTCATCTCCCACAAAGCAAATCTCATGGCTGTCCTAAAACAAATATTATACAGTTAAAATCTTGAACTGAGTCTCAATGATTGCAGCATTATTTAGGTAAGACACTTACTGGGTCAGCCAAGATAACCACTTCTACTGTAGCTTTACCAGGAGTGTCCAAGCTGACTAATGGTGTGAGAATTTTCTGATTTTCCTTTTTCATCAAGGCTTCGAGGTCAGGCAGCTGAGAAATGTAACAAAATATTGATGATGACAATTAAAATAACAATGATCATGTTTCTCCACTATTAATAAACACAGGGTTATGTCCATGAAATAATACTTTACTTGCTCCCTTGGGCATGAAAATGCTATTCTCCCAAATGCTGTTCCATGATCTACGGTCCCACTGATATCGTGAAGCTCCAGCTTACACTGAAAAAGATTTAAAAAAAATAAAAAAAAGATCACATGCAGATAAAAACACATTCTTTATGCATTAACACAGAACATAAAATACACAAACATAAATCCTCTTTATCTAATCTAGCAAATTTTGAAAACAGAGAAAGATGATATTTTTTTCTTTTACTCACTTGAGTGTCTCCAAATCCCATCAGCACTGTTTTCTTGTCCTCATTCTTTTCCACCACCTTCATTCCCAAGAGTGCAGTCCAATAGTGGGTTGATCTCTGGAGGTCTGATACTCCGAGACAAACCTTCTGCACAGGGTCTGGGAACAAATAATCACAGGTTACAGAACATGTACTTGTTTCAGTGTGTACTGCTCAGTGCAAAATAAATATAAGATGTGTTCTTATTGTCTTTTTTTTCATTTAATATAATTTGTTTTTTTTGATTAATCAATGATGCATTACTAAATAAGATGTTAAACATCCATCAAGTTCTTAGAACCCATAGTGATCAGTGTCAGAAATGCTTATTTGGTTTGACCAGGAGTCAATAAAATAAAATCAAATTACTTATTTCAAAATGTTTTTTTCAAAAGTTTTTCCTTGCTGCTGTCGCCAAGTGCTTGCTCATGGGGGAATGTCGGGTCGCTGTAAATTAAAGAGTACGACCTGGACCTGCTCTATGTGAAAAGTGCCCTAAGATAACATCTGTTGTGATTTGGCACTATATAAATAAAATTTAAAAATAAAAATAAAATGGACTTGACTCGAGCACTGGATAATCCACATAGACAACTGTGTGTACAGGAAAAAGACAACAGAAATGAGACTTGTATCACTCACCGTTGGGAGGCTGCTCTTTGTCCACCAGGTAGAAGGGATACCCTCCTGGAGCCTGTGTCAGGTACAGAGCTTCTCCTACCTCAGTGAGAGGCCATCCCAGACGTTTAGCATTGCTGACAGCTTGGCTTGACTGCAGAGTGAGCCCCTGAAGGCAACATAGAGATGACAATTGACTTATTCAAGCCTCCTGTATCCCTGTATAACAGCATGCATATATATACAGTATGTCGTTGTCCTCTGCAGAATTCCCAAATGAACTCTGACCTACCAAGAAGTCATTGCCGAGTTGATACTCTCCCACCCCATAATTGTATGTCAGCTCAGCTACAAAATGATCATCTTCTGGCCCAAAGCCAACCATTGTCTTGCTCCATTTTCCATCGTAGGGCCTGTATGGATACAGGATGAAGGCAGAGTTAGCATTAGGATGTTAATAGCAGTATAACTCGGTGTTAGACTAGAGTTCAAAGTTCAGCTATTATGAGATGTTTCATACCTACCCATTACACGTAGCTTTGCAACCTTCCTCAAACTCTTCATGGCGTAAAACCTATAATGCAGTAGAAAATAACAATTAAATATGAGAACACGTTTATTAAAACAGTCCAGTTTGTTTCACAAGCATGACAGAAGAGGAATTAGTCCAGGTTGTGCAACACACTGCGGCTGATATTAGCAACATCATCATAACAAAATTTAATTAGCGGCTTCAGTCGCGTCTGGTCATTAAATGAAGCTCCGGGATCAAAGCACCTTCATTCCCAGCACATCTCGGTAAAATGTGGCTGTTTTGTTCCTGTCACCAACTTTGAAGACAAAGTGCAGAGCTCGTCTCAAAGCCATGCTGTTCGATGGATATTGTGATGTCTGTGCAGGGCGCGATTAAGCTTCCTGGCGATCGATTTCTCTGTGGTCGATTGGTGAAAAGTAAACACAGAAATAGTGGGCATAGTGGACACAAGCTTTCGTTAACTACATAAAGCTTTGTTGTTTATATTAAGTGTAAGCGTAATGACTTTACGTGAGAGTAAAATGTTGTCTCTATCATTTCAAATGATCGTCGCTCATAGTTAAGTCCATTAGTGGTATCATCCATCGTCTCGCATTCTCCCGCGAGACAAAACTGTCAACTTCTTGATGAAACATTTAAAATAAACTATCAATAGTATATTTAAGATTGATTGGCTAAAACTTTGTTTAGTTCATAATGAATCTCCTTGTTTTTTCCCCCCAACTCTGTGTTTGATCAGTGCAGTGGATTAAAGTTTTATTTTCTGGTAAATTACCTGTTAAACCTGCCAACTTCCATAAACAAGCCCTTGACACATGAGAGATTGCTTTCAAGCACAACTTCTCCCTACACAAGTGTGTCTTGTGGAACAATCAACATGTTGTATACAAAAAATAAGACCATATTTTTTAAGGACCGGTTTTACCAAGGTATTGTTCACCAACAGGCGACATAGCTTCCTATGAAGAGTTTATCCAACAGAGAGGATTAGACATATCTTGCTCCCATCATTGCAGATGTTTCCTAACATTAGCAGGAATGTTGAAACTGAATTTAACAGATCTTTTCCCTCAATAAAGTTAAAGAAATTCATATCAATATTTTACACAGATACTATTCATTCACAATTTTAGACCCGATGTTTCCCCTTTATATTCCTTCTGCAAAAAGAAAGTTGAGTCCTTTTGTCAGTTATTTTATACCTGTACTCATTCAAATAACTTTTGGATTCAAATGTCCTTATTATTCTGGGAGACTCATAAGGTCATTATTACAGAAAGTATGGTCTTATTTTTGAATGTAAAGTCTAACAAGAGTGAAGTTGATAACTTGATAAAACTGCTGTGTCTTTTGAGCAAACATCATATTCACAAAGCCAGATTTTCAATGCGCTCAGAGAAACTTTCAACTTTCAGCAAATAAATGTGAGAACAGCCTTCTAGTGTCGAACTCTGCACATAAATCATTCTGCATAGAGAAGCTCAAACATTAAACTGGAGGAATAAGAAGCAAAACATATTTTTGAGTGGAGGGGCACTTTAAATTGGTTTGCAATATTTCTTATTCACTTTTTAAAGTTACATTTATTTATTTTTCACTTTAAATTTTTGTATTATGTTTATTTTACATCATACAATTTTATTTCTGCTCGTGTTTTTGTCATCAGTTTATTTTACCCCCCCCCCCCCGTACTGTTTGTAAAGTTAAAAAAAAAAAAAGCTTTTAGTTTGCTAATATTTTCTTGGCGATACAGTCCCACACATTGTATGAGTTATAAACATAATCCTAGAAACTAAAATAATTTTGGATGCGTGAATGTAGTTTAAGCTACTATCTACTGCTCCACAGTCCAGTCCAGTAGGTGGCGCTAATGCTAGTTTGCCAACCGCCATTAAAACTCAAAGAAGAAGAACTGGAGGCAATATTTTTTTTCTAGGATGGCGAAGTCAGGACCGCGCCTCTAATTGGCTAATTGGTTTACCCTGATATTCTTACCCTAACCCTGACCAATCTCACTCCTCATGTCTAAACCTAACCAACCCAACCAACGAAGACAACAAGTACTAGCCAACCAGACGCAGAGTAGGGCGGGTCATGACTTCGCCATCCTAGGAAAAAAAAAGGCGAACTGGTGGTGGCGCTATGTAGTATAATTTGCGTTAGAAACAGCATTATGTTAGACCAGCGAAGAAGAAACGGGGCAAAATGGCAGCTACCTACACAAGAAGCGTGATAAATTTCCTCTCATTAGAGCGAAATGCTCTCTTATCAAGAGGAAACGGGTTTCTTGTGGAGTCAAAAAGGTATGTGCGTGGACTGAGAAGGAGGCCTGTCAGAGTGTTACTTCCCGAAAACGAGACAGGTGAAGTCCTGAAGCAGTCTGAGCCAGCAGTGCAAAACATGAAGAGGCAAAAGGAGGCGAAAGTCACTGTAACCTCAGCGCAGCATCCCGGAGAAAGTGACCTTGTGAGGGCGAGGACCGGCGTGCAGTCACCCATGAAGTATGCTCATGTAGCTGCTTCAAAGGATCAGATTGATGGGCTCCGCTTCGAGAGGGCTTTCCCCGGAGATAAAAGACTGGCGTGAGTGTCACAGTGTGTTGAGTTATCAGGTTATAGTGAACGTGTAAAGAAAACAACACTGTAATTTAGTCAATTTCAGGTTGATCGTGATATATCATACATTAACCTTCCTGTCACTGCTAAATACTGACACTGACCCCAATGTTCCCAATATTTTGATCAAATCTCCCACTAACAGTGTGATGCATCCCTTATAGGATATGTTCACAATTTTTCAAGACTGTCTTAAAACAAAAGTGATGGGCCCAAATGAACATTGACACACATTGCCATAATCATTCCTCCTGTTCATACTGGCCATTAGAAGATCCCTTCATTATGTGATGGGGGACAAAAACCACAGCCTTTCTTCTGTGCAAAAATGTATTTTAAAGTTTATCTGAAGATAATATGAAATTTTAGCTGTCCAAATTAGTCAAATCAAGCAGATATCTTTCAAAGTTACAGTCTTTTTTTGTGCCAAAGTCCCTCTTTTTGTTACTATACTTTCACAGCAGCTCAACAGGGAAACACTGTCCAAGGAAACACAAAGAGGGAATTTTATACTAAAAAGACTGTAAATGTGTCAGATATTGACTTGAAGTGACTAACTCAGACTGCTGAAGCCTTATATGAGCTTCAGGTAAACTTTTAAATGCATTTTTTCACAAAATGACTGTGTGGACACATTGTGGATTTTGGCCCCCATCACTTACTTTGAAAACACATTTGAAGGGGATCTTTTAATAGCCAGCATGAACAGAAGGAATGAAAACCTCTTTAGTGTTCATTTGGGCACTTGACTGTTGTTTTATGACAGACTGACAGAAAAGTTGTGAACCTATCGTTTAATATAATTCATACAGTCTTTCCATTCATATTCTATATTTATGTGTTTATAGTTTGTGACATGGTAAAGCAGATGCACCTTTTTGTACATTTTTTGTTTTCATTGCTTGAAATTTACACTTCATTGCCAGTTTATCACACCTGTAGTACCTAAAACAAATAGTACAACAGCCCTGCAAGACATCTGGAGGTTATGCATAAAACCAATGTTACCTGAGGGAGGGAAACAAGTACAACACATCAGTATGTACATCAGTATATTGTGTCCTTGTGAGACCGACCTGAAGCACCTTTTTCAAAGCCAGTGAGACTGTCGCAGACAGGGGAAGGCAACACTGTTGCGGTCAGTTTCTCCCTTTCAGGGGCCAGGCCCACAGATCCCAGATTTTGGGGTGCAGGTGCCAAATCTGGCCCTGGGCCTGTGACAGTAGGTCTCTGAACACAGGGAGGCTCCACGGTCTCCTTAGAAATGATCTCTGTGAACCATGCTTTCTTGGGCCAACATGGGGTGATCAGAATCATAGTTAATCTCCCTATGCACACATGCTCCAGTGTAGTCTGGATCAGTGCCACCGGAGAAAACGCGTACAGGAGTGTCCGAGGCCACTGATGAGCCAGCGCATCTAACTCGAGGCACGCTTCTGTCCTGTAGCGAGAAGAACATAGGACAGTGCATGTTTTCTCTCAAGGTGAACAGATTGATGGTGGCTCTGCCAAACCGACCCCATATCTGTTCCACTACATCGGGGTGCAGTGTCCACTCTCTTGCCAGTGGAAAACCCCTGGAGAGAAGGTCTGCCTGCTGTTCAGTATTTCCAGGATGTGTGTCGCCCTGAGAGACAGCAGGTGAATGTGGCTCCATGAGAGTAGGCTGTGAGACAGAGAGAGGAGGGGAAGAGAGCACATCCCACCATGTTTGTTTGTGTGCAATTACACATGTATTGTTGCTGTGTACTACAACATGCTGTCCTGAAAGCAGACCCATACTGTAAAATTGCCTTAGTGACAGCTACACAGCATAGAGCTCCAGCAGATTGATATGCTATGACCTCTCCTCATCTGTCCATGTCCCATTCACATGCGCGTTCCTGCAGAGGCCTCTTCAGCCCCATTTGGATGCATTCGTGGTGACCACAATGCATGAGAGAACCCAGCTGAGAGGGGCTCCCTCACTCAAACATGCTGGATCTCTCCATGGGAGCAGAGCCCTAATGCACGATGGTGTGACCTACATCTTCTCCTCTCTCCGATTAAAAGGAGAACATTTGTCTGGCCTGCACCCAGCGCTGGAATTTTCACATCATCAGCAAGCCCAGAGGCACCACTGGAATCATAGAGGCCACTAGTCCCAGCAGGCGCTGGCACTGATGGAGATGCACAATGTGATGTGGCTGGAACAGAGGCCGACATCGGTTGAGAGCGGTCAGCCGGGGGATGATGACCGGGCTCGGTTGTCTGTAGAATCCAAATCCAGACCGAGAAAACAAATTTTCTGGGTGGGAGTGAGACAGCTCTTTTTCTGTTTTATGACAGATCCCAGAGACTGTGGGTGAGTCACCAGCTGTATCTCTGTAATATTGGCATGTGAAAATAGGTCCACTGCCATGAACCAGTTCCCCAGTCAAACCGACTGCATTACCTGGTGTAATGTCAGCATTTTGAACTTGAGCTTTCTCAGGTATTTGTTTAGTACCCTCAGGTCCAAAATAGGACGGAGACCTCTTTCCTTTTTCGTTACTACAAAGTAATGGCCGTAAAATCCAAACTGAGCTTTGTTCATGGGGACCCTGCTTGGAGCCTGTTTCTCCAGCAGAGAGTGGATTTCCTCTCTTAATACTGGGGCGCAGGATGGTTACAATGCTTCTGAATAGTGGAGGACGCTCCCTGAATTGGAGACTTAGCTGTGAACTACATTTCCCATGTTCCAATTCGATGCTCGTCATTCCTGCCAAGAGGTTTCTCTTGCAACTAGTCTGCTGAGCATTCACAGCCTCTGCTGGTGGACAGAACAGCAGCGACAGCGGTACTTAAGGGGATGCCCAGGACCGTGTGAGCTTGTATACAGTCAGAGAAAACAGGCAATTTATGTCTCACTGCTGCAAGCTTCTGTGGGAGAAAATAATTTCCTGCAAGCCGAGTTAGCTGTTGGCGAGGAGGCAGAGTCGGCCATGGCACTGAGCTGGGCTAAACACGGCAAAGCAGCCAGTTAGAAAACTAAATAACCGCTGTGTGAAGAGCCTTGGTAGCGACACCTTAGGCAAAGAGCTAGATGACCTCCAAGCAGGCAATTAAATCACTAGCAAGGGTCCTAAGAGAGTCAGGTTATGCGAGGTGAAGCGCAAAAAGATTGAGGAGCAGAGACTGTGCAGGGTCTTTTGTAGCCCCAGAGGAAGGCAGGACTTCTCCTCATTGGCCTTTTCAGGTGTTTTTGAAAAAGGTTCCTCAGGTTGGTCTCACGAGGATGGAATCCCCATACTGATGTGTCGTACCGAGTGTGCCAAGCGAAAAAGAACTTACCCTCATTTAAGTTGTGATGTTCAGTTTTTGTTGAAATTGAGGTAAAAAGGAGTTGGTTCAACTTCATTTTGGAGGCTGGAAACTGTGGTTGTGTTAAATTGTGCTGTGAGTTTCGTTTGTTTTGCTCCACCCTCATAGATATATGAAGTGTGGATACAATTTAGAGGCACTTTTTTCACTACAACACAAAACATTTTAACAGTACTACGGCTGTGATGGCATGGATTTTTTCTTACCATTGTGAAAAGCAACATGTCCCCGTGGTTTGGCAGTTCATCGACCCCTCCCCCTGTCATACCGTATATGACAGTTGTGGTTTATATTTAAAAAAAAAAAAAAAAAAAGCAGTAATAACAGTAATGAGCAGTAGGCATCACATTACCACGGTAATGGTAATGTGGTTATTTATCGTCACAGCCCTAAACAGTCTCATAAACTACAGCCTCAAAAATGATCATAAACTTGAAATAACACCTCTAAATCAGTTTATACTGGAAGTGATTACAACCCTGGTGAAGGTTGGCTTTATTGCAGGGCTATTGTATAACACTGTTTAACTTTTTGTACTATCTAATAAACAACAAAAATACATGTACCTAATAAACTGGCAACTGAGTGTATGTACTACATGTATATTTATTTTACTATTTATGCTGAACATCTTTTCAAATGACCTAGAAGTCATTTGTTTAGACCGTAATGTTTTTTCTCAGTCAACAGTTTTAGTTACTCCTTTATGATAATATAGGCCAGATTAACTTTCTATAATTCACAATATTTCCAAAATAATGATAATTTTATGCGCTGACAGTTGACACTGCCTGTTATCCACCTCTGTCTCCCCCCTCCTCTCACCTGTCCTGCAGGAGGGTAGTGAGTGTTGCACGTTCCAGGACGTTTCGGGAGCATCAGGGTAAAATCCTTCTGGAAGGCAGGCGTCTGATCTGTGATGCCCTGAATGCTGGCGCCATCCCACAGATGGTGTTCTTCAGTACTGTGGATCGGCTCCGAGAGCTCCCCTTAGACAAGCTGAAAAGGGCCACTTTAGTCAAAGTCAAATTTGAGGACATCAAGATCTGGTCTGACCTTGTGGCCCCACAAGGAGTGATAGGTAAGGGGTCACATGTTTTGTTTGTGGTTCGTTATGAAGTACAGATACTCTGTTTTGTTGTTGACTTCTACCTTTGCTTCTGCAGCCATATTTTCTCGCCCGGACCCATCACGGCTGAACTTTGTAAACACAAGTCATTCAGTGCCAATGTCCCTGATATGCGACAACATCCGTGACCCTGGCAACCTTGGGACTATACTGCGATGTGCTGCTGCTGCTGGGTGCCACAATGTCCTGCTCACCAAAGGTATGCCCATGTAATCAATTAAAAGTGTGAATTCCATCTCTAGAGAATGGCCCTGCCTCTGTGCTTGTCATTTTTCAAACCTCTCTATTTGTCACCAACAGGTTGTGTTGATGCTTGGGAGCCTAAAGTACTGCGTGGAGCAATGGGTGCTCATTTCCGTCTTCCTGTTTATCCCAGTTTGAGCTGGGATGATATCGAAAATCACCTCCCAAAACCTGTGACTGTCCACGTGGCTGACAACAGCTGTGACGAAAGTAGAGAAACTGGGGACGTACAAGTTAATGCTTCTCACAAACCCTCCAAAGCAGGAGACTATGGCTGGATCAGCGCAAAGAATAATCGAAACAACATGCGCTATGAGGAATACGATCTGGACTCTGACACCGATTGTGAAGATGAAGGACTTTCACTCCCCAGAGTGGACTCCAAGCTGTACCATGAAAGCTGGGCTCAGAGTCCCACTGCTCTTGTGATAGGTGGTGAGACACATGGTCTCAGTCTAGAAGCAGTCCAGCTGGCAGAGAAAACTGCCGGTCAAAGGTTGTTTATTCCCATCGTTCCTGATGTGGACAGCTTGAATTCAGCCATGGCTGCCAGTATCCTTTTGTTTGAGGGCAGGAAACAACTGTTAAAGCTAATTCAGACATCTGGAAGGAAATGGAAATCTAAAGCTGAGCGGCAGTTTTCATGATGTTCCCTCTAAATATAAGTATTGTGTAAGATTTCCTGTGTCCATTTATTCTTACTACCAAAGACTGAACAGAATAATTTAAATGTCCAATGTACGTCCTGTTCTGCAAATAATAAAACGCTGAATTTCAATCAGGGATTTGTGATGTGTTTGAATTCATGCAGTGAATAATTTATGCTTTGTGTGTATTTTTTATGGCTGCAACTAAAAATTATTTTCATTATTGATTAATCTGCTGATTCTCTTGAATAATCACTTTGTCTATAAAATGTCAGAAAAGAGATGGAATTTACTAGAGCCCAAGGTAGCATCTTAAAATTCCTTGTTTTATTTGACCATCAACCCAAAACCAAAAGCTTTTAAGTGACAAAGAAAAAAACAGCAAATCTTGATATTTTAGAAGCTGGAACAAGGAAATATTTGGTATTTTTGCTTAAAAAAATAACTCAGATGATTTATCAAAATTGTTGCTGGTTCATTCTGTCAGTCCACAACTTGATTTTCTTCTGCCTGTGCAGACTTGAATGTCTTTGAAAAAATGTCAGATGCATACAAGACCCACTGAGGTCAAAAACGTTTCCATCCCACCGGCAGTTTGCACTTAAACAAAGGGACTCAATCTGCATACCGTCTCCCATAATAAATGCAGGATTTGCATTGAGTTTCTTTGAGCCTCTAAACTGTAAGTCTTCTAACAAAGGAGCTGGCGAGTCATTGCATTGTGTGCATTTTACATATCAGAGAGCTAACTTTATTCATAGAACTTAAAAGGAACAGAAGTTTTTGCTTGCCAGTGAATTTTTAATGGGTGTGAAGTCATGACTGAGGATACAACCCGGGAGTAACAGAATATAGGGATTTATACATTCAACACTTTTCAAATGCCATTTTTTTGTGCCTTCAGAAATTACCTGGCCTTTTTCATTAGGGGACCTTCACAGAAAATCCCCATAATGACTTTGAGATGAGAACCACCGTTAACAACTGGCTAGAGATGACTTTCACTCACACCATAAACACACAAGACACAGGGGCTTCAAAACATCAGTCATTGGTCTGTTACAAGCAATTATAATGTGTTCTTTACTGTATGTGCACCTGTCATACTGTTGTTGTTGTAGTTTTTTTTTTTTTTTTTAAAACATGGCCATAAAGGCTTACGGCTACATCCAACTGAGTGTGTGTACATGTGAAATGCTGCAATCATTTTATTCTTTCTCATCACTGTTCAGAAACCAAAAGTAATAAGGAATAGCTGAATAAGTAGGTCCATTGGGTAATTCTCTGGTTTTCTCTAGAATTCAGAAATGCTATTGAGTGAAAAAAAAAAAAATACAAATACTTCTCTTGAGGCCAAAACAAACAACAGAATCTCCATATATATTACTGTAGGGACTATAGTCAATGCAAGGCACCACAGGAGAAAGAGAGGACATGTTTAAAAAAATGTTAAAATGTCAGTAAAAAGTGAGACATCTCTCTAACAGTCTGACAGAGTCAGGGGGGAGAGTGGGAGAGATAGGAGGCTGGGAAGGGTGAGGGGCGTAGGGTTTGATGATGGAGTGAGTCCCATATAGTATGTCCACTTTATATTTGGACTTCCTCTTTAAATGGGCTCTGGTTTGAGCTTTTCAGCCAGGAAGTCGTTGACAAATTGCTCCACTACGGTTGGCGTGATCTCCTCTACGTCGCGGACATACTTGGCGCGGGCTGACATGTCCAGGATAGTGAGCAGAGGCGCTGCTTCTGGGAGGTTAGTGTAGTCCCGCAGGGAGTCACTCATGTCATCCTGTGGTCAAAGAAAAAAAGAGTCATTAGGTGTAATATCACAATGGAACATTCCTCACATGGCATTTGAATTAACTTCAAACATGCAAGTCTACCACTGGAAGCCTTCCAGGAGTAAAGTCACTCTAAATTACGTGTTTCTCTGCTGATCATCAGTTCAGAATTGCTTTTGGAGAAGAAAACTACTTTAAAACTTACTTTAACACATTAAGATAACCACATACAGTAAAATTCAGCACTAACTGGCACAATCTTCATTAATGTGCACTTCTTGAAAGAGAATGTGAAACTCTCTTCTCTCGTCTTTCTGCAGGCAGCCTGCCCAGAGAGACCAGACAGTTGGTGCTTAGTCACTCATCCTGCTGTGTGCAAAGACAGGGGTCTATGCATCAGAGCATTTGAACAGTGTGTGTGGGCAGGAGACAGAGCAGTGCACAAACTTGTGAAGGAATAGGTTCAAAATAGATTACTGCTGGGTTTGGTGGGTACTTCAGTTTTATCCATTTGCGGACATTGTGAGAGGGCTTCACCCATGTTCTGCCAGAGGCCTGATATCACCCTTCACCCTTTAACATGTCAGGATTACAACCCCTGTAGCCATAGGTAACAGAAATTAATTCATACCAGGCAGGCAGGCAGGCAGCAACTTTCAAACAAGCTTCAAAAGGATCATTAATTAGTGAGACTAAATAAGAAATTACACTGTTTCGCAATTCAGCTTCAGTTCCAGGCAGGCTTGAATCTGGAGTTGGCATTCCTACCTTGACAGAGATCCATTATTCCAGTCATATCTTCTCTGAGTCAAATGGATTTCATGCGCTATGTTTTGTAAGGTCAAACAGTTCACTTATTAAATGGGATTTAAATGGGATACTCCTCTACCGCTACTATCATTTGAGACATTCTCCGCTCCTCATGACAGCATGACCTGGTTTCCCCTCCGCTAAGCTCGCTGGCTCAGAGGGAGAGTTGCGAAGATTAAAGATCAGTATCATATGGAAAAGATTATGTTGAAAATGCAGAACTAACAAGAAAGGGCCAGAGGGTGGCACTAAAACAAAGAGTTGGGCTTCATAGCAGGAGAGCCTCTGATGTTAATAGTTAGATACTGATTCATATGTCAAAACAAAGTCAAAGAGAGAGCGACTTTGGATGGATTTCCTGCAACATATTCTCACACTCAAGCCTCGCTGTTGCGTTCTCCCTTTTATCACAAAATCCACAGCTATTCTTGCTAAATGGATGAAACCACACAATCAGCTCTCAAGACTTCTCATTGAATAGCTTGGCTGTACTGCTACCTAAAAAGGATAAGTATGCCAAGATGAAGTCTGTGACCTCTACTTTGCAAAACTGCTAACAGATGGAATAGATGAGTTACACTGTGGTATTTTGTTGTAGGGAGCTAACTTCCTCTGAACGGAGCCCATTTTATTACACTGCAAATCACTATGCATTGACCACTTAATACTCACAGATGTAAACTGTCACTATGGACAATGCTGTTATGAGAGAAATACTGCTTTATTCTCCTACTACAAATAAAATCTCTCCCTTGCTTCCCTCTCTTGCAGCCGTACGATACGTAGATCACAGATCATCTGGACACACGGTGTAAAGAAACCACACAGAGAGAAATTCCGAAATCTGTCATCGTGGCCTTTCCAGCCTCTACGATATGAGGAGATATAATCTCTGCTTTGGCCTTCGCCTCCGTAGGAAGTCATGCATCTTCTTTTGTGTGGCTTGTGTAAACTGAGGTGCAGCCATTCCAGAGGACCCCCCCCACCCCCCCTCTGCCTCCCTTCCCCACCCCGCAGCTTGGCTCAGAACAAAAAAAAGACAAAGGGCCTCTTTGCTATAGCCTGCACTCTCTGCTGTGATAAGGCTCAGCGTGTGTTTACTGTGTGCAACCTGCTGGGCCATGTCAGGCTTATTCTGATTATTGATGCACTGTGGCATTTCACAGACGATGACCGTGTGATAAGACCTGAACTGATAATGATAACAAAGCTCCCCACTGGTCTCGGATGCGGGGCCGCGTCCATCAAACTGGCCGGCTTTGATATCTTGAGGAATGAAATTTTGAATATTATCTTTGAATGTACTATATTAAAGAGAAAACAGTAGAGGGATGACAGGATATGAGGGGAGAGAGATGGGGAACGCCGAGTAACGAAGGTACCCAGCCCGACTCGAACCAGGGACCTCGGTGCCTTAAAACCCAAAGCTGCCCTTTTTATTCCCTATAGCACATCTATAGTGTCTATAGTGCTATAGGACATACTGAAAATTAAAGCATCATTGCCTAGTGTTCACAAATATGTGATAAATACTCAGCAGATTTAACCTCATTAACTATGTTAGAACAGCGGTGTCCACTAGTTGTCCCTCTCTCCCTTTCTTGTGGTTTTGATGTAATCAGGAAGACCTATGGAGTCTCTAAATGTCCTTGGAAATCCGCCTAGACCTTATCATGAAAAAGAAAACAAAAAACAAAAAACAAACACTAAAACAGTCATACTGTGTTCTTCCAATTTGAGGCAGGTATTCACAGGTATTTAGTTTACAGTCTCATACTGCTCTCAACTTTTACAGACAAAAACACAGGCAGTTATTTAGACAACAAAGGAGACACTTTGACTGACTCTTTGGGAGGCTTCCTTTCCGGCAAGACCTTATTACTGCATATAGTCACTGTGGTTCAGGAGCTGCAACCATTTTATTTTGAGTGTGTTGTTTTAGTTTTTGCTCCAAAATAGGGATGGAGTGGAAGAGATTAAACAACTAAAGAACATCTCTCAAGCTACATGAAATACAAAACTTTTTGGCCAAGATAAAAATAAACTGATGAAGGCAGGATTTTTTTTATGTTACTCTAAAAGAAAATGAGCAGCACCACTCATGACCTACATACTGGTATACATATTTATATATTTCGTCATCATGGGATAGGAATGTTACTGGTTTTGCAGATATTTCTTCATAAATATAAGTATTGAACAAATAGAAATTTTGATCTAATGATGGTGCTGGCTAAAAAGTTAAAGGATTCTGAGGGGAACATGGATGTCTGAACCAAATTCCATGGAAATGCATCAAATCATTGTCGACATTTCCCTCAAATCCACAAATGTCAACTTCATGGTGGCGCTAGAGGAAAAGTCAGCAGATCACCAAAGTCATTAGGATTCATTCAGGAGTGGACAGACTGACTGACAGAGCCGATAGAGCCAGTGTGGCTAAAAATAAATAGATAAAGGCATGATTTGTATATGTAAGCCTACATAAAAAAGTACATAAGCTGTAGTGATTAGGCCAGCTTATTTTCACTGCATTTTTTGTAGCTAATACAAGAAACAAGAAACTTTCAATGTGTTTAGAATTAAATAACTGCTCATGAGGCAGCCCTGGAGTGTATAATGCAAACCATTGTAATCCAGAGTCAAAGCAATAATTCTGTTTAGGACACACACACACAAAAATCAAACACGGGGAAACAAAGCCTTGTAGAGCATAATCACAGACGACTGCTTCCCACAAAAATCTGTTCAAGTCTTATGTGACTGGATAATACTGCTAGTGTTCATTTTGTATGCAACAGCCAGTACACAGCAGAATGAAAGAACAAAAGATCTTTCGTTCTGCATTTATAAATTAGTAAACTGCTCCCTATAGTTTTTTTTCAGTAGGGTAAGAAGATCCTGTGTCATTAGGCAAAGCCTGGGCTCCCCCTGAGAGACTGCCAACATACTGCTGTCTCATGGACACAGAAAACCCAGCAGCTGGCCTGGCAAGGAGCGTGCGACTACCAGGGCTAACCCAGGCCAAGGTGCAGGAGTCTGAGCCCAGAGCCTGGAAGCGCTGGTCTCTGAACAACAGCATACAGCGCCCAAGACAGGAAGTGATATCTTGACCATGAACCCAAGCTGGAAATGAAACCTGGTGATTTCATAGCCGGTTGAGCTTGAGCCAGGAAATTAAACCTGCGCTACATGGATGTAAAAATATCTGGCTTAGCGTATGTGCCACAAGGGAAACAAAGCAAACCTAGACTGCAGCTTAAGCACAGGACACTTCTGAGCTCCAGTGCAACAATGCTGCTTTGTGTTAGGTCAAATAAATATTGGCAAGCACACAATGAACAGTATGAAAAAAGTATCATGTCAACTCTCGTCTTTCTGTAGACTTAAGGCTGTTCTGTGTACACATGTCAATGACATTTCAAGGCTGACATCAGGGTGGAGCAGCCTTGGATAGACACACACAGGGTTAGACAGTTAACACATGTGCATGCCCCATGGTCTGAAACCTGAGCCTGCCCTTGGTGTATGACACGAGAAACCAGTGCTGTCCTCCTGGACTACTGGGCATAGAGAACTGGGAGGAAAGGGGAAGCTGGAGGGCAGAGAGCAGGGGAACTGACGAGAGGCAGCTAATCTGGTAATTATGTCTGCTGCTGCTGTTAACTCCAACAGTCCTGGAAAGGTCGAGACAGAACAACATGAGATAACATGAGTTATGAAAACTGCACGGTTCGTCCCACGCAGGAGAGATATGGGAGGAGATAAAGTAGGAGATGGATGGATGATTTGGAGGCAGTGTAGGGGAGCAGAGCAAATCTGCTGACATGCTCTGGTTCAACCCATCATGGTAGAGGCACCTAGTTGAATCCTGGGTCATAGATAGGAGCCTCTTGAACTGTTGCAGGTTCAAGAGGCTCAAAAAGGGGCCTCTAATGCTGTCATTTCAACAATTGCAGAGGTGTTGGTTGCAGATATATTACTGTAGGTGTAGGCTGATAAGTAGGAAATTACAATACAGAACTGCATAAGATATGCTGGAGGTTGCTGATTTCTTGCTTTTCTTCATTTTGTGTGGATTATCTTCAACATCTGTAGTCAGTGCATCTCTGTATATCACTACTCATTATGTTAAAACTGATATGATCAATATTTTCATAAGACAAATGACCAAAGGCCTATGTGTAATGTAAAAGGGGTCGTTCATAGTGATAAATCCACAGAGAATTATCACTTGACTCTGGAGATCCCCTCAGCTCTATGGAGCTTTTATAGCATCTTTCAGCTCATTGTTTTGGTTTTATGACCTGCAGCTTTAATGTCTCAAAGGGTCATTTTCAGTTAGCGACTAGTTGGTGAACATATAGTGAAGCATTGAACAGCTAAAGAGTCCGATATTTTTCTCAGAAGTTGTTAGAAACCAAAAACAGAGCTAAAAGAAGAGTGAATATTGGACTTTCTTTTGCTAGGTGGACAGAAACATGACTCCAAATGCTCATGTTGCATATCTTTGTTACAGTTCTTAAAAAAAAAAAAAGGAATGCTTAGCAGACATGCTTGGTATGCTACATGTTCATATAAAATAATTCATGTCAGTGTATAAATTCTCAGCCTGATGTCAGTCTAGCAAGCTTTTTAAAGTCTAAGATATTAATATCTGTATGTGATGACTGAAGCACATTGCTGAGCACAGCACACTCACAGATGAGTTACAGTATGTTACACAAAAATACACCCCAACTTGAGCCATGCAAGTTTGTGTGAAATGGCATTTTACTCTCTCTTAAGTGGCTTTGAGTGGCTTATCTCACCTCTCCAGCCACAAAGAACAGCAGCGGCGTCTCCTCTTCCTTGGCTTTGTACTTGGCCATGAGCTTCTCTGCTATTGGTTGAATCAGCTCCTTGGCTGGCTCCAACTCGCCCTCCTCCTCGGCGTCTGAACAAACCAAGTAAGAGACACAGAGAGATGTTAAAAGTATGAAAAGGCAGAAAAAAATGGAGGGGGTGAAATAAATGCCAAGAAGCCACCTGGAAGAGGGAAAATGCACAGATGACTGAAACAGGAGGCAAGGAAGGAGTGATGACTGGTAGACAGATGAGTGAGGAGATGAAAGTAACTGTACCGATGGTCTCAGACTTGATTTACAATCCGGTCTGACCTTAAGAGACACAAGGGTGGTCTCAAATTTTGATGGTCATCTCTGTACACTTTACTTTTTTCCTGTTTTGTTATGTCCAACTTTGACATTTAGTTCCTGCCAGTCTTCACAATAGCCACAGCGAAATGTCCTGCATTCAGGTCAAAGTGGTTTTTGCAATGCCGTTCACAAACCTACTGCATGATTCTTCTTTGCACCTTCTGTATTACCATATAAATAGATAGATAAATACTAGAAACATTTTCCACAGACCTTTGGACCTTTCGACACTAGAGGAATTTTCCATAGAGTCTGACATTCAATATGCTTTACATAAATGCCACTTCATTCACGCACACAGAGCTCCAAGCAGAGCCCCGTGTGGAGCTGTGCTGCATCATAAATGCCCGTCCACTCACCCACAAACAGTACGAGGCAGGGCCCCTCGTGGAGCTGCACGGCGTTGGACTCGCTGAGCTCGAGCACGGGCCGGGGGTGCCAGGGAAAGAGCCGGCACTCCGGGTCATTCAGCACCTCCACGCGGCCCTGTCGCGTGATCATATGACCCTCTGTGTCCAGCAGAATCAGCGTGGGAATACCTGGGGAAGGAAAAGAGAAGATGTGTGAGAGAAAGACAAAAAGAGGAGGGGAGGAAATGGGCAAGAACACGGGAGGTGGTTTGGTCATTTCCTTCCAATTATTGCTTCATGACGCAGGCTGTTCCCTCTCCCACTGAGATTTTTTTTTGTTGTGTGGATGTTTTAGACATTTTCTAACCAGTGTTTGCCCTTCTGGTGACTTCTACTTCTCTCCAGCTGTGTCTGCTTTCACTCCTCATGTGCCCTCTATTCAGGAGGGATTTGTTTGACCCTTCTCATTGGCTTTCACCATCCTTGTGATAATGATCTTCTTGCCTTATTAACAGCTTTATCAGAAACAGACACCAACCAGGAGCACAGATAATGCATGAGTCAGTGTGTTCTTGTCTGCGCATGTGGACTGAAGGCAACAGAGGTGGGGGCCGTCATGAACTGCAGAGGTTTGAGTGCAGGAGAGGGGCAGTGTTGACTCGTCCTCTGCGCATTCCTCGCATTCTTTGCAGGAGAGGCCATGAGCCAGCTCTTGCTAACTTCATCCACAGTCCTCTGCACACACACAGAGGAGGGAATCAGGGGAGAGAGAGAGAGAGGGAGGCACAGAGGGAGAGGCACAGCACTTCCGCAGTGAATGAGACAATAAACTTGATAACCAGCCCACATTCCTCAGGCTGCAGGGCAATCTGTGTTGCTGTTTCACTGCCCAGCACAGAGAGCTGGCAGCCATTGTGCCACTGTTTCAGTACGTGACATAACTAGGCTAGGCAGATTGATAAAAAAAAACAAAAACAAAAACCCTTTCTTCCTTTGAGCTAGAACATCTGAAGCAACATTACAATATAAGGAGGATGCAGCTGTATAATACCTTGTATTCCATAAAGTCTGTTGAGTCGTGATCGCCGAGCCTCATCTGAATATGGCACCGCCAACCACGGCATCTCGCTGAAGTACTGCTTAAAGGACTCCTCTGACCTACAGTGGGTAGAAAGGACCAAACAGCAACACAACAGATGTTGATTCAGTGGCGTCTATTGACAGCTGAATGGAGGAAACAGATTATTTGTGTCCTTGACAGACAGAGACAGATGTGCGTGTCAATAAATATAATCTGGTCTATGTTCTGGCACAGTGAATCTTACCTGTCAGCGCTGACAAACACGATCTCAAATTTCTGACCCGACTCTTTGACAGTACGATATGATTCCACCAAGACCCGGGTCAAACTGCGGCATGGCGGGCACTAAGAGAAAGAAAGTGCAAAAAAAGAAAATGTAAAGGGAAGTGAATGACTGAAGATACAGCACACATAATGACACATACTTTCTCACCAAACGCCTTTTAACAAAATGCTTCTTTCATATATAGCACAGACCTCTTAAAACACTAATCCTGCTGTCATACTCTATCTTGAGAAAGTATTTGTTTTTCTGTGTGTGTGTTTAGAGAGCCCACACTCCAATCAGGCAGGGTGCGTGGTGGTATGGCTGGCATTAAGATGACATCAGAGTGCCATGGCAGCGAGAAGGAAAACAGAGCAGTCTAACTTCCAACCGCGCTCTCATGCTCACTAAATTCTCTCTGTCAGCATTTTCAAACTATTTACTGTGCTTTCCCAGTAGTGAATATATAGTAAAACGCAAATACAAGATTATTTACAGAAAGTTTTTAAACCACCTGGTAGAAGTTTGCCTTTAGAAACTCCTATCTGGTAAGAGTGAGATTGTGAAAACTCTGTCCTTTGTGTTTTAGAGATAGATATAATTTGGTATTCATGATCATATTGGCTTGTATATTTCCCTTTCCTGGTTTGAAAGGCTGCAGTTAAGCAACACAAGTTAAATAACAATAAATACTGCTAAAATTATCTTTGTTGCAAAATATCTAATAGAAGCACCAGTAGTCATCTATAAAAAAAATGGCACTTGGTCACATATGTTGATTTTAATATTGTTATGATGTTAACAGATTATTAAACCTGAAATAACTGCTTTTTTTGGCCACTTGGGGGCAGCAACACTGACATACAAGGCTGTGTTCAGACCAAATCCGGCAATGCTTTAAAAAACAGCAGCCCTCCCATTCATTTGAATGGGGGCAGTGCGTTAATGGGGTGGGACTACATACAGCTCAGTGAAAAACCGCAGCGGCTGACCAACAACGAAGTTGAACCAGGCTCAACTTTTGCTGGACTGCAACGTGATGTCACCCGCCAAGGCGCTACACTGGCCAATCACATAAGCGGGCAATCAGACCAAAGGCGCTGACGGAAAGAAGAACCTTGTTTACCATGTAGCATCGTATTACTCTGCTGTTTACCGAGGACCTGTGTAGATGGAAGAGAGACCTATCACTGCTGTGATGAGCTGTACAAACCTACAATGAGGGAGTACAAAGACGTAAATTGCCATGCACTCGCTTGGTGTTGTATTGTGTTGCAAGTTGAAATTTCTGGTTAGTATTTCTACTTGTGGTACAATCAGATATGTCACACATATGGACCATATAGTGACACGCCCACACTTCTGCAGAACTCTGCGTGGAAGTGCTGCATTGCTGGATTTGGTCTGAACGCGGCCTCATACCTCAGAAAGTTGATATGGCTAACAAACATTTAGCAGCTAAATGCTCCACTGTTTGATGTTCACCAGCGAGTTAAACCTGAAATGGCATTCGGCTGTTTGGTGCTGGGCAGGTAGTGTACTGTTCATTTTTAGAGCTTTTTCACTAGAACCTGCCAGCAGCAGCTAAAAATGACACTATGAGACTGAACCAAAATAGTAAAGTTGTGGGCCAGAAAACCAACACAATGAGCTAAAAGATGCTATTAAGATCCGCAGAGCTACAGTTGAGTGATAATTCTCTGTGGGTTAATTACTGTGAGTGACCCCTTTGACATACAGGTAGTCATGTGATCTGTTGTTAATATAAAAATATTGATTAGTGTACCTTTAATTTTTTTTAGGTTGCACATTATTTTGGTTCTCATAATTTCATCACATACAGTATGTAGTAAAGTACATCGCCTATTCCAATTTATTGACTAAGTGCATAATTCATCATCATTCAAGTTGATTATAGTGGATACAGTATGTCAAGCACTTTCATTGATCCAGTCATACACAATCATAACAAAATGGATGGTGGGAATAAGAGTGGGAAGCACAAAGCCTTAATCAATTCTCTGCTCATTAATGGACTTGCTCGGTTGCCATAGAGGTAAACACTGTATGCTGTGTTTTATGCTCATTATACTTTACACAGTGTGGTGTCAATGGTACATTACTGCAAAGCTGTATGTGGGCTTTTGTTTGCTAGTGTGTCTAACTGAACTTGGTTTTAAACTGAAGTTGTGTTGTAAAATATAATTCCCTAACGATGCAAGCATAAAAAGCAAATGCACTGTGAAATATACTGTAGGTTATGTTTCCCTGCCATGGGCCATTTCAGGTCCCTAGAACATTAGGGGAAAAACTTAACAACATTTCTGTGTAAATGGATGCTGAGGCCAGGTGCTGGCATTTCATATTTGTACAAAGACTTTAATAGCGGATAGATTTACATGAGTAACTGGGGGGAATGTGGTGTAAAAACACCGCAAATAAACTCCTATAATGGCTTTTGTGACTTGTCCTTTTCAATCTCGTATGGGTCTGAGGTTTGAGCCAACCTTCAGGCGTCACAAATCTCACAAGCTGGTCTCTGAGGCAGAGGCATTGGCAGCTGCTGTGCTGACTAGTCTCAGTGGCTTACGTTGCATCTCATCAGGAACAGTCCACGGATAATATGATGCCTTTCATGCATCACTGAGTCACGACCTTCACTGGCTATCAACAGGCCCAGCACAGAAAGAGACAATAGCCTGATGTCATTGGGGTGTGGTGACTGCTGCTTACTTCATAAAAAGGCCCAGAGGTGGTAGTAAAAGGATTGACAGGGATAGTTAATCACCATTAATGTAAACACAACAACACATTAAAGTCACCTCCACCCTTCTGCTCCTCTCTCTTATCTGTTTCGACTACTGCTCTACCTCTTCCTGCTCTGCCGCTGCTACCCTTTCTTCTCACAAAGACCTGAATGTTTTGACAGAGTTGGGGGGCCAGAGAGGTAAAAATCAGGACCTCTAATGTGGTTTCTTTGTGCTCTTTCTCTGCCCTCCACACTCACCCAGTGTGCTGAGAAGTACACTCCCACGTAGTGTCCCTCCAGAGAGCTGCTGTCTGTTGTCTGCCTGTTGTTCCTTAGCAGAGGCCCTGCCACCACCTCCGCAAATGGCTTCGGCCCCCAGGGGAACTCCAGGCCTGGGAAAGGGTACGGTGGGGAAGTAGAGGGGAAAAGAACGATTAGAGAAAACACTAGACGCTAGAGGAAAAGTCAAGGATCATCAAAATCATTAGGATTCATCCTCTGGAGAGTCTGTCTCTACAAAATTTCATGGCAGTCGATAGCTGTTAAAATACTTTAGACTGAACCAAAGTGGTGGACCGACTGGCGACCAACCAACATTGTCATCCTTGGAACTGTGTGTCTAGCATAGTGGGAAACATGTTTCAGGCAAGTAGAAGAACAACAGGCACTTTTTCTGTCTGTGTCATGGCTATTAGAAATCAAAGTCATGTTCACTTGTCATGCATACATCACTTGCAGGCTTTTTTTGTGACTGCTGTCATCTGCTTTTGGGAACACACAACAGATGCAAAATCTGGTTTTAATGATGACTGAAAGCTATGCCTCTCAAGCAAATGAAGGCTGCCAGAAATACTTCCCTCCCACTCTCTTTCACACTTTCATTTCCTTTTCAAGGTGTCTTCATTGTTACCCTCAAGCTCTAGAGATGCATTTGGTTCAGCAGAATTAAAAAGGGGGTAATCATAAATAAAACCTTGTATGCCTGGTTCATAATGGCCTCTTTATGTGAGCGCGGTTGTCTAGGGCTTCATTAGGCAGGAATGACACGTCTGCACTGCGCTGGCGCGGCCTTTTATTGTCGTCCTGATTGTAAAAGTGCACTCCATCTTTATGCTGCAGGCTAGTCTGCCGCCACTCAAGTCAGGCTTTTCATCGACAGTGAAAGGCACAGGGTCCCGAATCATTCCCCCGCCCCTCCCAGCCTCCATGTTCTGCAAACTTTTACTGTCCTTTTCCACCTCTAACCGTCGATGAATTGATTTGTCACGTCAGGAACTGCTCTCAGTCTGTCTTTTAAAAAAAATATACATACTGTTAATAGATATAGCTAAATTAAGAGATATACATAAGGAAACTAAAGCTATAACCCAGTGTTTCCTTTGAAAGAGGACGTATTGTTAGAAAATCCTGGCATAATCAAATGCTCATCTTTGCTACTGAGGCCAGAGATTAATCTCTTTTCTAGCCACATCTAGTTTGGAAGTACATTTAATGAATCATGGAAATAATACTGCAGGCTTGGACTGGCTTTCATTAGCCAGACAGCGTACTCTGTCACAGTCCTCGTGCAAAATCCATTCCGCTTCTCTGCTGTGCCGCCATAGTGCCGCTATTCTCCCTTCTCACATGACTAATATGGGTATGAAGAGCAGCGTTTTAAAGTGTTGAGATCTTCTCAGACACAGAGGAGAGGACGTCCTCTCTGTACAGGAAAGGAATGCAAGCCCGCTCTTGTTAATTCTCTGTCTCCACTTCAAAGTGCAGAAATTATAGGTTTGCAGATGAGGGAGTGAGACATGGACACGCTATAACATTCATGCAGCACCATAATTACGGAAGCGTCAACACAAACGTGGAGGGGGGGGGGGTGTTATTGCAAAAATGTTTTGGCCAAATTCTCAATGATGTGGCACTGCAGTATCTCCACAGCGAACTCTGACCAAGCATTTGGCAAATATCATTACAGACAATCAACATGTGTGTCGTGTCTCAGTGTTTGTAAGTGCAGCTTTGGTTACTGTAAACAATACGGTTTGGTTTATTTTGATTTCTCAAGTTTATCTTACTCTAATTTTATGTTGTGTAACTAAACTCTATGATATATTGTTGTAAATTATTTATTTTTAGTTGGATTATCAATACTTCAATCACTTACAGCACTGTGACTATTATAAGATAGATAGATAGATTAGATAGAGTACTTTAATTATCCCAAAGGGAAATTACAGTGCTACAGCAGCCACTTAACATAAACCGCAAAATGCAAAAACAATGAGGTAGGTAGAAGAAACAAATACAATTAATGGCTTAATTATATAATAGACTAACATATAAAATATAAAAAACATATAAAAATGTACTGTTTGCATAATATATACTGTTCAATGATGTTAATATGCTATATTACACTGTACATTGGTCAGGTGGATATTGCTGAGGTAGTAAAGTGCAGGATTATAATTGTTATCTGCCTCAGGGGAACTTTATTCTTTGCCAGCTGTTGTTTTATGGGTGGGAATGGGGGCGGGGGGGCAGTTGAGAGTGTAACATTAATAGTCAGAGAGTCTTATCTGAACCCTGAGGGAGTGAAGTTGAGTTTGTTACTGTTTGGCAATGTTGAAGAATGTGGGTTTAGACTGGTATGAGAGACAAAGTGTGTGAGAAATTGATTTATGCTCCTCTGTCCTCATGACCCTCGAATGTCTTCTTATTACCTCATTACACAAGAGATATTTAGGGTTGAATGGTTGGCGGTTGGGGTTAAGGTTAACCATTTAGCAAAGAGGATTAAGGTCAGAGCTCGAGGTTAAGAAATAAAATAAATCAGCAGGATGTACCATACCACAAAGTGAGTGTGTGTGTGTGTGTTTGTATGCATGTTTGTATGTGTGTGTGGGGTTGGGGATGCTGCCAGTCTCACCTTTGGGGTCATCTCTGACCACCAGTAAACCGTTTCGACACACCACCTTCCCCGTAGCTGCATCCACAAACACCAGAGATGGGATACTGGTCACCTTGTACTTGTTCCACAGCTTCATCTGCAGAGAGAAAAGGATGAGAGCAAAAGTTGGAGGAGGAAAAAAAGTGAATGGAAAGACCCCAAAAACCACATTCAGATTTATTTCAGTTTCAGAGCTGGAAAAACTGTAAAATTATGTCTTCAGAGCACCTGAAATGCTACAGTATAAACAAAACAAATGTCAGCTGAGCACCATATGAATTTTATAAGATGCAAACCCTCTCTGTTACATAAGAGACTCGAGAGACTTGTAGGATGAGGAGTGCAGTCGGCCCTGAGTTGATTTAGTGGAGAGTGAGAATCACACCGCTGTAGGGGTGATCTAATTTTAAAGAGGCTGAATCGGAGCAAACTCCTGCTGTCCCTGCTGTGTCATGAATAAGAGCAAATGGGGGTGAGGAGGATGCTGAAAACACGGCTTTTGCTCTGCAGCATGAAAAAGTGTTTCTGAGTGTTGAGTGCTGTGAATTATTGGAGCATTTTGGATATACGATTCACACTTTAACAGGCATTTATGATCGCCCGTTGGCCTTAAATCTAGTTGTAATACCTCCTATATGAGAAGTTGATAACATAGCCTCATAAAGTTAGAAAATACTCTTTACGAACAGAACTCTGTGCATGAACTGACACTATTTATAGAGTTAGGCGATTGGTGTAGTCCTTCACATCAAAGAGCAGATCAAGCATTTCACATATCTGAGACTCACTTTCCATATCAGAGGGAAGAGTCGTGATAGCCATGTCTTGTAAAGAGCAGCAATTCGGTACTGTGCAATGTTGCTGCTTCAGCAACTACAGAAGGAGATCCCTCGGCATGAAATCCTGTATCAGAACGTTCAGAAAGGAGAAGGAACACCGCCTCCAGAAAACTATTGTGTCTTTGAGATGCAGCAGTTTAATGGCCAAGCAAAAGACTGATTTTTCCTGAGTACTGTGCAGTGTGTGTTTCTTCTCCCTTCTCTTCCCGGTTCACCTGGTTCTTGGATCAAAATACCATAAAAGACTGCTGGGAATTATAGTATGCAAAGGAGAGACATATTTCAACATTGTAAAAGTGCTTAAAAAGGGATCAGTTACTTCATCTTTGCCAAACAAACGCATATTTTATTCTGCCATCTAATTTATTACATGCTGTACCAAGTCAAACACAGTACTGATATAATATAATGATTTGTGCTGTCTGGATGCTGCTCTAGTTATTCTAAGAGCCTAATGAAGTGAACACTGCTCTCCTCAGGGCTCAGTGAAGTAAGCCTGGAGTTTGGTTACCGTTGAGCTCCAGGTTGATGAAAACCTTTTGTTGCTCTTTTTTTTTTGTGAAAACAGTGACTTCACTGCAGGAGCCGAGCACGTCGAAGACTCTGAAATGCAGATTGAATAAAAGAGGAGAGAGTATGTTTTACTCATAATGTGTGTCCCCCACTCTGGTGAGTGTATGACAACATGTGTGACTAGAGGTCAACCACAGGCACTCTCTGACAAGGGGAGGTCAGACGTTCTGTCCCATGGACAAGACGACCTGGAGCCTTCCGACTATGTTGGTCTGGAAGTCCCTCAAAAAGCAAAATTCAGTGTCTGCCACAGTCAACAGTTTTACCACATGCTCCACGCTGCTCTGGAAACTCAATCTCTGCTCACAAATTGATGGGGTTAGGGGCATTAACTGTGACTGTCTCCAAAATTTAACGTGCCCGACATTGCATTTGCAGCCATTTCACTCTGCTGCCTGCTGTCACCCAGGCTGACGATGTGAGATTGAATGCCGGATTTAGCTGGACGAGTGTGAGAAGCTCTGTTCACACCTGGCATTAACATGCGTCTTGGGTGATCCGATCACAAGTGGACAGCTCTAAGTACGTCAGTTCACCCCTGGCATTAGAATGTGTCTCCACATGCGTCTCGAGTGACCACTTATGATCGGATTTCACTTACCCGCTCTATATGCAATAAACACATATATCATTTCTGTTTGCAAAGACCAAATGCGTTGTTGGTTTTAACCGGTGAGAGGCGGCAATGCACTTCCTGTGCCTAGTCTGCTGGGAGTTAAAAGAAGAAGAAGTTTGCAAAGATCTTGGCATATGATCTGATCTGAAATATGAGAGTGAACAATGCAAACAACACATTGAAAACCCTTAGCAACAAGAACAGACGGCTGTTTATGGGCATGTGGGACGAGCCAACATCAGCTCATCGGCAATGTAGAAAAAACTGTTGCAACCAGAGCATTCAGAGCAGTCTGAGGCCTGAGTATTTGACTTGCAGGGAGCATTTCTACATACGTTCACCTCAAGTTTGGAACTTTGACCATGTTTAACAGACATATAAATAACAATAAAATCACAAAAAGCATAATATGTACCCTTTAAGTATTAGACAAATTAAAACTTTGACCTAATGATGACTCATCCTGAGTAGGACATGAATTTTATTTCAAATTGGTGGTGGAAGAGTCTGCCAAAATCTGTCACCTAATATACATTGTCTATGATCATATTTAAATAACTGAAGCACAGTGATATTTAGAGTAGGGTAGAATGTGTGTACCAAATCTGAGGCTTTTTAAATCCTATCAGTGCTCTCTAATGCTGCAGCATCAAGAGAGCAGCTGAGAGATTCGTGTAACAATCTGAGAGGCAGAACCACGCAATTCCTCCTCTTTGTCTTGTCACTAATTTACTACATCCTTGAATCTTTTCTGCCTGGTGATTTGGCTGCAGATCAGAGTGCCCTGAGATGCTGAATCCTTTTAGGGTTTGGATCCGCCTTGAGAATGAAAGGGCTGTTATGCTTGTAGGGTGGGGGGGGGGATGACTGACCTTGTAACTACAACAGCCACATGTACTGGAGTCAGTCACAGACAAACAAGTGTCAAATCGATTTCAGCATCTTGACAGACAAGAATTCAGTGTGCCTTGGTGTGGTGACAGCTGAGTGTTGAGATTTCATTGTCATTGGAGGCGGTGGCTTGGCTGAATCTGCTTGTAAATCCAAAAATCTTCCTCCTGTATACGTGAGGAATTTGCAAAAGGTTGTACCGCCGTGACTGGAGAAAACAATGAAGACAATAGCTCTCGTAATAAAAGCGCACTCTTCCCTCTTCTGTCCTCCTTGTGAATAGAAAACATGAGAATCACATGCCACAGCGATCCATTTCACCAAAACACTGTTTCATTGTAGAGAGCCGCAGGCTGTCTATTATAGCGCAGACAATAAATACAGAATGTGTCATGATATGTTTTACTAAAAAACACACATAAATCATACTGTCAGATATGTCGTCACTCCTTGGCTTGAGAAACAGCTTCAGTCTTGTTGAACTGGTGTCAAGGATATGTTTGATCATATGACTCATGTTACAGACTAATAAAACAAAGTGTTATGTGCTGCTGTATGCAGACCTGAAACAATTACAAGGAACAGTTCAAGGAAGGAAATAAGCTTAGATAAGATTTAGATGAGAAGATCAATACCTTTCTCATGTTTGTGTTAAATATGAAGCTACCACCAGCAGCTGGTTACCTTAGCTTAGCAGAAAGACTGGAAATGGGGGGAAGCAGCTATCCCACCTCTGTCAAACGGTATCAAAATCTATTTCTCGAAGGTGCACAGTCACTTCCTGTAGTGTTGTTGTCACCGTTAGGTTGCCAGCTAGCAGAGAAGTGACTTTGCCAGGGAAAGAAATAGTAATTCCCCCTGCAAAACCACAATGTGTTGTTTTTACAATATGTAATGTGTTAATTAGTGAGCTTTAGAGGTAATGATAGGCGGATTCTGTTACCTTCTGGCAGAGCCAGGCGAGCTGTTTCCCCTCCATTTCCACTTTAAATGCTAAGCTAAGCTAGCCATCTGCTAAAAGTGGTATCAATCTTCTCATCTAACTCTCAGCAAGGAAGGAAATTTTTTTCCCAAAATGTCAAATTCCTTTCAAATTAATTGCCAACTTTTTTCATAACTGATTTTTTTTTGTTTATAAAACAATGTGAGGATTTGCTGCTTTTCACATATAGAATTTAAGCTATATCTTTGGTTTTTTGTCAGTCAGACAAAACCAGACATTAGACATTGTCACATTGGACTCTGGGACACTGATGGACAGTTTTTATATTTTATGTAATATTTGACAGAATAATTGGTAATGAAAATAATCTGCAAGTTGCAATCCTACACATATGAAATATATTTTTTGCATAAATTATCCAACAGAGTCCAAAAGAGCAGTAGCCAGTTTATATGTAAAGTGCTTATAGACTGTAGTCATCTAGATTGCATGTTGCCACTTCCAGCTTTTTCTAAAGGGTGCTTCTATTCATTATCAATGTCAGCAGAGTGTGTAACTATATAGCCGAGCAGGAGGGCTTGGCTATATATTTACACACTGGTTTAACTATGCCAATAACCCCTGTAGAGAGCCCACCAACTGTTAAGACTCTGGGGGGAAATGGAAATCCATACTAACAATCCATTTACTCTCCTGAACATGCAGGCATTAGCCTCACACTACGCTCGGTGCTCATCATGCTAATTGGATCACGCATGGTTGCAGATCCATAACCAGAAGAAGAGTGAATCAGCCCACTGTGGGGCCAGTGGATCAGCATGCTTGGACACACCAGGCCTACTTTACGAGGGTTGGAAAATTTTATATCATCTTAAATACTGATTCATTTTAAATGTAGCTGTTTAATGGGATCAATATCTGCATTAGTTTACTACCTGTACCCTTTCTAGACTATGAGTGAGTAAGAAAAAAATAAAAACTTCCAAGATGTCCACGTTTCCATGTTAAATGTCATGCGTGGTGATCGCTTTCACGCTTTTTGCACTGTTGCACTTTATGGTGACATTCTGCAGTTTAAAAGGAGGTTAGTTTAGGTTCCGGTGGTTTAAAACTTTTAAATCCACACACATCTGCTTCAGTTTTGGCCCAATCCCATTTGAAACCCCTGTAGCTCTGTCCTGCAGTGAAATTTGGCCTCTGTCAGTAACCGGTGGGTCTCTGCGGTGGCTGCTTGGTTGAGTGTCACCCTGTTGAGAGAATTAGAGTGGAAGAAATGTCTCCACTCAATGTGCCCAATTCACCTATCATTGTTCAAGGCCTATCTCCTCACAGATCTGCTTTCACTGGGCCGATCAGGCCTGAGGCGTCTGCCAGACACTCCCGTTCCTGCTTTACTACAACAGTGTCACTACAAAGGAAAGTCAGCCATTTACAACAGAGGGCATGAGCAGCACCCTGCTGTGATGCTGATAGCAGTGCGGTCTTTTATCTCTTGAGTACCATACACAGGACAAATGGTGATAATCCAATTGATATCTTGAAAATTGCATCCAGATAAACAACCTACAGTATTCACAATTCATAACTGTACAAAGTAGATTTGTGGAATTTAATTTAACCTCCTCAGAAATTCTCAAAGGCATTTATGATCGGGCAAAAAATGTTCCCAATATAATCTTCTATTGGCACAGTTCGCAGCACACATAACACATAATGTGCTCCACATTATTCAGCAAGTCGCGAGGACACTGAGGGAATCGCGTTCCAGTTTGATTTGATTTAAATGCTCAAAAAAAGAAGAGAAATAAAATTAAATTAAACGTTTAAACTCGCACGATAATCTCCTGCACAGGAGAGAAAACAGTCAGGTGATCAATGGCTTTGCATCCATCTCGGTTGTTAGTGTGAAGACATTTGATGGGAGATGGGAAGCTGTTTGTCTGATAGACTCACCAGCTGCCTCGAGACATGTTCAACAAAAGCATTTGTCTTTTACTGTGACTTTTTTATTGAGACTGCCTGCAGGCGGTGTGATCTCTGACCATAAAGATTTACTATAGCAGCGCAGGGGAGAGCAAGCCGGGCTGGACTTGCCTTTTGGCAGGCGCTGACGCAAGCGTCTTTAGAAAATCAAGCCATCACCTGTGTATACTGCACTCTGACAACAAGGATTGAATGAGTTTGGGGTTAAGGTTGTACAACATGTTAGTGCACAACAGCATCAACACACCATTCATCATGTGTCAGGCTACTTTCAGGTTAAAGTCTAAAACATTTTTCTTTTCAGTTCTTAGGTTGAAGACAGATGAGAAAGAAAACTTCTCCTGTCTTGCTCCCTACATCTCCACACTACACCGCTGTACTGTACTCTAACTCCCTTTTGGCTGGGCCCCCGCAGCCAGCTTTGACTTACATTCCTCCATGCTACACCCCGCCTCTGCTCAATCTGCTCCCGAGGCTCTCAGTAACTGCCTGTATCCACTTCAAAACCCTGTTGCTGCTCTTCATGGCTACAAAGGGAAGCCTCCCCTCCCACCTCTTAGCCATACTTCAGCCCAGCTAGTGTGTGTTACTTAGCGCCTCCATCTGTGCTTCTCTGACCCGACTATCGCTTTACCCGGTCAAAAGTCCCCACCGCCGGGGCTCCCGTGGTGGTGAAATACACGTCTTAAAGCCTGTGACAGCTGCACAGTCGCTGCCCCTTCTCTGTGTGGTGACCTCTCTCTTAATATGCCTCAGCACCATCTCTTTTGCATGTGGATATCGTTTTGCCTTGCATAATCCCTTACAAGAACAATGACTTCATCTTTCACTCATTTCTGCACCACTGTTGTCACACGATTTACCCAATTTCCTACCACCGAGTGGCAGCTATATTTCTGAAATATAAAAAGAACAGGCCGCTCACTCCAACCTACTCCACAGTGCTCATTACAGAAGGCTCATCCTGCACTACACAGCCATTGTGATGGGGATATGCACTTCCCCGAAATTGTCGAGCCGAGAGCACACAGCGGGCTTCACATCATGCCTCTTCAATGCAAAACGTTGCTGCCATCTCATGTGTTTCATTAATCCCGTAACATTCCTCGGCCGAGCCATTTTGGTGGCGGATCCTCCGCGCAGACGGGAGACGCTGGCTAAATTGCTTTTTCGATGAAGACCGCCCCGTCGCCACGGCAACCCCTTCCCCCTTCCCCTCCCCTCTCCACAAAGTCAGGACATGTCACAGAGTGCCAGACACATTGTGGGCTCTTAGTTAATAATTCAGTGATAAATTAACGGTTTTGTGAGGAAAACAGGTGCCAGAACGTCAGAGGGTTTCGGGGAAATAACCGGGCAGAAACAGAGTGGAGAGAAAAAGAGAGACAGAGAGAGGGAGAGGGGGAGGTGGTGGGTGTTTCGCCCCCTCCAGCCTTGTGTGAAGGCACAAAAGCGACCCCCTGAATACAGGCTTTAAATCCAAACTTGGACTCTGCGTGGCGAGAAAGTTTTTATGTAGTGAAGAACGCAGTGTAAAAAAGCAGGGGGGATTGTAAAGGAGTAAAAAGCTAGGGCTCAATAGGTATCTGCAGCATTGTGTCTCTACAGGCGTGGGCTGCCCCTGAGGCCTACATTCTGCGAGGTCAAAGGTCAAGACGGCAGGGGGTGCATTCTTCGCTCCCAGTGCTGTTTAGACCAGTCTGCCTGCTTCCCTGCCCCCCATACACTCACTGTTCTTTATTTCTCTCTTGTCTATCCCTCTTTCTTTATGATAAATTACAAAGAGCAAAGTGTAAACCTATTACACACACACACACACACACACACACACACACACACAGAGACACACACACACACACACACACACACAAGCCATGTCTGCACTACTGTGGAAAAATTTTGATTGCATCCCTTCTCTGCTTTGGCCTTCCATCCACCCATGCATCTGTCTGAAAACACTCTTCGTCCGAAGAGAATAAAATTAAAAACATCAGTCATGTGTTGCAGTGAGGACGTTGATGTGTGATTACCATCTGATCTCAAGCATCTGTTCGCCATGTGATCCATTTTTGAGAACCCTGACTTGCTGTCGAACTCGCTCCTCGTGCTTGATTGTTGTAAATAACGATTCATCCTTTAGTAAACAGTGAGCAGCTTGGTGGTAGATGGGGTAAAGCTGCTGTCGTGAGCCAACTGATCACTAGAAAACTCTTATGAAAACAATAGCTTTTGTTATTTCAGTATGGACAACACTGTTCCTAATGAAATTAGCTTCTGAACTCACAAGAAGCTCTCACAAAAAAGTGCAAAGTAGATGTATTAAAAGGAAAAAGTTTATACGTACATATTTATAACATTTGATCTTTACCAACATAATACAATTTCGAGCAGATCGAGAGAATTGTTTGGACAGATATACTTTCAGAAAACAATGTGAAAATGTAAAGCGGCTGGCTGGAAAACTTTCAAAGTTTAAAGAAATATGTCGATATTTGCTGCTGAGAGTTAGATGAGATGTTATGTGAAGTCAAGGCAACATTCTTGTTCAGGTCAATCTCTGCAGGTCAATCATTAAAATCCTGCTGAAAGACCGAGTCAAGTGAGCAGCAATGATTTACCTCAGCGCGGGTCACAGGATGACAGAAGCTCGTTGTGTGAACATTGTGTCGTCATGTCTCAGGTAGTAGTTTCTCACACCTTCTACCATCAGCCTGCATCTCATCAAGTCGAGGCCTGCAGGGCCTAACAGACAGACAGGGATGATAGAAAGCTGGTCTGGCTCTGGACCAACTGGACCTGCTCTATCAGTTACCTTAGCGTGACCCTTTGAGGCGGGCATTATACGCTTGCTGTGATCGGCCAACTCATGACTTGGAAAGCCTGGTGCATTTTTTGGAAGGTTTTTTTTTTTTGTACGGTGTGTGCCAGAGGTGATACAACACACATACACACACACACACACACACACTCTCTCTCTCCCTCCCTCTCTCTCTCTCAACTGTAATCCAATGCCGTATGGGATGGATTCTGGCATCAAGTAAAGTCAAATATGCACAAACACACACACACCGTAAAACGTCAGAAAAGCACTTTGTATAGCCTCATTAAGTCTGTGCCACTGCAATACCTTGAGGGATCTCAAGCCATTACATATTAATAATCAGACAAAACACACATTAGAATAAGCCTTTCAGCACAACTTGATTTTCACGCATGTGCTCTTTACACTTACTGCTCAATTAGCTACAGTCAGCAAACAGACTCAGCAGCCGTGCATTCATTCTACCAATAAGACTCCATATTATGGTTTCTGTGGTACCCTGGTTTCCTGGAGCGCTGGCGGAGGGGGGGGGGGGGCGGGGGGTTGAGTGTCGGGTTTAGACAGCTTCCCTGTTGTGACCTCTGTTTGACCCTGTATTTAACTCCCACCACTCCTCCTTTCGCTCGGGAACCCTGGGAAGTCTGCTAGAGCTGCAGCTCAATTCCTGATCCCATCGCAACACAACACATTAATATTTATGGAAATTTAAGGGGAACATTTCAGACACATTATCAGTGTTTCGTGCATAATCAAGGCAGCTCTGGATTCTTTATGCTCCAATCTATCCAGCACATCTTTACATTTAGGTGGCTGGTTAGCACTCTGTTGTGTGTGGGGTTTTTTTTTTTTTTTTTTGCTCACTTTTGGCCAATTTATAGCGAGACAACACATTTCATGCATGTAATTCAAATGATTTAATGACATCTCATTGCATCCTTGTATTACCGAGCGGAAACCAACCAGACATACAATACTTAGACTGCATGTCTAGAGTCGCAATGATTAGTCGATAGACAGAAAATGAATCACTAACTACTTTGAATAATCCATTAATCGTTTTAAGTATTTTTTAAGGAAAAGAAATACTAAAATCATCTGATTCCAGCTTCTTAAATGTTAAATTTTCTGGTTTCTTCAGTCGTCTTTGATAGTAAACTGAATCTTTGACTTATGGGCTGTTGGTTGCAACAAAACAAGACATTTTAGATTCAGGCCTTTGGGAAAAAATGATCAATATTTTTCACCATGTTCTGACATTTTATAGACCAAACAACTAATTGATTTTACATGTCAAAATAAAGGCACCTGTATACCATGTGATAACAATCTTAGAAGATTGTGAAGCCGGCCAGGTATGGGTAAAAGAGGGTAACATGAAATGCAGATTTTGCAAAGGTAAAGGTAAGGTAAATATGAATTTTAGCAGTATTACGCTACCTCACCAGTGTATTTCGCATAATTTCATATCATTCTGTATTATGATTGTTGGTTAGTAAATGTGGGTCGTAGCAGCAGTCATAGAGTGAGACTGTGGTCTCAAATTTCAGTGGACTTGCTGAACTACCAGTATTTTTGATTGACGACCAAGGATTTCACCACGGTTTTTTTTTTCCAACTTTCATCTTGGATAGCCCAAAATCCCACAGCGTGAAGGGTCCTAAACACCACTGCACATTTTTATTGTCACCCTCAAGAAGCCAGATAGACTATTTAGATCTTGAATAATGTTCTGACCACATCCAATAAAGTATAATATACGCGATAAGTGCCACGATGCTGAGACACTGCGTACTTGGCGGCGTACTGTGCATTTTCTGTCCAATTGTACCCTCCACAGCCAGCAAGGAGTCCCATAAACCACAATGACACCCTGAGTCTGCTTTACCTCATAAAACAGCAAAGACTTCTAACAGAGGTAGCACACTGAGGCCTCAGCGCGTGAACACACACACACACACACAAATGTAAACTATATATAGCCATGTGTATCTAACTCCTCCAAATCTTCAGTAAATATCTAGTTTCTACTGCTGTGGGCTATGATGCACAATGGTGGGCTGCCACATCAACAATGGTTCCCATTTCCTGAGGGAAAGGATGTTCTTGCTCTTGCTGTCCGTGACCTGAGTGAGATTTTGTTCTAAATGGTGACATTGGGTTACATGGTGACACTTTATATCCAACCGTTAACCTGTTTCGTCCTCTAGGCTTATGCTCATTAAAAGTCACATCTGTTTGGCTGTCGCTGCAGACCAGCCCGTTTTATAGCCAAGCTGTACATCTGGGCCCCTCTCGTATCTCTCACAAGCCCCCACCCTACTCCATGCACGCCTTATTCTCAGCTTATCCCACCCCCTGACACTTTTCACAGCAGCCGCGACAGATTCAGACTCCCCTAAGCTCCCTCTCCAATAGAATCTGCCCATATTGGCCTGTTGAAGAGCCTCATGGGCTCAGATTTCATTTCATCCAGATTAAGTATTTCACAAAACATCGCACAAATCAAATTTCCATCATGGCTGCACCACATGTCTGGGGCTGCAGAGGAAAAAAAAAGAAAAACCCTTCACACAGGCACACAGTTTCATTAAACAGAACATATTTATGTTATCCATATTATTAAATGAATAACTTCTCTATTATAGTCAACAATTAAAAAATACTAAAGTGTCTGACAATTTGAATGTCCTGAAGTTTTATCTTAAGACACACAATTAAACTAAGAGTTTTAAGAGATTGGGGACAGTATTTCACTGCATTTACGTCAACTACAGACTGTCTTACAAACCAGGATTAAAAAAAAAAAAAAAAAAAAAAAACAGGATAAAGAGTAGATAAAAGGAAAGACAGACAATGGAAATAAAGATTCAATTGAGAGGAGACAGTCAGGCCTGGAACAACAATAAAACAGGACATAAAAGCACATTGTAAAAATGCTTCCCTGTACAACTGTGCTTTGAAAAGTGATTTAAAAAGATGCTACTGATCTGGCAGAGTATTGCAAACGTCAGGAGCTCTAACAGCAAATACCAGGTCACCTTTTGTTACAAGCAGAGTCCTTGGAACAACCTGTAAGTGCTCTGCCAGAAGACATGAGGCACCGTCCCCCCACCCCCTCCTAAGTAGTTATAAAAAGGTCTGACGTGTAGCTCAGAGCCAAACCCCTGCTGAGCCTCAAAATAAACATCCATCAATTTTCCAAATACTTAAGGGTCAGGATTGTGGCGGCAGCATAGCAAGCACAGTATCTTTTTTTTCTCCTCTTACAACTTCCTTTCAGCTTCTCATGGGGAATCTCCAAGAGCTCCCAGGACAGCTGATGCACTGGAGAGGGAGTATTATTGTGTCACTACATTAAGATGCATCAGCCAAAATAAGCTACATACTGTCATATCTGTAATGTTTCATATAGAGACTGTGGCCAGAGGTGAAGGTCAAACAAGCAAGACCCAGTGTTCATAACTTTTGGCATTAAAAAAGTGTTTTTGCATGTTTTAGACCATTAACTACAAACTACATGTATTTTACTTTATCAGTTTTCTTCATTTTAGGGCTGCAACTAACTGTGAAAAATGTAAAAATCAGTTTCCCAGGACCCAGAGTGGTCTTTAAATTGCTTGTTTTGTCCGAATCAAGAAGCTAGAACTATGTGATTTTGGCATTTTGGTTAAAAAATGACAAGCAATTGATCAATTATGAAATTAAATACTTGTCTGTTGATTTGTCAACCAACCAACCAGTCGTTTCAGCCCTAAAGAATTTCCCAAATAATACAGTATGTTCTGCATTCATAAGTCATTTTGTTTTAAAATCCGGAAGACAAATAAGCCAAAAATAGATGTTATGAATTTGGTTGTTTTTCCACATTTATAAAGTTTCTGTTTTAACAACTATGAAATCTCAGTTGTGGAGTGCTCTTGAACACACCAACAGGGAATTTCTGAAAAACCAAATTACCAGCAACAATATACACAACGTGAGAAAATAATTCAGGTGATGAAATGTTATTAGCGGAGGATTACCGAAGTCAAACAAGTTTCATGTCGCTGCACGTTCATTTTCAGGGAACACAATACTTGCAGATTTAAAACAAAATAGGCAGTATAGTCCTTTAAGTCTTGTTTGTTACGGGCAGCAGATTAAAAAAAAAAGCACCTTTTTTTTTCCTTTTTCCTCTTCTATCTTTTTTATCCTGAAGGGCTGGGTGATAATTCCTTCCCTCTTTCCTGTCAAGCCAGTAAAGACGAGTTAATTTATGACTGGTGTCACTTTACATCGCAGAGTTGATACTATTTATGAGACCACATTGTTGTCAGGGCAGGCGTGGTCTGATGTAGTGAAACTATATACACTTAAAAAGCATGCCTGTGTTTTAACTCAACTAAAGAGGGACTTTTTCTATGAGATATGCATTGTGTTGCTTTTCACACAAGATAAGTTAACACCATATAAGCACTGTTAAGTCTTTCACTGTTACATGCTGTGTTGACAGGCAACACAGAAAGTAACATGAGGGTTTTTATAATTGTCAACAAACATCTGACAGTGAGAATGAATCAACAGCAGCAGCGGAGATGGTGAAAGAAGGTTAAAACAGACAGACAGATAGGAGGGAAAGAGACTAAAAGAGTCAATTTTCAGGGTCACATCGCCCTGGTGGAGGGCTGATTGACAGGGCAAAGCACTGGTTCAAAGTTCAAGCCTTTAATAGCCAGGCTGAAACAGCACAGCCTTCATGCCATCCGTTCACGCCTAACCTCCATGCAACCCCTGATCCGCCCCGACACCACTGTCTCAGCTTCTAAATGAAACCCTTACAAGGAAAAAAAAAAAAAAAAAACCTTTTAAATAAACATTCAGTAATCTCTCTTCTCACCGTCTTCCCATGTTGTCGACCTGAGGGCCTCTTTTAGAAGGATTTGTCTTGTACACACCTGTAAAGACTCCAAGGAGCCAAGCAGAGCCAAGAAAAAAAAATAGCTACAGCTTTTTTTGCTTTTTTTTTTTGGAGTAATTTCCATTAACAGAGGTAAAGCAGGTGGTCCAGTGTCTGCGCTTGAAGCTTCCACTGCATCAAAAAAAAAAAAAAAAGTGAGCGGTGTGTTTGTAATTCAGCTCCACAAGCCTGACAGCGCAGATCTGAGGCCTCCCACACATGCAGGCGGAGGTCACCAGCCCTCACTAAGCCTTGGCTTCCTACAGACTCTTCTGATATCTTATTTCCACAGTTCAAGGGCTTTTTAGACAAGATGATGTAATCCTCAGGCACAAATCCTCCACTCAATCCAACATATATCCATTATTCATTCACGTTTTTTAACTGTTGAAAAGCCTGGAAATGCTCGGGCCACTGGCAATTAAATACTGTCAGAGTAATAATGTTTGGTTGGAATCAATGGCCTCGCAATGAAGGCTAGAGAATAAATTAAATGTGGAAGAAATGACGAGCTTGACACGGATTTAATGGTGAATATCTCAGCTGAATAAGACAACAGGACAAATTCTATAGTTATGAATGCTATAATTTAGTAAAAAATGAGTTCCCACAGACAAGGTAGTTACAACATAGTGTTATAAAGTGATGTAACTTAAGATGTACACCTCCCTTGAGCAGGTCTAAGTCATACCTTATTAAGTGTTGTCATGGTGGAAGGGTTTGAAAGATGAGAGAGATTAATGAGAGCTGGAAAAAAATGCCGCTGTAACCACTCTGTTGTTTGTGACAGACACTGTGGTGTTATGTGTTGACTTTTGTTTGATTTATGACCATCTTCATCTCAGTAAAAAAAAAACAAACACAGACTTCTGAAATCATTAACGAGGCGATGTTTGATGGATAAACACACATTCCATAATATATTATCTTACTTTCCGTCTCTAGTCAGTAGTGGCTTTTTCTCCCATTTTCAATACAATACAACAAAATACTTTATTTATCCCTGTAAGGGCAATTACATGCAGCAGTTCACCACCCAGATCAACAGATACAGAACACATGTAGTTAATAGAAAAGAAAGAAGCTAAAAAGATTGAAAGGCTATAAACTTAGAAATGAACTATATGTGGAATTGTTGGAAAATAACTATACATACCTAAACAACTATCTGAAAGATACACAAAGTAATGAGGCTGTACAAGCGTTTTACCCGAATGCTGCAGAGGTTGTGAGACTGGTTAGTGTGAATCTAACCATATAAAAACATAGCAGTTAGTGCTGACTTTACTATTGCGCTTACGATCAAACCAGCAGTCTGTTGCAACAGACTGTTGGCTTTAATTTCCCCACAAATCAAGCTTTAATCTCAATTTCATGACAGTGTGTTTGAGATACATAGCAGGACACCGAGGCTGACATCTGAGCAGCTCATAAGCAATTTCTCGTTTCATTTTCTGCACAGACATTATTTACTCAGTTAAAATGGTGAGACTTTTCTTTGTTTTTTAGAACAGTTCATCTCCTGTGTTTTAAACATTTCAGGCTGCACAACGGAGCAACACAGACCTCTGTCTCACAGTGATTTGTCATCAGGCTTAAAAATTCAAAAAGGAGAGGAAAACCATTAAAGCGTGCCAATAATCAGGAAGAAAAATGCAGTGCGGCTTTGTGTTTCAGTCCTTTACCAGAAAGAGAAGATGACAAACAGGAGTACTGCAACATTTGTTAGCCAACAGCATCTTTTGAAGAGCACAACACAATGCAACTCTAACAAACGAATCCAAAACTGAAAATGAATCACTACTGCGTCCGTAAAGTTGTGACCATTAGCTCATGTGACCTTTTGTAGTGAGTGCAAAATGGAGTTTGGTTCAAAGGGTGGGGAAGGGGTGTCCTTTCCCGCTTGGACTTCCTCCAACAGTTCTTTGGACTCAGCTACGGGAAACCTGCACATAACTGCAGCCAAAACAAAATGGAAGAAAAGGAAGAGGCGAATGAACCTGAAATGACTTTCCTGAGCTGCTATAGTGCATGAAAAAAAAAAAAAAGCACACTGAATATTCTCTATCTTCATCACTGACTGGTGTGTTTTAAACAATTTAGCAAGCATCTTACATAAGGAAACATGAGTAAGCCAAATGCCTTATAAACCAATTTCCTGAGTGTGATCCACAGTCTAAAGATAAAGCAAATATGGCGTCCTGCTAACGAGAGAACCCTGAATGCATTATTGTCCTGCGCTGGTTTTGAAAAGCTGTCCAGGGAAATGTGATTAATGTTTTCCACAAACTCAAAAAGAGGAAGTCCCAGGAGATTTGGACAAAGAGGGAGAGAGAGAGAGTTGCACTTTTCAAAGTAGTCAAGTTCAGTACTAGGCTAACATTAAACTGAGGAATCTGTTGCCAAGGAAGGAGGCCCTCCCATTAATGTGAGTCATGGAAGACCACAAGCAGCGGTCATAAAAATGCAACAGCCAAGAGCAAATTAAATGCCAAAACAGGGGGGAAAAAAAAAACCTCTGAAATGGTTTTCCATGCACCTCCAAATCAGGGGGAAAAAAAGATAATAACCAGCCCTTTTTTTGTCTCAATAACTGTCCTCATTAGTCCAGATGTGACCGGCACCGTGCAACGTCATTCCCCATCCTGACGGCTACCATTGAGCTGCGAGCGGAGACAAAGAGGACACACATGGGCGAGGTGCAGCTCTCCCTGCGTCTGTGGCCGTCTGGAATGTGCTGCTGGTTTACTGGGTTTATAAATAACCGTCAGAAACAGACAGACACAAAAGGCGCTGCTGTTCTGAGCTGGACCACTCTCACAGAGCAGCCTCTCCGCCCTGAAGGTTACTACCAGCGTCTCACCGGAACAGTTAGCACCAGTGCCCGATCCACCCACCCACCCAGCCTGCCTGCCTGCCTGCCTGCCTGCCTGCCTGCCTGCCTGCATGTGTGCATGTGTGTATCCCTGCAGCTCCAGCATCACCAGTCTGGATTCAGAAAAGAATGGTCAATGCAACCTTTAAGAGCAAAGAAAGTGCTAGTGTGTGTGTGTGTGTGTGTGTGTGTGTGTGTGTGTGGAGGGGGGGGGGTTAAGTTTAGCCTATTTTTTTTTTTTTGCCAGATGACAGCTTTTTTCACAACCATCAGACAGGTTTTCTCAATAAATTGTACTCAAGTAACTTTTCAACAGCAACACCTGTCGTGGTCCAGATGTGTTCATTTAAACCGGATGTTATGTATAAAAAAGTGTATATTGTTACAATATCTGTCTGTCATGTCTGACCCCTCTCACCCCTGCTAGCCCCTCTTCCGTAAACTCCTCTCAGAGGAAAATCAGACTGAAACCCCCCAGAACCAGGACCACCCGTCACCTCCACAGCTTCTTTCCCCAGTAAAAGACTGTAAACACAGCAAAACTTCACCTCCATATCGCAATCAAAATTCATATGATCGTTGACTATATATATAGAGAGAGTTCATTTACATTCAAGAGTCATGGCACACACAACATATGCATTCAAACATATTACATTCAAATGTATATCTACATTGATATTTATACTTCTATTTATATTCTGCTTTTTCCCCCCACACACACAGTTTTTAATCAAGTCAACATGCGAGCACAGAGTCCACCCCCGCTACACACAATCTTTGTAAATGACTGTTGCTCTCTTTCTTACACTGTTATGTTTGTGTTTATATTGTTTAATGTTCGTGTTTATTGCTTTTTCTGTTGACATCTGGACCACACTGAATTCCTTGTACTTGTTACTCGATGAATGAATCTGATTCTGATATTCTGTATACATATAAACTCTAAACTGTTTAGGTTGAATTTGTACTACAGGCATACGGTGAACGTTTCAATCATATATTCACTACTTTCAGCTATTTTAACTATAATCTAATTAGCTTACGTTTAGCTAACTCCAACTGTTATCCATTAGTTTTAGCTAGCTTTTTGAACTGTTCATTCATGACTAACTACATAACTTTAAGCATTTATCAGTTACATTTTGCTAACTGCAGTCAGATAAAACTACTATAAATGTGAGTAGCTAGTCTTAACATGTTTAGACTTCCCTGCTTGCTTGCTAGCTAGTTTTCAATCGCAAGAAGTGGTGTTCAAGTCCTACAGCATGTGGGTATATTTTCTCAATCCCCACCCCCCCCCCCCCCAATCTGTTGAGCTACTCCACAATCTTTCCACGTCTCACTGGCAACTGTAAAAAGGACTCCCTGGTGTATAAAGACACAACCCATCTGATTGGGACCAAACTGTGAGACAACATATCAACTCAGACAGGAATAGAGTTTGGAAATAATGAGACAATGTGGCTGTAAGGATGTGGTTGTATTGCATACCAGCATGAAAAGTGGCAGCCAGTTATTTGAAAAGCAACGAATGCTTCTGTGCAAAACTATGCGCTGCGCTAGAACTGATAGGAACAGATTATGACGAGAATCAATCCGTGCTGCCACATTACAGCCTTCATCCCTTTTCTCTTGGTTGCTGGGGGAGCAGGAGCCTGCTGCTGCCAGCGCTTGGAGCTTGACCAAGATAGAAATCAGCCTGGTTTTTATCTCTCAGTCCTCTCGTCACCTTTCCAGTCCTCCATTCCATCTTGCCCTCCTCCACCATTGCATTAAACGTGCTGGAGAGGTAGGGAATTGAGGGAGGAGGGGAGGGGTGAAAAGGTGATGGGCTGCACAATAGCCAGTCACACCGCATTTAAATGCTTTTCTGCAACACACAGTCGAAATGGAAAGTGAGGAGGGCTGGACAATATGTACTTATGTATGTCCTGTTCTTTGCGCTGTGGAAAATTGGATTGTGATGCTGATTCTGCTCTCCAGTGTGATTTGTCAGTGACACAGTTTTCTCTCAAAAATGCCACAAAGAAAATACATCATCTGAACCAGCTCTGTTTTCCCTGGCCAGGAAGCATGGCTTCTCTCCTTTTAGGGCGCTAACACAGAGTCAACAATGACACGGAGGGAAAACAACACCGACTGCAAATAGATGTGTCTGTGTCTAATTCATCCCGTCTGTTAACACCCGAATCCCACTTTTTCCTTCCATATATCAAAAGAGAGAAATGTATTCCACAGCAAGATGGCATAAAATGATATTTACAAAGAAAAGAAGAAGAAAGGGGAAAGAAAAAAGAAAAGACAGCTTAATGGTTTCTACGCTGGCTGAAGGAGACGATATTTGTAAGGCAACATTGTATTTGAGGGAACATTTCCTGGTGGAGATTTCCATTTCTTCCTGTGGGTGTGATGTGATTGACAGTGATTTGTGTGCACTGATGTGAAAATAGTTGACTTGGCAACAGTGATAACAATACAACAGGGGAACTTGACTAAACCATGCCAAACCTCAAGGACTAAAGTGATGGATTATTTAACTCTGGCAATTTTCACATTTTGTGCTGTTTTTCTTTTAAAATGCTATACAACAAAACAAATGGCGGCTTCCTAAAGCCTCATTTCTCCATCTAAGCTGACTGTGTGCAAACAAACCAAGAATGAGAGAGTTTACAAACCTTACAAATATATATTTTTTCTATTATCCCTTAAAGTTGATCCACAGGAAGTGTATCGCCTGCAGTTCTGATAATTAGTAGACATTTAACAAGCAAAAATGCCAAAAACCTGTCGCTAACAGGTTCTCAAATGCAAGATGTTGCTGCCTTTCTGTGTTTTATACCTTTTCTAATTGAATATCTTTGGTTTTGGACTCTATCAGACAAAACAAGCTATTTTAAGACATCATCTTTGGCTCTGGGAACAATTTTCTGACATCTTAGACTAAACTTTTGGTCAAATAATTGAAAAATAATCAACAGAATAATTGAGTTACTTGCATGTCCTGCAACATCCCTTGTCACACGTTAAAGGATGTTAAGATGACATCATACTGATCCCCAGAGAGACCATAGTGCTGCAAACAAAGTTGTCCTTAAATGTTCTTTTACACTTATACTCACTGTGTGGTTGCTGTAGCCTATTTTTTACTTTTACAGGTCCATTCAAGGCCACCGGTGCTTTAACCTCAGTGTTTAGAGACATGCAGAGCGTCGTTACTTTGCAGACACAGATGCAGCTGCTGGTTGTAGACCGGATCTAATTAAATGCTGTTCCACATTAACAGGATTGAGTGAACCTACAGATTTCTGCCTGCTCCCTCCGGCCTGTGAATGGCACTCGGTGTAATGCATACGAGCAGGAACCGGACAAAGTGTTTCCTAGAATATACACACATCCTGCCAGACACAAGTGAAACCGACATCCGTGCACAAGGATGACCAGTACGCATTGTGCCCTGGCGTGGTGGAACATGGTAGTTACGGTTGCACAATGGGCAAGTGGAGAGATTGCCACAGTTGAAGCTGCTTTTCAAGACTTTGAGTCTTTATGTAGCCCTGAGTGATATCTAGAGGTGTAAGCTGTAATGTCACTCTCAATCTCAGTCTAATTACGGGTTGAGCTTTACCTCACTCATCTGGATTGAGCTTAATATATTCCATCTTTTGCCTCCAGCCATCTTGTTGTGACTGAGCTTTAGGGCTTTGGATCAAAACCCATGTAGCTCATGTTTTGCTTCTCGCGCTGCCAAATACCAACCAGGAAACTGTGGTCTGTCCAACACATAGTATATGTGGTGGCCTACAGAGCGCACTGTTTGTAAGTGGTTGCATTCTCAATCATAAACTAGCAGCTAAATCTGAGTGTTGAATATGGGTTTGCTCATAGAGGCTTTTGTCTCAGTGATGATTTAAACAGACAATAAGCTATATACTGATCAACAGACACTGTGAAATCGATTCTGTTCCACCCAGAGCAAACTCTGTAGCATAGCGCTCAGTTACAGTTCAGACTACTCATCTTCTCCTTGGATCCAGCTGGAGAATTAAACAGTCTAAATGGACAAAACAAAAAGTATGACGATATCTGAACTGAGAGCTTTGAAATATAAACAGCAGGCCGGTGTTCTTACAAATAGAGAGTCCATATGGGAGTCTGCTGCTCTTCGCTCTCTGTTTATGCGCTCACTCACATTTGTTGAGACAACAGAACAACTGGGCTAGATCTCGGCGGTCACTGCTCCACATGACTGACTGCAATGACCGGGGGTAGAAACAAGTTTGCTCAAATAATATTTATAATTTCTGACAGATAACCTACCACAAGCAGACCGCACAGTCTGCTCTTTGCTGCTTCATGTCACTTCTGCTCGCCCCGAGCTTTATGGCTCTGAAAAGTTTCCTGCTATTTCATTTATCCCTATACCATGACAGCTCACTTTAAAGTCCCAGTGAGACAGAAGTTAAGAGAGTCTCTAGCTTCTGTTCTGTGACGCGTTTCCCAGTGAAATGGAATATTTGAACGGTGTAAAGTTACATCAGGGATTTAAATCAAATCCCTCACATTTGATTGGACCACTAAAAAAGCTACAGAGGACTGTTGGCTCCACACACACACACCTCCCTCACCTGTTAGATCAGTAGGAGGATGAGGGAGAGATGAATGGATTAGACCTCAACAGCCACATTGTTTTGGAAATGAAAGTTTTTTGCTCACTGATATCCAAACACACGTCTCTTCCTATCTCTCTCCATATTGCTCTGTTAGCTACTACCACCCACAGACGGTGAAGTGCGGTTTTATATGACCGCTGTGGCTAGCTGCCTGCCCAGTCATATCTGATTGGATGAACTTTTGTAAACACCCTTGAGTGCAGGATGAGTCATCAAACATTTGAAACCGTTTTACAGGAAGAGAAAAGACAGGAATCTTGATGTAAAAATACTCTGATACTGATTTTTTTGACCTATATTTGGCACATAACAAGAGCTAAATGAACAATGAGCACAGGGACATGGGATTAAAACTGGGAAAATGTATTTGTCATTTCTCTAGGACTTTAAAACAGCTTGAATTCATTCAGCCTCTGCTGGGGAGACTAGAATGAAGTATATCAAAGAAATGGCCCTGAGGTCCTAACATTGTTTTTACTGTGTCATTGCAATAACTGTAACATGTAACCTGTAAGGCATTGCTGAATTACAACATCATGTGAAAATGGAAAAAAGCTAGCGTGAAACAAACATTTGCCTTGGTCAAAGAACTGGTTGAAACTCTAAGTCTCAACACCCAGTAGAGGCCCCTAGACACTCTAAATTATAAAGTACAGTACCAGTCAAAAGTTTGGACACACGTTCCCATTCCCCTGAATGAGATAGTGTGTCCAAACTTTTGACTGGTAATGTACATTACATAATAAGAAAGTGTTGAGAGGCACAAAAATATGCTCATGATTTTGCTAAATTTACTGCCTTTCAAGTAGCTGGATTCTGCTCTAACAGAGCTCCTGATAGTATGGTTAGAAGAGGGCCTTGAGGGTCATTAAAATAGTAGCTAAGATGCTGTTTTTTTTTTGAATTTGGGATCAGAAATTTCATTGTAAATATTATGTGTGTATATGTACATTTTGGCCTGAGGGTGGCCCAAAAGCAGAAAGTTTATAGAGTCAGTGGAAAAATGGAAAATAGTTAATCTGTCCAAATTTTATGGTATTCTGCACATCAGATTAATATTTCTTGGGTTCTTGGGAGTGACAAAATGAAAGGAAAAACCTGACTAAATAAGCTGAGGAAACATTACAACTGCTTCTATACAGGAGACGAGGGGGTCACTGAATGGTTTGACGAGTGTAAAAATGTCACATAATCTCAACAATCTGGAAGATTTTGAATGATAGACAGCGCTCTCCACCACCATCATGAAAACACTAAATGAAGGAATATCTTTTGAAAGAATGGTATTCATCTCTCCGTTAGAGCTCTATGCCAAGGAACACTGAAGCTGTGCTGGCTGCTCATACTGGAACACACTTTACTAAGACACTGATGTTGATTTTTCCTCCAATTTGTCATCCATCTGTAAGATTAATTGTCTGGGGAACAGGGAACTTTACATTTTATGTGATTTTGGCTATTGGCAAAACTTCAAAGTGTTGACGATGGTGCCAGGCAAAAGGTCAGGTGATCACCAAACTATCCATCTAATATCCTTTTTTGGGACAAACCAACTAAACAACACTGCCATCTTTGCCAAAATTATCTTACTTTATAATTAAGAGTCACGATCATTTGACATTAGGGGCAATTAGGTATCTTAACACTGTATTCAGCTTTTTGTTGATTAGTCCTTTTGTCTCTGGCAAGAAAAGAATCTGGAAAGCAGTTGTGCTACATGATCTTTTTCCCAGAGGAATACAATGTTCGCTTGTGTAGCCCACCAGATCAGTCTGGGTGGTCCCGCCAAGTGAGCAACAAGTGTACCAGCCTGGACTGGTTCAGCCCAGATTGGACTTTTGTATGGGACACTTTCTTTTTCACTCTGACGCATTTCTCTCTGGTGAAAAACGGCAGACTTGACAATGCCATCCCTTTTTTTTTTTTTTCTTTTTTCATTTTTAATGAGCTCATAAACATCCTGAATCGACTTACTGTTTCCACAGGGAGATTCAGTCAGCAATTTTCATACATCATACAACAAAAACAAACAACAACAACAAAAAAAAAAAACAACCCTCCGGCCTACATGGAATTACCATGGAATATAAAAACAAAAGGGACATGATGCAATGCTGTTTTTATAATTGATTTTCCTCCACAGTCCATTCCATAATGGTCTACAGAAATCCAATAACCGCTAATTGCTCCACCGAACATGAGCACTTGGCTCGTAATGACTCCATGTCTTTCACACTCAATTTTTTTCTCATGTCTCTATAACTACAGCTCATCTCATGCTATAGCCCTGTAATGAATTCACAGCTAAGAGCCCCTCCCTTCCTTAGATCTTAACGATTAAGTGAAGTAATTGCCCGAGATTGCTCAGGGTCCACTCGGCTATTAGAAACCCACCAGTCTGGTCCCTTAGCAACAGAAATCTGAACCCAGAGGAGGACTTCCCGTGTCAGTCAAAGTGCAATCACACAAGGCGGTAGCTGTTATGAGAGGTAATGTTTTAAGAACAAGATGCTTAGTTTTATACATATCCTAACCTTCAAATCTGTCCCTTGCTGTCATTCTTATGTCCACCATGAGTCTTTCAGCAAAGCCACCGAACAGCAGACAAGAAAGGAGCTTTGCAGGGATATGTATGTTTAAAAGCACTGCCTATATTTTCCTAATTGGAGGAACCTAAAAGCACCCTCTGCCAATACAGCCACACTGCCTGCTTTCTCTGGGAAAATCTAACATCTAGAAAAGGCTTCAGGAGGTTTATTTGATTAATTCCAAACAGCTGCTTAATTGCTGCAGCGTTGTGTTCCATTAGGGCATGATGAGCAGCACAGAGTCGGGCTTTAGAGGAGTGAAAAATAAAGCAGATATCCTGGTCAAAAGATCCCTTTCATTGTACTAATGATATCTCAGTCTGAAGGCATCTGCCCAGTGGGAGAAAAAGATAGTTTGAGCGCATCTGTAGAAGCAAAAAACAGCTGCTGTGTTTTATATTCCCATATAATCATTATCAATACTGAAGAAAGGACGCTGATTGATTAACCAAGCTGTCACTAATATCTAGATTAGCAAATGAGCGTTGTGACACTTGATGGCTTCTCCTTGATCTACAGTGGCTTGGATTGTACCCATTTTGGACAAAACCGTCCGCCAATGAATGTAAATGTCAATCAGTTTAGATAATATCTAAAAAAAATTAATTAAAAATGGGTTAACTTGTTGTTTTTGGATACAATAGTCTAACTCTCATCCACTGGCTATACTATTAGTTCTGCAGATAAATATGCGTGGAAGATAATGCTGTACTACATTACTATACTATGTAACTCCACATATTTTGGGACACACACACACACACAAAAAAAGACAGTTATGATGGTTAAATGCTTAAAAGTTAATTGGAAGTTATCCATCTCTGCAGGTGGGAAATGTGGCTCCTTTAAGGACACTGAAGTCACAAAAGAAAAATGAGCAGTCGGTTCAGCAGGGACTTTATCAACAGTAATGGCCCATATTGAAATAAATCTCTGGAGCAGGAGTGTAGCATTGATGCTTAACAAGCCCTGTCGAGAGACGGCTTTGCATATATTGAGCAGCATTGTGGGAGCTTTTGAGGCAGCGCTTCAGTATTTGGGAAGAACAGGGTTCCACGCTACATCCAAACACACATGTATGCTTCTCCTGGAAAAAAACCAAAAAAAAACTGGTTTTCACTCGCAACCCGGCTAATAATTAATACCATCTCAACAGCAAAGCAGCCTCTAAGTATACTCATAAAAGCTTATTAGCCCCATGTATCAGCATGCTCCAATTGTTTATTTGAAGTGGATTTCTGGAGTGTCACTGCCTTTCAGGCCCTCCTCCAGCACTCGCTCTCACTCAACTTGAGTGACAACGACGCTTGTTGCGGCCCGGGGCAGAGGGCAGGAATCACTAAGTGAGGGCTGAAATGAAAAGACCAGCCATTGTACGGTTGGCACGGGGTAAAACGCAAGAGCAACTGCAAGCAGGGGTTGACTTCATAAGCAAGAGCCCTTTTAGTTCCCACTGTGAGCAGCACATCAGCGATCCCGGGCAGCCAGCCGCCAAAGCCTGAAACCGAGCGCCAGCCCCCAGCCGGTTCCCCAGCGCCCGCGCCTTGATCTACAATTACCACCCGTCACTTGCCATTCCATTGAAGAAAAAAGGCAGTTTAATGCATAAAGGGATAAATGGGAGAACAATTACATTTCTAAATCATGCTTAAAAGAGTCACAGAGGAGAGTTACAAGTGGAGGAGAGGTCTGCTTATTTGGAAGGGGGGAAAAAAAAAAAAGATCCACAGACCCCCCCCTGTGTGTTAAGAAGCTTCAATATATTGAGATATTTAACCTTGAGTGCTTCAGTAATGCCTATAAATATCCATGCCAGAGGATCTCTGTTGAGTCAGATGGAACATATACGGTACAAAAAGAAACTTTGATTTTTATGACAAAAAACAGACTACAGAATGACAACAATGAAAAACAGAAGTATGACAAAACACATCTTGAAGAGAGGAACAACAAAACACTTCAACTCATTGTTGTTTTTTTCCCTCCCTTGCTCAGCAATGCTTTCCTCCTCTCAGCATCCTTTGGGTCTCTGTGTCGAGATTCCATGTTGAAAAGAGAGCGATATCAAAGCAGACTATAAACAATGCATGACAAGTGCATTGCATCCTGTAGTTGAGCCTATAGTGATGGGCCATCCTGCTGCCTTCAGGCACCAAAGGAAAAAAAAACAAAAACAAAAATAGGAGCCATCAAGGTGCGCTGATGAAAAAAGTATGAAGAAAAAATGGCAACTACACTTAAGAAATCAAGGATCTTGTGCTTTCTGTTAAATATCTAAAACAACTGAAGAACCTTTGCAGTACTTCCAAACATTCAAATTTGCAGCAGCTCTTTGACTGATTGGTTGATGTTGACAACACTGCGGGGATGCCTGGCCTGTGCAGGATGGGGGGGTTGTTAGAGAGAGGTTGGGAGGGAGTAAAGAGCTGGAGGGGAGGGGGTGCGGTAAAGAGGATTACGAGGGGCCAGCAATGAGGGGTCTATTGTTAGAGCCTGAGAAAGTGTGCAGGAAGAGTGGCACACACTCTGGAAACCAACCTGAAACTCTGGCCTTCCTGATGAATAACAGGAAACTCTGAGATACAGGTCTGCACAATAATGCACAATCCTCGCTCGTAAGCACTGAACTCAGGGCTCTAGCTTAAGGACCTCCCGTTGTCCCGGAAGAAAATCTGGAAGGATGTAAATTAATTTTGGGACAAATTTGGGATGAGTTGAAAAGAAAAAATGCATGTTGACAGAGCAGAAGTTAATAGCAGCAACTCAGTAACACGTCGACCAGGCCGTCTGACTTCAGCCCTGGCTGGTTCATCAAGGACTGTCCCTGCACCAGCTCTGCCATCTTAGCTAGCCGTTAGCTGTTAGCTGGATTAGCTCGCACTTCTAGCTGTGCTGAAGTTAACCACTGATGATATTGTAGAAAAACAAAGATTTTAATTGTGGGACAGTCCACGTTAATTTTGGGATGTCTTATATTGTATTTCGGGACAGTTCCAGAAGGATGGTGAAAAAAACTTAAGAAAAACAAGGTTAAGAGCTGTGGCTGAAATTATGGTGATGTTCAAGGCTTTCTTTGTACACAACAGAATTTATGAAGACGGGCAATCCACAAAATGTGTGCAACATAAAAAATATACATATCATGGGGTGACCAGACATCCCGAAAAATTTGGTTCCCGAATCTCGAGTCCCATCCAAAAAATTAGACTACACTCGAGTTTTGATTAGTTATAGCCTAATAAAACATTAAAAACCGGTTGTTGTGAAACATTCTTTTGGTGTTGCCCACAGATGGGCACCATTATGTCCATAGCCTACATGAATTATGGCTGTTGAAGTTTAGCAGCGACAAATAGCTACGATGTTGTTGAATTAAAACATTTACAGAGAGGAAGTTAAACCATCCTGATGAAATGAATGAAATAAAATGAATTTTATGTAACGAATAATGATTTACATACAACACAGCCATTGTGTTTCTTTTTCCTAATGATAGACAGTTGACTTCATGAACAAAAAAATTTTTAGTGTTGAGTTTTGACTTTCACATGTTTTACTGTTCGTTGACACTGAATGTACTGGAGGTCACGCCCATCATGGCCACGTGACCACGCCCGCCCCCAACTTCCCTGACTCGAATTTCACCCCGTTCTCATCTGGTCAGCCTACATGGGAGCAACTTAGTATTTGAGTGAACTGTCTGTTTAACATAATTTTGACAAGAGCAATTGCCTGTTGGAGAGCTTCCATTTTTCAGAGGCTGCGTTTGGCAGGCCGAGATGACAGAGTGTTGCTCATCTGGGAAAAAGCTGGGCAGGAGGATGTTGCTATGAGGCAAAACCCACCACGTCTGTAAATGCAATTATCAAAAAGACCTTGAGTTGGGGGCTATGAACGATGAATACATGCGGCTATTAAAGTGCTATGAATCTGTGACAGAAGAGAACCCACTTCTGTTGTCGTTACACATCAAAAGACCCTGAAAACCTATTTTCCTGAATCGGCTTCTTACTATGAGTGATGGGGTCCATAATGAGAACAACTGTTTTGGCTATTTCACATGAGAGATTTCTGTCTGTGCAATTTTTTCTTAAGCTATTCTCACTGGTTGGAAGTGGGCGCGCACCAATCAAGAGTTAGCAACTCTTGAACTAAAATGTGATGTCATTCTTTGCGGTTGTTGCTCATATTCTCAGATCATTATCAATCTCAGTCCTGATTAAGAAGACTAGCTGAGTTTGTATATTAATAATAATAAAAATAATAATAATAAAAAACTGTATTCATACAGCATTTTTTCAAAACAAAGTTACTATTAAAACATTTTAGTACTACAATTAAGCAGTAAAATCAGACAATTAAAATAAAATGTAATAAAACAGAATAAAATACCCCCTTATATGAATAAAAATAATAGTAATAAAAAATAAAAACAATAAAACAGATACATACAGACATGCTGGAAATAAAACAGTGTTGTATGGATTAAATAAAGGCCTTTATAAAAAAGATAAGCTTTGAGAAGTGATTTAAAAGACGTCACTGATTCTGCAAGCCTCAAATCTTCAGGCGGGGAGTTATACAATACCCGACAGTGTTGTTTTTTCCCCCCAAAACTTTAACTTGATGTTGCTTAATCATGAAGATTCACGAAATAGAGAAAAACTGAAGGGTTGTAACCATGTTTTAAGGATAAAAAAAAAAAAGATTTATAATAGTAATAAGGCCGTTTCATGTGCTTTTTCCACCTCTGGCTTTCATAGAAAACATCCATCGAACAGAGTATCATCAGCAGCAGGAAAACACATTGATAGCAAAAATACAAGGAAACCTGACCCAGTTTCCTCGTCCTCCTCTTTTGTGCTAGTGGGAAGAGGACACTGCTGTGGGGGTGGAGTGTATGAAAAAAAAACAACATAACAAAATGGTGTGACTGCACAAGTGTGTGTCCAAGCCCCTCAGGTTGATAATAAATCTTCGTAATGATCCTGTCCACACTTAGGTGTATGTTCCCGCTCCATGTTGCAGCTTTTGACCATTAAACTTTTACTGTATTTACTTTCAAAAATGTCACCACAGTCCAGCAAATCCCTGTTAGGTAGCTGCTAAAAAAAATTCCTGGAGCTACATTACATCCTTTGAAATTCTTTCAACAGCCAAGGAAACAGCTGCAGTTGAACAGTGTTGACTAAGCTAGCATACTGCAGTAATTATTTCAGTCCTCATGCTGGCATCCTCCTACAGCTGCTCACACTTCACCACTGGCAAACACAAAAGCAGGCCCGGGATGTTGGTTGGAGCCTCGCTCTTGTTTCTCGTCTCTCACTCCCCCATGTTAACTTTGTGCCAAGTACACAAACTGTACCACTAAACCCCAAAACCACCAGCATATTTCCCTCTGGCATCTATCTACAGTATATAAACAGGCCATGACTGGAACAGATTTCCATCATTTAGATAGAGAAGTGTCATCTATGTGACTAAGCACGGGAAGCAGTAGTGAGTGTTATTGTACAGGCATAAATAGGCCTACTGCACAAAATCAGAAGTTACATTCATAACCGCAGCATGGGGGTATCAAAGCGGAGTCTGAATGAACATCAAAAGCATGTTAATCTCAGGAATTTTACATGGAATATTATGACACGTAATGGCTGCAATTTCAAGATCAAAGATGGTGCAGATCATTGAAAATGCACCATTTCCTTCCTGCTTTATATCGCTGTTTTTCAGCTAAGAAAAAAAAAAAAGAAAAAGGAAAGGGTGAAGGGTTTTGTTCGACTCCTCTGGCCTGTGGGTGATATTGTAAGCTGGAATCATCAAGGAAGAGGATGCTGCCTAATTAAAATTTGATTCTAGGACAGCAGGTTTGGCTTTCAAGGCCAAAATAACTCAAGGGTCTCACAACGGAAGAGGAGCTGAATGGATAAAGGGGGAGCGAAGCGAGGGATGGTTGTAAAGCAAGAAATAATAGAGTTGAAAGCTTTGCCTATTCAGCTGAGCTGCAATGAGATAAGACCAAACAGTAGACCACACCTGCACGAACAAGTGTGTTTTACAGAGATGCTTGTGTTTTTTTTTCTATTTCAGACAAAGGACTTGAAATATTTAGTGTATCTTTTAACAGCACATTTCCATTTCGTCAAGACTCATGGCACTACTGCGATGTCAGAAGACCCGCTTCAAAACGGTCACGCTCGAGAAACGCCGGCGTATTATTAGTTAATATTCCAGAGCAGCGTGTGGTGCGCCCATTTCTCCAAACTGCCAACTAATCGGCTGCAAAAGACATGCAATCTGTTATCTCTATCCATGAACTTACATAAACCACTCAGCTTTCCACGGAAATATTCAGAGCTTTGAGGCCACGCCAGATATTTAACTTGGCTCTGCTTTCAGTTCCTGAGAGTGGATAGAGGGGGGACATGTTAAAGGTAGGCTGGAAAAAAAAAGAAAGAAAATGTACAGTTTTTGTTACAATTCCCCACTTTTATTCTTAAGGCATTATATATTGTTATGTGCTCCATAATAAGCATAAGCTTTTAGCATGAGTGATGTCAAATGCAGCTTTGATATTTTTGTGATTATGCTCTGATGCCAGTAATTAGAGAGGGTAATTACAGTACACATTATAAACATACTGTATCTCCACCTCACTGGCAGGTCTCTACACAGATTTCTTACCACAACAGAGTAAAGAGGATTCCTCGCGCTCCCTCGCTCTCTTTAACTTAAAAGAAGTGCAACTGAGGAAACGCAGAGTTTCATAAAATACCTGTGAGAATTTTCACAGCCTCAGAGAATGCTCTGGTTAATGTCGTCCTGTCGACGTTTTTCTTTTTCTAAATGTATTTTTGGACAGGTTTTTCTATCTGCAGTACATCTCTACCGCTCAGAGAGCGAACACCTGGAGCAACAAAGCGACGAAGGGAAGCGATGAAGTGATGAAGATGCCTTTGTTTCTCAGGGGGTTCGGCCACACGGTGAACTCTGCGGACGTGGAGAGAAAATGATTCCACATGTAGGCTTTTCAACTACAATGAGCTACTCTTTGCACAGAGAGAAAGAAGCGCAGATCACAACGGTGCCTTTTGGTGCGGGTCAGCCTTCTCACCTTTCTCACTCAACCTGGTTTCATTCATACCAGAAAAACCTGCAGTCATATTTTCATTTGCAATAATTCTTTAGCTTTATTCCCCCCTTTAAGTCTTTTTAAAAAAAAAACCAAAAAAAAAAACATACTACATACCTCTGGCTCATGCTACTGACCATAATTATATGATGAAAAGAGAGAAGGGGAATAGGTACAGGACTTGGCAGAAACACTGACATTCCTTATGCAAAACCTTCATCAGCAGCTTTTTTTTCTGCTTCAGTTCATCAGCTTTGTTTCTGTAGGACACAAACAGTTGGCTATTGATGCAGCTACACTAAAAGATACTTAATTATGCTGGTATATATTGACCTTTAGAAAAAAAAGCAGACTCGCTGACCACAACACAGACTGGGGTTGTCAGAGCGGAACCGGCTACCTTTGGACTTAAAAAGCACACCTGCTGCTTCCAAAACCAGCAGCGCTGTCAAATGAGCAGGTGGCGAGTGACATACTGGTGAGCTGTGCAGCAGAGGGAGGGTTAAGTATTTCGTCTGTGTTTACTCACTCCCTGCACTCGCACGGTCTCCTGACTCAATTTAACACCTCACAGGCTACAAGTCACATCAGCAGGAACGGTCACATGCCTTCTGCAAGTTCATTTCCTTTGGAGAAAGTAACTTTCAAGGACATCAGCCTCAACTCTTGTTCATGTGTAGGATAATTTGAAAAATATGCTGTGTTCATACAGCAACAACTATGGAATTATACAAAATTATAAGAATATTTTTGGTTAGAGAGCTTATTTGGATGAAAAGACAATGCAAACTATTTTTTTTAGGATCATCAAATCATCAATAAGGTAGAAGACTGCAGTGACTAGAATTTTGTCTGCATGGAAATATAGTTTCTACAGGATATAGTTGAAAACACTGCTGTATTGTGAATGTTTTACAACCATCTTCAGGGAATGGTTCTTAAGCTTTGACCTTTAACTGTACAGTGAACAATGCAGGTCCTATGTGGTCGTCTATCTCTTGACATGCTATTTTAAATAGGTATCCAGAAGACTGAAAAAAGTGAAAAAAAGTGAGTCACAGTCAGGACCGGCGCCAGAGAAAACGAATTGGACGGGCAGTGGACACAGAGGCTAACACCAACTCGCTAAAGGCAGCAAATACACCATCCTTCCATTAAGGTTCCTGAAAGAGCATTAATAAATACAGGAATGTCACTCTGATAAAAGCTTGTAGCCTGTAGGAAAGTTCTGCTGCTTTAGACTGTAGAAGGTCATACTCGTTCTTGGGAATTTTAACTCTGATTCGTCTCAGATTTCTCAATTTCACAGTCTTCCTCAATGGATGGAGTTAACTCAGTGTTGTGCAAAAAAGCTAGTAAGTTGACCATGAGTCAGGACCTTTCTGTAAAACCCCTGCTGCTTTTGTTTGGGTGGGCACAGCAACCAGGCCGAGAGCCCAACAAATAATGTCAGGACCTGGCATGCAAAATGCTTTACAATGCCGGCATGATGCTATGTTTCCATAGTAAGCGGACTCAAAGCTGGGCACAATGGAAGTTGGACCAACTTCAAAATGTTCATGTAAGAGTATGTTCACATTACAGTGGCATTATGTACTCTGAGCCCAGAAAAACAGAGAGGAAGACGAGCGCTACCACTTCTAAAAACGACTACCGCATTAGACTGACCACAGCAATTACCCTGTAGGAAAACAATTTAGTGAGCAACAGTTCTGAAGTCCATAATTTGATGTTGCATCCAATGAATCTTCTCAAGATAAGAGCCCCGTGACTGCGTCCGTTATCTCTCCCTCCGCTGTCCTCTGAGAAAACAGCACCAATCTTCGTGTGTCTCAACACTGAGTGAACAATGTCCAGGACAAGAAAGAAGCCGTCCACAACTCTGTGTGCGCCAGTAATCTCTCTTTGAGGACCCGCCGTCTCTAATTGCCCGGACACTTGTGTCCGAGGGCTGCTCTCATTCCTCAGTGAAAAGATGAGACCTCTCGTGCTCCTTACAACAGGCTTAAGCTGATAAACCCTTTCATTCAACATGGCCGTGGGATCGGTGCTCCATGCAAACAGATTGGGTTAAAAAAAGCCCAATCAAAACAGCGATTAGCCTCCAACACAGAGGCAGAGCTAAGCCACAGCACAGCCTCAGCAGGGGGTCCACTCTCTCAACCCACAAAAAGTGTCTGATGATGTGTGTGAGCCTTTTCTCACTTGAACACGTTCCTAAGTGCAAAAACACGAGCTGGAATATGTCTGGAATGCATGCAGTGTGGTTTTTATTGGACAAAGATGTAGCGCAGTTGATTTGAAAATGGGACGTGACAGCTGAAGAAATGCACGGACTCAAAAGACAGAAAAACACTCCAGTCTCACAGCCAGCATGGATCCAAGGCTACTTCTTCACTCAGAGGGTGTTCAATGAGAATCTCTCTCTCCCTCCCTCCCTCCCTCCCTCCCTCCCTCTCCCTCTGATGATCGGCATCTCTCATGATACACTTTTTTCCCCATTGTGGTAGTGGTACCTTGCCTGCATGAATCTTTCCTCCAATGTTTCCCCCAGTTACAGGCAGCAACATTGCCAGTACCTCCATATGGGCTACCATCAGTGCATGCTCTGGTCTATTGCTGTTGTACATTATACAGAATCCATGTGGTTTCTCTGCTGCAAGGTCAGGTGAAGTTCTGTACTTGTTTACTTGACTTGTGGCTGAAGTGAGCTAACAACCTTACACCGTACACTACATTCTGTATCCCTGTTATAAAAAAGTAGGCTTTGTTTAGAGGAGATTTTATTACACAGCCTCAAAGCTTTAAGTTGGGCAGAAATACATTTTGGATGACCTTATTTTTATTACAAAAACAAACATGTGCATGGTGTTTCGGAGTTTTGAAAAGATGATATGTATTTAAAGCTGCACTAATCAATATTTTTATATTAATAACAGGCTAAATGACTATGTGGAATATGAAAGATGTCATTTGTAGTGATAAACCCACAGAGAATTATCACCAGACTATAGTTCCCCTCAGCTCTGTGGAGCTTTTCAGCATCTTTGAATTCATTGTTTTGGTTTTTTGGTTCAGGCTCTCATGAGCATTGTTTCCAGATGCAGGCAGTCATTTTTTAGTGAAAAGGTAAGCTACTAGCCCGGTACCAAATGACAGACAGACAAAGTTAGCAACCAGCTGGTGAACAAAGTGGAGTATTTAGCAGATAAAGAGAAACATATTTAGCTGGGGGAGACCAAAACAGAGCTAAGAGAGGAAATAGAGTTTAAGAGTTTTAACAAAGTTTGAATCTCAACAAGCTCAAGACACTGCGGTAGATCTGACCCAAGAACACTGAGATGAATGAATTGAAAGCAGCACATAGAGGGCACCAATTTCCTGGATTAAAACTAATGCAATCAGAACAATTTAAAAGTTGCTATAATCACATCACAATTCCACACATAGTGGCTTTAAAATCACATCACTATGCAGGTAAACCATTCTTCACTTGTATAACCCAAAAAAAGAACCTTATCGTTTCCCCCACCAAAGTCTTTCAATGGCAGAAAATATTAACCAGCAGGCTGAAAAATAAGCCCAACTTCTTGTTGTTAATGTAATGTAACTGACAATACAACAGTATGAATCAATTTATGGCCAACACTGCTGCACCATTATTTGTTTTCCAGATTAGCTTGCCCACCAGTGACCTTGAGTAATGGCTCACAAATGTATTCTAAAGAGTCATGTGACATGGGTGTGCACACACACACACGCCATGACAGATACCAACTGGGGAAATCAACATATCCATTTTTCCAACTAGATATAAATATGCAATTATGTGGGAAGCATGTTGTTGCAGTGGTGTCAAATAGCGCAGGCACAGTAAACTCAGTGAACCTGCCTGCAGACGATTTTGGACATTTAGATTAATAATCAAGATAGAATCACAATAAATGATCCAAATTCAAGTATGCATGTTTGTGTGCAATCTCCTGGAGGAGATGGAGCTGGGTGTGCCTGGAAATGATTCCAAGTGGCTCTCTGGTTATTACAGAAATAATGAGCAAACTACAGGCCATGAGATCTGCTTCAGCCAGACTCCCCTACATTTTTCTCCACTTTCTCTTAACGCAACATGCAGACTCTGCAAGGACGGCATATAAATTAGCGACAGAATTCTTGAGTCTCGTTGAGTTGCTGAGCTCCGATAAAAAGCACGTTTGAAGATGCTTACTTATGCTTCTTCATTCTTCCTGCAACTGTTAAAACTCTTAACTTGCTACCATGCTATGCCATTAAAACTGACTGAAAGAGCTGATTCAATTTTATGGAAAAGATTCTTCTGGGAAGCTGTCAGCGGTGCCATCTGACCTTATTAGACATATGATATATCCTCAGCTGCCTCATTATCCTGCTGGAGATTAACAGCTCACTGTAAATGTTACATCTGTGTAGGAGCAAAACGAGGATCAACAATCAGTAAGAAGGAACTAATCTGAATTATGTGGGGTCAGTGATGTCAAAAAAGAACATCCAATTTTTTTTAATACATATATGGACTCCCTGAAACAGTGAGAAACAAAAAAAAAACATATGAACCAGCAAGTAAAAATTAAGAAGAAGATCGGGTGACATGGCCCGATATCCCAGTGGAGACAGGGCGTTCAAGTGCAAGCTTCTTTCTGTCAAAAGACGGTGACTGGGTGCTATTTTGGGATTTTAATATTGTTCGGTTTCCTCTGGTGCTCATGATAACACAAGTAAGAAAGCCCAGAACATCTTCTTCAGTCTGTCGCTGTGCAAAAGGGTTTGGTGAGTGCGTGACTGCACGCACACACTGACAGGCTGTCATCCGATGTCACTGCTTCACTTTTTAGGAAATAAGCTTCTTTGCTTTCTTGCAAGAAATAGTCTGACTCATAAAAATCAGTAAAACCACAAAGTATTGTTTTTGCACTTTGGTTTTTAGTATGGATTAAAGTAACAAGATATAAACGTGTTAATTGTAGAGTTTTAGAGTTGCTGGTTGGCAGATTTTGTTACCTTTGAACAGCAGGCTAGCTGTTTCCCCCTGTTTCCAGTCTTTGTGCTAAGCTAACTGGCTGCTAGTGGTAGATTAATATTTACCTCAGCATCTTATATCCATCTTTGTAACTCCTAGAAGATGTGGACTGGATGCTGCTCTGTCCTCATGTAACATTTGGAGGCCCACAAAGCTCAGCAGAGCAGAGAGAAACATCTTCTCCATCCACATACTCTCTGTCTTTATACACACACACACACTGAACTACCGGTTTACCCTCACATCACTGCACAGTTAATGTACGCAATCCAAGCGTGTTATAGCAGTAAAAAAAAAAAAAGATGTTTTAATCTGTGTTATGACCAAAGTCAAAGGAAAAGTCAAATGACTTATGCAACATTACAAAAAACAGCCTCGCGCCCTTTTTCCTCACTTTGTCAAAGCGCATGCTTGTCAGTCGCTGGATAAAAATCCTTTCGCCACATGCAACAGCTAAACTGTAGGCAAGACAGCGGGGCCGGTGCCAGTGTGCCATGCTGCACGCTGAGACAGTGGGTCTCTTTGTATGGCGAGCTTCTTTTCAGACAGGAGCAAGAGCTGCAGGAGCACTTAGACGCGGATGAAAACACCACAGCAAGGGGGGGGGGGGGGGGGTTTACAGCTTGCATATATACAGACAACAGTGCATCCATCCAGTGGGAGCAGCATGGTCACATGGAAGGGAAAGGGTTATCGTCCAAGGGGAAACTTGTCACGCCAGAAATGTTCATGCTATGAATAAATTTCCATCAAAATCAATGCGGCCACTCACTGATAGAGCGGATATCCTGGAGGAGATAGGTTTCAACGATGTCAGATGAGAATTTGAAGTAAGTGTAGAGAGTCCCAAGCATGTGTCAGTCATTATGTCCCTTTTCATTTAGCTTAAGAAATATGATCGACGGTGATGATGGGGGGGGGCGGGAGGACTGGGCAATCACAAAGAGCCAACATTCAATCTAGGAGATAACAAAAGGAGGACGAAAGACAGCTCTGGATGGCAGGATGCCCCTGGGGCGGCTGTGCTGTTATTATGTTGGAGAGGGCTGCTGAGCTGCGGTGTGGGGCAATTAGAGACCGGAGGATTGACTGGGGGAGGGTCCAGGCACAACAACCCGACCATGAAGTGTTCTCAGTTCAGAGAAAAGCAGGAACACACCTCCTGGATACGGCAGCAGTAGCATGAAAAAAAAAATAAAAAAAAGAAAGAAAAAACATAGCAGATGATGGTGGATTTATGAATTGAAATAACAACCATCCGCTTATTTCCGTGGAAAGAAGCTTGGTCTAAGCTGCTTTCCTGTCATCAGTAGAATCCAAAAATTAATATCAAGCCACTGCATGCCGAACTTTATGATGAGCTGGTTTGGATGATTTGACTTGTATGTGACAATTACGCTGGTTTGGGGATAATTTACGCAAGCGGATGAATCATCTGTTGTTCTCATCCAGAGCTACTGCAGACACTGCGGTGAACACATTAGCCATGTCTATTATCTTTAACGTCACTCCGCTTCGGAAAGTCCTGGCTGAAAACCACAAGGAGTCCAGGAGCGGTCCAGCTGGAGAACATGGGGACAAAGAGGAGAAGTCAATCCCAGAGTATCGTTTCAGTGGTTGGTGGACTGCAGACAGAGGTCGCAGCCTTACAGCTATTGTGTGTTGTCGTTTAACGGGTAGATAATAGAAGTAAAAACAGATCGGGTTGCAAGAGGGGATGGGTTTTTAACAAGACACACAGCACGACTGTTCCATCAACTCTCACTTGAGTAACTTAAGCTACTGAACTTCACTTCGGATGAGATCTCCTTTGTGGCTTCTCATAATATTACAGATCTCCAAGTAAAGAGGACACAATGGGCGGTGAAATGGGACAGTAACACAAGCTTGGTGGTTGTGAGATGTAACAGTTGGCATTGCCAAGTATCCTGATCCGTCACAAACACACACTGTTTCCATGCCCTCTGGCCCTGAACGGCTTCTGTGGAGCAGGTGTCTACACACATTCTTTACATAAGCTCTTGTCAAACATGGCGCACAGCAACAAGACCTCGCAGCTGCAGAACAATAGTCACGTTAAACTAAGGCACTGCAGCCAGGCATACACGCCTAGACCCAGAGTCAAGGTAACAGCTTCCACAAGGTCAACTTACAAAACTTTAGACAAAACCAAACATGTTGTTCTTAAAACAGTAGCCATGATCCATTTTCAGTTGCTTTTAAATTATGCTACATTACAGTTTTATAGGAGTTCATCAACAGCACACAAATATTGTGTTGAAGTGATCCATATTCATAACCAGCGTTACAGCTAATAAGCTGAAACAAAATAAAAATCCAATAAAATCCAACAAATTATTGAAAAAAAAAAACATACCTTGAGCACAGAGGCAAACTGTGATTAAAATACCTTTCTGAAACACTCCTTGTGTTTTGCTCTATGTAATGAAGAAGTCGTGATATAAAATTTAATCAAGACATCTAAAATGTAATTACTGTGTGGATACAGGTATTGTGCAAACATTTAGTCTCCCCTGCCGAAATCCAAAGCTAAGGAAAATCTCCAAGTGGTTTTGAAAACCCTGTTGGGAGAATAAGAAGGCCCCTATGGGTTTAGTGTGAATTTAGATTAACCATTACAAACTTTAAAGATGAAAGATATCAGTAGTCCATATTCTTGTTACTGGTAAATATGCACTAAAAAAATGTTTTAGGCTTTTGAAATGTTGGCACGTTGATAGATAATCATGAAATAAACAAACGGGCATACCCTGGTGGCAATTTTAAACATTTCTGGGGCGGTTAATAGTTTGTTGTTTTTTTTTAAACTTTGTCCTCAGCTGCCTCTAAAGCTCACTAATTAACTAGTTTACTTTACCTTCCTTACGAAACACAATTCCTCAACTATTCAAACAATGTGAAACTTTAACTGTCGTTTCAAGGTTTCACTGGTCATTTAATCTGCCAGGGTCAAATGCCTTGAAGTGAGGATTAGCTCATTTTCTATTTAGTCTCAGAGCCAATTTCATATTAGGCTAGTTACTAAACCCTTCGTACTTTGATCAGAGTAAAGAATCTACAAAAAAGTGCCACTTTACAGTACAGCTTTATGTTCTGCTTGTTGTTGGCGTTAGTTTTCTTCTGCATATATAATCGTTTATTAACTTTCCTGAGGTTGAGCTGCTGTCTCCTGATTTCATACATCCTGCACATAAGAACTAAGTTTTCTGTCCTTCTGATATCCTACGTCATGTTTGTTCCCATGAGCTGCAGCGCAGGCTGGCTGAGCAGAAACTGGTGAGCAATACATCCTCTCCGAATCCTACAATTAACTCTAAAGCTCTCATTTACAGATGTTCCACATCACAGTAGCCTCAAAAATGTGAAATTTTGTTGATGTTATTAGCCCGCACTGTGAGAGTGAACACAACAAAGGAGAAGACATCCAACGCTACAGGCCCACAAAAACCAAATGCAACGGAAAGATCAAGAACAGAGAATTGCCACCTGCGGATAAAACAGTTCAGGCCCTTTTCAAGCCTTTTCTGCTGACACGGGGCAAGGAGAGCTGAGATGCATGATGGGCAGGCTGCACTGCAGTTTTCAGGAGATCAGTGACATATTGATGAAAGGCGTCCTTAGCCCCTCTCTTGCACCCTTTAGCCCCTGGCTGTGAGCCGAGGGAGCGGGCGTCCTGCCTCTGGGGGCCGGCTACAGAGCAGAGCTGCTAACCAGGAGGAGTTGAACAAGAGGCCTTTCTCTCGATGCGATGTGATCCTCACCCCCCGTCTGACAGCACCGACTGCAGGGACAGCTCTGGCAACATCTCAGCTTGTCCTCCCTCTTTGGTCAAGTTGGGTTTTTGCATCGAGTTGGCCAAGGCTTTAATTGATTTACATGGAACTCTCTCACTCCTGCTGCACAAGTCCATGTAAGGCAGTGCCAGCGAGCCAAGACCGCCAGACAGCTGGCCATCGCTGAACAACAAACAGACGTCCACTCACTGAGAGCGTGCTAGTCGAGGGTCCCCCAAGGCACACACTAGAGGATAGACTGCATGCTATTCAGAAACTGCTCTGACTCCTTAGCCTGTCTGGCTTTAAGCAAGACACCACCTTAAGAATGGAAAATATCAAAGACGAAAGACTACTGACATTTTTCCACAGATAAACAGAAACCATTAAAACAGTCTATAATGGACACATTTGTGTTTAAGATAATATATATATATGGCAAAATCTTCTATTTTAAATAAAGCATGCACACAAGAAAATAACCAAATCAAGTCCATCTGCAATGAAATAACAAGACCGATTAAAACTTTTCAGTATATTCATGTTGGTTTTAAAACTACCATTGAACTACATAACAGTTTTCACCTCCTTCAAGGATGGATTGAATCAAGATTGTCCAGGATTTGCAGTTAACTACACCAGACTTTCCTTTCTCTCTGCATTTAATCGAGAATATTATCCCTTCTTGATTAAATAACAAACATTTCCTGCAACGGGAAGGCCTGGATAACCCCCGAGTAAAAGAAAAGAGGACAGCCTCCAGTGAGAGAGAGAGATAGCCAAGTCAGTATGGGGGCAGAAGAGGAGGAGTGAAGAGGAGGAGGGGAGGAGGTACAGTCAGAGATTCTTAAAGGGGGAGGTGAGGCTCTGAAAGACACGATTGAAGAAAAATTGCATCCTTCGCCAGGAGATGAGCGCTCGCTTGCACTAAGTCAAAAAAGAAGGCTGAGAGGAGGGGCGAGCTGGCCGCTTAGTCTCCGCAGACCCACAACATCAACAGAGCCCTCCACTGGGTCAACATCACTCACCTGTTAGGTCTGTGTGTAGCAAACATAGATCATCTCCAATGACAATAACAGTCACATCACGACTGTTACAGTCAGACTGTTACAATTACTCAGAGCCAAACTAGAGACATTATGTTATCCGTGTTTTACCACTGGCTAACTTCACACTTCCTGACTTGCAAAATACAATGCCGACACTTGAATTAGACACATTTAATTAACCCAAAAACAGAAGGAAAATTTGTGCATTTCTGTTCTGACTTGTGTTAAGCAAGTAATTAAAAACAACAATATTCTGAGGAAAATGAAACATTAACAACCTAAATTATGAATAAAAACATTTATTTTCTTGAAGGTGGAGCATTTTATATCAGACCCTGCTATATAATCACCAATCAATTGGACGGGAGAAAGGCTGCAGTGTAAATGAGCGCACATATCCCAGCGTGTATAACTGTAACATGATCATAAAATCTACATGCCAAAATGCATAAATCCCGGCTTAACTAGCAGATGATGAGGGCTAACAACACGCTCTGCACGCTTCAGGAGATGTCACGTTTATAAAATACCGTTACTGCACTAAAGCTGCTGACTGAAACATGATTTTTTTTTCAACTGCTGCATTATAACAAGAGAATAGGCCGAAAGGTTGGATGAAGCCCAAACTGAACCGAAACTGCAGGCCTCTGCAAAAACAGGAGATACACAAAACTGCATCGCCCTATTCTCGTAAAAGCAGAGAAAGCCAAAAAGACTGCCAGTAAGAGCCTGAACAATGCTCATGTCGATGCCACAGATATTTTTCCACAAACACAATAACGCTGCACTGTGGTGATGGATGTGCTCCGCCCCAGACAACAACAAGACACCCCCCCCCCACCCCCCACCACCCCGTCACATCCGAGACTCATTCACGCCTGGGCTTCATTATGGAGTGTAACGGAAATCATCATTGGCAATCTGAGAGAATTTACAAGACAATGATTCAGCCTAAGTCAAGCCTCACCTACACAAAGAACAGTTTGTGTGTGTTGGCTAAATGAGAAAAGACTCAGAGACAGGATGTATACATGATGACATACAGATAAAATATAGATACGGCTACACGATGGTTTTATACACATATAAAAAGTTAGATTGTTTTTGTCACACACTGTTCTTTCTTATATTATTTTCTAAAGGGATGTTTTCCTTTAAAAATAGTGAATCAGGCCTCGTCTTCTGAAGCAAGATGTCAAAATCCTCTTTATCATCTTTAGCACAATTTTAAAGTTACAACAGCATTTTGTCTGGTAATGGATACTGGGCAAATATATCGGAGCATATAGTAGATTTGTTTAGACCTCATGACTTTGTAAATGTTTTAGCTGCAAATTACATTTAGATCCACAAACAGAGAACGAGACGAACAACACAACACTGACATCCTGCATGTAACATTGTCCTCCTTTCTATTGTTTTCAAAGATTAAGCTTCATTTTTGCAGCTGTAAGTAAATATGAAGGGAACTTCCACTACATATAATTACAATTTGTCATTAAAAATAGTAATTTATCCACAAAATGTTCACCAAAAAACACATTCATCAAAATGCTGTAATTTATAAAATCTGTAAGAAGACAAATGCTCCAGTTTAGAAATTATTTAACTGTTTAAAATAGAGAATAATCTTAATTTTTATGTCTTAGTCACACCAAAAGCCTCATATTTATACCAAGTCCTCAAAAAAAAAATAAAAAAATAGAAAAGCAAATTCAAGCTGCCTCCTATTTTACAAAAAAATTAAAATATTACTTCATAAGTGAGACAAATAGAAGTGGACAGCTAGAAATGCTCCGAACCTTGAACAATAACAATGACAGTACCGTGATGTGACACCATGAGGAAATGATGGAAAGCTACAGATGAGATGATGGCAAAACAACAGGCCTGTACTGGGCAGCTACACATGTAGCAACCTGAATAATATGATAATGCCCAGCTGAAATATGAGTCTAAATGTATTCCCAGAAGTAAAATATCAGCCTCTGGACAGACAAAAGGAAATTAAATCTTTCTTTTTGTCTGTTTCTCCTCCTTTTAATAACTTGTGAATGTCTGGCCTACTACATTTAGATTATCTTGATAAAACTGATCAAAGGGTTAAATGGTTCCTGTAAGAGATATTATCCAAAGGCTGGGACTTGATTACATAGTACAAAAAAATCTGATTTCCTGGATTATTACTGTCATCTTAACTATGACTGGGCAATTCACATGTCCTTTTTGTTTTTACTAAGTTAACAGTTTTTCTTAACAACTGGCTCCATTAAATTTCATTGTGTGTATCATATTACATACAGTTATGTGTGTCATCAACTAGTTTAACTTGGTTTCTAAAGACAGACAATTTAAGATGACAAATGTTCAGTTGGCAAGATTCAGAATTGAGGGAATCTGAGTAAAAAAAGAGGTTAATGATGTTAGAAAACCAATTTCCTGACCCAAATTAAACCATATACACCTGTGCACTGAGAGAAGACGCACAAATGGCCACATATAAGGTTCTTGCGGTGATTTCAAGCCCACTAAAGCAGAGAAAAGCGTCTTCAGAGAATATGCACTGATTTGGCAGCACCTATACTCCTCTTCACCCATTACCACAGCCCATCTTACCTTTTTGTGTCTGTCTTTGAAAGGTAACGCAGGCCATGGCATCTCCTGCAAAAAGTCGTGCCAGTGTTTCTGGTCCTGATCAGACGAGATGAAGACGATTTCCAAATTGTCTTTATGTTCAGACGCCTTTTTGAACCTGCTGTAAAACTCGCACAGGCTGGCGTTGAACTGCTTGCACGGGGCGTTCAGGCTGCATCCGAAGAAGAGCCCGACCAGGGACAGCTTGGCGCCCAGCGACTGCACGTCCACCTCGGCTTTCTCGCTGTTGACGAGCCGCTCCCCGAGTAGACTCACCAGAAACTCCGACATCGCAGCGTACAGTCCTCGAACACACAATGTTACCCTCAACCGAGGCTGCTGTACATGTAACCGCTATGTTCAGGCGACACCCAGCACTTCCTCCACCTCCAATTTGAGGTTTTAGGTGAACTCCCAGCCCCTGCGAGGCGTTGCGGTCTGTGTTTCACCGCTGCTCGTCCTCCGGTGTGAGCGCTGTGCAGGAATGCGCTCCGCTTAAATCCCCCTGACTGCAACGGCGGTTGCGCTCTTTTCCCCCAACAAAGCTTACACTTTCATCGTGACATCTGGTTATTTTAATTAAAAGAGGATACTGTAACACTGTGTCCTGTGGATTTTCAATGCGCTAAGAATAGAGAATGCAGCTGGACTACTTTAATGTCTGACTTTATAGATCTTATATGCTCAAAATTGCCTAATTTTCTGATTTGAAAGCAGCTGAGTTGCAGGTTTGACCTCCAAATTACATTATGTTAAATCCTCGGGAATTGGTTCATTTAATAAGGTTCATTACAAAACTCTAAAAGAAATTCTTCAAATATCAAAAAAGATAAGCCTGGTGTAAAATTACAGCCTATTCACGTGGATGTGCTGCCACCTAGTTTCCACAGAGGAAAATGTGACAAAATGTTCAACATCAAGTTTTGCTTTATTTAAGTGCTACTGCAAGGCAACATCAGTAAACACGGTCACAATTTAAAAAAAAATCCCAACATATTCTTATAATCAACTAGTGTGCTAGATTACATTTGAAGAAATGTATCAACTGAATTTACCACTCAGGATTGAGTGATTGCATATAAAGCATAACAAGACACACGTGTTTAATGAATTACATCCATTCTGTGATCATCCTGCACATATTCCAGTACACATATAGCTGTGGATTACAAAGGACGGTCATTGTTAGGGTTGTAAACTCACACAGTTGCTGATTTGTTTCATATTACAGTGGAAGATGAACCTTCTGCATCCTTATCAATATTCAGTATTCCTTTATTTGAATTGTGATTAATGAGATTTTTCTTCATAACAGTGAATAAATCTTGAATGCTTTGTGACTGATGTGCAACGTGCAGGATCTCTCAGTCCTCAGTGAACATCATCTTCACCAGCTCTGCTTTGAAGCATTCTTCCTCCACCAACTTCTGAGGCTGAAATGCAGAGATGACACGGATATGACTTTTAACATCGCTGTATCAGAAAATTACCTGACTAGACCAGTCTGACTGTCACAATATAAGAAAAATATGCATTTTTATTTGCAACATTTAATGGGAGATTTATCTATTGCTATTCTATTTTAAACAATAAGCTCTATTTCTAATAGAGGTCATTCTTACTGTGCCATATCGCAGTAGAGTGGGAACTCCGCTCAGCTTCAGCGTCTTCTTGAACTCATTATTTGGATCCTTCCAGCTGAAGCATGAAAAAGACACGATTAAGCAACCTACATAATGCATAAATGCTGCATACAAGTCTGAAGAGGACTCTCCAACGTGTTACTGTATCTGAAAAGTGTCTGAAACATTTTTATTTGGAGCTGATTAGTTGATCAAGAGAAAAGCAATAAAATTTTAAAAACATTTGGGAATTACAGCTTTTAAAATAAAATATTTGCTTGCATTTATCTGTTTCATCATATAAATTTAGAAGTTTATTGAAATTTACTGGTAATCAGAAAAAATTCACTGAAAACATCACTTTGATGTGTAAAGTTGGTCCAGTTGTTTCTTACTTTAATTAAAAATAACAACAACAAAAAAACAACTCTAACACATCTTGTGCTCTTTGTCATTGAACTTGTACCTGATCAGCTACTTTAGAATCTGTACCACAACTCTTTGGATAAAAGTGTCTGTCAAATGACAAAATGTAGATGTAATTCGTCCAATTTTGCATTTTTTCAACTAAGTGATTTGTTGTGGCCTTAAATTAATAACATTCATATACAGTGAGATACAATGTAAATTGTACAGAAATTACTGTAATATACAGACTTTTCTGTCATAACTAACTATTATGGCCTTAACAAATTGCAAGTTAGCACACGGAGTCAACATGTTATACAAATGTATTGCTGTGATTGTCTGAATAACACAATACCTAAGTAACTGAAAAAATAATCCAACTTTATGAAGATGACATTTTGTGAACTCTCCAAGAAATACTGGGGATATATATATATATATGTGATGATTTACACCATACGTGATCACTCTGTCGAGTGAAAACACTATGGCTGTCTAGAAATGTCTCAAATTTACAGCTGTACTCAATATAACTGGCTCCGCAATTTCAAATGGGATCCACCTTTATAATATCATGCTGAAATTAGTTGATTAATCTATTAGTTGAACAACAGAACATTTATTAATTGCAATTTTGATGATTGCATAATGTTCTTAATATTCTTTGTAATTCATCAAATATAAGTATGTCGACTATTAAATTAATCAGCAACTATTTTGATAATCAATTCATTGTTTCTAGTCATTTTTTTAAGAAAAAATGTCCAAATTGTCTGATTCCAGCTTCTCAGATATGAATATTTTCTGGTTTCTTTAGTCCTCTATGATAGCAAACTGAATATCTTTGGGTTATAGATTGATAGTCCTGACAAAACAAGACATTTTAGGTTAAATCTTGGGGAGTGATCGATATTTTTCATCATTTTCTGACATTTTAGCGAACAAACCAATTGATTAATCAAGAAACTAATTAACAGATTAATCAATGATAAAAAAAAATCATTAGTTGCAGCCCTACTTCACAAATATTAGAATTACTTGTCTTTCCATTTCATATTTGTTATGAAATCGTTTCTTTGAAAAGTTTGTTTTTTTTTGTTGTTGCTGTAATCAGACTGTAAGTTCATATTTTCAAGGACATTACATTGGGCCCTGATAACCTGTGATTGCCATAATTTATAGTAAATATCAACAGATCAATCAGAAATGAAATAACTGTTCAGTGGTGACAGCACATGTCATCTGGGTGACTCAAGGTTTTGATATGGTGAAACAGTTTTCCCTAAAATGTTGTATCAAAGAAGAGTAAAATACTGACTAGGCCCTTTGTCCAACTTGACAGTAGATGAAGACAGAGCCCTCGGGAAGGTGACTCATCTCCCCTCTTACAACCGGCTCAGCTGAGGTGGAAGAAGAGGAACTGTTAGAAAATTACTGACTTACAATGCACAAAATATGACAATTAAACATTAAGATCTACAGAAGTAAAACAGTGTACCCAATTCAAAACCAGGACAATTAATTAACTTGTTCAGGTTACAGTATGTGACCAAAGGTGTCAATCAAACCTGCTCTGAATGAAGGTAAACGCACACTAACTATTGCATATTAGGTATTAGCTGGTGAAAATATCTAGAGTTACCTGTTACACAGTCTGGACACCAGCTCTTTCCTTGGGCGTCTTTATCACCAGAGAAATAAGCAAAAATGTCCTTTCCTTTTCTCTCAGACACAGCTTTGCAGAATTCATCGTAGCCACGCACACTCACTTCTTCGTACTTCGCCATCGTTCAGTTTAGACCGAGTGAGTGAGGAAATGCACGGACTTGGAGCTATTTGACTGTGAGAAACTAACAAGGTGTTTGCAGATAGAAGTTGTGCTTCTCTCTGAACACTGCAGCTGGTAAAATAAAGCAAAGCAAAACTTGCCAGTAGCACTTCCGGTCTGTGCAAAGGTTCTTAAAGGGACCGTGTAGATGAATTAGTTTATTAAAAATTAAATATATACGCAATGGGTATACTATGTGAATAATGTTATTACGTAATTCTTCCTCGACGTTTTGAGTGAAGTTATCATTATCAATACAATTAAATTACGCTTTTTAAAAGGTGGTTGTATTGATGTTTGACTGCTTTCACGATCCGTACTCGGTAAAACAAAATTACTTCCGTCTATGGCGTTCTGTTGTTGTCATGGCGGCGTTTCAAACTGTTGCCAACCTTGGACAAACATATAGAAAGTTAATTTACCGTGCGCTTTATTTTAATTCCTTCAGTTAGCGACGATGTATGCATACATACTTTATAATACTTATATAGACTGGAAAAAACGTAGTTATAAGCGAAGTAGAAATGACTCTGGGATTAACTCTAATTCAGAAGCGTTGTTAGCTTGCTCATGCTAACTCTCGTTAACGGTATCAAGAATTGTTTGGTAGTTTGACACAAGTTGGCGGTTGTTTTCATTATAATGACTGCGCAGTTCTTGCAGGGTGGTCCCACGACTTCTGTAGGACCACAAAGTCCTGGAAGAGACTGGGTTGTTTTAGGTTCAGCCCGAAACGTTCACAGCGGTGGAGATTTAATCACTGGGATGTCCCAAACCAAGGTAAACAATGAATGAACGCTAATATTCCGCTGTATCTTTATTCCGGTGTTTTGGTTTAACGAGTGACCGTGTTAACTGCTGACTTTCAGCCGACTGCGTGGTGGTTGTCATAGTGACGGCAGTTGTTGAAAACACGAACAGACATGTAGGTGTCCTCTTGAAAGCCTTTAAATTGAATGTTCAATACAGTATATGTTCTTCTGGTCCATTTTGTCTTATATTAAGTAAATTAAATTGTGTCGCCAACTAGAAGCACTCACATTTCTTCACTTATTTTTCTAAAATTAATCTTTTTAAATGTTAGCTTGTCAAGAGCTAGAAGAGCAAGAAACGCTGAATTTCGTTGCAGTATCCACGCTGACGGACCGTATCATCAAATTAAGTTAAACATACGGTAGTCTGGTCAAACCGGGTGAATACTGGCCATGTGACTACACACTTTCAACAATATTTAGCCACAAACTGAACATACTGTGTGCACACAATGACACATGGGTTAATTGGTTGAATATAGGCCACTTTCCGATTGAGGATAACTGTATAAAATCCCAAAATAGGCCATAGCTGCACTACCAGTTTATAGGCTACGGTTTGTTTCCCACATTAAGAAACGAGGTGAATGCTTGGTTAGCGTAAAATTAATAAGGCTTTTAGGAGGACACCTACGTGTTCTGTTCCTGTTTTCAACAGCTGCCGTTCGCTACAACAACCACAGACGCATTTGCCTCAACATTTTCAGATAACACGGTCACTCTTTAAACCGAAACACCGGCCACAAGTGCATGCATGTACACCCAGCTCCCAGTGAATTTGGTACAGCTAGCTAAATCCAAATAAGTCTTATACAGTGGCTCTGAAATTAACTCTACCTTCATGATGGTTGTAATGTTAAATTTTAATTGACAGTTGTTATATTGTATGGCTACGTTGGTGACTGTAGTATGTGACGCTATTGAATTATGATGTACTAGAGAGGTATTTCTCATATTTTGTCCTATGATTGACTATGATTTTGTCTTATGATTGACTTGAGCATTGACTAAATATTGCACATTTCAGTACAGCATAATGCAGTCCAGTTTAATCAATACCTCTACACCTGCCAGAACCATTACTTCTGCACATATTCTGCACAACATTTTCTTTTTACAATGTAAAATGTATATAGCCTTGTAGTATTGTAATGTTTATAGATTGAATTCCATTTACTTGACTTCTTTTGTTTGCATTTATTACTCCTAGTTCTTATCTGTTACATTGTTTTCTGCCCTATAATGTGAATTTCCACTCCGGGGATCAATAAAGTCTTATCTTATCTTTGAAGCAGTTTCAACAAAAACTGAACATTATAAACATCATGAAGCTTGGATTTATTGCAATTTATCTCAGGGCTGTTAGACTACATTGGATTTGCAGTGGTTAGTTGCACCAAACAAAATGGCATTGCATGACTTCAAATCAAGTGAATGACAGTAGGGCTGCAACGATTAGTCAATTAATCAATTAGCTAACAACTATTAAATTATTTGCCAACTATTTTGATAATTGAATAATCATTTTGAGTCATTTTTTATGAAAAAAGATTCCAAATTTTCTGATTTTTATGACAGTAAACTGAATATCTTTAGGTTGTGGACTGTTGGTAGAGACAAAACCAAGAACAAAGAGAAAAAACACCTTGGGCTTTGGGAGACAGTGATCAACATTTTATACCATTTTCTGACATTTTCTGGACCAAACAATTAATTGATTAATCAACAAAATAATAAACAACAGATTAATCGATAATGAAATAGTTGTTAGTTGCAGCCCTAAATGACAGACATATTTGTCGAGAGAATGATATGAAAAACATGATTGAGGATTACAGAGGCTGTTTCTATCACATACAACACTGATTACAACATTGACATCTTACACGCCACAGCTATTATTCAATGAAGCCGTGCCTGCAAGCGTCAGCAACCGCGCCACCCGTGTAGTTCCACCGGCCCCCATTGTGATTGAGAAACTGCTGCCGCTGTCAGAGGAGCGGGAGAATGTGGACAGCACCAGGAGCTCATTCAGCTTCACCACTCTCTCTGAGGAGAGGCTGCAGGCTGCGATTAAGCTGGCCAAGAGAGATCTGAGACGAAGGCACCTTGAGTCACTGAATAAATCTCCTGCCAGACCCTCTCAAGAGGTCTCCCTCTTTGAAACAAGTGATGTGGAGCTGCTTCAGGTAGTTGATTTGCATGAATAGTATATGGTTTATACTTTATAGTTTACCGTCTAACTTTGGAATTCATCCCTGACCTAACAAATCCCAATTCTGACTTTGTCCAGTCAATGGCCAAGTGATTATTTTCTTCTCTTCATAGGAGCTAGGAACCAACCCCAGTAAGACAAAGATAAAGGCCTCCAGTCCAAAAGAGAAGGTGACCCGACCTGGAACCAAACAGTCAGATCAAGCATCCCAAAAGCGTTCTATTTCCCCCAAACCACGGGTCGGCCAGTCACCCCCGACCAGAGATCCTGGCCCAAGGCCGTTGGAGGGAGCAGGCCAGCAGGCTCCATTAAGCCAGGGGATCCTCAAGCTGCAAAATGAGCTGGAAGTTTATATCCAGAAAGTCGAAAAACTAGCTAACAGAGGTAATCCCCAAAACCGGCTTGTCTTACTGTTACATTTTTAAAGTTATAGCATAGTTTGAAAGTGTTATCTCTACATCAGCACCCACACTATACCCACCACAGTCATCAGGCTCTTCACACAATTTTACATTTTATTGATTTGAACAACAGGGGAGAAAATGGAGGAGCCGCTGGAGCCTGATGAGCAAAACAAGCTGGAGATTCGCAGGCAGAAGCAGGCAGCCCGTTCGGCACGTACCATCTATGTTCTCCAACAACAGGTATTTTCATCTGGAGCACATGTAATCGAAAAATCAACCTTCACTGACTTTTTAATTTACTCAGTTTTTACAAACACAGTTCTTTAAAATTGTTATTAAATAGGTAAAAGAGATAAAAGAAGATATAGAGAAGCTACGCAGCCAGAAAATGTGGGAAACCAAAAAGGTATGTCACGGATTTAATGCTATTTAGAACTGGGACCATTTATTTGAATGTTGATGATAATTGATAAACCATTGAAATAGAAAAGTTAAATTACTTCTTTCTCCTCTCTTGTTCTATATGCCAGTCATGCATCCAAACACAGCATCAGTAGTCTGAAGCTGCACTTCTATCAGTTTTATTTGTCTCTGTGACAGGCAATAAAATTAAAAAAGACAAAGCTGTTTGTTTTTCCCTCAAGTCAGGAAGAAATTATAACTATGATGTTCAATTAACACAGTTTTATGTAGCAGTATTATTTGTTGTATAATTATTTATCTTAATGCATTTTGCTAAAAGGAGATTTTTTAGAGTTTCTCAGCTCTACTGCTGAGCAAAAGTCATTAATTATATATCATAGATGTTATTCTATGGTAAACTGATTTACTCTCGGTTCAACTCTCAGTCCACAGCAATAAACAGGCTCGCAGCAGCCCACCGTGGGACACTGAGGGCCTTGCAAGCTGTTATCCACCAGCTTTCAGATCTATCTCATGGCAAGGTCCCCCCTCATTACAAAGAGTTGGGCCAGCTGATTCGCCAGCTCTCTTTGTGCTCAGCTAAGATAGAAGTTGACCAGGGTTCAGCTGTGCCTGAGACGACCCTCGACATCCTGCAGAAACTAGAGGTGAGCAGCATACTGTACAGTAAAATCAGATTTTACTGTACAGTAAAATCAGAAAGTATTTGGACTGTTGTGTGGTTTTTCATCATTTTTTTACTCCAGCACAGCAGATTTGAAATGTAAAAGTAACTATGTAAAACTTGAAACCCTTTTTAGTCTCCCAGTTTTAGGGCAGTATAGCAGGACAACGATCCTAAACATACAGACAGACAACCTAAAGAGTGGAATGTTTTTGACAGACCAAGTCAGTCACCTGGTGTCAGTCCAATCCAGTTTCACTTACTAAAAGACCAGGCTGCCAGATCTGTACTGCGGCATTTTGCTGCAGTACAGATCTGGCAGCCTGGTCTCTTGGGCATCATAAGGGAAGATGCAAAGTGTTTGCTGATTTTTGTGGGTCATAGACTTAAGTGTGTTATTGAGTGTGAAGGATTTGTTGCCAACTTTTACAATTTTTTTTGTTGACTTTTTTGTTGACTTGACACAGTTCCTTTGTGTCCTCAATAAAAGCAGGATTATGTACAAAAATGACTACTACATTATTTATTTTGATAGTATAGTAAATTAAAAAATATAGTTAATATAGTGTTTTGTTTGTTGACTGATTTATATCATTTGTCTAAATATGCAGTTTATGTTAAGGAGGGATATTTTAGGTTTTTTAAGAGTATAATCCAAGTTTTAAATGTCTTGTCACTCTGTTCCTCTTAGACCTTGGACTCTGCCCTCAGTAAACAAGAGATGCTGCAAAAGATGCAAGCCCAAGCATATCTTCCACGCAGGATGTCTCCTCGTCGCAGCATGTCACCTACTAGTGCACACCAGGGTCCCAGCATCTCAACTGTTCGAGGACCTCGCAAATCAGCAAATCCCAAGAGAAATATCCGGGGTGAGCGCTGAGTGTTTCTTTTTCTGGTTTAGTTAGCTTTTACTGCTCCTTAGAAAGTAGTTTGTCCATGTATAAATATGAATCATTTTCTACTTTCTAACCTCAGCAACAGTAGCTATTAATACAATGTCAAGCTTCATGAATGTAATATAAATGCAGTATTTTCCTTCCAAATTTCCTACTAATGGCAATGGTCTACTTGTTCCCAAAGCCTCTAGAAGCTGCCCAGAGAGTAAATTAAACAGATGCCTTCTGACGAAGGACGAACCGTTTAGTCTCCCGTGTATCTGTAAATCACCTGAGGGCTTTTGTGCGGTTGTGTTTGGGCCCCCCGCTGTGCTTAAACAGCTGCATCCTGGCTGAAAATTGATAAGGAGCCATGAAGAAGTGATAGAAAAACAGGAACTGAAGAGCAGAACTCTGGCCCTCGGTCCCCTGTTGCTTAGTCTTATGATCGGTTAACTCCTGCTGGCTCCTATTGCGCTGAAAGGCATCCTGCGGAAGAGAGGACACAAACACCTACAACGAGCTATAGCTGCAATCTAGATCTCCCTGGAAACAAAAATCCCTGTGGTGTTACTTAAGTCCCCGTACCGCCACCAACAGCAGTCAGTGGGGAGCCATCTGATTGTTGGGTCCTGGCTTATTCTGTAATTGATGGTGTCGCGTTAGCTTATAATGCCACCTAGCTCCAAACTGATTTACTCATGTTTAACAGCGATGAAGAAGAGTATAGTTTATAGTTACCACAGCAATTCAGTATTTTTTGTCTATATAACATCAGATCAGCTTAGATCAAAGCAAATCAACAGTTTCATTCCTTATTTGTGTTGGCAGGTAGGAGAATGGTGCCACAGAAGCCCAAAACGACGACTTCTCTCCAACCCATGAACAGAGCACAGGTGCTCAGGGCTGGCCTGGAGAGTCTCGCCCAGCAGAGGGAGCTGAGAGAGCTGCCGGGACAATGTCAGACAAACACCACCCGCAGAAAAGGAGGGGCGCTACACTCTGAGAGGAGCAAGGCTGACAAAATAATGAAGGTGTTTGCCAAACTTCTACAAAGTTGAATATTGAACTGAATATAACACATGAGAAGTGCTTTGTATTATATTGGAAGAGGTGTGACTCATTTTTGGATTCTTTTAAAATAAAGAAAACATACAGATGCCACTACAAACCATGCCAAAACCATGTAAAAAAAATCTTAACATACAGTTTTTGGGGTTATTTGTTTCTTTCATAGCGTAATCAAATGCAAGATGCAGGCTTCCAGCAGCCTACAGTGTCCTCTCGGCTTAGAGTGAACCAGCTCCCTCAAAAAGAGCACTCTGTGCCCTGGATGCCTACATCTCCTCACTCTCCTCCTCCACACCGGTGAGACTTTTTATCTCTCCGTACAGCTGATGACACATTAGATTTCTCCTTAACCCATTACTGTTCGCCAATGCTTTTTCTGTCAGTCGCTCTCAGCTCATACTAGATCATTAATGTCCTTGCATAACTAAGGTTACACTGTTGTAATGTCTGAGACTCTAATGTCAAGGTAACCATATGCAGCCAGTATGAATCAGTATATATTAATCTGCAAATTAATGCATTTTTACATTCACAAATGCTATAGATGCAAATAAAATGGAACTGAATTAAACCTATGTAGGCAGTGCCAGAAGAGAGACCTGTCTGATGTGCATAAATGGCCTTTCCATGATTCTTCATCTCCATACCCCGCTGCTCAATTCCCCCTTTCCCACTTTTCCAACTACTCCTGATATATTATGCATCTGTGTGCCTGTGTGTCATATTTGCTCTTTCCTCTGGTATGAATCTCAATAGATCTCCTCAGAGGAGGAGACCAGAGCCTCGATGTCTCTTCTCTCCTGTGAGGCCCTCACCAAGCCCTCCAAGGCAGCAGGTGGCTGGCGGGTTTGGAGAAGAGCCGGTCTTAGGCTCAGAAATGAAGAAACAAGCTCAGAATGAAGCATTAAGGTGAGGCTCACTGCCTATACCTTTTAACCTGATTTCAGTCTTTTCAACTTATCAGATATTTCAGAATGAAATATTATTGTCCCGCAGGTGAATCATGTTTTTGGGGTTTTTTTTACAACATATCTTGCCAGCAAAATTTTAAAAAGTTAACTGGGTTGAATCTAGGGGAAAAGATATTAATGAGTCCTCCCTCTTTATTCAGTGAGTTATTTCTATGTCAGACCCCACTTGCTGAGAGCCACAGGCTATACTCTGATTCCAATTCAAAGTTAATTCTTTCCAATAAATTAATCTAGGTGCCTGCTAGATTGAGGCCATTTCTCTTTGTGAGTGATTAATAGTTGGCCTGTTTTTAGTGCTTAGAAGTACCTCATTGATTGAGTGTTCCACATATGTCTCTGTTTAATCAAATCTTAATTAATACAATTGTGCTTTCCAATTAATCAGGGGCTAGAGCAGTACAATTTTTATAGATGGGGATTATAAGTTATTTATGTGAAATGCTAATTAAGCTTGCATTTTGCTTCATTTGATGATTACTGACTCGGTACAGGAAAGCCTGGTTGGATAAGATGACAACGCAGAGACTGAAAGAGCTCAACCAGCTGAGTCAAGAAGAGGCTGAACGCATTCAAAGATTAAGGTACAGTAGTAATACAATTACGGTTTTAGCAGACTTAATGCATCTGCAGAGGAGGAAATTGAAGGTCATAAAGCCGAATGAGTTGTTGGATACAGATCCAGACAGCTTTTTTCAATCTGTCTGTACCAAAATTGAAAGCTCTATACACACTGTGACAAGAAATACCAGACTACACAGAAAAATATGCAATTGAAGCTGACGTTGAAATAAAATAGTTCCAGACGTTCCTTAGCAGAAGTTCTCTTCAGAGGACAAAATCATTATTCTGTCCTGTGCCTTCAATGAACATTTTGCTGCTTAGGTTATTTAAGAAAAAGAAACATTTTCCACCAGTAGCACCTCTAAAATCTCACTGCTAACCCAAGGCAGTAATCCACACAGTAATCTGCCATACCACTCAGTGCGCCAGGCCTCGCAGTTTAATCGACAGTTACATTGGGAATTACAACACGGACACAATTAGCTACGAACAATAGAAACAGAAAATAATGCAGCTTGTGATTGCAGCAACACACCCCCCCTCAGCACCAGTGAGATCATATGTTCCTATAGATCACCACATGTTTCCTAGTTAGTCATTGGACAGTTAAACTCTGCAAGACCAGTAAAGAAACGCAGTGCATAGGTTGCAACATTCGGCCCATTAAGCATTTATTACATGCAGTACAAGCAGTTGGGCAGTTTTTTCCTTTATGATTCTATCTTCTCAAACACCTAGTTTAGTTTCATGGTCCTGGTATTTTGTGCATAATGGCTTACTAGGAAACTTGAATGGAACTGCATTACTGTCAATATAATTATTTCTACGTGGGCATTTCTTATGGAGGACCACAAGTGCCTCGGAAATAGTACTAAAAATAGGCATTATAAATTTGTTTACAAATCAATTAATTAATCCATAAATAGACTAAATTAAAAAGTAATTCATTATTTGATATTTTGCTCAGTTTTAAAAAGAGCAATAAATCACTGGATTCACAAATTGAATTAAGAATACAGATTTTAATCTGGTATTTAAAAGGGCAATTTTCTTTGCCATTTGCATCTCCGTTTCCATTTTAGCTTTTTAATTCGCTGAGTCATTTCGCTTCTCCTTTTAGCCTCTCCATTTGGCCTTTCTGTGACACTTTGGCCCCTGCGCTGCTAAAACAATACAAATCAGTCTCCCACGGAAGCCCCCCCTCTCGCGCGCAGCTCCTGGTTTTGATAATAAAAGCTCTGTTGTGTCTCGTAAGTACAGGTTGTCACGTTGTGTCATGTTATTATGATTTTTTGCTGTGATACTCAGGTTTTAATCTAACAAATGTTATTTATTCAGGCTCCATAAATCAGTTCACTGGCTTCTTCAGTAAAACAAGTCCAGATATATTCACTGCAATATTCACATAACAAGGGTTGGCTTTATGCAGAGTAGCTGTAGGCGTAGACATAGTGCCTGACAAAAACTACCTTACTGTGGCTACTGTTTAGTGCAGATGCCCATCGGGTTTGAAGATCAATTTTAATGTATGTAGATTAATTATAATTCATGAAAAGAAACTGCACAGCAAATTTTATATCAGTATCTCTAAAGTTAAAGCTTTCAGCCACGTAACTTCTGTGACAGCTTGCCATGTGGGTGTGTTTTGGTTCACAGGTCTGAAGTTGTCTCGCCAACTCAGTGGGCTGAGCGAGCCGAGCAGAAGGCCAGAGAGAGAATTCAGCCTCTTCTGGATGAAGCGCAGGTAGGAAGATGTATCTCTTGTCTGCATATTGCCAGATTTTCTGTATAATTTTTTTGTGAACTAAGTAGGAGTAAATAATGTTTATTTAGGATTGATGCGACTGAGCTTGTATTTGTCTGTTTCCACAGCAGATTGGTGAGTCTAGGAACAGGATCAGCACCTCACTAAGGAATAGACTGTCTGAGCAGGCGGCAGAGAGGGTGAGCCATGCTACTGTTGCCAATAATTCACAGGAGGGAGGAGACTTGGCCCTGCTATTTAATAAATCATGAATAGGGGCTCATGGACACACTAAGCCAACAAGGACTTATGAATTTTACAATTATTTCCAATATTTAGCCTTTATTTTTTCTGTTGTGCTGAATGTTGTCCTCGACAGGCAGCAGAGAGTGCTGAGCAGCTGAGCGAGGCCCTTCTGGAAGATCTGTTGGAGGATACTGCACGGGCGGCGTGGGCGGCTGAAGCAGACGAACAATTGGAGGGCATAGCCCAGCATAGGCTGCAGGCCCCCACCCTGGAGAGTATGCTGCTTCGCATGGAGGAGATACAGGTGAGAGCTGCCCTACAGAAAGGCCCACCTCAAAAAGGTCACTGTGGAACCTGAAAGGTCGCCAGTGATCGGTTTGTTATTTCTAGTGAGCTGTTATGACAGCTCTGGTCTGGTGCTGTGTACTGATTATGCCTTGATTATGTTCAGTCTGTTTGACATGGCTCAATGCAGGCAGGTAGACATTATGTTTCTAAACCGTGTTTCTCTCTGTGTGCCCGAGCAGAGGGATCAGGAGGAAGTGAGGAGACGGTTTGCTTCCATCACCTATTCAGACCCTCTTTACTGGGACCGACCAGGGCCAGCAGGTACAAACTGAACGATCTGCTTCTGTGTTAAAATAAACACTTCTGTGCATCATCTCTAACTGCATTCAGAGAATTATATTTCCCACTGTCTCCTGTAGGTGGAGACAGTGCTTCAACTGGCAAGTATAACCGAGTACTTATCATTCTGACTGTATGCTTCTCTTGTTTTTTTTCTCTGTCTGTCCCCTGCTCCACCCCATCCCTCTTGACATACACTACCACTGCCACCCCCTCCCCTTCCTTTCTATTCTTCCCAGGACCCCAGTGCCATGTTTTGGGCTCCAGGCCAGCCTCTCCTCTGCCAATTAGGCTCACAAGGCCAGTGCTGAGGCACAGCTCTCCAGCTGATATTGTCCTAGAGAAACCCGTGGAGACTGGGTGGGTTACTACGTCTTTTATCCTTTTTTGTAAGAACTCGAATCATCTCTGTTTCTCATATTTCTCTGATGGCTCCCTCTCCTTGCTGTTTTAGTCATCTCTAAGAGGCAGTGGTGAAATTTTTCCAGAATATTAACAGGAGTGCAGTATCAGGGTTTGACCTATATAACTTCCTTCCCAATATTTTGAGTTGAAATTATAGGTCTCAGCCCCCATTATAAGTCATCATTACTTCAGCATAATACTAATGAGTGCATGATATTATGAGATAAGCCTCTTTCTGAAAAAATATAACAATGATTATAATAATTTTATTTATATTGCTCTTTTCAAGCTTAAGCACAAAGTGCTTTCTAGATCAAAAGGATTTATAGAATAAAAATAAAAAAACAATATAATATAAGCAAAAAATAAATATAAGCTACATATGCAAATGATTTTGATTTCTTTGAAAGCCTAGGTCAGTTTTTATGCTTTTTTATGTGAAACAGAAATGTATTGAGTAGCAGATAAAGATGGCCTGTGGCTGGTGTTGCTGTACTGAGAGCAACACCATACATAGGAAGTCAGTCACTAATGGTTTAATTAGGCCTCTAGACTGGATGAAAAGTAAAGTGGTTAATGTTTTTCCTACAATGCGCAGTTAGTGTTTTCTTTTTTCCGCATGACGTGTTGTTGCCTTATAATTGCTCTCCCACCGGGAGGCCTTACTCATCCCACAAAACTCACTCAGTGGCGACCATACCCTGGGCAGAGTCTATTCCTGACTCCGGCAGAAGACTCCACAGAGAGACCCTCTACTGCCCAGGGCTTTGGTTGCAGCTGCTGTACTGCTTAAATTAATGAGGAACTTGGAAGGAAGAGAAAAGAGAGTGGAGGGACTAGAAGTTGTTGACACAGACAAGCCAGCAGGATGCTGCTTCTAACAAATTCAAGTAGCACCATTAGCAAATTAAAGTCAGTCAGTCTCAAAGTGCCCCAGGTTCAGTTCCCTCAATAGAAACATTGCCCTGAGATCCATTGTGCCTGTGACTCATCTTAGACTGTCTTCTTAACACATCCATCAAGTAATAGCTCTATTTTTTGGCAAAAAGTAACAGGCGTTTGCCAGTCCACTATTTGCTGTCTTGTCTTTTTGAAGAGGTGTTATGATTTTCCATTAGTTATTGGTTTTTCAGAGGTGTCCAGCCTTGCCGCTTCTTAGTCATTTGGGAAATGCCAGCGCATTTGTTCTGAAATTCCCTGTGGGGTAAAACAGAGACAGACTTGTCAGGTTCACTTTTATGTAACAGAGTGGTTCAACTTTAAAATCGGAGAGGTCACTGACTAATTGATTAATCGTTCCAGCACTTTTATGCTTTTCATGTGTTTGGTTTTAAGAGAATGTTGGAGCAGTGACTATTGGTTTGTGTCAGTACGTTGATTAACATAGTCCTGAAGGTGACAGAGGAATTCAGCAGCATGGAGAAGTGTCTTAGTTGTCAGCCGACTCACACATCATACCAAGTGCATCACAGAATCTCTTTCCCATTACATTCTCCTCGGCTGTTCTTGTTCAGTAATGAAACAGTTAGATAGGACAGTTGCTAAAATGTCCCATTTAACATAAGAGAACAACTTTATTTGTATTGATGGGAGTTATGTATATGAAAAGTGTCTGCATAATATTTTGTGTCTCTAAGATTGCTTTCCAGAGCCGTAATTGTACTTGTTCTCATATGAAAAACAATTAGCATCGATTCTAATACATTGTCCACATTAGTCACCTCTTCCTCACTCACTCAAGACCCAACCTATTTGGTTGTCACTCGCCGACTGCTTGTCTCAGGGAGGAAAAAAAGATTGATTTTAATTTTCATAGCCAACTGGAAAGTGAAATTTTAGATGTCAGTACTAGTGTATATTGTGAGCACAGGTATCAAAAGGGCTGACTGAGAAAGGTGAAGCCAGTAAACTTGATACTTTTCTTCTTAGCTGTTGGAAGTAGGGAGTCATTTGGTGTGAAGAAGAAAGAGAAATTGTGTTTGGTAGGCATATTGTGTTATAGAACTGCCTTTTTGGGCCAAGAATTTGCTTTGTAAACTGACGTGAGCTTGTGTTGCAACGTTTCAGGCAAAAATGACGCATTCTAAATCACTTAAGTGAATGAAAACAAAAAATAATTACAGAACCAATTCAATTCAATTCATTTTTATTTATATAGCGCCAAATCATTAAAAAAAAGTAATCTCAGGGCACTTTTCACATAGAGCAGGTCGTACTCTTTAATTTACAGAGACCCAACAATTCCCCCATGAGCAAGGACTTGGCGACAGCAGCAAGGAAAAACTCCCCTTTTACGGGAAGAACTGGGCTTTGGTGGGCGGCCATCTGCCTTGACTGGTTGGGTTGAGAGAGAAAGAAAGAGAGAGAGGGAGAGGGGGGAGAGAGAAACGGAGAAGCATAATAACAATAATAATAACAATGACATCAATAATCATAATAGAGATATGACTAGTAATATTAATAGCAGTAATAGCCGGAGAAGATTTCAGGGTAGGACACCAACAGGACTGTGCCACCATCCCTGCACCATCCCCGCGTCAAAGGCCCACAGTTCGGATCCCAGAGTTTCCTGCAAGATGAGAAAGCACAAAAAACTCCAGGGAAGAAGCCAAATTAGTAACATGCATTAATGGTACATGAATGCATACAGATGGAGGAGAGGAGGAAGAGAGAGGAGCTCAGTGCATCATGGGAAGTCCACTGGCAGTCTAGGCCTATAGCAGCATAACTAAGGGCTTATCCAAGGCAAGCCTGGTCAGCCCTAACTATAAGCTTTATCAAAAAGAAAAGTTTTAAGCCTACTCTAAAATGTAGAGAGGGTGTCTGCCCCCTGGACCAAATCTGGAAGATGGTTCCACAGGAGAGGAGCCTGATAGCTGAAGGCTCTGCCTCCCGTTCTACTTTTGGAGAAACTAGGAACCACGAGTAAGCCTTCATTCTGGGAGCGCAGTGTTCTAGTGGGGTAATAGAGTACTATGAGCTCTATAAGATATGATGGTGCCTGACCATTAAGGGCTTTGTAGGTGAGGAGAAGGATTTTAAATTCTATTCTGGATTTTTCACAAAGCCAATGCAGTGAAGCTAAAATGGGAGAAATATGATCTCTTTTTCTAGTTTTTATTAATACAAGTGCAGCAGAGAGACTTGTTTGGGCAGCCTGATAATAAGGAATTGCAATAATCCAGCCTAGAAGTAACAAATGCATGGACTATTTTGTCTGCATCTTTTTGAGAAAGGATGTGCCTGAGTTTTGCAATATTATGTAAGTGAAAAAAAGGCAGTCCTTGAAATTTGTTTTATGTGGGAGTTAAAAGACATATCTTGATCAAAGATAACTCCCAGATTCCTTACAGTCATGCTGGAGGCCAGGGTAATGATATCTAGAGTAGCTATATCATTAGATAATGTGTTTCTAAGGTGTTTAGGGCCAAGCACAATAATTTCAGTTTTGTCCTAGTTCAGTAGCAGAAAATTGCAGGTCATCCAGGTCTTTATGTCCTTAAGGCATGCTTGGAGTTTCTTTAACTTATTTGTTTTATCTGGCTTCATCGATGATAGTAGTGATGCAACCAGCATCCTATTGCATCACTTCTACCAAAGAAGAACAATAGTTTTCCACATCTGTCTTAAAATAATAGTGAAGTGCCCAAATGAACATTTACACATGTTTTTCTTGCTATAATCATTCCTCCTGTTCATACTGGCCATTAAAAGATCCCTTCATAATGCATTTACAATGTAAGTAATAGGGACTAAAATCCACAGCCCTCCTTCTGTACAGAAATGTTTTTAAAAGTTAATCTGAAGCTAATATGAACCTTCAGCCGCCCAAATTAGTCGAATCAAGTAGATATCTTTTTAGTGCCAAATTCCTTTTTTGTGTTACTATCCTGCTGCAGCCCAACAGGGAATCACTGTCTGGGGAAACACAAAGAGGGACTTTCAGACCAAAAAGAAAGAAGAAGACAGAAGATATCTGCTTGATTTGACTAAGTTAGACTGCAGAAGCTTCATATTAGCTTCAGATAAACTTTTTAATACATTTTTGCTCACAACAAGGACTGTGGATTTTGTCCCCCATCACTTACACATTTAAAAGGGATCTTTTAATTTTCAGTATGAACAGGAGGGATTATTACAGCAAGCAAAACCTGTTTCAATGTTTGTTTGGGCACCTGACTATTGTTTTAGGACAGACTTGAAATATTGTAAACCTGTCCTTGAACCAGCCAGTCCTAGCCTTGTTGCAGGCTGCAAACTGAATTCTCTTCAGTGCTCTTGCTGATTTAATGTCAGCATGTACCCTTCATTTAGGACATGTCAGAATGTTTAGGTCTTCAACAGGAAGTAATAGGATTTGAGTTTTCAGTGGTCTTTCAGATAACTGTGAAATGACATTTGACATCTACAGCTTGAGGAAATGAGCTGCAGTCGTGCACAAGGCTAACTTCTATGCTGAAATGAGTCAATGTTGCAAGAAAACAATTGAAAATGCCTCAGTTTGATGCCAGAGAGGAGCATCAAAAAGTGAAAAACAGATAACAGATAATGAAAAATGCTATTTTGATAAACACTTTCATTTTCAGGTATTCACAACAGCATCCAGCCTCAGTTTAGTCTCATTTCTTGTACAACTGCCAGCAGCTCAGATAATGAATATTTTGTGCAGTAACCACAGTATACTGGGCTTTAGGAGAGAGGAAAACCTGGATTAGCCAGAGTGGAAAATTATTGATGACATTGATGAACTTCTGCTCTCTCGTCTCTCATCCAGCAAACCGAGCAGCTGATTAAAAGAGCACTTGCATCAGCCCCTATGAAGGACAAAAGCCCTGAGAAACACATCAGGCGTTGCCGTCAGCAGGAAAACAGAGTCATGCATGCAGTCTGACACACACACACACACACACACACACACTCACTCTCAAACACAGAGAGAAAGAAAATCTGTGACAGTGACATACAAAAGCAGTGCTTACAAAAGCAGAGAGTGTCAGTGTGGCTATCACTTGAGGCTTTTTTGATTGTAGTGTTTCATGACTAAAGGACACAGTTTTTTCTGTTTAGATGCTGTTATTGAGGGATGGAAAGGTGAAAGGGGAAGAAAGATGGGAAAATGCAATTTTCAAAAGAATTACTCTCAGCTGACGTGGAGAAAATCATAATTACTAGGTCTTATTGTATTGTTTATAGGTCTCAGGCTATTCTTTACCATTACTTTGGATGTATCTCTTTGTATTGACAATATTTTAGCTCACTATTGCTGGGCTGGCAGGTATCTAATTTCAGTATTTTAACACTCCCATTATCTTTCACCAGGCAAAACATGGGCACTGTCCTCTTGAAAAGTATTTTCCAAAACAGGCTATTATTATTATTCTTTACACTGGCTGTCTTTGTGTTTGTGCTTGTGTGAGTCCTATCAAAGGATCACTGAGACAATGAACTGAGAGATTTCATCTTTGAAAACATCAGCAGAGCGTCAGATAAGATTTACGTATCCATGGTGAGGAGCTCAGACCCAGGCCTCGATTGTTCCTCGTCTCTCTAATGCTGACTGACCTGCTGCAGCTCCATCAGCAGGTCAAATAAATTGATGGAAAGATGAAAGACCCACTCAGCAATATTCTGAACCTTTAATGTGTTTTTTTTTTCCGATCTACTATTTCACTCCAGGATAAGTATTTCAAACAAACCGAAACTCTTGTCACACAGTATATGGATGCTTTTCCTTGTGATGACTTCCACCTTATACACAATGACTCAGTTGATTCAAATACATTCAACAGACTGCAGGGTAGTGCATTACCGACTAAACAACAATATTGCAACCATCTATACGTTTTCCTCCACACTGTTCAACCTCTACCTGTTTCCCATCTCTCCTGCTGCTCTCGAAAGCTCACCAGGGCTTCTGAGAAGTGTATCACCCCCTACTATCTATAAGCCACATTTGGCTTTGTGCAACTCAGCTTCAGCACAGCCTGCGTCCCCTTTTGATATATCACATATGCAGCTGTCCTTTGCCAGGTCCTCCCAGGAGATGCACGGCTTGAACTTTTGTAGAGAAATGAGAAAACAAACTTGAAAGTCACCTGAGAGGATTTCACTAATAGTTGATACTACTCATCTTTTGTTTGTGTATTTCCTGAGCAGGCCAAGGTGTGTTTGAGGATGAGGATGTTTTTTCGGGGTTCCCTGTCACACAGATTTAGTGAAATATTCACTACAGATGTCTTATACGATTTTCCCTTGTCTTGTAGCCCCCTTATTGATGATTATAGGGCAGAATAGAGTGAGAGATAACCACTAACACTTTGTAACATTTGTTTTCTGAGGATTTATTTTATCACTCACGTCACCTTTTCACAGATAAATATACAAGATTCATTTTGCCCTCAAAGGTCCTTTTTTGCCACAATGTCTGAATGGTGTTTATTGACAGGAAAGGCAGGCTGGATCCTGTTCATTTCTGGATATAGCACAAACATTTTCTTTCTCCACATCGGTCCTCAGATGCCCATTAGACAGTAAATAAACTCATTTCCAACTAGAATCCAAGTCGACTGTGCTGGCACTTTTATATTCACGGCCAACCCATGGTTTGCAAGCCCCTTCAGTCAAAACAGAAACAAGTTTAGCTGAGGCAGGGGAGCACAATAGAGAGGCACTTTGCTGTGGGAACTGCTGCAACACTAAATATAGCACTGAGTGTGGCGTCGCAAGAGCCAGGCTGATTTGTCCAAGCAGAGAGGATTATAAAGCCAGACCATTGCGATGCCCAGCTGAGCCTCTGAGCAAGGGGCAGGCGAGGGAGCTGGCCCACGCTCTGACACCTCTCCTAAATTCATCATCCAGAGCATTGTGTTTCTGGTCAATCACAGCACTGCACTCCATTCTCGTCAATAATTTAGTTTGCCCTTTTCTCCACAGCCGCAGCAATCAAAAGCGCTTAACCAGCTCATATAGTGTGAATGGTCAAGGTAATGAAAAGGTGTAGTAGGACTGTTCGCCTCGTGACATGAGCATCCACTTGTGTTTCCTCAGACACAGTATCCTCTCTGAGAGCAGCCTGACAGAGGAGGCATCCCAAGAAGAGCAGCAGCTAAGACACAGCACCGTGTTCCCGGGTCCAGTGGAGAGAAGCAAAGAGACTGTTGTCTCTGTGCCGGGCAACATGCTAAGAAGCATCCGGAGGTACAGGGAAGACTACGAGGCCTACCTGCGCGTTGTGGCTCACGAGGCCGTCGGCAGCTTCAACCCCTGGGCCATCGCAGACAGGTAAAAGACCAACAAGTAAAGGATTCTTACAATCTTAATTCCCCTCTGGACACTCAACACAGTGCTAATAGTGAATCTCACACATTTTTTTATGTACCTTTGAAGTTTTATGAAAACATTTGTTCTCCGTATTAGCAATGGCATGCTCAGTTTTTGCAATCTGAAACAGATTTGTTCTCGCTGCTCTCTCGTTTGTCCCCGTACATTTTTAACTCACACAGTGTTCTCACTCTGAGAGGATCATGCACATTTTACGGTTTGCATAGTGTGCCTCTGGTATTTATCGTTGTTCTTCCTCTCCCACTCACAGATTTGCATACCTAACAGAATTCTTAAGTTGCTGCAATGCAGAATGCAGAAGACGCCCGCTCATCTTTGTGAACATACAGAGTCCATTTGCTTGATAGATTAGTCCAAAACTCCTAAAAGAGAGATTTTCAAGGCAGTCTTTTAAAAAGCTTTTTTTTTTTTTCTCCCTCTGCGGCGTAGATTTGCAGGGGAGTGTGAACAGCTCAATAAATTGTTTTTGCTTAAAGTCAGAGCTGAAAACTGTTGCCCAGTCCCACCCATGGGCTCTGACTGCTTATGGCTTATTATCAGTCCCACATCAACGAGAAGAAGTCTTCAAGAGATGGATCTGTATTTTTCTGTATTTAGGGAAAAAGAATCCTGTATGAGGAGAAGTCATCCAATTATCTCTGTGTTTTTGGAGAAAGAACACATACAAATAAACATGTAAACCCTCTGCTATACTGACACAGTGCAGAAACCTGTCTGTGTGATGAGATGGTAATGAGCAGACTAGAGTTGCTGTAGAGCTATACCGCCTGGAGGAGCTCATTCATTCAGTCTGCTAACAGATTGTTGCAAAAAAAAAAGCAAAACTTCAGCACAGCCAAAAAGCCCAGAAAATATACACACTTCAAGCTATCTTAAGTTTTGTTTGAATTTGTTTGAAGCATTTTTCATAATGACAGCTTGGTGAACAGATGAATGAGTAAACACAAGGCAAACTTGAATAATAAGCTTATGCTTTCCCCATTTTTAAATACATTAATAAAACACTTATGTTGTACAATTCCTTGTATTTACAGAAAGCTAATTTTGTTTTTGTGGTTTCATTTGGTTTGGGATTTTAAACATACAGAATATGAAGAGTCATTCAGGTGAGCTAGCACGGCTTTTAGCATTAGTGTTATAACTATTTCCTAATGGCTGTTCCCAATATATAATAGTAGATTCCTCACTCTGTCTCACTCACTTCAGAGAAAAGTATTCTTGTATTGACTCCTCGAAGCTTCAGATAGTTCAACAACCCACAATTACTGCGATTGTTTTGTTGCAACCACAACCAAATGATTTGACATTTTTGGGGCTCTGTAAGCAAGATCCTCCATGTTCCTGTCTCATTTGTGAGTTGACCCAGATAATGATCAAAACACTGAAACTTAGCTTGGTGCTGTACACCAGTCTTTTCAGTTATTTTCCTTCATTTTATGCCTTTCAAGGCGCAAATTTCACCAAGTTTTTCATGTCTAACTCTGAAAGTCAGTAGACACAGTGGTTAGGAAAAACCCGCTTTAATAGCACCTGCTGCATTTGTGGAGATAATAACACGAGGCGGATTACTTACATTTTCTTTGAAATTTCAGGAAGTGGGTTCTTTTAAAGTGATATTTATATCCCACTGTGTCCAAGCCTCTTACCTTTTAATCAAGCTGTTTTAAAAGTGTGTAGTCTCAGGTGTGTTGGCAGGAAAAACTATACTAGTAAATATAATAAAATATATCAATCACACTCTCCAGATTTACTCTACTTCTACAAAAGATTGAATGATAGTTTCACATGATCTTTGTTTCATATGTTTTTGTCAGATGATTGGGTTGCCTTTTTTAAAATCAGTTTGTATGTGTGTATTTAGCTTTTAAAAGTGACTGAAAGTCTCTGCAGTGTAATTTTGAGGAAAATGTCAAAGAGTCTCTAATATCCCTTTTTGTTCCTTGTTGTTTCTCAGCCTGGCAGAGGAGTTACTGTCGGAGGCTCTGGCTGACGTGGCAGCAGAGTTTCAGGACGTCGTTGAGGAGTACGCGGAGGCCGTCTTCACCTCAGAGTTCCTTCAGCCAACCCAGTCACCTCCCACTTCAGCTCCAGCTTTGGTCAGCCAATAGGGTGTTACAGCATCGAGGCTGCGGCAGTTTCTTACAAATTGCTATAAAATGTATTTATTTTAGTGGAATATCTGCCCTTTGAGACTTTTTTGTACAAAGGATATGAAATATCAAGGATCCAGGTTCATTTTGTCGACAAAGGACTGTGATTATTTGCTATTTTTCTAGAGTTTTGTAAGAATAACAAGCAGATATTTTATTTTGCAGTGAAACTTATTGATTTATGTATTTATTTTGTACATAAATCTGAAAAAGTGTTTATGAATCACTCCTTTGATGTGACAACATGGGATTTTATTTAATTGTAATTGTAGTTTTTTTTATTGAAGCTGCAGCGGACAAGACTGTTGAATTACTCAGGGAGCTTTAGTCACATTACTCTTTGTGGTCCATCTGTACGTGTGATTGAATTCCACCAGGAAAGTTAGTTTAGTTTAGATAAGCTTTGAGAGACCATTACGACATTACAGAGGATTATAAGATTACTGCCCTCCCCTTGCACATAGTTTAAATCTCCCTGAGGATTACTCACACTTTCTATTTTCATGGCGGAATATGGAAATAAATTAATTACATATGGTTTCCATCAGAATGATGTTGGAAGCTGAGGGCATCATATGTAAATCAGTTCCCTCTTGTGTTTTAATGTCTCAATAAAGGGTCTGAATGCAACAAAGAGCGTTATTTCCCCTCACTGGTTAATGTGTTATCCCAGTAAGTTATGACCACTGTGAGGAGATAGAGTACAAGAGAAAGAAGTGATATGTGTACAGACATGAAGTCTCTCTTTTTTCCCTTTTGTTTTGGCACCATTTTATAAGGATCTTCTCAGTCTGTATGTGCACAATTCATGAGGACTTAATTTCTGTTGCATTCACCAGAGAGAGACCCACAAAATACGGACACCAGTTTATATACTGTTGGGACTGACCTAATGAATTCTGCATAGTAATGGTGAAATGTGTCAGTCCTGAATGCAAAATAAACGGGGTGGACTCGGCAGACCGAGCGAATGCGCGGGCCCCCAGAGAACAACATGAAAGCCAAGCAGACAGAGCAGAGGGGACACATCCAGATGTTGCGTCGGCCTGTGGGGACCAGCCTTTGACAGGGGACATACAGTGACTGAATGAATTAGCTCACATTGAATCAGCTGCTCCTATTTTCTCTCAGGCTTGGGTTTCTGCGTGGGCGTCTGAATACGTGCAGGCTTTCACAGGCTCGGGCAAATTTCTTCTTTTCGATCTAGGACAAAAAGAAATTGGTAGGCTCAAAACGGACAGAGTGTTGCAGTCTTTACTCTGACATACAGAGCTGAGGTTGCGCTGACATCGAGTAATGGGAGACATGAAATGATTCTGTTATTATTCAAGAGCAAATTTCTAATCATGGTTCAGAAATCTTAAATGTGTCTGCTAAAAGACCTTTGAAAGACAAGAGAGGATATATTTTCATTTCTGCCACCTCAGCAGCTGCCACTTTGCATTTGACTGTGAGACTGTGTTGTCAGCAAACCAATGAACAGTGAAATCTGTCCCCTTAAATATGTATTTCTTTGTGGACAGTGAACATTGTTGAGGTTTTGGGGTCACTGCTCCGCTATTGATTTTTCAGGATGAACTCTGACCATGCACTAAGAGATGTTACAGAATTAGCACTGTTTTGCACATAATTATAATTTCTAATGATCAGAGTGGTTCGACCTTGCCGCTAGCCTGCACCCACTCATCGCGGCTTATTTCACAACTGGAGAGGACACAGATGACTGCGGTGTATTCATGATCCATTGAGGGGGCATTTTGCCATACAGGTACAGTCCATCAAGGCTGGTTTGTGACATTTAGGTTGCTTTCAAAACATTTTCAGCTGAAGCGTGGTACTTACGCCAGATGGATATGAAATCTTATGGCTTTGTAAGAGGTTATTACTCACGGCTGCTGTTCTCAAGGGATTTTCTGTTGGAGCTCAAGTGTCAGAGTGATGATTTCAGCTGAGATGCTGGTCATCTCTGAGGGATGTGTCATGCAAATACTGGCATTGTTTGGATTTTACACGCAACATTTCCCATTGCAAGTTCCTTTTAGACAATTTATTTTGAGGCTTGGTTTGCTCTCTGAGATCTCATTAAACACCTGTGACTGCATCATTTGCTAAATAAAAGCATAATTCAGTCAGTGCTTTGCTTTGTTTCAATTATTAATGGTCTCAGAGCGAGATGCTAATGATGAGGTTTGTGTCTCAAACAAGTAAAGAAGCAGAGTCCCTGCAGTGAGCCAACTGAGTTCACACTGATGGATCATGAGACTGGAAAGACTATCCGGGAACCCTGGAGCAGATGTGCCTAGGGTGAGTTATATAGGAAAAACTCATAATTTCATAATTTCTTTTATTATGATTTAAGATACAGTCCAGAATAGACTCTGACACACAGAATAGCTCACTTCAGCAGGAGGAGCAGCGTGACCTTTTTCCTCACTACTACTGTGCATCACTCATCAATTCATTTTCAATACTCATTACAGTGAACAGTGTAGCTTATAAGCAATATCCGACTACTGCCTACTGAACAAAGTTCCTTATTAAAAGACATCTTACTAGCAGTTGCCATTACGATGAGCCTCAGTTGTTTATTTAATAAGCGATCCAAGCATAATGATCTCCCATGTACCTCTTGATAATCATATCTAAATAAGTTTTCATTTAACAGTTTAAAAGTGATATCATGTTTGATCAAAGGGTTAAATATTATTCAGATCATGTAAAAGTAACCACTCTGTTAAACATCCCGCATTCATAATTTTACCCAAGTATTATCAGCAAAATCATCATCAAACTCATCAGTAAGTACTCATTATGCAGAATATACCCTTTCATGTACAGTAAGCAGCATTTTAAACTTGTAGATGGGCGAGACTAGAGTTTATTTTAATTTTATTTACTTTTAGATGCATAGTTTCAGCTTTAGTTGATCAAATTTACTGTATAATTCAATCAAATGTTTTGTGTGCAAAATCTTTGAAGTAACTAGTAGGTATAGCTGTGAAATACATGAATGTGGTGTAAAAAGTACAATATTGTCCCAAAAATGTAGTGAAGTAGAAAGTGAATGAAATGAAAGTACCCAAGTAAAGTACAAATACCTCAAAATTGTACATAAGAAACAGTGCTTGAGTAAAAGTACCTTCCACCACTTTATTTAATGTTACAGTCATCAAACATTTATATATCTACAATAGTGTTCATTCAAATTCATACCAGTGTAAACCAACAGTTCTGCTCATTATTTACATAAATGCTCACAATTTCATATCAAGACCTAAGCAAAATGAAATGTATGAAAGTGTTCTCAAACAATCAGAGTAGAGACGTGTGATGCAGTTATCACTCAACAATTCCTGAATGTGGAGGAGAATTGCCAGTCTAATATCTCAGCTTGTATAAGAGTCGCTCTGATTTATAGACTGAGGAATATTTTAGTATAAATCATCATATTTTCAAGGTGCAGAAATCATAGAGCTTCTTATTTGGACTCAACTAAGTTGTTGATTGTGCTTTTCTACCCACAAGGTCACTGAATCATTTTCTCAGACAGGAAACAACAATAAAACTGCACCTTAGGTGCTAAAGTCAGGTGTACTGACTGCCAAGTGTTGTGTTTTGTGACTCTTTAATGGCTCCCAGAAAGCCTTACGCTGCTGAAATAGAGCTTGCCTTCATTTTCCAAAAGCGCCACAGTGGTAACTGACCAAAATAAAAACATCCCTCCACAGTTTCTATACCTGTGCACACTTTGTGTTTTTTTACTATGAATTTGAGCTGGCTTGATTTTCTGCACCATAAATCATCAAAATGATTTATTTTTATTTTTCAATACATTTTTTTCCTTTTGAATACTGGTTAAATTATGGATAAAATCAGTCTCTTCTGACAGGGAAGAAGAGCATTGAAGTTATGTCCTGGATGGCATGGAGAGAATACTTCTTACGAAAGAAATTAACTTAATTCAATTAGCCTTTTTTTTTTTCACTAGAATCCAGTCAGTGAAGCCATTTGGTGTAATCAGTGCTATCTGTCTTGCTGGCTCTCTGAGCTTAAAGCTTTTTCCTATTAGTTTTCTTAGTGGGATCTCAATGTACTGGGACAGAAGTGTATTGTCACTGGCTTTCATGATAAATACAAATTAGCTGCGTGTAGTTTTAGTAGTTTTGTAATGTAGTGTGTCTGGCCCTCAGATTCCAGGGCGATGTTTCGGCCACAGGCATTTTCCTCTATCAATATTCATTTGTGTGGACGAGGCTGCCAAATGACGCTCCGGGCGGACCATCCTTCTGGGACTATGTGACCTCATGTGTGGCCATGAGGAGGAGAGGGATAAACACAGCGTGTGTTACATCACGGCTGCTATAAAATGTAATGTGCGCCATAAGCGCACTGTGAGAAAAACCTATTTTTCAGCAATTCAGGTCAAGTATTGCAGCAGTGAGGGTCAATATAAGCTTAAGAGTGAATTAGAGGCACCCATTAGGTAAAGCATCTGTCAGATTAGACCAGATCACACAACTGGATTTAAGGGATTTAAGGCTGAGGGAACATGATTCATATGCTTCATTTCTCTGTTATTCCTAGAAAGCAGAAGAGGGGAGATAACAGACTTTGTGCTCATGCAGACAGATGGAGTTTGGTTTTATTTTGAGACACTTCTCGTCAAAGCACCCAAAATGTTTTCTTCTGCTTGGCTGACAAAGGTACCACCTGCTGCTCCAGTGGTGGATAGTTGACAGGATATGGACATGTGGTAGATCTCACCCTTTCATCTTTTGGCCTCAGTGATTTAATATCCTGCTCCTCCACTTCATACCTCATGCTCAATAGGTCTGTAACAACCACACCCTACAGAGGGAAAATAGGTTGCACAATACCTGCATGTGATCCTCGTGAATACAGCATTCACAATGACTTTTGCTTACTTTACATTTACTTGCAATATTCCTGTTCAGATTTGATTCTGCTGTATTTGATTTAAGGGACAACACATTTCTGGATAGCCCGATGATTTTCACATTGCAAACATTCTTAGTGTTTTCAATGGATGTAATCACCGAGGAAGCTGATTTTTTTCTTCTTCATCCATGATACTTCTTCTTGAGCATTTTGCAAAGTCAGAAAACGGTGACAGGAGAGAGGACGCACGCCCTTCAGCAGGCGCGGACGTGCGCACCGCTGGAGGCAGTCGAGCTGCAGAGCCGGGGCTTGTCTGTTCGGAGGAACTCTGGCTGATGTTAGCGGCGGAGAGAAGAGAGGGGACGAGAGAGAGCTGGGTGGGCATGACATGTGAGTCAAGTCTGCACAGATACAACAAATAACCCAAAGTATGTCTGCGGCAGGGGCGGGTCGATGCTCTGAGGGACTTGACACAGGTGAATGAGAGCACAGCTGCAGATTTTTTTTTTTTTTTGTCTTTCTTTCTTTCTTTGTTTTTCTTTCTTTTTTTTTTTAAACCACGGTGAGAGGAGAGGGACACGGCAGCTGTAGCTCCCCCGTGCCTGCTTCACCCTGCTTCAGTCTGGCAGGCGTCAAGGTGCAGGAGGCAGGAAGAAGCGCCGCTGTTTAATTAACTATCCGACAAAAACGCCGCCGCGCAGAATAACGTGACGGCTTTTGCTGAGTGACCGCGCGGAGAAACACGGGAGAGGACACTATGTCAAAGGAGACGAGAGGAAAAGGTAAGGGGCGCACACGACATGCATGCATGCACGGTCGCGTGCTAACAGGTAGAAACCCGCGTCTCGTGCTGGATGTTGGCACGCGCAGCATGGATGGAGACAATCTGTAGGAATGTGCGACGGTCAAAACGGGCATGTCCATCCCGGTCTGTCCATAAATATGTCTGTCATTCAGTCAGTGAGTCTGTCCTATATGTCCCCGTGTGTGTCCGTGTTACAGCGAAATCTGTGACCCGTCCGATTCTGTGATGCGGCGGGGTCAAACCTGGAAAAAAAGAGAGACTGATTTACCAAATATTGACACATGAGGTGTTAGTGCACAACATACAGACCTGCAGGCCTGTGGTCACCGGTTTCTGCTCTCATTACCATCATGTGCGTGTGACCCTATCTAAATACAAATGGGGAGTGACACTATTTTTAGTAACAGCTATCAAAATAAGGCACAGGATGTGACCATACTGTAAAAACTTTTGCAGAGGAAATTTTGCTACAATTCCCAATTAGGTCACAGTAGCCTGTCTGCAGACACAGGGCAGTATTCTATTCTATTCTATTCTATTCTATTCTATTCTATTCTATTCTATTCCTAGCATCAGACCATAATGGACAAGGTTAAATCAGGAGAAGTGACAAAGAATAATGCCAAGGAGCATTGCTAATAATAGCAGGCAGTTTTTCATGCAGCTCATATGATTGTTGATACTGGATATGTGCTTTTGTGAGTGTTGACAGGGCTGAAGTCATGACATTTCTGTATAAAAAGGTTAATTTCTGCTCATCCAAAAGTTTTTTTTTTTTCTTTTTCTGCTGCTCAAATGTGCCACCTGCTTGCATTGTGGGTTTCCAATTAGTTTGCCAAAAATGCAGGGATTTGGGAGATTGTTTACTGTTAGGACTGCTCATTATGCAGCAGCATCATTTCATGGCAATGTTCGCTCAACCTGTGGTGCAGCGTATGTTAAAAGCACTGTTTCTTTCTTTTTAGACAGGCTTTTCATTATTTTCTTTGATGTATGCACTCACATGTTCTAGTGTTATAAAATACCGAGTGTGAGTGCAAAAACGTGATAGCCATACCAGGGGCAGCAGTGTGGCATTTTGAGTAATGAGACTTTGCTTCAGCTGGAGCGCCTGTTTGTTTTCCTTCCCTGTGTTATCATGCCCTGCTGAAGAGCCCTTGAGCAAAGCTACTGAATCTCTACAGCTGTAGGCTGTTTTGTATGTGGCCTTTGTTCTCTGACCTTTTCCACGGGGCAGGCACAGTGAGGGAGTGCTGAGGGTGCCTGAGCACCTGCCCCTTTGCCCCTTAATGTCCAAAGTGCCCTTTTATCAAGTATTTTATGTTTAGCTTTATGCAGACTGTCCATCATTTACAGCAGTTAGTTTCTCAGACTGGTTTCCTATACTGCAGTTTCTGAGAGCTCATTTTTGTTCTCCATTTGAACATTGTATCCTTGTATGAGACACAGAGACAGCTGTTACTGTTGACAAGGAGCAACCAACAAACCACCACCCACTCCTGCTATGCTGGTTTTAAAACAAATGAACCCTCCGTGCTGAAGCTAGCAGGCAGACTGGAGCAGCTTTCATGGGACAGATGAATGAATATGAGTTCAGAGGATGAAAAATGACATTAACATGCAACAATAATCTGTTAGAAAAAGGCAACTAAGTAAGAAGCTAGCAATGACTCTTCAGTTAATCTAAAGTTTTTTAAATTGACATTAATTTTGTTTTAACCATCCAGTTTAAATGGTGCTGCATTACATGACAGTAATGTTAATGTAGCTTGATAGTTTGGATAGCTTGACTGCTGATGCATTCCCACTGTGTTGTTTGTCCACAATTACTGTAATTATCACCATACTAGTAAAAGTTCTGCTTCATGCTCTGTCAGATTTTTAAAAGGAAGGCTTTTTACATTTCCAGAGAGTGAGTAAAGGAATTGGGAGAGAGGAGGCAGAAGTGAGGAGGAATTGCAGGATGTAATGGTGTGGAAAGAAAAACGAGGAGAAAGTAAAGAAGATGCAACTGATTCGAGATTCAAAGAAAAAGTTTAAGGAGGAAAGAGAAACACAGAAGCAGCTCATGTCACGGTTGATGGAGAGACATGAACCAATTCAAAGCAGGAAAACTGTAAGGATCTTACACCTGTATCTAGATGAATTACTATTCAGAAAATAGTTTTGAAAGTGCAATCTGTTTGCAAAATGTAAACTTAAGGGCATCCCCACTAACAAAAGTCAAAGCACAAGATTAAACCCTGCTATAAAAGGACTTACAGATCTTTTAATACAGGCACTAACACTACATAATAACAACTCTAATAACATGATGTTCTCTTGATGATGTTAAAAGGTTGTTGACCTCAGTAACTGTACCATAACAAAATAGGTGAGACACCAGCAAAAAAACAAAATCTCTCTGTAAATATTTAAACACTTGGGAGACTATTTTCCCATTCCTGACAAAATACATGTTTGGTAACAATTGAAAATGATACATCCCAGCTCAGTGGATGTTTCTTATTGTTTTAAAGATGTGCTGACTAGAAGTAGAAGTATCAGAAAAGTACAGCATATATCAGAGAAAAATCCAGTGGGAAATAATCACAATTCATTTTGCTCTCATTTTGGCCTGGAAGCATTTATATTAAAGAATCCTACAAAGTTGAGTCTTTATTCAGTGAAATCTCCATTTTAGAACAATTAAAAATCCAACATCCAATAAGGTATTTCTGTCAAAACATGTTCTGAAACACAGCAAATGGTTGTCAAGGATTTATAAATATTTTTCTGCTGTGTTGCTTGGAGCTGTTAAATATAGATCTAAGAATGTTTTCTTACTTTTGCAGAAAAAAAGATCTAAATTAAAATAAATAATGACATGGCAGCCATGTGCTGCTTGTGCCTAACTTGTACGGTTTCTTATAAGATAAGAGTGGTTTGTCTAACTGACTCTTGCACTACTTTTGAACTCTACCTCTCCTTTATTTTTAGCTGTATGTTATAGTCTTTAAAGAGGACCTATTATGCTTTTCCTTATTTTCAGCCATGTATATAATGTTACAATGTCGGATGTTCATATTAAACTTGGCCAAAGTGTCAAATTTCCATTGTTTTGGGGGTAGTCATGCTGAGCCATGACTTGAGTCGAGCTGGCACGCTGTGTTTGAGTGTCTTAGTGTTTTTCCATTACACAGTATGGCAAAGTAAAATAAGTTGTTTACTAGTTGGAGGTGTGCTTATCATAAATAGCTCCAAATATCCCCATATTCTGTTGTTTTGACTGGTTTTTAGTGCCGCTAACGAAGCTTCACTAATTTAGTTTGCCAGTTAATTATTCACAATAAAAGTCTCCCGTTATTTAGTCATTTAAAAGCTTTTAATATAAATCAGCAAAATAGCAGTTTACATCAGCAGTAACTTAACATGACTCTGATAAGGCTGCCCCTCGGCAGGCTTCTGGAAAGCTGGCCAATCAGAACAGAGTGGGCTCATCGTGAGGGGGCCTTCAAGAGACAGGAGTTAAAACTGCCTGTTAAGAGACAGAGGCTGAACTGAGGGGCTGCATAAAGGACTAGTATAAGATAAATAAGGAGTTTCTTGAATTGTGAATCATGCAAAGCTTCTCTAGTGGAGTTCCAGAATAAAAATATAGAGCTGGAAATTAGCAAAATAGGTCCCTTTTAAAGATTCTCCCCTTTCCATCCCAGTTACTGTATGCTTTGTCGTTTTTTAAAATTTCTTTGCAATTATGGAATTTGAAGAGCTACATGTTATTCTCTGGATCAAAGATTGTCACCATATCAAAAGCATATTCTTTGTTTAGAAACATTATGTGTATGCTAAATGTCCTTAAAGGAGCAGCCTTTTCACCACTCAGGGTTTTTTGTTTTTGAAAGCAAATTGTTTTATATGCCTTTCAGTCAAACATTATGAACTGAGTCCTTCACACAAAAATACTTGAAGCCTTGGGTTAGTCCTGCCATTCATTTATCCTTACAATGACAAAACCTCAGTCCTCACAGTTTATGGTCTAAAGTGTGGCCATTATGGTTTTCAGCCCTCAGTGTGTCTTGTCCTGCCTGCAGAGAATGTTGCCTTTGGCTGTGTGATGTTTAATAGGTGCCAACAGAACACACACAGACACACACACACAATAGGTAGCGAATCATAGTCCCTCTCCGATTTCATCGGGTAGGGGACAGTGATATAGTATGATGTGGTTTGTTGTAATATTCCATGTTACATTCTGTTTGAATATAGATCGCTATAATTCAACAGGTTATGCTCTAAATTATGTTGGTCCTTTAAAATTTTGTTCCATGTGCCCCTTTTTGCCCCTCTAAAGGTCACTGCACAGCCCTGCCACGGAGTGACAGTGAAAGGAGAATATCCTTGCAGGGATCAATAAAATATCAGATCATTATTACCCCCAGTTGTGACAAAAGGTGTCAACATAGAGAGATTTATTCTGTGTGGTTTGGGATTTAAGATACTGCTGCTTTGGATTTAAAGTAACATCCTGACTAGATATGAGATCACACAGTGACAAAGTGGGAAGTCTTAAAAATAACATGAATAAAATATTTACATCTCAACAACAAGCCGATTCAAACAAAGAGCCAGGTTCAGATCAGGAGTTGGATTAACCTCTGAAACTCTGGATTTGTACATTAAAGCTCCCCTAAAATAACTTAAATGTAGAAAGAACTTGTTGCATTTCTGCATACCAGCAGTGGTGGAAGAAGTACTCAGATCCTTTACTTAAGTAAAAGTACCAATACAGCAATGAAAAAATACTCCATTACATGTAAAAGTCCTACATAAAAAATCTTACTTAAGTAAAAGTACACATGTAGCCGCAAAATGTACTTAAAGTATTGCAGTTAAAGTAGTGGTTTGGTCCCGCCGACTGATATATTATTATATATGACATCATTAAATTATTAATACTGCAGCAGTGTGTATGTAGCATGTATACCAATACCTCAAAATTGTACTTAAATACAATACTTGAGGAAATGTACTTTCCACCACTGCACACCAGTATCACATACATATGTACCGTATATTTATGCTGCTTTCAGTGAGTGAATTATTCCAACCAAACTCACCGTGTTTTTATGGCTGCATCATTTCACACATTTTCCCAAAATTCAAGCAGACTTATTGATATCTTAAGAAACAGAACTTAAACAAAGAGCTATTTATATTTGAACAAGTCAGTAAGGTTTAAAAGGTTAACATACCTGAATTTAACATGAGACATAAGTAGAGCAGCAATGCAAGTAGCTGATTAATCGATTAGTCGATCATCAGAAAATTAATTAGCAAATTATTTAATATAATAATAATAATATAATTGTTTTAGCAATTTCTTAAAAAATGCCACAATTCTCTGCTCCCGGCCTCTCAAATGTGGGGATTTGCTATTTTCTGTATCATATACTGTATATCTCTAAATTGACTATGTTTTAGTTTGGGACTGTTAGTCAGACAAAATAAGCAAATTAAAGACATCACCTTAGCATCACAGAAATTGTGAATGCCACTTTTCACCATTTTTTAACATTTTGCTGACTAAATGATTAATTGATTAATCAAGGAAATAATCTGCAGATTAATCGATAATGAAAATAATCGTTGGTTGAATCCCTATACATGATAGTAAACTGATTATCTTTGGATTTTGGACTGTTGATTGGACAAAACATGAAAAGAATCGTAAGTTGCAGCCCAAGACATAAGCCAATGAAAGGGTTAATAAAAGACCCGGTTCACAGTATTGCCTAAGGAAAGGGAATAAAGATCCTTTTCATTCTGAAACTGGGGCACATAATTAAAGGGTTTGTTTACATATTCATTATTTGGATAATGAACATGAAACTAAGAAATGTATAAATTTACAATAACTTTCTGTACACAAAAAGTCAGATGCAACCTTGAAGGTTACTGAAAGTTTTTTCTACTTTAGAAATCAAGCATTTACTCCTATTTTTAGTAGACAATCTCACAAGACAAATGAGTTCCTGAATGCATGGAAAACCAATTTTTTATCCCAACAGCTGTGACTAGATATCTTCTCCAGTTCATCTTAATTATATAGCTTTGAGCCTCACCGTAAAATCCAATCGCTAATGGAAACGTAACTGTGAACTTTTGCATTATTTCAGCCATGCTCTATAATATCACGTGAACCCTGCTATGCTCCAACAGGCTGGTAGCAGATTGATGGCAATGTGCAGTATGTGTGGACTTGCAGCATTCTGTGTATCTGTTTCCATTAAATATGACTTGACCTTACTATGCAGTATAACTTGTGAAGTAGAGCGGTGCTTACAGGATCATTGATCTTCAAAGTCCCACCATCATGGCCAGGACAAACTTTTTCAGTTCATGACTTTAGCTTATGTACGCAGATCTTATCATTGTTAAATTCAGTTATAAAATCCTAATTTAAATATTCTCTCTCCCATTTACTCATCAGTGAAGTCAGAATCAGCATTATTTCTTAGGAGCAGCACTGTGAAATTGAAAGTTAGGATAATATAGACTCACTGTATATTTTATCATTAAAGTGTAACTACCCGTGTTTATGGACAAAATCTGAGCTTTACAGTTTGCAGTGGCTTTTCGCAGCCTCTGCAGAAACATGGCCTTGTGCCCAGATTCTCTGACTGCCTATAAAAACAGAAGAGAGCCACAGTTTTAATCATCCAAATATTGAAAGATAATTTGAGTGGAGTAATAAGGATTTAGAAATTATGAGGGCTGTGCTGAGTAAAGCTTTGGTCCTCAAAATTAAGCAGGTGTGACTCAAACATAAAAGAATATCAATAGATCTCTCATAATCATATTTTAATGGCATTTGGTGTGTCCACTGCTTTGGAAGCCTATATTAAAATGATAATGTAAACTTGAAAATTAAAATGTAATAATCCAATTTGAGATTTTCATTTTCACGTACTCGTATAGGCGCTCTATGACCATATTAAAATGAAAGTGGAAAAGCTGTTTGACATGTAATTTTCAGACAGCGGACAATATTCAAGTGTTAATTTAAATTTGAAAATTAAAATGCAGTATAACCAATGTAACCTAATTTTCCATTTATGCAAGCAATATTTAAGTCACAATTAAAATTAAAATGCAATTAATTTTCTAACAATTTGAAAATTAAAATGAAAATGGCAAGACTTAACCAGTTGTACAGTGGACAATATTCAAATGCAGTAAACGAAATAGCATCTCCAGTGTACTGCATTTACATTTACATTTCACCACGCTCTTTTGGTGCCAAAATGAAAATGCAATCTGTCAGTCAAGGCGAGTCTTCAACAAAAATGTATTAAAAGTTTATCTGAAGCTTCATATTAGCTTCAGATAACTTTTAATATATTTTTGCACAGAATGAGGCTAATGGATTTTGTCCCCCATCACTCATATTGTAAGCGCATTATGAAGGGATCTTCTAAAGTCCAAAATGAACAGGAGGGATGATTATGGCAAGAAAAACCTATTTCAATGTTCATTTGGGCTCCTGAATATTGTTTTATGGCAGACTTGAGAAATTGTGAACCTTTCCTTTTAAGCACCTTTTTATTGGAGCTCATAATCCAACCAGCTGGTATGGAAATTTAAACCAGTATCTCTCTAGTTTCATGCCAAGGCTACCACCAAACCTTTGCATGAGCTGCAGCTTGAAGTCATATTGCGCTGCCAAGCTTCTTAAAGAAATTTTGCTTTTCTAATCAACCTCGGTCATCTTTGTCATAGCGGTCAAACTGATCCCTACTGTTAATCCTACCTAAAACTTGATAGACCATTTAAGGGCTCAGTGTGAGTCACAGCACCTCTGAGCATTTTATATTCCTCATATTTGATGAAATTGGATCAGCCTGAAAGCTTTTTTTTCTCATTTGCTGTCCAAATAAAATAAATTGGTAGCCTACCTGCTGTTTTGCTGAGATTCAGCGTTGTGCTAAAAATAGAGCTGAAGGATGCTGATGAACAGTCTCCCCCTTTTTCTCCTTGTTTCCTTCGCTCTCTCTCTAAAGTGAATACTAACCATTTGCTCTTCCAGCATTGTAGTGTTAAATAGAGTTTTGTATCATGCCGTTTCCTGATTTTCTGGTTTCTGGCACATTTTCTACCATCATGATTTTGTTTGATGCTTTCAGTGATTACCCAAACCCAGTTCTTATTGCTCAGTTTATGACATGATAAATACTTTATATATTGTATTTTACTGCAAGAGTCTGCTATGTGTAGTGTAGCTATACTGGCAAATGGTCCCCAGACAGCCTGTTCAACAGGCAGCACCACAGTGTTCTCTGAATTCTACAGAGGCGTGTGCTAATGCATTCAGCCCGTGACCTCTGTTATTTTATTTGATCATACAAAACAGTGTTAATTTAAATTTAATAGCTGTTTGTCATGGGGAAACACACTGGGCCCGTGCCGGGGAGCAGCTATTCACAATGTACACAGCAGCTGGGCCGCTGCTATTTGAGGTCAGAAATGAGATGATGGCAGGGGACCGACTCACCTGGAGGCGGCTCACCTGTGTACTTGTTGTTTGTCACAGCCAAAAGTCTTAACGTCACACTTGTGTCTGAACACCGAGTGGAAGGCAGGAACATCACTTTCAATTTCGCCTTTTGTGAATCACTTCGAATTCTGGTTGTGAAGAATCTCTTATACACTGGAAATAGGCTTTTTGAAGGCATTACTAAGCTCTCTAATGCTACGCTATTAGCAAACACATTTAGTGTAAAAGCCTTCCAGTGTGTCCTGCCAGGGACAAAATGTCTGGAGCAGGTTCATATTATTTTGAATTTCTGCTAATTTCCATTGCAGATTGATGGGAGCCACCTGCTAGAGAGCGCCAAGTTGAGTCGTCAATCATTAAATCTTTTTTTTTTTTTTTTTTTTTTAAATGTCCACATAAGAGCTGAAATGATCAGTTGATAATGATTACAGCATCAACTGAAAATGAATCAGCAACAATTCTGAGAATTGTTTTAATGGTTTGAAACATTATTTAAGCAACAATGCAGCTTCTCAAATATGAATATTTGCTGCAGTTTTTCGTCTTGTATGTCAGTGAACTAAATTGTTTTGGGTTTTGGACAGTTTGGCTGACATGGGCATGGGTATTTTTATATTATTTATATATGATATATATATATCTGTGTTGTGTCCAGATGCAGCAGGTAGCTATTTTCAATTTTTCTCAGGAGCTGGAGGAGAGGAAAACAGAGCTAAAAAGAGAGTGAATATTAGACGTAGATTCCAACAGATAGCCAGAAACTGTGCTGTGTAAATAAGCAACTGTAAGCAACAGGTTTGTCATATAATTTAGCACATATTTAAAGCTGACCATTGATATTAATATTGTATCGAATTGAGTCCAGTGAAACTTGACATATTATGGGTAATGCATAACAGAATGTGTTCTTTCACTTTCGACAGTTATGTCGTCAGTGCCTGATAATGTGGATAGCGGGGACTACTTTGCTCTTTGCTGAAAAATCCATGCTAGCATTTAAGCCAACTTGTTTTCACCCTCCCACATGCATAATCAAATATGTGTGTGCTCATCATGAAAGAAAATTCTGAATTGACCCTTGAAATATACAGATCTCCTCATCTTTCCACCTTCACCAGGAAGCTGTAGTTAACTGATTGCCTCCTTTCCCAGTGTATATATCTAATTAACAGTCGATGCAAACGTTCATCTGCATAGCTGCAGTACAGATAAATAGCATCCAGCAGGATTATATCTGGAAGGTGAAACTCTTACTGATTTTACATTTTTGAGGAGAGATCAATCTGCTCTATGTCTCTCATTGGCTGCAGCGATTGATTTTAACTGTGTGCTGGAATGAGGTTTAATTAAATTAGAGGACTGGCTATTAATAGATATTTCCAGCTGACAGAGACTTGTCTTTATTGTTTACCTTTCATGAACCATGGGATGTTCACTGAGGCAGCCACACACACAAAATCACAATCTTACTCCTTTTCCCTCTGTGGATGTCTGAACAGTATGATCTCTGGTCATCTCCATGTGATTTTCATCTCTACTGGAGCATGTTGCATGTTCAAATGAAGGGTAGAAGCACTTCTCATTTCCTCCCCTTTCTCCATGCAGAGGAAAAAATAACATTATTGGATTTCCTCTTGATGTGGTAGCTATCACCCTCAGATGTTGTGGCTTGTCCAATATTCTCTCGGAAGTGGTTTACATCATCGCAGAGCCCTCCTGCCCTTCGTTTCTGCAGCTGTTGCCATCATGTATGACCCAGTTGCTGTTTTGGGTACTGTTAGTTGCTCAGAGTACCTTGGACTTTAAATACTGCTAATTACATAATGAGGAGATTGACACTCACATAGCTTACCGACCATCTGGGTTGGTGGAGGTGTGAGGGCAATGAGAGATAAAACTCCAGAGAGAAGAAATTCCCTCAGGATGGTCAATGATCAAGAGCCGATTAGGTCTCTGATGAAGACAGATTCCTTTTGATGCTGAAGGCTCACTAGTTATTCTAAAAACCTGAAGAATTTTATGAGTACCCTCTCTAAGTTCATGTGGAAGCAATTTTGCATTCAAGGTTGTAATACTTTCATCTTGCACATATAAAAATTCTATGTATACTAACCTCATAGCAGGAGGATGTATATGTGACACTCACTAGGAAGTTGCACTAACAGATTTTTTTGGCCACTTGAGGGCAACAAAAACAAGTTGCGAACACATCACTGGTTGATATGACGAACTTGTTAGCAAACAGTTGCTTATTTACACATGCAGCAGTTATAGACAACATTAGTATTTATTTGGAGTTGTGTTTCTGTCCAATATCCACTCTCTTTTAGGTCTGTTTTTGGTCTCTACCGACTCTCGAGGGAAATATCTGGCTCTTTAGCTGCTAAATGCTTCACAAAGTTCACCAGCTGGTCGCTAACTGTGTCTATTTGCCATTTGGTGTTTAACAGGTAGTGTGCAGAGGGTTTTAAGATCTTTTTCTCTGAAAACAGCTGCCTCCTGAAAACAACATTATGAGAGCAGTGAGAGTGAACCAAAACAGTAAAGTTGCAGGCTGGACAGCTAAACAATGAGCTGAAACTTGCTATAAAGCTCCATAAAGCTGAGGGGAACCGCAGGGTTGGGTGATAATTTTCTGTAGGTTCATCACTACGAGCGTCGCCTCATCATTAGATGCTGTCATTTAAATCGTTGTTATTATAAAAATCAATTAAAACCACTTTATGTAAACAAATTTATCCAAATAGTTTGCTCATCATGGCAAGCATTCCCCCCATCATGCGCTACATAAGGTGTTTTTTCCTTTCTCTATTTCTAGTTGCTTTAGCAAGTAATAAAAGATGAGATCCAGATGAAGACTTGACTAAAGCACATACTGTATGTGACTTTTTCTTGGTGAGTTGTAAGTTCCTCATAACTACTGGAGAGAAAGAATAAAGCTTTCAATTGCAGTTAAGCACACTATGACTCCCTCTTAGTCACCAGAATAAGAATTGTGTTTTGATTTTCCCATGTGGGTACATGTCAAATGACTCAGGATGCAAGCTGCCAAATTTACTGAGGTCATGGGACTGACTCATATGTAATAAATTAATTTGAACCCTAAACAGATTATTAAAAGGAAACAGTGGATCATCTACACAGGTGAAGTCAACCCTACCTTATGAAAACGTGGAGTGTAAACATTTTGGAAGAATAGTGCATGATAAAAAAGTAAGATGTAACACTATTGTGCTACAGTACAGTTTTTATGTAGATGTAGTCCAGTGGATGTATAATACATTCTGTCTCAGGAATTACCACACATTTCACTCTATTTATGCCACTCTGAGATACAATTTTAAGACAACGCTTATGCATACATCCCGTGATATTTGTGTGAAATGATGCCGTTCTGTGAAAGCCACCTGTAAGATGAATTCAATTGCAATTAAAGCCAGCTGCATGATGAACCCTCAGATGATCAGACCCTGCATGCAATAGGCCTACAAGTGAACCAGCAGCCCCTCGAGAAACTTTACAATTTAATAAAACACAGGTGAAGGACTCAGTATTTTGATGATGTTGCTCATATATTGTATCATGTAATTTTGATGACCGCTAGAGGGTGATCATACAGATGTTCTTTTATGTTTTATTATGCTTTGTTATTATGATGATTGTTGGAGCATGTGATGCAAGACAAATTGTATGAACAGACGATAAAGCTTTATCTCATCTTATCTTTAATACTCTTAGACCTTTGAGCTGTGTGATTGTTACATATAATATCTACTTTGCACCCACTGTGGCCACTGGAAGTGTCACTGGACGCTCCATCTCTCAGATAATTTGTCTTTGAAATGTTTTTGTCCTTTAAATAACTGCTTAAAACACTGAACAGGCTTTTATATATACATATAACATCAAACAATTTAGCAAATGCTTCATTAAACATAATAGAAAAACAGCGTTGAGATACATTTCCAACCAACTGATTCTCTATAGAGCCGGAGGCAGTTGTGCAGTCCAAGGTTAAATGTTATCTTCTTAGTATAATTTTTGGCAGAGTAGTTGAGGCATATATTTATATATATATATATATATATATATATATATATATATATATATATATATGTGTGTGTGTGTGTGTGTGTGTGTGTGTGTGTGTGTGTGTGTGTGTGGGAAGATAGAAAGATGAATGAGTTCAATTATAAATCTTTCAGGAGCTACACTCGAGCTATTTCTTATTTCTGTTCTGGAGTCACTATCCTGAATCCATAATTTCAGGGCATCTTCACAGCTGGCTTCCAAAGAAAATGTTCCCTTTATATTATAGCCTCAACCTGTCCTTAACATGTCTGTATTGAATTTCCCTTAAACCATATGTATCTGGTGTGCAAATTACACAAGGAATCAATGAAAAATACTATATAGATTAATAAATTATAGGGTTTGTTTCAGGAGAAATCACCCGAGTGTGAGAGAGAGAGCTTTTCTTCCACTGTGAATATCATATAACATATGAGTCATGCAGGATGAAAGATGTTCTTTCTTCACTTATTATTCTCTTAACATTCACTTAGAGAAAAAAGCTAAATTTTTGCTTTTTGATCTGTAAATACAGACTGGGCACATCTGCAGCTTCTTGGCTATGACAAAGGAAATTATCACCACAGGTACTGTTGGATATTGATTTAATTTTATTCATTTCCATTCCAGTCCTGTTTATGGATTTGTCTCCTTACTCATTCTCCATATTTATCTTTTGGAAGAAATCTTAGAAAGCCCTTTTATTTTCATGACCTTCAGTGATAAAAATAAAGAATTTTGTAGAACACGGTCTTGTATTTTGACATTAACTGGATTCTCAGAAATGTACTTTTTGCTTTTTTAGCCTTTTTGCATTGCAACACAAGCTGGACTCAGTGCTCCTCAACAACACATAAGCAGCATTTGCCTCCCTGCCTTTGCTTGACAGAACCCACATAAAGCATCTGCGAGTCGTTCACACTGCCAGGCGAAATGCCCTAAAATCAAACCAGGTGGCCCTGTTTGGCGGAGAGTCAATTGGAAGGTGAAAGATGCAGTCCAATGGATTTCCCTTTGTGACAGGATTGGGTGCCATAACTTAAGCTGCTTAGAGCAGAATACTAGACCAGGGAAGTCTCTTCAACTCGGTAAGGCACAAGTCATTTTCTCTGTTCCAGGGGCTCAACCACTAAACAGAACACGGATGAAACTGTCTTGGCAAGTTACTTTTTTGTATATGATCTTGTAAGTATTTATAAGGTCTTTAAATCTACCAAGCTTGTTTCTAATGCCTCGAAAGGAAGGTTGTAATTTTCTTGTTTTCAGTGTCTTTCCTTTGTTAAATGTGCATTAATCATTTTTTTTTGCCACTTGGGGGCTGTAAACTGTAAACAGAACATTAACCGATTATCAGTTTATGATATATCATGGCACACAAATAGGTGCCAATTAAATATCCAGCAGACATGGAGCAAAATCAGCGTTTATTTAGAACTATATCTCTTACCATCTGTTGAATGAAAGTCCAATATTTACTCTCCCTCCATCTCTGTTGTCGTCTCTGCTACTCCTGACAAATATATTAAGCTCTTTTCTAACGCTATTTGGACCTCAGCACGATACTTTTTCAGTCACATAACATTCCCAATACAAACCTTAGTGAAAAAGCAAAAACTTTTTTTTTTTCCTGTCATCCAGCAGTAAGTTTTATCTTTGAAGGTATTCTCATGATCCCACAGATGTGTTATGTCTGTTTGGAAAAATAGAAAGTTTGTCCAGCAGATAGTAGACATCTGCGAGGTCACGATAAATATACCTTTCGAAGATGCAACAAAGTGCTGAGGTCACAGATGGTACTTGCTCTGGGCAGGTAGTTTACTGTGGGTTTATATAGAACTGAAAAATGCTAAAACAGGTGCTAAAACGCTCCATAGAGCTGAAGGGAACTGCAGAGTCTGGAGATACTGTAATTCTCTGAGTTTTACACTATGAGTGAAAAATTTCACATTACCTCTCGTCATTTTGATCTGTTGCTGATATAAAAATATTGACTAGAACACCATTAAAATAATAAAAGACCTACTGTGTATGCTTTCCGCCTGAAATGCACCTTTTTTTTACCAATCCAGCATTTTCAGGGACTACTCACAATAGCAGCCATTCATCCCACTCTTACATTAAAAGTCAAAACACTTGAACGAGAAGTGTCCTGTGATGAATAAAAATGTCACTATCTCTTGTTCATACATACAGTATAGAGCACTGCAGTGGTGTGTGTATTGCAAAGCTTGAGAATCATACATGTATGCAAAAGGCGAGGGGGTATAACCTGTGATTGCAATGGAGCTGCTCCAGTAATGGATGCTGTTAGCCCACTGTTTCAGCCGGCTGCAAGCCTCTGTGTAAATGCCGCTGGAAGTGGATAATGGAAAGACAGAGATGAAAGAAGGACAAGATGAATCATGAACAACCTTGTGTTGTCTTGCTCTGAGGTAAAGCTTTTTTAGAAACTTACACAGGTTTCCTTTGAACCTAGCCCAGTGAAGAGCCGGGCTTTTCCCTGTCTCTCTGCGCCCGCCTTGTTAGTTTCCATAAGTTGGTCACTGCTGTTCAAAAGACAAGCTGTTTTGGATTTGCATGTTTTAATTTTGCATATGGAAGCAAATTGATCTGGTGTAACTGATGAATCCCCAACGTACTTTGCTGTTTTTTGTTGGCGACGCTGTTAAAACACTATGACACTTAAGCATCTCTAATTAGTTGGACGGTCAGGAACATCTGGTTGGTAAATTCAGATTGATATTCTCCTTGACAGTAAAGCTAATGCTTTGTTAAACCTATGTTAGCCTAAATATGTACATAAAATGCTAAATATTTCCAAGGGACACTACATTGATTGAAGAGGCATGAAACTGGAGCAGGATTTATTCATTTAACTTACATACACTTGAAGACACTTTTGAAAACAAATCCTTGCTTTGTCTTTGGTAATCCAAATCACGGAACATGTCTGTTCAGTTGTTCCTCTGTGTTCATGTCCTGGGAGTTACTGTAGTTTCCAGTTTCCAACTTGTAAATACCATTCATCTCAACATCCCAGTTGTAGCCACAACTGGGATTTTTCCGGTTCAACTTCCAGTTCATCTCTCTTTGACCTTGCATTCATCATGTTAGTCAAAGTAATTAAACCAAAATTTAATGGATACGGCACATTATTATTTTACCCTTTATTGGAGACTTGGTAGTATAGATAGGCAGAAAACTTCAAGAGAGGGAACATACAGGTCCCCAGCTGAGGTCGAAAAAGGTGTTGGTGTGGTTTTATCTGAACCACTCATCCTCACCCAGTCAATGCATACACCCTCACACAACCAATTCTGCAGCTATGCAACCATATATAGTTGTTTGATGACATGAATGCTCGCAAGTTGTATATATGGGAATCTGAATGTGGCATTAGGCTGCACATGTGACACTGGAATAACTTAATTTAACTTTCCTTTGTATTTGCAGGATAATAATGGGGAATATCCTACAATTACATACACAGTAGTGTTTTTAAATGAACATATTTGAAATGCTCATTTACACAGTGTAATTTATTTATTTTGTTCTTCACTCCCACTGTGCAGCCATTCGCGCTGAAGTAATAAAGAGCAACCTCCATTTTGTAAGTGATGTTAATTATTACACCATGCACAATGCTAAGCTTATCACACCTAATTTGTTTGGAACTACAGTCTCATTATACCAATGCTGATTTCCAACATACTGTTTAGTGAAATCAAGGTTACAACTATAAGCCTTGTTCTCATAGTGAGATAGCCTCATAATGAAGCACTTTCCTCCCTGCCTCAGTAATCAAATAGAACCTGCTTGCAGTGATTGGCTGGTAAATGTGAGGAGGAGGGACATCCTTGTATAAAAAAAAAATGACCTGCCGACATGGTGTCGGCACACCTCTCCTGGCTTATGGGTACAAGTTGAAAAGCCTGGTCACATTTTGCACTCCTGCTGGTTGTGTGATCATAATCTGTGGCTCTTTCAAGCATTCACTCAGTATCTGTGGGGATATAGTGTACTGTAAATGCCCTGCAGGGAACTACTGCAATCATTTCCATTACCCGGTAGGAAAGGCACCGCTTGGAGATAGGTGTGCTGGTGTGAGGCTGAGGCCACCCATGGATTTGGGTAAGCCTTATAAGACATTTAGAGTGTATATGCAGGTCCAGGAGTAAACTGAATGCAGTAACATCCACAGAATTTACATGGGTATCTGTGCCAGCAGTAGATCCATTAAATAAAAACAGTACTTTAAGATCACTTTGAAGGCCTCTAAAGGTGACTGTAACAGTGTTTCCAGTGCACTTTATAAATCAAATGCCATGATGGAAAGAGCTGTTTGTTTAGGATGGCAGTTGGCTTGGGACACCTGGATTGGTGGTGTTTTTATTTTTCAGAGTAGTTCCCTTCCTTTGCTCATGCTGAGCGCCCCATCAGCTCCTCTTCCCATTTGGTGTGTACTTTCTCTGCCTGCAGGAGCTCTCAACACTGTGCCACACAGGCACGCCTCTGCTTGTCCATATGCCTCAGGATGGCTCTCTCAAATACTCAGACCTTCAAGTTGCCAAGAACTGAAGAGAGTGAGTTTAGTATTAGATACTAAACACCAGGCAACACCTACCTATTTTGTATTTTGTTTAGTCAGTAAAACAAACATCTTAATCCTAAGTATCTTATAGTTTTATTAAAATGATCACATTTAGCTAAAATTCATCAACAGACATTTTGCAGGCAGAAAACCAAATGCTATCCCTCTCAGTGTGAGGGGCTTGTCTGTCAGTGAGGAAAACAACTACAAAGTTTTGTGATGCAGATTTTCCCCCATTTCATCATGTATTTCATGCTGTGTGTGTAATATGTCTATGCTTGTGCCAGGAAGTCAGTCTGACACAAAGCATGAAACATAAATGAGCAATTGGGTCAGCTCCAGAAGCAGACACGTCAGCTGCCCGTTGTTGAATGGTACTCCAAACACTGCTGACACCCTTGCGACATAACAGAGTAATGTGTGGTTGTTACCTGTGTCTCTTACCTGCATTCTGGTCATCAGGTCAAAGAGTCAAAAGTCTGCTGAGGATTTCAGGTGCACTTATAATAAGCTCCTGGTTTCATCCTATTCGTGAAGAGGTGTTTTCCTGAAAATAGTAATCATCTTGACTTCATGCTCAGTAATTGCCAATTCAAATGCGAACACAGAATTGTATTAATTGGCAAAATTGTATGTAGGTTGAGCTCCCCCACTGAGAGTTAGGCCCCTACAAATGAGTACTTAGGGAGGAGGCTATGTAAGGGATGAATGTATAAGGTACAGGAGAAATGCTGCTCGAGCTGCTGCTTCTGCTCTGTATGTTGATGCACAATCAATGCTCACACATGTGCCGAACTAATCCTCGCCTGAGCCTCTTCACTCAATCCTCCAGTATAGGCAGATATGACAGGGTTATAGGCTCTGTAGAGGTTCAAGAAGCTGGCATTCGTGGATCCTGGAGCCCCCAGAGAACAATCTGCTGACTGGCAGAGCTGCTGCTGAATAAAAAGTTGAAGAGGTAGCTTCAGCTTATCCCTCACCTGGAAGGCACGTTAACTATTTAAGTTCAGGATGTCATGATTTGTCCTTATAAAATTGGCTCACAGTTTGTCCTAAGTATAGTCTAGGGTAGATTTATTATTGTACCGTAGTATAGTGCAACAGGCTAGCTAACAAGCTAGTTACACATAAACAGCAGCCAGCTAATGTATTTGCTGAAGTGGCTAGTGTAGCATGATATGGTAGCAGGAGGTGATGACTAGTGACAGCCTTGTCAAAAGCTATACAGTTGCAGTGTCTGCATGCCCAAATCTGCGTGGACAATGTGGACAGGGAAACTGAAAAATTGAAATGTTTTTCTAGATGACATGTTAACAACATAGCAGCCCTGAAAACAATTTCACAGCACTTTGAAGCTTACTCATGGTTTCCTGACAGTAAAGTGATATGGAGGCTCTTTACAGAATGGTTTTCTGCCATATTGGAAGATGCTAAAGTGTGCATAGTGGTTAGTATGTGTAAAAAAATAATAGAAGTAATACACTGATGTGTTATTAGTTGTAGTGGATGAGTAATATTAAGCAACATGTTTGGGAGGACAGGACTGCACACACATTTAATGCGAAGCCTCTATGGACGGGTTTTCTGGGTGTCACTTTTTAAAAAGGATTATTTGAATCGCAAAAGTGTGGTGGAAACTGTTCAGTACCCCAGGAGGGATATTCCAGCACACAGTAGAAAATGACATACATTGAATGTAATAAGCATGCAGCCTCACTGTAGTAAACATACAGATATATATAAGGATGCGTGGCTACAAGCAATATTTATTTGCAAGTAGGTAAATTTGGTGGAATCATGCAATTTAAGCTGGTTTATTAAATAATGAATGACACCCATAATTTCCATAATAGTAGGCCTAATATATCTTTTTTTCTTTTTTTTTTTTACCATATCCTTTTACCTTAATCTTGTGTGAATACAAGATTTTATAGTAATTGGCATTGGTCATGGCCGCACTGTGTCTGTGCTTGGATGGATCCAGACTATGGGAAAATGAAGCTTCAAGACTTGACCAAGTGCCAGCAGGGAAACATGGTTCATTATACTTACATCATCTGAGTGCAGGCGTACTGACAGGAGGAGTTACTTGTCCCAAAGTGAAGGAGAACATCAGGAAAACATTAAATGACATTAAATGAATGTCATTTGAACTTTGGCACAGTTCTGCTGAATTTGCACTTGAAAAAAGAGCCTGCGAGTCATAATTAATCTTGTCGTTATTTTAAACTTCATTACTTTGCTGCATTTTATTAATAGCAGCCTTTGCAGAATAGGCTTTGTGTTTTGTCAGTTTTAGCTGTCCGTGCACTGTCTGCCTCTGTGATTTTTAAGGAAGTGTTTGTTTTTTGCAGTGGTTTTATATATCTGGGTACTTGAGAGAGTCAATAATGTCAACAAATGAAAAGTGCTCTAAATCCCTTTTCATCCCTGCTCTTGTATCAGAAGGTCATAAAAAGACTCAGCCTGGCTTCTGTGCTGAGACACTTGTGTGTTGTGACACCGCTCAAAGGAAAGTCCATTTGGGTCTTTTTACCTGCTGTGACACTTTAAAGGCCATCTATCCCCACCTGGGGCTTCCACACTTTGCCTTTTGCTCAGAATTTCTAGAGCCATTATGCAAAAAGTCAGAAAAAAAAATATAAATACGCTTGATTTATCCATCTTCGACTTCAGTGATTAATGGCACGACCCTGTCCGTCATTCTTCCAGTCTGAAATGTTTCATTTTTTTCTTCTCTTTTTCCGACCGACAGGTTCATCACGAAAGCACAGCGCCTCTCATTGGTGTCTGCAGAATATCGCACAGGAATCTGTTGACAGCTCCGATGAGGAGTTTTTTGATGCCAGAGGTTAGTATTACATTTTATTTCCCCATTTCCTCTTGTCTTCACCTTGTATTTTTTTCTGTCTCTTCAAAAGTAATGATTTGAGAGTGTTACCTGAACTTAAGGTTCCTTTTCCATCAAGCATACTTCTGACTCTAATAGCCATTTTCCACTCCTGGAATTAAAAGGAAACATAACGTAATGTGTATTCATTGTGATGGGTTCTGCTTCGATTTCCACTGAACCAAATTTCAGCACTGCTCAGGAGGTGATACTTAATGCACGTTCCAGGTACTTTCAGGGATTGCCAGCAGTGCTGTCGATTGTGATTGATCAAGAAAATGTGTCTTCACATCACAACAAAGACGAACGCAACAAACACAGTTGTTTCCACTGTTTTACCTCTGCATCTGTATCAACCAAAGACAAGCAATACATTTAAAAAGAGAAATAATGGAGGATGCTTGTTGAACAAAGAAGATATCAAAGGCCTCATTAGTGTTTGGGGAGAGGAGGCCATTCAGTAGAAGCTGTTAGTCAGCGGTTTGAAAATAAAAAGTGTACCAGAGGATTTTTCAGTATCTGGCAGAAATATGGATGCAGCCAAACAGAGCAGGGAAAAAAATTACAAAGGTAATGATGTATATAATGACTAACTATAATCATATGTATATCATTATAGAAAAAGGCTATTGCTGGCCCCAGTGGTTTCCTGAACTCTCTGTTGGTGCATAAATTTATATCTTGACTCTCATAAATGTGAGACTGTCCTCCCAAGAAAGACAACAGCATTGATCCTATATTTACGTTTACCTGAAAGAGACCTGTAGTGGGCCCCAATGGTTACCTTACCTTAGCAAAGTAGTTATTTTAAAGGCCCTCTACACCCACACAGTTGTTTTCACTTATTCTGGCTAATTAGACTTCTGCTCAGGTTGAAGTTAGCTGGAAATCCTGTATGCTGGAAGTACATGGTTCATTTCACCTTTATGTATCGATAAGAATGGTAACTTTGTAGTACAAAACTATCAATCAAGCACAGTCTGCCCACACAGTCCTCAGTCTAATCAGGCAAACTAAGTGAAAACACGTTCGTGGATGGACCATAGGTGTGCAGCGCATTATCCTTACCATGCTGTTTTGTGCCTAAACTTGTTGGTAAGCATAAAAGAAAATCAATAACAATGTTAGCAACACTTCCTATATTACTTACCTCACTCGCCTACCAAACAGCACAAAAAACCACATAGCTGGCTCCGCTTCTGCCTCTTTAATATTTTATATACAAAATGTCCCAGTTTTTAAAATAAAGTGGAAACACAAGGAAGAAGTACCTAAAAGTTCAGGTTACGGGTTGTTAAGTTCCTGCAGTGGAAAACATCTCTTACTTATTGATGCTGGGAAAATGCAGGTCAACTGTGATGAATGAATCACACAAGATCCGGAAGAATTTTCTGGCAATAACAGTATGTTCTGGTGTTGGGGGTGGGGGGCACATAATCAAACAATTATGTCATTAATTGCGTTACATAAGTTCTTCAATTATCTGCATAATGGGCGGATGAGGAGGATGAGGAGGATATAGCTTCCTTCAACTCCGACACTGAAGTCATTGAATATTTTAAGTCTGTCAGAGGTGGAAATCCTGAACCGTTTCCCTACAATAAAGACTATATCCATGAAATTCAACACAGCGACGCTGTCTTGTACACCCGTGGAGAGGCTCTTCAGCCTGGGCAGTCTTGTGCTGACTCCGAGGAGGAACAGACGATTTGAGAGACTCCTCAGCAGTTCATATGACATTTAAATCTATTTTTTTTCCCTCTTAAGTCTGTCATCATGTAGTGGTGTTAGGAAGTCTCATATATTATTTCATTTATTGATATATTACTTTGAGGCAATTAATATTTGTACTAGGCGATGTTAGGGAGGACATCTTCTATTATATTGTTTTATATATTCATATGGTTTTATTTTGAGGCAGTTATAGCCTACTGCCTTGATTGGCCTGCTTGAAAGGCTAAAGGCCCAGCGTTATTCAGACAGGCAATTAAGCCTTGTACTCGATACAACATTTTTCTGTGAAGTGCTCTTTGGGCTGGTTATCGGCAACTTTGCTGTCGGCTTTGTGGTATTACTTTATTAAAGAGCCTAAAATAGAGATCTTGTGTATTTCCTCCTTAGTAGGATAAGGCTTTGTACTTATATGTGGCCGTATTTAAGGTTTAACATTATATTGTTAACTGGCAATTACGTGACAATGCATCTCTGGTGATGTTGCGGAGTAATGCAAGAGTAATGTGACGAGTAGTGTAACAAATTACTTTCCACAGGTAGTAAATAAGTAAAGTAATGCATTACTGTTTTTAAAAAAGTAATGCGTAATTTGTAATCCATTGCTTTTTTTTTTTTTTGAGTAACGATTCCAACACTGATTATGACTGCGTTGGGTGAAATCTGCCTCCAGAAGTGTCTGGTTGCAGAACAAACCAGGGAGAATGAGTTATAAATGTATCATGTGTGTTAACTTTCATCATTCCTTACTGTTTTTAACCGATTTCACATTCCACTGCTGTAGATTCTTGTAGTTTTATTCAAAACGTCAGACTTGCCAGAAATAGACACACTTGAGAACATGTTCGACTACTCGCCTTTTCACAGTCCCAGAGGGAGTTCATCAGCGAATAAGTGGAATACTTATCCCACCAATTTTCCACTCCAAGTGCTTATCCCCCCAAGAGACTGATGGTAGAGATACTAATCAATTATGCGTTATTATTATGACATATTCTTGTTTTACTTTAAGTCAGTCAATAGCCAGGAGTGTGTTGGGAGTTTATGGTTTCCAACATTCCCTCATAACACAAAAACATGCTGAAAATGAGGCTCGGTGGGTAACAGATTAGAGGCCATCTGGAAAATGCTCTGCTCCATTTCCATGTTTGTCCTTGGAGGAAATTTTAAATGCTTTGCTATAAAGTCACCCATTTTTGTATATGAGATGTGATTAATCCTTTTTTCATTCTCATGTGTCATTCACTCTCACTTTTATTGATCTTGTTTCCCCTTCACTCTTCCTGCCTCAATCTTTCAGTGTCTCCCTCTCCTGTCCCTTAATTCTAATTTTCTCTTCTCTTGCATAGTCTGTTTGTGATGTGCTGCACACAGTCCCAGAAAATATGAAATATTTATCCTTATCACAGCTGTGACAGAGCAGACCTGTGCATTCCTTGAAATGCATTCCTGGCTGGTGTCAAGGTGCAGATCAGTGACGAGGAATAGATAACGTGTACGTGTTCTATGTGAACAGATGTACCTCATCACCTTCACTCTGTCCACAGCACCAGATTTTACACTCAGCTATGGAATTTCTTTACTGACTGTAAGACACACAGAGTCTTACAGTCAGTAAAGAAATTTCAAGTGGAATGTGAATATCATTAGTTTTGCAGGTATTTGGTCATAAACCAAAGTACTGTGCAAATATAAATTTTGGTCTTATGATGGCGCTAGATGAAACGTCAAGACCACCACATCAGGACCACTAAAGGTTTTAGAATTCATCCTCTAGGGACCTTTTAATATCTGTAGAAAATTTCAAGGGAATCCATTCAATAGATGTCAACATACAATATTTCACTCAAAACTAAAAAGTTTCAAAAGGTAGGGGGTCACCAAAGTCTGTAGTATACATCCTCTGGGAACCATGAATGTCTTTACCAAATTTTGTGGCAATCCAGGCAGTAGATTTATTTGCTGAATAAGTGAAATCTTTGATCTGCCTGTGGCACTATATAAAAAGTCAGGGGATTGCCAAAATGTGTCCTCTTGGGAGTCTGAATATCTGTAACAAATTTTGCAGCAATCCATCCAATGGTTGTCAAGATGTTTCATGCTGAACCACAAATGTCAAGCTGCTGGTGTTGCTAGAGGAAAGATCAGGGGTTCACAAAAGTCTGCAAAATTTTATGGCAATCAATCCGATAGTTGTTGAGATGTTTCAATCTGAACCAAAGTGGTGGACCAACTCACTGACAGACGGATAGACCATTACCATAAAAGCTATACTGTTAGTGTCTATAAATTAAGGATAAACGTTTTGAGATGAACCATCTATTTTTTGAGGGAGAGTTATATCATATTGCCAATGCAGCCTTGGTACATAAAAATGGTTTGGGAACAAAGCCTTCACACTGAATTAATTAAACAAATGTGTTGTTATTATCAGTGTGTTGTTATTGTATTTCAGGAGTGAATTGGGCAGAGTTTTGACTAGAATAAGTAATTTTGAAGTTTCATCGTTATGAGGAACAAATCGTTCTGCCCTTCCACACTGCGGGGGACCCGAAATTGAGTCCAGATGCTTGTGTTGAAGGTACCCCTCAGTTTTTTTTGTTCCCATATTTCAATTCAGGCTGTTTTTTTTCCATCTCTAATTGGTTCTTTATTTGTTGGCTTGTTCTCCAGAGACCAAACATATCACATCTCATTTTGCCATCTCTGACTGATGCATAATATTGGCTGGCCGGTGTTTTTGAGGTATTAGGCTGAGAAAAACCTTCGATTATTCTTTCAAGTTGCATAAAAGCATGGCTGTTTTAATCAACAAAAAAGCTTCTTAAGAATGAGCAACATGGAAAGATAATAAACAACAAAGCAAGTTTAATGTAGTATTAGTTTATTTTCTTTGTTGTTGCTACAGGACTCCGGTGTCTGAACTCCAGAGGGAAAGTAGAGTTGTGTCCTGCAGAAAAAGGCAACAGAACAAGTTATTCCAAACATAAACATATGCTCGGTATGACAGATGCCTCCCTTAAAAGGAATCCAGAACAAGGTCGTAAAAGGTTGTTGAATTATGGCCCTCTACAGTAACTAACTGCATAACTGTGACTCTGAGTCCTGGCTGCATATAACTGGTCTGGAGGTTTATATTTCTATGAGGCAGACTGGATATATATTTCCTTTAGCTAAAAGTAATTTCAGCTTTTTATAAAAAAAAGCAAAGAGAGAAAGTGGGAGAATTAGATTGAAGAGTGAAAGACTGATCCAGGAGGAGTGTGCCACGTTATAGGCTTACCTCTCAAACCATCACAATAAGCTTGGGGGTGTTTTACTTATGTGGTTATGATAAATGTCTTCACCCACACTCTGTAACCCTGTGGACCCAGAAAACATGAAAATGTATGAAGTCTGTCAGCAATGTGCTCTGTTTGCTGCTAAAAAGATGAGTTCCAACTGTTATTGTTGCTGTTATCTTTATAACTTTGAGAGTGTTTTTTTTCTCCGTTTCTCATTTTTCTTGCTCATGACATGTCCCTGTATAGATTGTTTTGTGAGATGTAATATTCTGTCAGCATGAAAAAGGATGATGCATCTCAAGAGGCTTTTCCTGCAAACAAAATCTGAATGTTTGAGTGTTTGGAGATGGCTGCATTGTGATGCGTTTTTGTCACTTTTTTGAGACACTTCAATGCCAGTGGCAGCCAGCAGCTGCTACAAACTGATCAAAGGCAGTTGCAAAGCCAGCTAAACATACCGTATGCTGTTGAAGAACAAAGCCTTCTGTTCACATGATGAAAATGCATCCACAAGTGCAGTCCACAAGTAATTGGACATTTCTGATGTTTTTGCTCTGTAATCCAGCAGATTGAATTTGAGATGTTACAATTACCATGAGGTGAACGTGCTGTTTGAGAGTTTACTCAGTCTCTGCCTATTTCATACTTGGTTGCCATTTTAGTACAATGCAGCAGGATAAAGAATCTTAAACATAAAGTGTTATCATTGGATACAATACATGAGTTTAGCTACTGATTCCAAAATTGTGCTTTTTTTGATATCTTACTTTAGTGAATATATAGTAAACATTTCTACAAAACCCTTCATCAAAAGAAGGCAAACTTCTCAAATTTCCTTAAATGCAAAGCTCTTAAGTGTTGTATAAACACAAGCAGCATTACAAGAACTTTCCCTGAATAAAATATAGTCCAAAATTATTATTTAAATCATAATCATGTGATTAAAAGTAAAAGAGATTAACAAGACAAAGAACTACTAAAGGCAGCTCTGTGAGGCTGTACTTTGGCACAATAGTGTTTTAAGCAAAAATGTTAATGTCAACATGCTAACATGCCCACAATGACAATGCCAATATGCTGTACATACTGTATAATGTTTACCATGATCATCATCTTAGTTTTAGAAACATTTGCTAATTAGCACTTAACAGAGTACCACTGAGGCTGCTGGGAATGGGAATAATGTTGCAGGTATTTGGTCATAAACTGAAGTATTGGACAAATTGAAATTTTGACCTGATGATGGCGCTACATGAAAGGTTAAGGGATCATCAGTTATTACAACTCACCATGAAGGGGACATGAATGTCTGTACCAAATTTGATGGTAATCCATTCAATAGTTTTTCAGACATTTCACTTAAAATCACAAATGTCAACCAAAGTCATCAGGATTCATCATCTGGAAACAATGAATGTCTGTCCAAGATTTTGTTCCAATCCATCAAGTAGATGCAGAGATATTTCACAAAATCCTTGAAAAGTTGGACCGTCTGCTTGTGCTAGAGAAAAGGTGAGGAGATCACCTAAGTGTATCGGACCATCAGACCATCATTGTCTGAATATCATCACAATCCATCTAGTAGTTGTTGAGATATTTCTGTCTGAACCAAAGTGGAGGCAACAGATAGATACTGCCATCCCTAGAGCAATGCCACTAGCATGGCTTAAAACATGACCAGCAATTTAATGTCAGTTTTTGGTACTTGGTGCACAGAAAACATTTCAATGTCACACAGTTCCAATAAAGTATTAGGTTTGATGCCCAGCCCTATAGTCACCGTAACTCACTTTTTAATTAATTTTGAACACTTAAAGCTGTAGAAGTTACAGTTGGTTACATATTAATAATGCAGCAGATATTACATCTGTCAACATTCACATGTGTTTTTTCTCTCATGAGAGTTGAGATGAAGTTTCAGTTTCTGTCAGTTGATGTTGTTTTGTGTCAGCCAGTGTTTGTGTGACACGGTGTGGAGGCAACACACAGCTGTTGGCTGGATGGTTTGATGCTGTCATCTCTGTTGATCAACCCCTCTGACATCGACACAGCTGCCCCTAGCAAAGCCTCTCACATGTGCATACTGAAACACACACAGTTAGTTTGTCACATCGTCACAGCCTCCCGTGAGTTGGCCTGCAGTGATGATGAAAACAGAAGTGCAACACAGACTGCTGTTAGAGCAGAGACTCTCAGACCGACATGCAGGCACACTGAAATATCGAAGTGAAGATACTGAGTGGCTTCATGACCCGTCCACCTCCAGAGTCACCTCCACCGACTAGTATAAAACGTTCATTTCCCACCAGATGCAAGTGAAGCTCCAGTTTATCTGCAATCCTGCCCCGAAAAGCTCTCAAATGCAACCATTCAAATGAAAGAAAGGAGATAAGAAGACATTTGAAGCTCACATTAAAAGAAGAAAAGCAAAATCCAAAGCACTCTTCACAGAAAAAGGTTTAAAAAAATCTATTCTAGTGTTTTTTTTTTTTTTTTCAAAGAAGGTACTTTTCATCTATTGAATTGTTTGAAGCTTTGTGCTCAGAGAAGAAGCCACTTGCAAAAACTCAGTGGAACATTCTACATTTTACTTTGAACAAGCCATCAGAAAAAAGCTTTTAAACCACATATTGTAAAGGGAACCATACATTTATTCCTTTGATGTTGTTACTCCACAAAAAGACATTTACTGAATAATTTGTGCATGTCAGACTCTGTTCATATTTCATGACTTTACTTAGCCAATAGCACCAACTCATCATCATCAGTTGGCTCATAAAGCTCTGTGAGATTTAGAACTGGATTTTAAATATTTGTTTAACAAGATGAAACAGTGTGCTCATCCAGAAAAATCTGGCTTTGCTATGGCTTGAGGATAACAGTGTCAGTTTTGTTTTTCATGAGTCGCGAAGACACTATTGATTCATTTCTCTTGCCTGCTTGTTTCTGTTTTTTAATTTTAATACAGCAAAGCTTCATTAATTTGAATTTTCAATAACTGAATGCTGATAATAGACTAAATCCTACTCATTAATTTTTTTCTGTCTGGTATATCAGAGTGAAAAAGAGAATTTCTTGTATTTCTGAAGTACAGAATATTCTATGCTGTGTCATCTCATAAACATATATCTTTATGTGTGTAATGGATTTTTCAGTAAAGTGTTTCAGCTCTTTCATGGCTGCTCCTGTCACCAGTGAACAGCAGCAGCAGGGGGTATTTATGCCGAATTGCTTTCACTTTCTCTTTTTAGTCCATCTAAAGAATCAGATCAATTCCAGTGGCACTCCACTTGCCTGTAGTAATAGAAATGAAAACTCATACCTCATACCTCTTTTCCACCCAGCATACTGGTGATATCTCCCTTCACCCCACATCCATCTTATGGCGCCTCCAGCATCACTCAACCCCTGTTTACCTCTCACACACTTAAAACTACATGAGTTTGTGCATAGGTGTGAAAAGTCTCATTTTTTATCTTGACTGGATGTGGCCTCTGGCTGCTCAAGCGAATGCCAACTCAATTCATATTGTTTATTGATGTGAGCTGTTGACAAATTTGCTGCGTGTTAATCCAGATTTGTTATTTGATGACATGAATTTAAATAATGAGGAGAATTGACAGACTGAGCCTGAAAGGGAATTCATGGTGTTGACTGCTTCCACAGTTTAATGCCATAATAAATTGCCACAGGAGGTAAACCATGTTTGTATGCAAGTAGGACATCTATTTATTATAAGGCGGCTACCTTATTATGTTGCTGTATTTCAATGTGCACCAGATGGAAACTGGAGTGACTGTGGGTTTTCCAACAAAAAGCCAGGTCTCTTTTGTACAAGGTGCCCATTATTTGCTATTCTGTAATGACATCTAATGACAAAAGTCATTATTAAAGGCTGTTAGGATGTTCATGTAACAATGGTACAATTATATGTTCACACCATGACATAGTAAATCTTATTTTACCCATCTTAGTATCCCTATTAAATAGGTCTTTGCAGTGCATCCAATGCCAATGTTCAGTGCCAGTGCAGGAAGCAATGTGCCCCATATTGCTTAAAGTAAGGAGGTGGAGATCAGTGTGGTGGATGTGTGTGTGGTGCATCTGACTTTAATGCAGGAGACAGGAGTTTGCATCCAGTGGGTTTGCTGCAATTAACTTTCATGTTTTTTATGAACTGGAACCATCATCTTTCCCTAACTTTAACCATACTGTAATTGCAAAGATATTGTGGAAAGTGAGCATTTAAAAAATATTGGTGATGGAGATTACCGGCATGTGAGCAGCTCTGTGAGGTTGTTAAGGCACAGTGTTACTTTAAACTAAACGGTCAGATATAATGTGTGCAATTTTCATAGTTTAGCATGCTAACATTTGCTAATTAGCACTCAACATAAAGTGCAACTGACGGTGATGGGAATGTCATGATGTTGTAAGAATTTAGGCATAAAACATTGCATTGTGCAAATGCGACGATGTGACATTTCATGGCAATCCATCAATAGTAAGACATTTTACCCAAAACCACACATGTGAACCTCATGGTGGCACTACAGTTAAAGCCAGGGGATCAACGAAGTCATTATGATTCATCATTTGGGAACCATGTACAAATTTCTGTGCCAGTCCATCAAGTATTTGTTGAGATATTTCAATCTCAGTCAAAATCAGCATTGCTATCCCCATGCTGCTAACGTGGCTAAAAATGCTGGCACTGCATGTAGTTTGGGATTTTACAGAAGCATCCAAGGTTAACATTCATACGTTAATGCCAATTACATGTTTACATCAATGATCAGAGCTGAATATGATGAATATTTTAACCAAGAAAGTCTGAAGGAAAGGAGGAAGGCATTAAGATTTTACTTTCTCATCCATCACCATTTAAATTTCCTTTTTTGTTCATTTTCTGCATGAACAGTATCTTGTACATGTGGATGATTACAGCATTTTATCTCTCTAACACAAATAAAACAAAATCACATGGGATGTACCTTCAGCAGATAAGAGTGTATAGTGAAGGTTACTTAAGAGCCTGTCCTCACCCATCTGCACACCCGCACACACACACATACTTTATACTTCTATATGTACCATCATAGACATAATGTTTTCCCTAGCTCCTAACCCTATCCTCAACTTTAAAACCCAGTCTTCACACTCAAACAGCCAGAGAACTGGCCAAAACTAATTTTCCAACCTATTTTTTATGTCTAAAACTAAAGCTGGTCCTCACAAAGACAGACACCTAATTTCCCCATTGATTTTTGTTTGTCTGAACTGTTTGTGAAATAATGACAGTGTGTCCATCAATATCTGTACTGTAAAGTAATCCACCACTCGCCTATCTTCACTCACTTTAATCTTATGTCTCCATGACAGATCTGAGGAAGAGTAAGTGAAAGATAAATTACATACAGGTTTCAAAATGGTTTGTTGCATTTATCATAAATAGATTTATCAGCATTATGTTAAGAGTGTTTTTACTCAACCTTCCTGTGTGTTTTCTTCTCTCTGCCACTGAAGCTGGAAGAAGGTTATGCTTGTCTGTTGTACATTTTTAACAAGCTATATCAAAAAGTTGTGAGTGATTGTGGCTGAAATGTTGTGGACTGACAGACCTTACATTTTGTCAGAGATCCAGATGGGAGATTTTTTTATACAAGTGTTGTTTTTTTAAGCAGCAAGAATTATGCTGTTTTTACATTCTAGTGGTAAAGTCCACCCACCAGGTCTTCAAAACAGGAAAACAGGAATCTATTTATTTCATATTGCATTGGGAAATCAAATGAAGAAGACAAATGAAAGGCTGTTTGTGAATTTGCCCTTTTTTGTGCTTGGACAGTACAGAAAATGACCTCTTGCCAGCATCAAACATCTGCTGCACTGATTCTGAACCATGTAACATTTTTGAGGAACTGACATTTTTCATTCTAAATCAGTCCCTGCAGGAGGTGATTCCACTGATTGCTTCTTTCTCTCTGGCTAAAGGTATGCAGATCAGTGAAACCAGATGCTGCAGTGTTTGATTTGAATGAAACTGTGACTGCACAGCACCTGTTTTGTGTAATCGGCTGCACAGCGTTGAAATGACACTGACACGCACACATGCACACATGTGCACAGATTGTACAATAGAATTTGGAATATAAAAGAAGAGATGAAACTTTAATGACTCACTCTCCTATGGGGGTAGTAAGGAAAATATAGCTGTGAATTAAGAAAAAGATGAAGATTACAAGTATAAAAACAAACAAGATAGCACTAAACATTATAGTTTTAAATTAAAATAATACAAAACAAAAGTATACATATGTGAAAATATATAGGCCATAAATATGCAATGAATTTTTTTGTGATAAAATACATAAAGTGACCTGCTGTGACCCATGACCTGTTGAACAGTTGGATGTGTCCTGGAACGACACTTCAGACACTCTGGGCTTGTTCCTCAAAGTCCCTTAAAGATGCTCAGTCACAGTTCTACTCCAACCTAATTAATAACAATCCTGGCAACCCTAAGCATATTTTTTCCATCATGAATCATCTCCTGAAGCCACAATCATCTTCTCCAATTGAGCCTACAGAAGAGCAATGTAACAGCTTCATTGACTTTTTCAGAACCAAGGTCCAACAACATCCGCTCTCTGATGTCCAGTTCTTCCTCTCTGCCTCCTCCTGTCATCGACCCCCTGTCTGGGAGCTCGCCGTCTCTACTCCATTTTACTGGCATCAGGCAAAGCCATATTGAGGAAATCCTCAGGAAGATGAAACCCTGTACTTGTGCCCATTCCCACTGCTCTGCTCAAATCATACATCCCCATTCTCAGCCTCCCGATTACCCAAACTGTCAACCTCAAACTGGTCACAGTCATTCGCCCCCTCCTCAAGAAGCCCACCCTGGACGAGGAAATTCTTGCCAGCTACAGACCTATCTCCAACCTTCCTATCCTTGCTTCTGAGCTTCAGTACCAACTTAATTGCAACAACCTATTTGAAATTTCAGTCAGGTTTTTGTTCAGCACACAGCACTGAAAAGATCTCTTAGAGCACCCTCCACACCACCATTGGACTGTCAGACTCTGCACTTAAGTGGTTTCAGTCCTGGGTTGTCTCACTGGGAGGATGCAGGTCTAGATCGCTCCCTGTCACCTATGGTGTTCCACAAGGATCGATTGTCAGCCCCGTTCTGTTGACCCTGTACATGCTCACCCTTGGATGTGTTATCAGCAGACATGGGATGCCTTTTCATTGCTATGCTGATGATACCCAGCTATACATCAAAACTGCCCCAAGCCCTTCTGCAGTCACACCTCAGCACCTGTCTTAAATTTCCCTCCAGTTAAACAGCAGCAAAACTGAAGCTCTGCTTATTGACACTCCACACCAGATTCAGTCACCCCCCATACCTCATCCCGCCTTTGATGGCCAGGACATCCCCCTTTCCTCCTCAGTCATTAATCTGGGTGTTAGGTTTGACCTTTAACTGACTTTTGATGACCATATAAGACATCTATGCAAAATCTCTTTCCACCATCTCAAAAACATCTCTAAACTCTGCCCCTCTCTAACCCTGTCAAATGCAGAGAAATTTGTCCATGCCTTTATCTCCTCAAGACTGACTACTGCAATGTACTCTTCACAGGGATCCCTGGCAAGAGCATCCAGGAGCTCCAACACATTCAGAAAAGCACTGCCAGGATCCTGTTGAGAGTGCGAAAACACAAACATATAACACCAATACTGTTTTCTTTGCACTGGCTCCCTGTCTCCTTCAGGATTGACTACTAAGTCATGGACACATTGTCTATGTACACTGATTTCCCATATGTAATGTATCAGTGTTTTCACAGCATGAAATAGGGTAACATTTTTGAAAAAAATATATATAGTAGATGTGTACACTTTTGTATGATATGTAATGCATGAGGCATTAGTCTGGAAACTATGTGCCATGAATTCATCTCATGTGAAATGTCCGAAAAGCACATGCGCCATGAATGTGTCACATATGAAATGTCTAAAAACCACACATGCTCATTGTGAATTATTCACATGTAAAATGCTGCCTTTTTCATAAGGGTATAAAAATGGTTTAAGAGATGAATAATGACTTAATGTCCTAAAGACATTTTCTCTTTTTTCACCTTTAGAGATCCAATTACATTGTCTGCTTGTGAGCTACACTCGTGGTGTTTCAATGCCTTCCTTCTTTGGTAGCCTACTTACCTGACAGACTCATCCTGTTTATGCCATTTTACAGGATAATCCTCTAAGCAATCTCATTTTCATAGTGCGTCATCGGAAGTTGAATGGGCCTAAAATAAAGCCTGAAGTAGTATTTTGGTAATTCCCCAGCTGCAACTATTGCATGGTGATGAGATCAAGAAATTGAGAAATGCTAAAGGAATTGGATTGTTATTGGTCAACTGAGGCCGCTTCCTTATTGTTTAACAGTCACAGGATCTATTCCTCTCTCTCCCACTCTGACACTGACTCACTGTGAGCTGACAGGCTGAAGGATGTTTCTTAATCTCTTTTCTCTCCCTCAGGGCTGTCGGCTGCAGGTGAATCCTACACTTCTGTTCCTCTTTTCACCTGTTGTTCAAATCAGATTTTGGTCTTCTTGCATATATTCCAAAAGCAGGAGATGTGGTGGCTCTACTCAGTTGATTATTTATGCATTCTATTTGTTTGTGCTGCACCTGATTTTCACAGATTGCTATTTTTTAGTGTACCGTAGGTAGTTTTTTTTTATGCAGCTCAAATATGTTTTGCTCCTCTGAGGAGCTTGGGTTGAGGCTGTGAGAGGCTCAGCTCTCTCTCCAGGAGATGAATCAGAAACCTGGATTTTTCAAGGTTTGGCGTTAAGCCTGCTTTGCATTCTCCTCCTGTCCAAACAGGCTTTCTTATATCATGCAATGCTTTGTTCAAATCCAGCAAACATCTCTCTGTGTGCCTTTCTTGCTCCTGTCCATTTTCTTTGTGCTTGTCTGTGTATGTTTCAATCTGCAAGTGTGTGTAATGTCCCCTCATCATTACATTCAACTCAGTACTGTGGCCGGAGGGAAGAGAGGGGGTAGCAAAGGGGGAGGGAGTCAGAGCAGATAGCGAATGACAAACTATGAGCAGTAGACTCTCCGCTGTGCAATCCAAAAGGACAGGCTGTGTAGACCTGCGTCAGAGTCTCTGAGAGCTGCCAAGCAGGAATGTGTGAGAGAGGAGAGAAGTCTGTCAGGTACAGGGTTTTCTTCCTGCATGACTCATCCTGTCTCACACTGTTTTGGATGACAGTCTGTGACGAGCAGACAACCATTTTGGTCGTGCTGCACCACACAGCACACCTGGCTTGTCGTTCTGGCTGACTCCCGAAAATGTCCAATACAACAAAACTTATCATTTACCATGACAGTCTGGGGGTTCATGGCCCAGCATGCCACTGTGTATTTCCCGTTATTCTGGATGTTTAGAGCTAAGGTTAAGTTTGGGTGGGAATTACAAGAGATCAATAAACTCCACATAATAAAAGGAGTGATCAGAGGGCTGCTATGGAGTTTATAACCAATAGTAGTGGTATGGGACATGTTGCTTGATTTTTGATTTTGGTTTATATAATTGTGTTTGTACTATGTACACATTTCAGCTGATTTCATGCTATGAACAATATTTGGTGGCAATAACATGCCAGAAACATAGTAATGTGTTAGAAAAACTAGCCAGACAAACATAGATATAAACAGAAGAGCACAGCAAATGATTTCTTAATAAAACTAAGGCCCATCCGGTATTAAAATGTGTTATTGTTATCTCAATTGTGCCTGCATTGTGATTGGATCTTAATATGCAAATTAGTTTTGTGGGGCTGATTGTCAGCATACATGGTGTGTCCCAGGTCATAGGAAGCAATACCGTATTGCCGTCATTCATTCTTTGAGAAGGAAGACTTTTAGCTACAGCTACTACTTGTAGTTTGTAGTCGCATTCCAATCACATTGCTTTCTGTGTGCATTTATACCTTGCATTAACCTGCATTGTCCCTCATCCAGATAAGTTATCCAGATACAGATCACATTTTAATATCAGGTGTAAACTGAGTGTAAGGGCCTACAGCTTTGCTAGTGGCTCTGCGAGGCTGTAATGTTCATTGTAAAGAAAACCAGAGAATTAGAGAGTTAAACCAAAGTATTGGTCAATTTGAAATGATTATGATAGTGCTAAAGGAAAAGTATCAGAAAACTCATTAGGATATGTTGTCTGGACCATGAATGCTTGCATCAAATGTATTTCAGTGAGAAACATTGAATGTAAAAATAACTGTTTGTTTAAGTTTGAGCAAGTGGCACTTGATACAGTATGTGTGACATGTAATCTTATCAAAACAGTGCAGTCAGGCTTATCCTAGAGGATGAATTGCACTAAGTTGTACTAGAAACAGATCACGGATGTGTTGCAACACTGGCTTTTTGGGTGTAACCATCATTCAGGCCAAGTTTAAAATTCGTCTTCGGAAAGCTTTTAAGTGTTGGCAAAGCCAGTATAATAGGTTTTCCATTTGTATTCAGTCATGACGAGCCATGTGAAAGTTATGTGTTTACCAGATGTACCACACTGCCATGCTGCTGGCCTTCATGTGGTGTTGTTGTTTTGTTTACTCGCTACACATTAAGCTGTCTACTCAGGTAAGCAGCATATGCCATTTTGTATGTCAAATTTAAATGGAGTGGAAATCACACCTTGCCAGCACAAAACCGCACTAAGGTTCAGGTGTTAAAGTGCACCTTTTGATAAAGGTGTAAATTGTTCTGCCCAGCAGGTGCAACAAAACTAAAGTGAGAGGGAGGGGTGTGTCAATCAAGCGCCTGAGATGAGGTCAGATCAAGTAAAATGAGTCTAAATACTTGTGTGGTTCAAGCATTTAGCGTCCTTTTGCTTTGATCAATTGGAGGAGATTCAAGATCAATGAGTTGCCACATTATTGATATGCAGAGAGAGGGGGATGGGATTTCTTCGTCACTGCACTGTCTTACTTCTGTGTGTGTGTGTGTGTGTATGTATGTGTGTCAGCAGATGTTATGGAGGGGAAGAGCGCCATTCTGCTGGGCATGAGTCAGTGGAACTCAAATGACCTGGTGGAGCAGATTGAAACTCTGGGACACATGGAGGACCAGTCGCATGGTACATACCACACACACACACACACACACACACACACACACACACACACACACACACACACACACACATACATGCACATATATATATTCTCACTCAGACACACAAAAACACATACAAAAAGAGATGTATTTTGCTTGCTCACACAGCCATAATGATAGTCCAAAATTGTCTGAAATGAGTCTTTCACTGAATGATGATAATGACAGCTAGACTGTAGATGGACTCTGTTAGCTTCCATTTAAAGCTGCATTAAGACCAGATTTTTGACCACTAGGGAGCAGAAAAAGTCTCCAAAAGTCAACCCTGATGTCACCTTATCAAGTTATGGGTACAAGTGAATATTGGTCTACTACCAACTACAGACTGCATTCAGGCATACAAGTGCTGTGTTTGTGTATTGCTATAGTGTTCCAGTGCAAAGATGAAACACAAAGCAGGCAGTCCAGTTTGAAGGCCAATCAAACACAAAGGCAGTGATTCTTCAGAAGGTTATCATGGTAGCAATATTTTAGGTTCTTGCAAAATAAACAGTTATTTTAGCACAATGCAACAATTTCTTCTGTCTGGTAATGACACTTTCACATATAAACGAATCCCCGCTGCCGTTACTGCACAGAGTAGAACTGAAAACACTAACACTGCCAGTGGAAGCAGAGAGTAAATGGCAAATGGTAAATGGAGTGCACTTATATAGCGCTTTTCTAGTCTTATCGACCACTCAAAGCGCTCTACAATACATGTCAACATTCACCTATTTACAAACACATTCAAACATTGATGGCAGAGGCTGCCATGCAAGGTGCCAACCTGTTCATCAGGTGTGATATAGTGCTTCCTAAAGCACCCAAAATGTTTTTATGCTCACCCATTCACACACACAAACTGTAATTTGGGGTTCAGTATCTTGCCCAAAGACACTTCGACATGCGGACTGGAGGAGTTGGGGATCGAACCACTGACCTTCTGATTGGTGAACAACATGCTCTACTTCCTGAGCCACAGCCGCCTGCTAGGTTCGGGTTAATCACAGTTGACAGATGGATGTAGTCTGTGTGAATGTGGAAGTTATTCAGTCTCAAAACACTAGTCTGACACAGACTTTGGGGAAAATAACTGCCGGATGAGGAGGCTTTGTTTTTTGATGTAGTGCTATTGTTGGCCTTAACACGGCATATCCAGCAGAAATGGTTCAGTCTATTTGTGAAAAAATAGCAGGTAGATGTTTGACATTCTTAACCAGTCACACAGTACACAGGTCCTGTAGCAAGTCAAAACAATGAGCTAAAAAAGGCTGAAAGTGCACAGTGGTGTTCTGGTTCTAGTGCCATGAGTGACAACATTGATACCATGTTAATATCAAAAATGTAATTTCATGCATCCAAAAACAAAAAAATTGTCCAGAAAATAATCTAAATATGAAAAAAGGGGTGAACATTGTGTTATTGATTCTTTCGACGTGCATGAATAAATGGCAGCACATAGTGAGCAGAAGATGAACATAAGGGTGGCTGTGATCTTACATGCAATGTGTTTCAAGCTCAGTGCTCTTTCTCTGTGCTCGGTGATGCCTGAGGAAGAGCACTGAGCTTGAAACTTGTGCTTGTGTCTGTGTTTCTCCTCTGCTCTTCAGTTTATTTATGCGCATCTAAAGCATCAGTTAAACCAAAAGTCACCATTTGCAAGAAAAGAGGTTCCATTCGCTTTCATTTCTATTTAAGACTACCGTCACATTTCAAACAAAACAAATGGGTTGAGCACAGATATGTGTTGATGATCAGCTTCCTGTTGCTCTTTATTCATGTCCAATAATTCCTCAGATGAAGCCGAATTAATGAGGTGCTGAAGAAGCAAATATTGGAATATTTTCTTTGCTGCTCAACGAACATAACTTGCTTTAATTTTAGAGATTTCCCCCTTTTTCTTCTTTTCTGTTTGGCTTTGTGTCTACCCATCCTCATTGCTTTCACACCAAGGTCCTGAGGATTAACATGGCAACTGCTGTTCTTTATTTTATCCTGAGCCCCAGATTGACAGACTTTTTTCTTGATCCTTTCTCAGACAATAAGATTCTCATATAATCCAGTAAGCATTTACATCCATTCTTTATGTATGTTGTCAGTAAAATCATCCGACACATCAAAATAGACACTGTGCCTTTGTACAGCTGTAGAAAATTTTGTGAAACAGTACAGACAGCGGGAATATCATTCCAGCAGGGTTTCATATTAGTCCTCAACGTAGGCTTTATATCAGGCGATCCTACTAATGAATTCTTCCTTTGAGAAAGTTATTTAATTTGATTCATTCATCAAAGTCTCTGGTGTTAATATCCAACCAGAGTGACTGAATTACATATTGCCCAGAGATTTGACAGCATGGTATTTTTCAGACACGATGAGAAAAGGTAAGTTTGTACCTTCAAAGATCATAAATCTATCCTGGGATTTATGCAGATCAGTGGTTTTTAATAGAATAGTCGAACTCCCACAGCAGGGGTTTTCATGTAAGAGTAATTCATTTACACAGTGAACATGACAGCACATATAAATTACAAACAGCGAGGTGACTAAAGTGAGTTCTTGATCGGGTTGGACAGGAGTGTTAGGTAGCCGATTGGTTCTTGCTGCCTCTGTCGTCAGTTACTGTAAATCTAGGAGCTCCTGGCTCATGCATTGAAAGTCAGGTCATAAAAAAATGAGGGCCTTCTTTGTGCACCATTTCTCCATTAATAACTTGGTGATGTTGGAGCTGGTGCACACATCAGCAGTGCTCGAGAAGTCAAGTACACTCAGTGCCCGTTGGAAAAAAAAATAGCCGTGCAATGGATGACTGGAGATATATTGCCTTAAGTAGGAGTGTGTCTCTGCAGTCTAGAGCGGGCATCTAGCCATAGTAGGAAATTCTGAACAGAGACATTATTATGTGGTGATACAGTATCTGTTCTGTAAAACTGCATGTGCCCCCAGTGGCTTATAAGACCATTTCTCATTTATCCTCTATAATATATGAAAACATCCTGAGTACACGGACAATCTTCATGAAATAGAAAGTCCCGCACAGATTAGATGTTCCTACTGTAATATAAACAATGTGAAGCTGCGTCTCATACAGCAGGTGCTTTCCATTTCAATCACACCACATGCCTGAAACTGCAATACGTGTGTGCAAACACTAGTAATATTGCATAAATTTGTGTTCCACAAAACCTATTATTATCAAGCCCTGAATTCAGCTCGGTCATATCCTGTTCCACTCAAGACCCTCTGAGATAGAAAATACTCAACTGCTGGTTTCAGTACGCCTTTAAACTCAGAGATCGCTTTTGAGTATTTTACTTTATGATAATATAATATAATAAACTTCATTTATTTAGCACTTTTCTTAATGATGTTCCAAAGTACTTTACAAAGAGACAGACAAAAGAGCTGAAAAGAAAGTAGAGACAAAATGAATAAGATCAGATAAATAAAAACATATATCAGACATTTCCAAAAGCTTTTACAAAGAGAAAAGTTTTAAGAAGAGATTTAAAAGGAGCTATTGAATTAGTGTGTCTGATTTCAGTAGGCAGAGAGGTCCATAGTGCGGGAGCTCTAATAGCAAATGCCTGATCACGTCACCAACTGTGACCTGGGAGTAACCAGCAGGGCTCCATCCATCTTAATGACTGAAAGGGCACACACTAGGTCAACAAGTCAAAGATGTATGTAGGTGCAAGGCTGCTTAAGGCTTTAAAGGTGAGCAATAAGATTTTAAAATCAATGCAAAATTTAACAGGGAGCCAAAGTAGGGAGGGAAGCATGGGCGTAATGTGATCATGCCTCTTTGTTCTAGTAATAAGTCAAGCAGCAGAATTTTGTACCAATAGGAGACGGTGGAGGGAGCCCTGGCTGATACCCGAGTAAATTATCAGCAACTGATAAAAATGACCTTATTTTAGAGAATCTTGAGCTGGAAGACACATGATTTGATAACATTTTTGACCTGATCATCAAAACAGAGATTAGCATCAAAGATTACCCCTAGATTCCTAGCAGCCTGTTTAGTATTATTTGACAGATCACTCAGATTAGCAGCAAAAGAGCTGACGAAATTTGGGGGACCACTAAAATCTACTTTGACTGTCTAAGTATTGACAATTGCTTTCTCTCTCGCCCTCTCACTGTCTCTCATCCTTCAGTTGAGAGACAACAAAGTCACGCTCAACCAAAATAGAAACACTTCTCGACATGGTGCTGCACATAAATCTGTGTGTGCTTGCTGAAGTTCTGCATTGTTTATTCATCTAAATCCCATACTAGCGGGGGCACAGGAATATTAAAGACAGAAATTGGTCATAGCAATAAAAAAAATCTCAAAACATCAGCTGTAGCTGCCGCAACAAAAGTGGCTGAAGTCACAGTGGGAAAACCAATCGATCAAATAGGATATGAGATGATTTTAACTTGTCACAGCTAAATCAATATCTGTGTATATGTTGGCAACAGTCCTGTATCCCTAGGAATTATGATCATATTGGACTCATGCTAATATTCAGTGACAAATCAGAAAGTATAGTGTGCCCTTTACGCTGTGAAGCAGGAAGTAAGGATGTGGTCCGCAATAAATGTTTGCTTTTTGTATATTTTACATAGAACAACTCTCTGGAGACTGAAAACGTGATTGCTGTTTTTACTCTTTGAAGCCATTTCTAAAAAAAAACTACCAAACTCTTCAGGGCGAAGGAACATGTCACCCAGTGCAGCAGTGTGGCTCATTGATGTGTTTTTAATAATTTAATAAAACATCAGAGGTCTGCAGCACAGAGGAATACAATATATCAGACTTTGGATACACACACAATACTTGTAAGAAGGATCAATTCATTGCTGATTTGGCTCAGGACATGAGATTTGTCGATGATAAGATACATATGCTGGCCATATAATTAAACCACAATCCACCAGGGTAACCACAATGTTTCGCTAACCCCAACCAGACAGTAGTTGCCAAACCCAGATATTGCAGGAAGAAATAATGTAAACATATGATCATTGAAAGTATTTTGAAGAATCGTCCAATATCAATTCTTTTCTGCTAATTAGAAAAAAGAAATTACAGTACAGACATGCCAAAAGATACGTTTGAGGTAATTGAGAAACAGTGATATTGTTACCTAGTTTGGCCACTAGAGAGCACTGACAAGTATATTTTATAACTGTAAAACTGCTTGCATATCTTGGTCACAAATCTTTAATCATCTTTAGTAGGCATTCTTAAAAAATGTCTATCTATCTTTTGTGTTTATGTTATGCAAGTATTGATTGTCACATTGTAATCAGTTTTTAAACTCTCATATATGACAGTATTGAGCTTTAAAAAATCCAGTAGCATTCAGGCTTTCTATTATAGTGTTTAAATTGTCTAGCAGTGTTACTGTAATCTTCAGTTGTCATCTCTGTAAACTGTTAAATGAGTCACTAAGAACCACAGCAGCTACAGTACAGCTACCCATTTGTTTAATCACCTCATTGCTCTTGATTTATTGTGAGTAGCTCATAATAAAAGGCGACACAAGACTGGATCAGATTGTGGTGTTGTGCGGGTCAGAACAGTGGTTTCCCTGGGAAAGCTATCTGCAATTAAAATCTCCGGTCATCAGAAAACCTTCAGGTGCACTGAGCGACTCTCAGCCAGAGCCCATGTGCTGTAACAGTTGAGCGGTGACATCCACCACCCCTTTGATCTCCATCTATTTGTCGGTTCCTCAAAAAGGTTTATAACGTCTCTCCTTCTGCTTTCGATTAATCCTTCATCTTCTCTTTTGTTCTCCTCAGCTTCTGTACCTATTCATCTCTTCCTAGCCTTATCCCCTCCTTCACTCCCTTCCCATCGCATCACCTCTTCATGTTCTTATATTTCCCCTCACTCTAACTTCCTATATTTATTACTCCACAAGCCACTGGCGACTGTAAACACTTTCCCTCCCGATGGATGTGACTTACAGTGATGGAAACGTTGCTGACAGAGAGGAACGCCTGTAGCACAACTGCCCCTTATTTCCCACCGTGCTCTTCATCTTCCACATTCTGCTCCTGTGATCTAACATCAGCTCCAACGTCTTTTAGGCTCCCCATCTGTTCACTATGCAAACAGTCTTATCTGTATATTTATGCTGCAGTCTTTTCATCACCATCTTTTTTCCCCACTTCATTCACTGACTGATGCTGTATAATGAAGTTGAACCTGAAATAGCTGTCTTACATAACTGATTTTTTTAGAAAATTATGGACTCCATGATAAAGAGACACTACTGACTTAGTGTGTGGTGCCAAGCTGGGAGAACAGCTAAAATGGCTATGCCAGTGGAAGCAGACAGTTTGCTGGAGATGACTGAGTGATAAGCCTGGCCAAACTGCACCCCAACACAAACCATTTTCAGGCAACATGATATATGATGAGAATATAACACCACACAGAGTGACCCGGAGAGAAATGTATTAAATGGGAGAATGATTTTCCACAGCTCTTTTTTTCTAAATGCACCCTGTAGCTCTGTTCAGAAACACATGCAGAGCAAGAGAGACAGAAAACATAAATTTAAGGTCTGAGACTCATATGTATTCTGCCCACCACCTCCCTTTGGCCAAGTCATTTTTAACACATGATGGGCGCAGAAGCACAATCTCATTCTAATTTTAATTGCCATTAAATTAATGTTTTTTTTTCTCCTGTTTTTCTCTTTCTCTTCAAAACAGATTATGATGCTTAAAAAGCTGCAAAAAAAGCTGCTTAATAGCTGCAAAGACAAAAGCCATTTCTCTGCAGAATAATATTAAAACGACAAACTAAAAAGGAGGGGAGAGGTGAGATAATGATAATAAGTGACTGACCTTAAAGACTCAGCTCTCCATGTCAGGGGTATCATTCTGCCTCAGCTCTTATTTTTACAGCCCCTTGGCCTCTGTTGAGAGAGGTTCTTTCTCCTGTGTGTTTGTAGATCTATTGGTCTATTTGTATCTGTGCACAGTGAGTGTTTACATGTATGTGCATGTGCATAATATGCGTACGTTTTTTGCCTGACAGGATATGAGGTAAGAAATGCTGTGTGATCGCACATTGAGAACAGATAATCACACCCAAACAACACTGTCGCCGCCTGGAGCTCCAGAGGGAGGAGGAGGGGGTGGGGGGGGGGGGGGACTGTATGAGATGAAAAGGAACAAACCCGCGCAGTCCGCCACGCCTCTCAGCTCCACATAGATTTCTTCTGCTGATTGTTAACACTTTCTTTGACCCATTATAAATGTTGATCAAGCGTTGTGTTTATGTGCTGTAGAAGCGCACACTGTCGCTACCGTGGTGGTATGACACAATACCACATAAACTGTTCAACTCATTACACTTTTTATTTACCTTTTACTGTGTTTTATGTACTTATTTATTGCAATTCTATTTATTCATATTGCTCTGCATGGTTTTTTTGTGCGTCTTTATCTTTATATACAACTCCTATTGGATGTTGTTGCTCTTCTTCAGGTTTTCCTCCATTTTTTTCCAAATAAAGGGCTTTTTTGTGTTGTTTTACTTATATAAATCAAGGGTGTAAGGATCCAGTGGTTGTATGTTTTACAGATTGTGAAGCCGCCTGAGACACATTTTTGTTTTTGGCTTATATAAATAAATTTGACTCAAGTTGACATTTAGTTTTTTTCCAAGACAGATACCAAAACATTTAGTATCTGCCTATACTGATACCTATCCAACACTGACTTTTTCTACTTACATCTACTGATTTAATTGGATGATTGGATCGTTCAAAGTGTGTTTGTGTCTTTGCGAATACGGAGTGATTCAGAGCTGTAGTGAGATACAGAGCTGTAGAGGACTGTTGGCCTCCACCCACACAACCTTCCTGACCAGCATTGTGAGTAGTTATATCAGAAGGCGGAGGACGAAGGGGAAATTCATAAATTAGACCTCAGCCACATTCTTTCAAAATGAAAAAATCTTTACTTTTGTTTTTTTTTATCCAAAACTCATGATATCACTCTACCAGCTGCTACGACCCACAAAGTATTGGTCAAGAGTGGATTAATATGATAGGCAAGGTTGGCTAATCTCCCCCAAATCACATTTGATTTAATAAATGTATGTATATGCCCTCAAGTTGAAGATGAGTCATCAACAGTATTTTACCAATTTACAGGAAGAGAAAAGAGAGGCATTTTGATACAAAACATTCAAAAATTATTTATTGAGTGTTTTGTATCAAAATGACTGAACCATTATGTAATTTTATTTTTATTTTCTAATTTTATTTTTAACAAAATAGCTTGTATGATTACAAAAAATACAAAGTTCCATTTGTGAATAAAATTTCAAAACACGACTTAGTTTTGCTGCTCTGTGGCAGAGTCATTTCAAACATAAATATTGATCAGGCACCATGCAAGGATTGGTTCTTGAGTATAATTCCACAATTTTTGACATTATCAGCTTTACTCTTCTGTAAAGAAGGGAGTTTCTTGTACTTTTTTGCAACAATGTTTATTTTATTGATGAAGCATCTGGTGGTCTGCTTCTTCAAACACACACATTGCCCACTTTGTATTCTTATTTTTTCCACTGTCCTATCCCTAGTTACACATACTGAATAAGCCTATGCTACCTCTCTGCTGCTGTGTGTGTGTGTTTTTGTATGTGTGGGAGTGTTTGTTGCAGTACAACAGCAGCAGCATATAGACAGGGAGCAGCTGGGATTGTTAGGGACAGACTGTGTATTCGTGCGTCTGAATGTATATGTCTTTGAGCCGGTTAATGTGCTGCATTGCCTTATGGTGTGTGTTAGTATGTGTGTGTGTGTGGTCAGCAGGTTTGTCATGCTGTAGAGCTGGTGGCGTCTCCTGGGGTCTTTTCACAGTAGGGCAACACGATAGACCCTGATGCCAACAGCAGTGAACAGATGGCTGAGCGTGTTAGCATGCCTGTACTGAGCCAGAGGTCAGAGGGGGTTGTTCAACCAGTCAGGAGACAGCATTCCTCCAAATGAGCACCCTAACCTCTAATTATATTTCTTTCCATAAACACAGTAAATTTAGTGGATAACTTTGTTTGGCATGTGTAGATACAGACATTTCGTGGTACAATTATCTCGGCCAAAATGATTACAATCTGTTGCAGATATCATACCAGATCTCTTTTTCTTCAGAGTTAACAACATGTTTCAAATCCAGCTACCTCGCCTGGAATCTTGACCATTCATCAGTCAGTCATCAAACCTGATGAGTGAACCTGAAGAGGCTTGCTGTGAAATGCATCATTGGCTAAAGAATAAAAAACTCTCAAGCATCTCATAAAAAGATAAAAATAACTTCTAACAACTCTAAAACAGTCATTTGCAGCTGTTGGTCCTAGCATACTGACAATTTTTAACAGTTCTCTAGCCACAGACACTGTCCCATCTTATTTTAAACATGCCATAGTAATTTTAGGCCAATTTCTAAGCTTTCTTTCTTATCTAAGGTTGTTTTCATCAGATCTTTAAACAACATTTTCGAGAAATTCCAGTCAGCTGTCCATGAATACCACAGCATAGAGATAGCTCTTCTAAGAATGACCAATGACAAATTCTTTGAGATCTCAGTGCAGCTTTTGACACTGTCAACCACACGATTCTCCTGGATTGCTTGACACGCTGGATTGTCAGTTCTGGATCTGCCCTTGATTGGTTCCAGTCTTACATTTCAAACAGATGATACACTGTTTATGCTGGCAGCTCATCCTCTACACCTGCAAATATTTAATGTGGGGTTCCACAGGGTTCAGTTTTAGGTCCACTTCTTTTCTGTCTTTCCATGCTCCATGCCCATTGGGAAAAATCATCTAAACTCATATCATCTCTTTTCACTGCTATGCAGATGATACTCAGATCTACCTCCCCCTCAATTCCCAAAATCAAGCCAATGTCACTTGATCACAAAACTTTCTCCAAGACATTAAAGACTAGTTAACTCATAATCCAGTTTTTTATAGTGCTCAGGCAGTCATTTAAAACAGACAAATTAGCTATGTTTTGAGGTTTATATACATATAAAGACATATATTTGAATATCATCTGCATAGCAGTGATAGGAGATACCTTTAAAGTGCCTTATTATCAGTCCAAGGGGAAGCATATACAAGGCAAACAGAATAAGACCACGGACTGAACTTGGGGCACACCACAATACAGAGTTTCAGATGAGGAAGCAAAGCTGCCAACAGAAACTCTTATCAGAGAGGTAGGAGGATAACCACTGTGGGGCTGACCCAGAGATACCCATCCACTGGTCAAGTCTATCAACCAAGATACAGTGGTCCACAGTATCAAAAGTCACACTGAGATCCAACAGAACCAACACAGAATATTCTCCTGCATCACCATGCATTAAGATATCATTCGAGACCCTGAGAGGGGCTGTTGCTGTTGAGTGCAAGCGGCAGAAGCCATACTGAAGCTTATAAAAGACATTATAGCAACCACTTTTTCTAAAATTTTGGCTACAAAAGGCAACTTGGAGATGGGCCTGTAATTTAGGGGTAGAGATGGATCAAGATTTGATTTTTTTGAAATAGTTGAATAACAGCATGTTTGAATTGAGCAGGGACACAGATAACAGAGAGTTGTTGATTATTGAGAGCACAGCTGGATCAATAGAGCCAATGACATTTTTAAACGGAGATGTTGGTAAGATGTCAAGCGGGCAAGAGAAGGTTTTCATACAGTTAACCAAATTAGTAAGAACTTGGAGTGTTATTGGAGAAAACCTCTCCAGGATTGTAGGCCGAGAGGAGCACAAATTAGCGGGGGAAGGTGAGGAGAAAATGTTCAACCTGAAGTCATTAATCTTGCCCACAAGGAAAGAAAGAAATGTGTTACCTTTCTTAGTTGAAATAAAAGGAACAGAAGGTGATGCAGGAGTAACAGTATTACTAATAGTGTCGAATAAAACTTTAGGATTATGCCAATTGTTAGATGTAAGATTAGAGAAGTTGGTATCTCTGGCATCCTTTACCACATTATTGAAAGACATTAAAAATTCTTTTAAATAAAGATAGTGGACATGTAGAGAGCAAGTGTTTTCATTTATCCGAGGAGAGGACTTGATCAAAGGAGCCGATCTAGTTTTAATAGGGGCCGCTATATCCAATGCTGAAAGGCAGTGTTCATTAAAAGATTGCACCAACACCACTGTGCATATCAGAGTTAAAATGGAAAGTGGCAGAAAACTTTGCAGTAGAAAGGTGGTTAAGGATTCAAGAACTAATGATACAGTGGCAAGGTAAGGAATCTAGATTAAATGACAAATCAAATCAAATAAAGTCGTGATCAATAATAAAAAGATCCTTGGAAAATAAAGAAGAAGAGTAAAAACAAGGTCCAGAGTATGCCCTCTATTGTGTGTAGGACCAGATACATGTTGAGTGAGATTAAAAGGCTCTGTGATATTAATAAAGCTAGAGGCAAGACTGTCAGAAACATCATCAACATGAATGTTAAAATCACTGACAATGATAAATCTGGATAGCTTAAGGATAGAGGGTAAAAAATCAGTGAATTCAGTAAAAAAATGATCCTTTTGCTTGAGGTGGACAGTAAATTAAAACACAGTAAAAAGGATCAGTACATCCAACTTTAATCATTTGAAGTTTGAAAGAAGAGAACTACCCAGTGCTCACCAAGCGACATACGAAGTGGCTCCTTAACATCGCAGCAAGTCCTCCATCACGGCCAGAAAGTCTGGGCGAGCTGATAAAACTAAAATCCTTCGGGCAGAGCTCAATGAGAGGGCCAAGTTCCATATTCCTCTGCCAGGTTTCAGTCAGGAACAGAAAGTCTAATTTCTTAGACAAGACGGGATAATTTAGCACAAATAACTTGTTTGCTATGGTGAGAGCATTCAGCAGCACCATTCTGAGAGGTTTAGAGACCTGCCAGTCAACACGGGAATCCCGGGGTGCACCCCGGGGCAGAGTGTGTAGATGATGCAGATGATGGGGACCCTCCACCGCGCAGGATGATTCCACTCAGTAGGGGGGGAGCAATCATCTCCCTGGGAGAGTTGGGGAAGACAGGTCGCAGAAAGGAGATTGTCACATTCCCAGTCATGGATAAGGAGGAGTCATTCCACAGAGTAATAGGATACACCAAGCCAAAGCTCTCTAGAAGTAAACAGCGCCGTTTTCCAGTGACACCTCAGATCTGTCTTAGCGTCATTTGGACCCCAGCCCTTCTCCCTCTTCTCCTCCCATATCTGTGAGAACTTTGGTGCTGCAAAGCAGTACGGGGAATGCCAGTGACTTGCACAAACAGGGGTATGGGGGATGGAAGCACCATGATCCACCATAGACACTCCAATGAATGCGGAGTCTGGCGATCATACACCCACGCAGCAAGTCCATCATTGACAAAGAGGAGAACGAACAGAGCAACACACAGAACAAGAAGGATACACCAGGATAGCCTGGCAGCAGCAAAGCCAAACACTGGCACCATAATACCTGGCAGAAGCAGGAAGTGATACACGGGCGGCAGGAATTGTCTGTAATTGTCTATAAATCTCTCCATGGTTTCACCCCTACATATATCTCAGAACTTCTCAGCCCTTACAGCACCACCCCTGAGACCATGGAAAAAAAAGTCCTGGAACAGGGCTTTTTCTGTAGCAGCTCCTCAGCTCTTAAATAGTCTGCCAGAGGCCATAAAACAGGTTGAGTCTGTAGATGCTTTTAAGATGCACCTTAAGATCCACTTTTATTCCCTAGCTTTTAATTGTGCTTAACCTGTTTTTACTGTAAGTACTATATAAATAAAATAAACTTGAAAGTAGAGATCTGGTGGGCAGTAACAACGTCTATACCCATGATTTGTCATTCACCCTGCCGGCACCCTATGGAAGAAATCTTTCAGTTGATTGGGAGTAAATAAACACTTAATAATATCTGAAACATACTTTGGCCATTCCAACAACTAGTTTATCAAAACACTAACAGCTTATGAAATGAAAACATGTAAGGTTACTTTAAAGCTGCACTAATATTTTTATCTTAACATTGGATTGAATGGCTATGAGAAATGTGAAAGGATAACTCATACAAACAAATCCACACATAATTGTTACCTGACTGTGCAGTTCCCCTCAGGTCTATGAAAGTTACATAGCATGTTTCAGCTCTTTGTTGCAGTTCACTCTTGCTGCTCCAGCAGCAGCAGGCAGCTGTTCTCAGTGAAAAAGCTCTGATAAATCAATTGTACACTACCTGCCCAGCTCCAAATGGAAGGCAGATAGAGTTAGCTACATGCTTGTGAACAGTGCAGCCTTTAGCAGCTAAATACCAAGATATACCCTCAGGAATCAGTGGAAAAACTGAGCCAATAGTAGAGTCAATATTGGACTTAGATTCATCAGATGGACAGACACGTGCATGTTAATGTCATCTTTTTAGCTTCTTGAACTGCTCCAAAGTGGTGAAAAAAAATTATTAGCAAATTTGAGCCTAAAAAGGCTATAGGTCAAGCTATCTTTGATTTTACAATGTTGAGTGAGTGGCAGAGAGGGCAAGAGGTGCTACACCTCATTGCTATGGCTGGTTATTGAAATAAAGATACTTCTTGTGATAATTCTACAAGCCTGTTGCAGCATGATTAAATTAATGATTTCTTTATAGCGATATCTCCCACAAATATAATCAGGGGCTCTGTTCTGCATCGCAAATTTCCTCTTATGTTGCTTGACACTGTAGCATGTCTTGTTGAATTAAGCTAAACCTGCTATGATTGGATTTAGAGGCTAAAATAATTTGCAGAAGAAGCCAGTGTTTCTGTTTTTTGTGCACACCTACACAGGAACACAGATAATTCACTGTGATACTGTAGCTCTCTAATGACTTGATTCACACTCCAGCAGGCAGGAAACTTTTCCATTTTCATCCTCCCTGGGAAGATATAAATCTGTAGTGTGGAAGCCAATCTTCTGTTGATCAATGCCGTCTTTTGCCTTTCACTCTCATCCTCCCTCTCTCGTCTTTTGCCCATCTGCTTAATTGAAGGTGATAAATGAGTGATGGGGATACAGGTAGAGGAGTCCTGAGAGGAAAAAGAGGCAGGCAGAGACAAATAGAAAACAAAAATGATGGAGACAAAAAAAAAGAGACAAAACTGCAAACTAGGAAATCTTTCATTGAGTTTTATGGGAAAATGACTCTAAATCATAGTTACAAAGACAGATTGACACACGAGAGAGATCCAAGCATGGATCAATAGATCAATATTTCATGCTTCCTTGTTCAGCTCTAGTAGCGCTCTCTGTAGAGCCCTTTCATTTTCGCAATCCCCTCTCTCTGGGGTCAGTTTTCGCTTTCTCTCCCTCTTTTAGATGAGTTGAGAAATATCTTAGATTGCAGTATGATAACAGATGCTCTGTGTGTACCTGCCGTGAGAGTGTGCCTGACTGGGCTTTAAGCCACTGGAAATGGCCATGGTGCTGCTGAACTATGGCACTGTCAACTTTCCACAGGGTGCTTTCCAGGTTAGGTCATTTGTTGAGATAAAACGAGCACAGGGAAAGAGTTGCTAAATACCACTAGGCTTCATAAAGCACATATTGACTGGCAACCTCTAAGAGGAAGCACAAGAAATGAAAACAGAAAAGCAGATGGATTGTTAGGATCCCCCTGCAGCAGCACAAATCTGCTGCAGGAGAAAAAAAATTGGCTCCATAACCGCAGGAAGCCGGTTTATACCACTGTGCCGCACCAACAGAAAGATGATTTTGTTAGTTTGCTCCAATACCAGATAAATGTCATACTTACTGTTGATTTCAGAAGCAGCACAGCATGTGTGCGGCTCTCACAAATGATGAGGTGAGTGAAGCTCTGCTATTTCTGTTCACTGTCTTTCCTGCAATCTGCTGAACGCAGCTGTTTGTTGCAGAGTGGCAGCCAGTATATTTTCTAGTACCATGCTACAGTATGTGTGAGATGCAAGGTTATTGTTATTATTGGGCTGTATTTGAATGCTCTATTATAGTCTTATCTACTAATTTTTATTGCACTCGATTAACAGAATTTCTTTAGCGATAAATGTACTACTCTTCTTGGGGTCCATATTCAAAGAATATGTTTGCACCATATAACATACAGCAAACAGCATAATTATAACTCAACACCTAATTTAAATGGGTTGACTGGAAAACAGAATAACAATAATAATCTCATTTCAGTTGAACCTCCATACTACAAAAAAACTAAAAAAACAAACAAACAAAAAAATAGAGACAAGCTATTGTTGAAGAAATAATAATGGTTTTATATTAAAATGGACAAATAGAGGTCTGGTCCGTTCACTCCTAAAGCATCAGCAGCATCTGTGTCTCAGCTGTCTCTCCAGAGTGCAGAGAGGATGTTGTAGTTAAGGGGTGAAGATCACAGAAAGGTCACACAAGTAGGAAAACAGAGAGATATAAAGCATGGCTGTTCCAGTGAGAGATGGCTCTTTATATTACTTTGTTTTCCAAAGAACTAGTCTTTGGTCGGGGTAGCGTAATGTGACCCCTCCACCCACTCTCCGCCCGAAACTAGCTTGCATTTGCTCTTTCTCTCACCAAACAGCAGAGTGCTTGTCATGCTCCTATTTTTTGCCAGTTCTTGACAACATAACTAAGTATTAATCAAGATGAAACAATATGGCTTATATAAACCTGGGGTTTATTATAAAAGACACTCATTAAAGACACTCCTCTCCCCGTTTTTGCAGCTGTTTTGTTTAAGTGACTATTTGCTCATCAAGGGTGACCCCCAAAGCCTCACTGCTCTATAGAGGTGCCCTGAGTCATAAACATGTTTTATGGGGAATCCTAGTGACCCAGTAAACTACAAACTACATTTGATGTAGCCTCAACAATTCCAGTCATCCCAACCAGAGAAATCATATTTCACTCAATAAGCCACAGGAATTGTAGTCTGTGAAACTTGTAGTGAAACCTATCTTTTTGCCTCAAGGCACTGCTCTAACCCACCTAAAATAATTTTATTTTGTCTGGGTTTCAGTTGAGAAGTCATGGCTTTTGTTAGTGTGAAAATAGTCAAATAGCAAATTTACCGAAGATTGGTCTCAACCCAGTGCCTCCTGCCAACTTAGTATAATGTTATACAGATGTTTAGTATCATTTGATGGCTTAAATATAGATATTATATAAATACCGCAACAGTATAGTGTTGGAAACCTAATTTATTGTCATATTTGTATAAATTTGGCATGAAAATATAGAAATTTTTAAAATACTGAATCCCAGTGCTCATCAAATATCAGATGGGTGAACTCAAATAACAGTTGAGTTACTTATTTGATGACTTTAGACTTGATTTGACACAAACATAAGCACTTGAAACTTGAGTTTGACTTAAACTCCAATGACTCTTGACTTTAAATAAACATGTCATCAGCATCAGTGGCTTCCAAAGAAAAAATTGGGTTTCAAAAACACTATCATGACTCCACAAATACGTACAACCGCTTTGTCATCAAACAGGTTTTTCTGCTTGCTGTCAAATCCCACAATGTTTTCCCCCTCCAGCGATGTTTCCACACCAAAATACTTAACAACGTTTTTAGAAGAACTTTCTGCCCTACCACCCTCTTTCAGAAAAAAGAGAAAGAAAACCTCCCTTCATTGATTTCCTGTTACTTTGTGACCAAAATAGTGCAGTGAGTCCCTTGTGTGTGCTGGGCTGTACTAGACAAGCAGGCAGGCAGGCAGGCAGTGGGCTTGGATTGGAGTAGAAGGGAGCTGACAGTGCGTGAGTCTGTGAGAGCCTCCCATGACAGTCGGTCCCAGACGAGGAGGCCAAATAAACAACGAGCGAGCAAAGCACAGAGCTATGCCTTGAGCCTGGAGGGAGAAAATAGAAAGAGAGACAGGAGAGGGCGAGAGAGAGGGAGGAGCTCAGGAATAAGATGACACAGCGTGCAGAGGCTTCCGGAGAGAGTAATGAGTTTGGCCAGGTTCCCATGATATGCTGCACCGCGCATAGAGAGGCAGAGATGAAAAAAGTTTCCATCCCTTCATCTTTTGTTTCCATAAAGAAGTCCATTGTTTTTTTCTGCATCAGAGAAGCCAAAATCTAATTACATGTGATGGCTTTACTGAGGATGCTGCAGCAGAGAAACAACCACGCTCCTGCTGTTTACTGTCAGTATTGACCTCTGAATCTTATGGTTATGCCATTTGAGCCTAAGGGTACATAGACCCATCACCCAGTTTGGAGTAGAAATGAAGAGAGATGAAGAGGCATTAGTAATATTGACCATATTCAGCGATCAATATCCATTTATGCTTCTGTTATTGGTGCATCGAGGTGAAGTGGCTCCTGCAGTGACCCTTTTCTTTCCTCTTTTCTCTCTGTTTTTATTCTGCCCTCTTTTTTTTCCCTTATACAGGGGGTCTCTACCAGCTGGGAGGTCCACGCTGTGCCCCTCAGAGCAGCATCGAAGGACTGGAGGACATAGAGGTAGGATCATCATGAACAGCCTCTCAGTATATTCAGCAGCAGCCAAGAACACGCACTCTTGAAGTACCTGATTATTTGCTTTCACAAAATGCTGCCACTATTCTTTTCCTCCCTTTGAGTCTCTCCTTATAAGTGTCTCTTTTTCAACTCTACCTGAATCCTTTTGCAGAGGAAATGTAAGACCCATGTGCTGCTGCTCGTGGTGCACGGGGGAAACATCTTGGACACAGCAGGCGGGGACCCTAGCACAAAGGCTGGCGATGTGGCCACCCTGGCGTCAGTGCTGGAGAAGGTGACGCGGGCGCATTTCCAGGCCGTCGCCGAACACGTGATGATCAAGCTGGTGCCATGTCCGGCCGTGTGTGCTGAAGCCTTCTCTCTGGTGTCCAAGTGAGTGACTTTGCCAAGACAGAATGTCTAATTAGCCTCATTTACACTTGTCATTTCAAGTGTCTCATATCTGGATTATATCCAAATGTGACGTAATACACTTTTGTTTATATTTGGCCACATACAGAAAGGTGATGAATTAAAGGAAACACCTAATGAGCGGAGAACCATAATGATTGCAAATGCATCTACACAAGGCTAATGTCCTTTAATTAACACAAACACAAAAACATAAAAATGCACAAATGGACTTTGAGCATGACATCATGACACTCACAGTACTGTACATCCTCAACACAACAGATGTTGAAATTGCTGTCACAGCTTTCTGTCTCTTGGTCTTATGTAACACAGTTGGCTAATGTCAATTTAATTTCAGTGTCTCTTCAACCACCATTATCAGCTCTAAGACCCGGCTATTTCCACAGACTGATGTAGGTACACTTGGGAGCAGTAAAGATTTTATATGTAGCTTGAGGGGATGTATGCATTTACACCTTTTTACCATCTGCCCAAAGTCAAGTAGTCAAGTAATTGACCATTTATAGATTTGGTGGAAAAGAAGCCTTTGCTTCTTTGAGGGAGCTCTCAAAGAATCTGGGGATTTTGTTGGAGAATCAATCCTACATAATCATACATGAATATTATTTTTTTTATATGAACAGTATCAAAAATATAGTACATAAGGAGGAGGTTGGCACAGTGGAGGAAGCTGTGGCAGCAAACGGCATTAGCATGAGTGAATCAGCAGAGTAATAGTGAGAGCTGTTAGGTACATTTATATGATTGAATTTTGACAGTCAGCTGAAGAATGGGCCAGTGATTGTGAAGCGTGAGTGCAACAGCTGATGCCACTCAGCTAGTGTGAGCGTTACCAGTGTTGCCAATTTAGCGACTCTCTTGCTGGATTTGGCAACTGTGAGGACCCCCTTGGCAACTTTTTGGGCAGACCTTAACTCCTCTCCTTGAAAGGAGTCACCAGTATTTCTCAGTGAATGAGTGCTATTGTGGCTGTTGCTCTCTGGACAGACTTTGTTCAGTGGGACAGAGCAGCAGCAACTTCAGTCAACTAATCATCAGCCAGACAGAGACGTGAATGGGGAACTCCTTCTCCTTTGTTTTTATTCTGAATGATTTAACTTGTCTTGATTATACAAGTTATTTTTTAACGCAGAGTTTATTCCTGTGTGTTTTTTCCAGTTTTACTTAATTTCTTTACTTTAATTTTTTTAAAGCTCGAATGCGGCACTTTTGTCTCCCCCTTCTGGCAGTGAGAGTAATTACAAAAACACTGCTTACACTTGCTTACATCATAGGCTTATCCGTAGCCTAATCCGTTGTTACTGTTGCAACTGTAAAGTTTGAGTGTCACACAACCCCTGCGAAATGACTTGTTTCACTACCCGAATTTGATCCAATTGGTCCGATAACATTTGCAAAGTCTAGAAGAGCTGCGAGATTAAATTATTTTATCCCCTTTCAAGTTAGCAGAGAGCTAACTGGAAGTAAGCTGGCTCAGCCGGCGGAAGTCTGCATTCATGCATTCATGCGGCCAGCACGGGAATGTCAAACCCGACACAAAATTAAAATCTCCAGTACACTGTGAAATACAGAGAGATTTATCTGGCGGTGATAGGCTTAATCAGCATTGTGTGAATTCATTTGCAAGGGCTTGGATGTAACAGACATTCATTTATATGTAATAATTCCACACTGCAGGTTTAACATCTTGTATATATGTGGTTACGTCATGATGTTGTGACATATTATTTTGACATGTCACAATAGGAGAAACAGGCAAGGGGAAGCAGTGTTGTAAATAATAAAATCAACGCTAATGATAATTCTATTTAGTGGCTCTGGTTTCAGGATGCTAGTATTGTGCATGCTGACTCACTGTCACACTGCCATGGGTTACTGGGACGCTCGAATATAACTGAGACAACGTTAATGTAATTAGTAACACCTGTGCTTTTCCTACTATGACAAGTGACCTGTGAAAAATGCCTGTTATGTGTGTCAAACAATTTGCTGAGGTGTTTTGAATGATCAGATTGGAACCAGCTGACAAGGCTTTTTGATTGCATTTACATTTGCCCCTTGGCCTTTTTTTGATTTCAGATAGCTATTTGATCAAATCAAGATGCATCACTGGATGTTTGTAAATTAGGTAATTGATTACAGTTTCACTGAACATGCTATTCAGGTGCCACCATGCTTCCATATCAAAGTTTTTAGGATATTTTTTTCATGTTACAGCTAAAATCAAAATCCTGCTTCCCTCATGTTATTTATTCAATTGGTATTCTCACTAGTTTGACAGACAGGCCTAATTACTATAACACAGCAATGAATGGGCTACATAGGACTTCACTGTTCAAGGAGACATTTGAAGAATCTGCCCAGTTTGACTTCATGTCTGCCGGAATTAGCACAGAGGCAAAAATGCCTGGTTGACTAAGGTGGTGAAGGTTAATTGAGGATATATGTTGACCAAAGACCCCTAAACAGGCAGTGCAATGTTAATTAGTATGCTGATGACACTTCTCAGCCCCTGCAAGCATGTGGCCATGTGGAATATTTAATTGATAACCTTTCTAAGCGCTTTTGTTTTTAAATTGTTAATTTTCCCATTTAGTCTTGCAGGCAGCTCCTTAGTAGACAAAGGATCAAAATGAACACCTAAGTGGTATTATACAGTTTCCACTGATTTAGAGGCCTCCGTAAGGAATGAGTGCAATGATCTGTTTGTCTAATTAGCTACTGTGACAGCCCTCTCTGGACAAACTCCTTGACGTCACACTGCAGGAACCTGGTGGGTGGAGTTGGGTCGTCAGGGAGATTCAATCAGTCTCTCTCCCCTGGCTTCCACCCTGTTTGGTTCTGGTTGTGTTTAGTTATTTATCTTTTAGTTATGCACAATAAATCTATGTTTTAGTGACAACTCATGTGTGGTCTCTCCTCCTTTGTCCAGCCTTGAGCTTGAGGTTGTGACACTACTGTTTTGTATTTAAGTTTCATTTGTTTTATCAGTTTCTGTGTGGAAGTTAAAAGTGGATGTCATGGTAGTGCCTCAGTGATGAGCAGCAGTCAGCAGATGAGTCTTTTATGATAAATATTTGATAATGATAATTAATACAATATTATCTCCATTAAATCTCACATGTCTTATTCTTTGCAATCATCTCTGTAAATTATTCCTTGGCTGGAAGATATTTTTGAGATAGAGGAGGTAAAAACATGTCTGTGTTTGTGTATTTGCTTTTTTTTTTTGCTCTTCTTTTTAGTTTCGACTGCTGTCTGTGCAGACAGCTGCTTAAGCGTAACTAATGATTTCATTTCACATTTAATGTCACATGTCGCAGTGGTCACCAGTTTTATCTTTGACAGCGTCACTTAGTTTTCGCTGCCCTCCAATTACATGCTGAGGATGTTTTTGTCTGAATTGTCACTAATCACCATGGCGAGATGGGTTTGGCAGTCAAGTCGAGGCTTCTGTCTGGTTTTGTGATTGACGTTAGCAGGATTGAGGCAGTGACTGGAAGCAAGATGTGTGTAAAGAGATTTTAGTGCTGTTGCTACTCAGCAGCTTGACATCCGCTCGGTTTTCATACATCCAGAGATAAAATATTAAAGACAACAACTTCCCATCGGTTATTGTGACATGGCTTGATTGCCTGTTCTTTTATGCATGTAGGCACACGAGGACCCACATGAACATCCACATACACAGTGATACACATACAATTTACATTCAGACATGCATGAATGCATTTTTGTTAAAAAGCCCCGTATTTAGCTGTATGTCATGGAGAACCAAACCATAGGAAATAAATAAATTAATGAAATTGTCAGAGAAATGAATAAATAGTTAAATGCACACATAAATTCAGAAACAAGTAATGCATAATAAATTGTTTCCACGTTCCATGTTTAGTCTTAAACTGTCATGTTAGGATTTATTTTCCTGCAGGAGGCTATATTTGTCCAATAGCACACTTTATTTCTCTTTAGCAGGATTACATTTTGTTAGCAGGATTTTCAAGGTGTATCCTATAACCTCAGAATGCAACTTGTTTTTTGATTTTAATTATTTTCTCTGCTTTAATCTTCAAAATAAGGTTTGGCCTTATTTAGATTTTAATCAATATGCAATTTAGAGTCAAGGTACCTGCCTGATAATTTTGATCCTTCCCATAATCCAACCCTGAATGTTTTCATGTAGAGCAAGAGAAAACAAGTCGTATATTGTATAAAAAATAAATAAATAAAATAAAGCTACACCTGTAAGAACGTTTCTGCTGACAGAAAACAAATTATGCAAAAAAGCGACATCCATCTTAACTTGAAAGTGGAAAATTAAGTAAATTTATGCGATAGTAGTAGTACACATTAGTACACATTCAAAGATTTATTTTCCTTTTTGGTTTATTCTGTTATCTTTCAATTTATTCATTAATTATTTTATAAATCCTTTTTGAGAATGGAAATGTCAGTTTGTCGGTCCACCACTTTGTTCGAGAGTGAAATATCTCTTTCACTGAGCACAACCAGCAGGTCAAAATTATATTGCACTGGTAAACCAATCATAGGATGCATTGTTTTAGCAAATTTTAGCATACTAACATGCTAAATCAAGATCGATAACGTGGTAACCACCTACTAAACATTGTGAGCATATTAGCCTGCTCACATTTAGCATATAGCTCAAAGCACCGCTGTGCCTATGTCATAGATTGTATATAAAGATATATATAGATAAGATATATAAGATTTTATGCAGTTTATGGCCCAAGGATAGCCTCAAAGCATTGCTAGCATGGCTGTAGACTACGACTTTTGTTTTGATATTTTCCAATATTGGCTAATTAACAACCTGTTGAAAATCTCTTGACAACAGTGAGCAGTGAATATGTGTTTTAGCTGTCCAGTGAAATTAGACAAAGCCTTCTTATGCCCAAATGGCTCCAGGTCCTTAACTTACTCTCACAGTCTCACAAACAAACACAACACTTATTCAACTACACTTTTGTTAGTTAACAGTGTTTGCTCTAATGACAGTGTTGGACTTGTGGGTGTGTGGAGCTTCATTTATTTGCGTGCCAACATAAACATCAGAAGAATAGTCAGCCACGCAGGAAGGAATAGCTGCTGGGTGGGTAATTTACTCTCATTCTGGGTAACAGCTTGGCTGAAAATCACACCACGGAGTGGAGGTGGCAAAACCTCTTAGGGCCTCAAGAAAAAGTTTCTCACAAACAAATCACTTTGGACTTTGTGCTTGACAATTCCTTATGTACTATAGGATGTCCCCATAGAGAATGAACATGCTTCTCAGCTTGTGTTGTCTTTCTCGGCATGTGCGTGGACAGCCTGCTGTGCTCTGAGAGGCTCTCGGCGCTCATTATTAGCTCTGGTTGCTAATGAAGCTACCTGGCAGCACTGGCTAGGAGCTGGGTGTCAAGACAACACACATGTGCAATCCGTAAACACACTTACACAAGTACATCCCACACAAAAACAGTTGGAAAACTGACGTGCACCATAGCCTGTCCAATTAACAGCAACAGTGAAAAGGCTCCGAAATTGATTTCCTCTCACAGCCAACACACCGCCTCTGTCACAGTTTGAAGAAAAAGAAACATTTCAGCTATTAAAAACCTCATCTGAACAGTAGGAGAGAAGAATGAAATTTATTCCTATCTCAGTAGGTTCAGCGTCATTGTGCTGGATCAGTATTCTATCAGGAAGAACAGAGGAAGTCCACTTGTCAGTGTGCACAGCAAGTGACCTCTGTTCAGAGACAGTCAAGACCCTATCTCTGAATAGGAGATAGAGAGATAGAGACTCATTATTCTGGCCATCGGCGGCTGCGGATGTGCTACTACTATTCTGGTCCCTCTCCCTAATTAAGAGGACTCCACGGAGGGCCGTTGCTGTTAATGTTAATTGTGCAAACGTGCAGTGCTAAGCCAACCATTAAGAATCGGGGAGAGCAATTAAGCAGGAATCTGACAGACTTCAGAGTTTTCTGTTTGACATTATATAGCGAGAGGCAAGGGTGTCGTAGGGCAGTGTAACAGAGTTTATCTCAAGGTTATGCTGCATGAGATGAGGCTGATTTGATTTTTTTTTTCTTTTTATGCCTCTGCGCCGGCGACAGAGGCATAAAAGTCAGAGATAGAGACATTATGTTTTTGGGTTGTCTGTCCATCTGTCCCATTTTCTCGTGAACATGATATCTCAGGAACGCCTTGAGGGAATTTCTTCAAGTTGGGCACAATTGTCCACTTGGACTCAAGGATGAACTGATTAGATTTGGGTGGTCAAACGTCAAGGTCACTGTGACCTCACATCCATCCCATTCTCTCGTGAATGTGATATCTCAGGAACACCTGGAGGGAATTTCATTACATCTGGCAAAAATGGCCACATGGACTCAAGGATGAACTGATTAGAATTTGGTGGTCAAACGTCAAGGTCACTGTGACCTTACAAAACATGATTTTGGCTGTTACTTAAGAATTCATTCAGATATTGTAAATGTCCAATAGGACAAAATTATGAAGTAATGACATTTTATATCCAAAAGGTCAAAGATCAACTTCACTGAGACATCATAATCTGCAAAAACACTTTTCTGGCCATTAGTCAACACTATAACTTAGGAACAGAAGGGGAGATTGTGACCATATTTCACATTTGGTCGGATACTTAATTGATGACACTAATCTTGGTTGCCCACCTTGAAACTGTAGTGATTGTATAGATCTTCTGTGCTGCTGGTTGAAGATGTGTGTGAGGTGTCCACATTTTATTTTTAGCTTCTTTGCAGCAACATCCATATCTGAAGCATTGTCTACTGTCATGGCTACAACTCTGTGTTCTATCAGAATCAGCTTTATTGGCCAAATATGTAAACACATACAAGGAATTTGACTTTGTTGTTTGTTTCTCTCAATGAACGTACACACTAATGGACATACAACAAAACAAGAACAACAAAGCTGCGGCAAGGGGAAAGACAATGAATAACAAGCTAGACAACAACAAAAGGAACAGTTTTACGAATACACTTGACTAGGGAGGTTTGCTTACCACTGTAGCTGAGAAAACAATCTTGCGATGAATGGGTGAAGAGCCAGGGCTGAATTATTCACTGGAGTCATGCATGTCCATATAGTGAAAACTTCCATTTTGCCACAAAATACACTCAATACCTTTTATTAAATTCCTTCAAAGTCTTCACTACAAAAATGATATGAGTCTGGACAGACATGGATGTAAACGCCAACCTGACTGGTTGGCAGAGGCATACAACCACGAGGAGGTATTTCTATTTTTTTTAAACTAATTAGCTCACTCAGCCTTATCTTCTCCCCACCATTGTTAACGGATGTCTTCATCATCACATTACTACAAAACCTTGAGGAAGACTTCTTTACATCTCTCTGTATAGTAGAGTGTAGTAATTGTCTTGCATTCAGGTGTCATTGACTGAGTCTCTGACAGTGTTTCTAGTATAATTAACATGTAATCACAGGAAAAGTGGTGAAACTGGAAAGCTCACTTGGTTCAAAGATGAGGGACAACCTAATCTGAAGTCAACTGCATCCTGTAACAGAGAAGAAAATTAAGCTTTTTCTGTCATGTAAGTGAGTCCTCAAAGACTTGCACTTTAATGACACCTCAGTGTGACCTCAGTATATTATCAGTTAATATCGCTTGCATTTTAATAATGAGAGCAGCGAGATGTGAATGGGGTAAATGCTACTACTCATGAATGACTCATATCTTGAAATGACAGGGGCAGACTCGTCATGACGACGTGAAACACACTCCTCTGCTATTCATGGCTTTGTTGATGTCCCTCTTTTGAAGAGCAAAAGCATCAGCCTCCCAAGCAGTCTATTTGAGTTATCTGCTGCCTCTGTGCTGATGTATTGATGTTACCATGTCAAGTAAATGTATCATTCCTGAAGCCTGTTAGACATGTGCTCTTATTTAAGGATTTACATTACAGCCATACACTATAAAATCCAGACTGTAGAGCACCATCTGTTGCTGACAGCAAATGTACCACTTAGTTGTCAAAACTATACACCTGGTATCACAGCCATAACCTTATTGATCACCAGCATTTTTGTGGAAATTATAGTGAGGATTATTAACACTAATTATAGCCGTTACATTCAGATGAGATTTGGATTGCTTGGCAGAGCAGCTTTTTCCAACACACATGTATGTATAGACAAGAACGTTAATGATCGCCTCAAATTGCATCGGACAAAGGACTTCTCTCTGTACTTCTCTTATTAAATCTTAGTGCTGCATTAGACACCACACCACACCATTGACCATCACATCCTATTACAGAGACTGGAACATTTAATTGGCATTAAAGGAATTTCATTAAGCTGGTTTAAGTTCTATTGATCGATTCCAGTTTGTACACATTAACAATGAATCCTCCATGCATACAAAAATTAGACATGGAGTTCCACAAGGTTCTGTGCTTGGACCGATATTGTTCACCTTATATATGCTTCCTCCAGGTAATATTATTAGGTAACACTAAAACACACATACATTTTCATTGTTATGCAGATGATACCCAAATATATTTTTCAATTAGGCCAGATTAAACCAATCCAACTCCAAGCATGCCTTAAGGACATAAATACCTGGATGACCTGCAATTTTCTGCTACTAAACTCAGACAAAATTGAAGTGTGTTTGGCCCTAAACACCTTAGAATCACATTATCTAACGATACTGCTACTCTAAATAGCATTGCCCTGGCCTCCAGCACCACAGCAAGGAATCTGGGAGTTATCTTTGATCGATCAGAATATGTCCTATAACTCCCACATAAAACAAATTTCAGGGACTGCCCAAGCAGCAAGCTCCGAGTCTGAAAAGTGAAGCCAATGCGGAAGTGCCTTAAACCTGCATTCTTTCTAATGGCCAGCAGGGTATGACTCCACTGGCTTCAAAAAGAAATTAGATTGTATAGAATTCAAGAGAAAATGACCCTCCTTCTCACTTGATTTATTACCTCAGTAAACACGTTCCTAATGAGTTTATGGTCTCAATCACTAGTTTCAATTCTTCTTGAATACAGAATGATGTTTTTTTTGTAAATTATGGTCCCATTTAGAGTAAAATAGATGATAAAGCAGGGAATGCTTTAGGGTGTAGCTACCTTGTGATGGACAAGTCGCTACCATGGCGACAACGTTGGTTATGTACATTATGTATCCCAGATTAGAATAGGAGTATTGGCATAGCTGTTGCTATTTCACGGTGTGTTTTCAGTTCATGAAAGTTTAATTGTAACATTTTGGCCTGTGGTTGCAGGGGAGTTTTTCCTTGCTGCTGTCGCCAAGTGCATGCTCATGGGGGAATGTTGGGTCTGTGGAAAGAGTACAGTCTCAACCTGCTCTATGTGAAAAGTGCCCTGAGATAACTTCTGTTGTGATTTGGCACTATATAAATAAAATTGACTTGACTTGAAATTAATTAGGAAAATTGATTCTGAACAGAGAATAACCTGTAGCCCTTTAGGGCGCTACATCTTCAGACTACCTTGGCTAATAAACCGAGAACAGTTTGGCTCATGCACACGCATGTACATACACACACACAAACAAACAAATAATTTAGGGGAACTCTCTTGAATGGAAAACAGTGGCTGCTCCATGGTAATAATGCTAACAAGCAGTTGCATAATCAAGCAATTATGCATTGCAAACAATGAGTGTCTCACCTGACATTTGTTGAACAGTGCAGCAGGTGTTGAACCTCTGTTCCGGTCCTGTGACTTGTGAACCCTGTTCAGAGGTAGAGCTGTTTGGAATATTAATTGGAGCTTCTTTTTTTGCATTCCCAGTGACAGAGTGTGTTTGCAGCAGTTGTTAACAAGACTCAAATAAGATCAAGGCAAGGCGATTGCAAAGTTTGGACCAAACCCTCACTGGCACTATGCTGGGATGTTGGGATTTCCTGTTTCAGCTCCAAAACTCATTAAACAGCCACCTCATAAACAAATCATCTTGGTTTAAATAATGAGGTCACTTGATGTTGTTTTCGTTGCATGCTAACCTTTATGTTGCCTTTTCTGCACTAGACTTCCCTGAGCTGAATATTTCACACAGCATCTTCTTTAGAAGGAGTGACACTGTTGTTATGCAAATAACTGTGTGCAGCACCGTTCTAGTGTCACAGAATATATCAGAAAGGTTTCCCTTTTTACCTGTTTTCTAACAAATCTTCATGGAAGCTACTCAAAGTGTAGAATCTGTCTCAAAATGCTGCCCTCAAGAGAAGGGCTCGCACATCACACAGTTGATACTGCAGAGGCAAACAACCTCTCAAGAGGCTTTAGATGCTGTCCTCAAACTGTTTTTCTGACAGCTACACATCAGAGTTAATGCTGGGGTGTGACTCCCCTCACTGCTGCTCGTTATTACCAGCTAGTCCACAGGGAGTCAGTTCTGTGAGTGAAGCTACTACAGATGAAACTATATGGAGACTATATGGATGGGGACTATCCAGCAGGTAAAACACATTGTTATAACACAAATGTTCATGGACCGTCTAGTGTAGAAACATTAGCATCCTAGTAAAACCTTATTCCTCGCCCAAGCATTATAGGGCCCCAATACAATTCAAACTAGAGCAGACTAAGTGTAGTAACCCTGCTGTTGCAAATTAAATTTCTTATTAGTGATAATCCAATTAATTTCTGACTCCATTTAGTAATTTTGTGACTCACCATGAAATAAGCAAAGGCATTGTGCCTACTGTATGTGCACGTCTCTAAAATCACATGAACCTCTTTCTTCTAAGTTAATGTTTGCTTATTTCCCTCACATTTACATGTTCATCAAATTACAACAGTTATAATTTGATTAAGGCACAATACCTTATACCCATGTAATATTATCTTACTGCTTTGTTATAATTATTCCTGTCATGGGAGTAGGTATAATCACAATATCATATGGAGTACTCTGATTGTAATTGATGCTTATACACCTTGATTGGATTTTTTTCAAAGTTTTCAAGTTGCACAGTTGATATCCATCATATGGTGTTATATACAGGTAGAGGTGAAATGTAATGTGGGCTATTTTTCATCTCTATCCAGAGTCAGACTAGCTTGTGGGTGTTCTCTTTTATTTCTCTATTTCTCTATTTGTAGAGATCAATTACTGGATGTCACACAGCAGCTTCTCTCAAAGGGGAATATAGTATTTAAGGTGTCATTTTGTGCTAATTTAGCCACTTGTGCTTACTAAATGCTTTCTAATTAGCATGCAAAACAGGAACCTCTTTTACTGAAATGCATATTTTCATTAATTTGCTGTAGCTGTGTGCATCTCAATAGGAAGTTGACCTGAAGTTTAACCTCTTTTCTTGATAGTAATGATAATGATACAAATAGCACCTTTAAAAACATGAAAATTACAATACACATATCAAATTCAAAGAGTTTAGCAGACATTTCTCTAATTTTGAGAGGCAGTGCTACTTTATCACATAGACATGTAAGGGTTGAGCTTGGTTAAGCTCACTATTCAACATTATCTCAAGACTGTATATAGACATAAAATAAGGAATAGGGATTTTCTGATTCAGTGTAAATATTTTGTACTTCCAACTTATAATTCTCCACTATCCCTCTAAGGGATGATACTGCAGGCTTTGTTTTTGTGATATCTCCTGGAACATGGCAGGTCTGGCCGGCGAGATGGCATTTTCCATGGTCTCACATAATTTTCTCACCTCCACCTTCTTGATATTTTGGTGACTTGCTGGGAACTCGATTTTACACAACTTAGAGAATAGGTACAGTAGTGGGTGTGTGAGTAGCAATCAAGAGCACAGTGCAGCATCGGTGTCAAGTGTTACTGGTATTTCTGTTTGCAGCATCCACCTGGTCAGAGCATGTGAAAGGTGCAAACCACAGTTGTGTTCTTTGCTTTTTTCCAAGCAAAACATGCATAAACAGAACCTGTTCAGAGGTTTACCAAGCGTTTTGTGGATGATAAGTTTGCCAGTTTGATTTTCATATATATCTCAAGCAGAAAATACTGCCTGACAATGAGTTTTTCAAATGATTGCCTCCAAAACAGATATGTCAATGTGTGCCATGATGGGGATTGTGGAGGTGGCTTTATCCACTGCAGATGTCAGAGACTGGCTGGTGAACATTGTGTCGCTGGGAGCACAACAATCACATCTATTTTCTTCTCTCTTTTCTTCCCAACAGGTTTCCCAAAGCCTGCGGCATGGTATTTTGTAATTGCAAACAGAAATTGGCCAGGGCTGCAATAAACATGAGCATAGAATCATACAGTTTACTGAAACTGATGATAAAGAAGCAATGTGATTTTTGCAGAGGAAATTCTCAAAATTGCAAAGTTTCATCTCTATATTTAAAAGCAATTTAGTCATTAAACAGAAATATAATGAGGACTTAATACAATCATGAAGTCACTTTGAACAATCAAGTAAATCTGACTAATATGCAATGGAACACTGACAATCAGTGGAAGCACATTACGTGGCTCTGGCCCCAATTGTTCCCACCCTGAGGGTAATATTTTCTCACATAGATGTTACACAGTCTCCATTTTTCCTTTTCTGGGGTATTACAACCATGGCAACCTGCTGTTTGGCTCTAATTAAACAGTTCATAAAGCCCCTGAGTCACCATCGAATCGCTTGATGTTAGTGGACATAAAAAATACTAACCAATAAATTATGCTAGTCCAATTATCAGAACAACAAGAACATTTCCCACATTCTGGGAAATACGCTTATTTATTTTCCTAGTAAAATTAGATTAGAAGATTGATATCAATTTAATCTCTGTGCATTGAGTAGAGGAAGTGGTTCAGGATATGTTTAGATGAGCTTAGCAAAAAGGCTGGTAGCGAGAGAAAACAATTAGTCTCTGTCAAAAGATAAAATATACACCTTCCAACAAATCCAAAGCAATTTTATTTCCATGTTGTGTCTTGTTAGCTATCATACATCCAATAATTACCTGGGGTTTGTTAAGCAAAAAGTGTGAATAGTGACTGGGCCCAGGTGTTGGTCATTAGCCAGTTAGCTCCATTATGTAAGCTAATTGCTTGTTAAATACTTACTTATGTCAAAGGAAAAAGCTGGTGATATTCTGTGTTTTTCTTACTTTCAACAAATATGATCTTAGATCTAGAATATCTTATTCCTCTGTGCTAAAGAGCTTCATTGTTTTTCCAGTAACTGTGTTACAATGAATGTGGGATTTTTATTTTGAATCCACCCCAAAAACACCATCTTGCTGCTTGCAATATTAACAAGCATTTATTGATCAGTAACTGGATATAACAAATGTTCTATTTACTCCTGTTTGAGTAATATTTCCTAAAAACAACGGTGTTCAGCTGTTTTAGAAAACTACTTTGCTTTTTTAAAATGAAATTATACAAGGGGGCACCCAAAAATTCCCAGAAGCCATCATTAGCAGTAGTTATTGGATTTGCTGCTAAGTAGGCTTGGTGAAACTAAAATTGAGACTGACAGAAAGAAGATGTGGAAGAAATCCAGGAAAAGACACAAGGGGCTCTGGACACGGTGACAAAAGATGACTAGAGAAATGCTTCCAGGAATGGGAGAAGCACTGGGACATGTGTATTGCATCTCAAGGAGATTATTTTGAAGGGGATTAGATTTACATCTCTAGTTTGTGACTTCTTTCCTTACCCAAATTTGAGTATCTAGGAATAGAGAGTGTTGTATGTTGTACAGCAAATTTGTGAGTTTAGGCTTAACAAATAAAACTGACTTAACTTGACCTGACGAGTGAATGGGCTTTGGGCTGAGTGCCACTGACGGAGAGTATAAAGAGACAGAATTCAATAGTTGGTTTTGGTCTTTTCATAGGATTTGTTGACTATAAGAAAATATGGAATAACACTATTTTCTAACAGTTTTGAAGTCATTGGACGACAGACTAGCCCTTTCCCCCCCTTGCTGCCAGTTTTTGTGTTAAGCCAAGCTAAACATATCACAAAGCTATCTCTGTATTGAATAGATTGAACAGAGATGGAATAAATATCAATAAGAAGCTAAAAATGTGCACTACCCATGTTTGAGTATACACGTTTTTGTATCAATGCTACATGGAAATGTCTTTTTCTGTCAGGACTCTTATACTTCAGAGGTTGTGCCCCTCAGTGTAGTGACGTGTCCATGGATGCAGATATATTTCAGCCTTGGTGTGGCATTGCTGCTTCTTCCTGTAATCAGAGCAACTGATGGATGGTGACAAGGTTGGCACCTCTGCTCAAGGAGAGTGTGCAGGGCAACACCATCTTTTACTGTTTCCCCACAGTGTCATATGAAGTGTCTTGCTTTGATCTGCGTGTGCACTGTCACTGTGACACACACACACACACACACACACACACACACACACACACACACACACACACACACACACACACATATCCATTAAAGACTACACAGCAGTAAAGACACAAACACTCTGCTTTCATTGCTGGTACCTGCGTAGGTTTGCTTGTGTTTTATTCCTTGAGATAACATCCTTCTTCTCCTTATCTTGCTTGCACAGACACACACTCCAACACACACCATACCATTGTGGAAAAGCATTGCCTCAAATCAGATAGAGTGCATCATGAACAGATTGGGTGAGACATGAGTAAATGTAGGATAGTTAAGGGGAAGCGTACCACAAAAGAAACTCAGACATCCAGAAATTTCTCTAACCTCATTTGTTTTGACATTAAGAACTGATGATTGGTATTTTAAAAGTTCTGAGGAAACACCAACAAAAGGCTTTCTTTAGACATAAAGTGATTATATAATCTGTTGTGTTTCCTCATATCTTCCCTCTTTTCATCCACTCATCCTTTCTTCCTTGCTTCCAACCCATTGTCTTTCTGCTCCAGCTTGAACCCTTACAGCTACGACGAGAGCTGTGTGTCCAGCAGCGTCGACCATCTGCCCTTGGCTGCCCTCCCACTCCTCGCTATTGTCTCACCGCGCTACCAGGATGCCGTAGCCACCGTCATTGCCCGGGCCAACCAGGTCTACCGCAGCTTCCTGCAGTCAGAAGATGGCCAGGGTTTCACGGGTCAGGTCTGTCTCGACTTCTTCTGTTTGGAGAGGAGAGGAGAGCTTCTACACTCTACTCTCTCATCTAGTAATGAGCTGTAGGCACTTTAATGGAAGTCAATGGTTGTCAAAGGAAGTAAAGATTGCTTTTGAGTGGGCTGTGTAATCTGTGCAAACTATGGGAGCTCAGGCCCTCAGAGGCCTCCAGACCTCTATTGTTTAAGCAGCACATTCCACTCTTGTGCATAACAACTACTAGGCTCTTGATACAGTAAGAACCCATGTTTACTAATTAGGTAATGGCCTGTGAAACAATTAAATTGAATTTAATAGCATTAGGTCAGGGCTCTGAAATGCAACTTCTCTTTGCTTATTTTAAATTGTATTAAGTATTATAAATGTTATTAAAAAGTCAGGTCAATGAGCGTAATGGCAGGCTGTCCGACAAATAATTGAAAAAAAATATGTTTTTCTGCAGTTTTTTTCTTTAAAGAAGCATTCACTGCTGTAGTTTAGTGGCTTGTTTGACATGAAAACGCTCAGATGTTCAGGCCTTGATGGCACATGATTGAGTGGTCAATACAATCTTGATTAGCTAATAAACATCAGCAAAAGACATACAATCAAGAGGTACAAGTTAACAGCCCCAGAGGTGATTACAATAAAGGTAATTACAACCACACCAATGTCCATTATTCTTGATTAGTTCTCGCCATTGTGGATAGATAGTGTAAGTTGTGATAGGTTGATACTTTATATAATCTGACATGGGATTTAGAGACTAGTATATAATGTTGATACCCGTGTTTCTACCTCCCTCTCCCACTTTATTTCTACAATGTGGTTTGGTTGTTAAAATGATCAATTCAAATTACAGTCTGTCCTATGCTCTGCAGTTTTTTTTCAAGCATTTTTTCAGTAGATTCTTTCCCGGTGATCATCATCTGGATGGAAACAGGAATCACCATTTAACTTAAAAACAGGAGCTGTGTCCCAGTTCTATACTTCTGCATACTGATGCTAATGAACAGGAAAGTCTTCTGTGTGAACACTCCTAAATTGGACAAACTTTATTCCAAGATGGTTACTCCCACCGCTGGCCTTGTGAATATTCTAAATGAGCTACTATGATTCTGTTACATATTTAACAAGTGAAACCAGATCAAAACACACTGTGTATAGTATGTTTTTAACGATCCCCTCCAGACATATTTTAGCACATATAAAAATATTCTCCTTTGAATAGTAATTTGTGTCTGATATTCCACAAATTAACTAGTTGAAATTCTTAAAAAGACATCTACACCTCCTCCCCCATTGAAAAATCCAGAATCTATGAATATACAAATATTTTTAATTTCAAAAGCTCATGTTTAACCTTCTCCTACTTCGTTGTAAAGTCCATTCTCAGTGTATGTCCAATGGAGGCTTCAAGTTGCCACATCACACTCCAAACTAGTTGTGATTTCACAAATCATAATAATTGTACATGTGCACCTTCAACTCTGATTTTGGTTGAGCACACAGAAACTTTTCCTCTTCAGCAGGTGAATGTGAAAACAGCCTTCTACTGTCAAACTCTGCTGACTACTGGTTGCGTGCATCACATGTGGAAGGAGTCTAAATCGAACATTTTCCGAGCAGGTATGCCTGATGGGCGACTGTGTGGGAGGTGTGCTGTGCTTTGATGCTTTGTGCTTCAGCAACCACCAGAGACCTGACAGCCCCAACAACAGCAGCAGGAACAACAGCACTGAGAGCCTGAAGGTGGGAGCTCAGTCTTACAGTCATGACATGATGATGATGCACAGGACTGTACAGAACTGGAGGACTTATTAACAGCTGGGGAAAGAAAATTTTACTGGAGATATATGATTAAGAGATCACTGCAAGTGATCAAGATCACACACTTGTGGTATACCTTGTCTTCATCAGTAGAGTTAATTACTACAAGCAAGCACGTGTACACCAGTGGCAATGTCCTTTTGTACAACTCCCTGTCCTCTCTGGTAAACCAAAAGAGACTTAAAATTCATCTTATTTCAGTCAGCTTTTCAGTACAACACCTCTATCAAAGCATGGCTTCTCCAAATGTCTTTTATCATTCTGGCACAGTGGCAATGTCCTTGGCAGCATGTCTTTCTAAAAGCTTTAATATAATATAAATGTAAATGCTGTAAATAAAAGACACATTTGAGTTTAATTTTTTATACTCACATCTAATAGATTCACTCTTGCAGTGGCACACACAGTTTTCCCTCCCACATTTAACTGTTCACTTGGGAAAAATGTATCAACTCCCATCTGATTACGTGTGTAATTTCCTGTCGCCGCGTAAGAAGTTTTTTTTTTCCGTTACACATTCTCCTCCTTCTTCTCAGGACAACTCAGGCCTCCTCGGGGAGTCCAGCCCGGGTTTGAGTTCTAGTAAGAGGCTGAGTAAGAGCAACATTGATATCTCCGCCCCCAACGAAGGGCCACAGGGCGGGCCACCGCTCAGCCGGAAGCAGAGTGACTCTTATGATGGAGACACCTCATCCACGGGCCAGCACAGCTTTTTTCCCAGGTAGAGCAGCACAAATGAACACACATACACAGAAGGATGGGTGATATGACGATATGGACCATGATTATTATTTTTACAGACATACAGTACATATATATAACAACAGACAACTATGTAAATAAAGTATTACCAATAAACAGATGATAAAAAATATGATTTTCCAGATTTTAATATCACCATATGTATCAATATCATGATGTAAAATTACATATTTTATTCATGTTGCCCACCCTTACCCACAAACATACATACTAGCAGTGCTACATGAAAAACCTAACCTCTGAAACCAACCTTGCTGCTTCCACTGCCTAACTGTAACCATTATAACCTAAAACTGATCCCGATTCTGACCTTTATCCCCAAACAAGCAACTCCTAAACCTGACATAACCTTTAATACTGCAAAAACAATCGTTGTCATACTATGCTGTATACACATAAATGTTAATATATACATCCTCAATGCCATATTTAAGAAAAAGCCTTACTTATCTCCTAATAATCTTGGACTTGGATCAAATCACTTTGACTGCAAAGTAAAGAAAAATTGACTACATTTCAAACAGCATTCGAATGCAAAAGTCATGAGTTGATTTTATTTATTCTCTTCAAAGAAAAAGTGACCTTATCTGACTTCAGTGCAAAACCAGCACTCTTATTTTTCATGGTTAAGTGCACACACCCATACATACATTTATACAAACACACTTTGACAAAGGTAGAAAGCATGTAATCTTAATCAGACTGCTTCTACTTCACAACAATATCTGTATAAGGAGGAGGGGGGAACAAATTTGGCCCAAAACAGCGTATTTTCTTTTTGAAATAATGATAATAATTATATAAATTGATACATTGTTATGTACATCTGTAAATTTCAAAAGTAACATTTGAATAATTTTATGATGAATTGAATCCACACAACAACACCTACAACTTGGCGAAAGGAGCAAATCACTATATTGTGAGAAGTGTTAGAATTTCTGCCACCCATTTCAGACCATACAGAATTTGTCAGCTCGTTAGGGCTTCATATGATGACCCAGATGTTGCACACCGACTCTCATCCAAGCTTTTCCTTGAATGTGTCACCCTGTCTTGCTCCTGCTCTTTATCAAAATTTGCAGCTTGACTGCCGTGCCTGCCTACCTGCCTCAGCCGGGCTATAAATAGCCTGTTTGTGCCTGTGCCAGCCAGTTTGAGTGGAAGACTGAGCGCTGCGGGTGAATTTAGCTGGGTCGGTGTGGCTGGAGGGGGTACGGCTGCCATGTTGACTCACTTCAAGCAACCAGTGTTCCCACTCAAAATCACACGCTCCACTAGGCTTACACCATCACAGCCACACACACACACCAGTAATACATTCACTTAAGACTAGGATCCCATCAACTCACAGTTATGCCACATTGTGTTCATGGCGGAGCACCTCTCACCTTTCACATCTTGTTACACTCCTGATTAAGCCTGAGCTTGACTGTGTGGAGTGTGTAACCTCTGCTCTTGAGTGTGCTCTTTTCCCCTACAAGTCCCCCTGGACATTCCCAGTCACCAGGAGGCTTTATTAAATCTCCTTTTCCCCCCTATTATCCATCCTATCAGAGTGGCCTCTTGGATGGCTGTCTACCTCCAGTTCACTCCATTTCAGATGTTTCCACATGCTCCTTACTCTGCTTTGGCCCTGGCTGTGACTTGCCTGTGAGATCATGAGCAAATGGTCATACAGTAACTCTTGTGCTCTCATGAAAACCCAGGAAAGTGCACTCAGTGGTTTCTCACAATACCTCAATGTTAGGGTGTGTTCTGACTAATTTCACCGATGTTTAAAAAGATAGTAATAAAAATAACAAGAAAAACATCTCAATCACCTAAATGGACATAACCAACATCATTTAGAAATCAATTGAGTCTGAAGTGCTCAGAAAAAAAAAGATTACGTGAAGTTAAAGGCTTGGTCTATGCTGGATGCCCATAAGGAAATATATTAGCCGTGCTTAAGCTTAATAGGGAGGCATCAACATCAGATCTATTTGCTGCTGCTGAAAGGCTGGGCATTTTGAGGCACGCCGTATGCTCATTGCTCATTATTGCTCATAAAAACATGTCAACCATTCACTTAACTTAACAGTTAGCTAATGCAATATTTGTCATATTTGTTTAACATATTGGTAACTTTGTGCAGTTAAGTGAGAAGTGGTTATAGCTACAAAAAGGGAAATTTATTGAATTCTGCAAAAACCCATCCAGGCATAAAATATCAAAAACACTTCATTCAGTGCAGCTACAGGCAAAATAACTGTTCTGGAGGTACTGTAAACTGTAATTCAGCATTTTTATGTGCCTATGAATGAGAGGGACCACTTACTCAGAGCATGGATTTTTGTTGAAATATATTTAATGTGTCAGTATTGGACACGAGTGTTTTTGCAGAAGTAGAATGTAATTGTTCAGTCATGTAAATATAATAAATGCATTTTCAGTGTCAGACAGGAAAACAAACAGATCAACCGACAGTTTCCCATCTGCTTGGTATGAAGAAGTGAAGGAGTGTGCACATTACGAGAAACAAGACAAAAACCAAAATAGAAGCGGAAGGCAATCAAAGCGCTATTGATTTGGCTTTTAAAGATGGCTGGAGACTGATGGCTAATCCTTTTTCCCCCATGCAGGACTTAATGAGGAAATGTTGGCTCACTAGAGAGCAGAGCAATCTCGTCAAACAGCAGAGGGTCATGGCTGAGAACGGCTCGGCTGTTCAAACAGCCGTAAGCATGAAGCAGCCTGTGAAGGCTGAGTGAAGAGCTGCTCAGGCTGAGTCATAAAAGGCCCGGTGCTGACAACGACCCCAGAATGTTAAAACAAGCCAGCCTACGACTGAATCAGGACAAAGCAAAAGCATCACTGACTCATCTGTGTGAAGACCCACATTTACCTTCCCAGTTTCAGCATGCACAATATTGACATTTAAAATGTCTGATTACCCCTACATTTCTCTCGGAATAAAAACAAAGCTGTTCAGTTTTATTGTGCAATAAATCCTGTAGCCTATAGGATCATTCATTTCTTGTCATCAAGTGAAATATGCTTTAATATTGATGCTGAAACATGAACATGGGTAAAAGCGATTCTTCAGCAAAATGTGCCTGTCAGAGCAAGCATCGAGAGTGAGCTCTAAACCCTCACTCTAAGCTTATGGCAGCAGTCAGTCAGCACTTAGGGGAAAATGCACATTGTCATATTTGCCATTAAGATAACATTCCACATTTTATGTCCGCATCTGTTCCCCAGTTTGACAAAAGAGAGTACAGAGGCACGCGGCAACAGTAGCACCAGTCTGGTGTTGAACCCAGGTCGATTTGACTTTGAGGTGTCAGACTGTTTCCTGCTGGGCTGTCCGTTGGGTCTGGTGCTGGCCATGAGACGCACTGTGCTGCCTGCCGTCCAGGGTAAGACTCAAAAACACACGCAAAAGATATGAGAGAACGCTTTTCTTCATGTATGTGTACATGCACAAACAAAGAACAGAGCAGCGTTCTTCATGTGTGCATTAGTATTAGTCACCTATAATGAACTATACTAACTGACATGTACGAAGGGTTCGATTGATTGATTGAAATGTGAGTGCAATATAACACAGTTCATTGTAGTTTACTACAACAAGGACCTCTGATGGAGAGCATAGCTTAGAAAATGCTTCCACTCATTGAAATGATGAGAAAATGTAAATGCATAGTTATAATACAATAAAATAAATGTTTGTGTTTGTGTTTCACCTGGATTTTTATATAGATTTCCTTTTTTTAAAATCTAAATATAATGAGCCCTAGTTATGTTATTTCAAAATCCTTCTTGTGACACAGCTACACTTAATACTGAAATCACACATGCTTTTCCTAAATGGCCATGCCTGTCCATTGTGTTTTCTGACCCTCAGTGAGCCAGCTTCATCCGGCCTGCTCTCAGATTTTCAACCTGTTCTTCCCCTCGGACCCTTCAGCCTCCCGTCTGGAGCCACTGCTGCAGCCTCTCTTCCACAAGTTGCCACCATTTGCTGTGCCGCGCTACCAGCGCTATCCTCTAGGAGATGGACGCTCAATGCTCATAGGTAAGAAAGGAAATCAATTTACCAGTGTGTGGAGATGCGAGAGTACCTCCTGCTGAATATTTCATTGGTTAATCTATTTTCTGGTATAATTGCATTGCCCTATTAATAACCTTTTGGATTTTGCATTTCAAAGCTGATGTGAAACCTTTGAGGAATTCTGTTGCTGAGACTAGATTACAGAAGCAGAGAGATTCATTGACTCAGTAATGTGAATTTTCATGGGTGCAAATGTATGTACACAGAGCCTCAATACTCAGAGCCTTGATCCCATCTGTTTGAGCTTGCCCTGCAAAAGCAGAGTCAAATCCTGCCCCCAAAGCCTGGAGTTTGAAGTAATTATACATCATCTTCTTTTGGTGCAGTACCTTTAGCCTGCCACCGCTCTCTGAGGATCAGGCACAGTATGTGAGATATTAGTCTGCTAGATGTGGCACAGTACTGCTGTAATCCCCCTGGAGGGCTTGGTTGAAAAGACTGAGTCCTTAATGAGTCACTGATTTATCTGAAGCATGTTTTAGCCCACTTTTGGGACAGAGACTCACTCTAAACAGCAGTTATGACGCATCGCCTCGTTCCCCTGCCTCTCTATCCACCTACCTCGCTGAGAGAAAGTAGGACAGATCATTTGTGCTAACAGCCTGCAAGCATGAACCCAAATGAGAAGATAAAGCTTTGTGATTTGGTGCAAGGCTTTAAAAAATTAAACCCTTTACTCAACATGTAATAATTAGGAATATGTAACTCAAAACAGCTTTGTCTGATGTGCCATCTCACTGATACAGAAAATTAGTTCCATTTTGTCTTCAATTATAGTGAGAACAGTGTGATATATTGTTAGTAAGACAAAAACAGGCACAAAGTGTTCGCCTTCTTAAGATCGCTGTAAAAAATGTATCACTTAATTATCATCTCTTATGCACAAAGTAAATAAAATCAGTTAAAAAGCAACACTAAGCACTGTGAATGAGTGATTTTAAGTTGTAGGTGAGATTCCTCTCATGTCAGATCTATCTAAAAAAAACTTGTACAACCAAAGTAATTATTAGAACAGCTATATCCCTCCCTAAATTTTCAATTTTCATCCATGCAGATGGCACGGACAGAAATATGAATTTCCAGCAAACGCTACAGTGTGAGCAAATCAGAATTAAACCTGAGTCCCAGCTTAATGTTTTGTCATTCTGCGCTTGGGCTCTGTCAGACTTCTCTATTAGGGATCTGCAGAAGGCCCAGTATTTGTATTTGTATCTGTATTTGTTGAGGCAGCAAAATTGTTTGTATTTGTATTTGTGTTTGAATAAAAGTGGAAAGAGGTTTAAAAATCCTGTTTTTGTTTTTATTATGCTTTTATTTTTATTACAATTACAATTTTAGAAAATTACAGTGTCACAATAAGTGTTCCCTTGGGAGCACTTCACTTGAGCCAGTAGCTCAGCTTTATCTCTGGGCAACACCCCCAACACCGGGAGTGATGTCCAAATTAGGAAATGTGCATCATGTAGTAGGTGGATGTGACTCCCTTCACTGAGACCTGCTGATAACAGCGGAGCAGAGGAGAGAGACTGAGATAGCGATGCGAAAGTGACCTGCACACAAATAATTTTAAAAATATTTGTATGAAACAAATATTCATAAAAAAACCCACTATTTGTGCTTTGCTGAATAACATTTTTGTATTCGGGCACACCCCTATCCTCTATTTAATGAGAACATTTTGGAAAAAATGTATTAGTGGATACACTGTGAGAAGTGAGGGCAAGTGTCTTCACATTCACAATGGTCATAATTCAAACTGTCACAAACTCACCCAGAGTCTGTGACAAAAAAGGGAATCACATGAATAAAGTTCATAAAAATGACATTTTTGTCAACTTAAGCTTAAATAATAAAATAATAATAATGTTAGTCAGCTCAGTAATGACTACAGTGTGTGAATGAATGTAATGTATGATGCATACAAATACAAAACCCTAACCAAACTGGATGATGGAGGCCTAGGAGGAAGAGAAGAGAGAGATGTCAGATATTAAGCCATTTAAATAGGCTGAGACCCAATTTACAGAGGTGTAGGCAGCTTCCTGATGTCCTCTCCAACTCTGCCTATTGGCTCCTGAGCCAGGAAGCCAAACAAACCACACAAGCAGCAGGCAACAAGAAGGGAGGCCAAACACACAGACATATCAATCAAAAAGTAATTTATTTGATTCAAAGAGCTAAAAAATATTAACTAACTAGAGAGACATCAGTTGTATTAGCAGTGTGTGGATGGGTAGAAATATGGCATAAAGCGTGTTGGCTGGTGCAACAAACCAAACAAAGGAAGAAGGCTGAGGGCCCTGCAGTAGACCCAGCTGAGAGAGAGAGAGAGACTCCCAGAAGGGCAGTCCTTTTATGTCTTCTTGGAAGCCCAGCCCAGATGGGCATATACGACAGGCGACCCTCCCAGCTCCACCTGCCAGCTAACTCCCAGTATCTGCAAAAGAGGCAGCAGAGCAAGACAAACAAACAGGCAGAGTGGGTAGAGCTGTCCCAATGCCAATTATTGCAAATGCATTGTAGTTTTTTTTATAAATGTCCTGTCATGTTTAAATAAAGCCATAACGGAACAGTTACATAGCACAAACCTATGTTTAAATGCCAAAAAGGATATTAATTTTGCAGGTAGATGAAGCCAACATTATATTTTATCAACATAATATTTAATCAAATTAGCTTCTATTGGTTTATTTGTTTGCTGTTTCAACAGGGAATCACGAGTGATTCTTCTCTTTTATTCATGTGTCCTGTGTACAAAAAAACCTATGACACATGATAGTAAATAACACACGGATTTCATCCTCGTAAACTGGATGCCCAAGCTGTGATTTATTAATTTAATCATGTTCAGCAAGTCACAAAGTGGGATGCTTGACGCCTCTCAGAGCCAGTAGTGCTGATAAAGGTGATGAAGTGTAAAGCAGACACACAGCATAGGCTTGCAGCTATACTGGGTTTTAATTATGGGTCTGCATCCCTGTTCCATTGATCGGTCTTGGATGCTGTCAAATTATGTGTTAAATTAAAAACCATAGACAGGAGCACAGGGGCAGAAACAGACATACAAACACAGACACGCAGAAGAAACAGCGGCACACATCACCCATTTCCTGCTCTGTAATATGGTAATTATTTGTTATGAAGGCATGGAGAGCCAATCAAATCAGGCTCCTATGGGTATGACTTTGACATCAACACCCGTCAACAGTGGAGCTTTTATTATGATGAATGCTGCTAATATAGAGAGAATGAGTCTTCTTCGTATTGATTTCCAGCTATGGTCCGAAGGGAAAATATGATCATCCAAGACAGCAAGTGCACATGGAATTAGTCATTTTTATCAGTATTGATCACATGGCTAATGGTGCTTTAATGTAAAGATGGTATTGTAGTTCTTTCTTGCTCGCCATGAAATTATTTCCTAATAGGATGCTGCTGCGTGTCGAGGCTGAAAGCATGGTGAGGACCGAAGGGAGGGCGCTGAGTTAAAAGTCTCTTTCCATCTCTTTTTCTTTCAAAGACATTTCAAGGCCACAGTGCAATCATTCTCCCTCACCTTATGAATTCTCTGCTTGTCCTTCCTTTTACCACTGTCATCAGCTGTTTCACTCTCCCCTGGATCCTACTTGAATCATAATCTTTGTTTCCATAGTGGTCATTGAATGTTACTGTAATTATTTTAACAGCTTTTCTTCTTCTTTTGTCATTCAAAAAACACACAGGCTCTCTTTTCTCACCCTCATTCTTTGTCACCATGTAGCCCCACCTTTTCCTGCTAGCCCTTGCAGGTTTTTGTGTTGCTCATCTTTCTGTTTCTTTGTGTGTGTGTGGTTGTGTGTGTGTGTGTGTCAATGAATGTGTCAGAGTCAGTGGCCCTTTCTCTCGCCTCTCTCACTCTGAATAATCTCTCTCTCTCTCTCTGCCTCTCTGTGCTCATTGTGCTGTGAAGGAAAGACAGAGCCTTGCTAATGTTCCAGAGGCTGAAAGAGGCTCCTCTGAGGGGTGTAGGGCAGGCCTCATTAATGATAACAGATTGTATGGTGTGTTTACGTGTTTGTGTATGTGTGTTAGTGTGACTAAAATTGGTGAAATCACTGATAACAATATATACTGTATGGTATATGTTATCAGTTAAAAACAAGATTTTGATTTGGGAATATGTAGTAGGATTTGTGTGGCATTTTATTATCATCATAACAGTCCAAACAACAGATTTTGATGTGATCCTATCCAATGCCAGAAAGAGTGCCCTTTCATTTGTATTCTACTCATGGATGGTGTAAATAAAAAAAATCAAAGATTTGACCACTGCACTTCAGCATGAGATTACTACTGAAGAGTCTGCAGTAGTAGCACAACTCATCTCTCTGTCCAACGAATCCATAAACAAAATGGCCTCTAAAACTTCACCACAACACTATCTGCTAATCATATCTTACTACAATCACATTTCAGGATTACAGTCATATTTCAATATACTGTGGGGTTGCAACTAACAATTATTTTCAACAAACAATTACTGTTTTGATTAATTGCTTAAGGTGATTTTTCTGCTCATAAAATGTCATGAAAAAGGCACAGTATCCCAATGTCCCATCAAACTGAGTAAAACAGCAAATCCTCAGATTTGAGAAACTGAAACAAGTTTTGCTTCATAAGCAACGATTAATTGACTTTCCCTACTTTGTTTGTCAAAGTTACTCTTTTTCTCTCTCAAACGCAAACACGCATACAAGCTGCAAATATTTTCATGCATGCACACACAACATCAGTTGAACCTTAACCCATTGTATGAAAAAGGATGCAGTGTTATCTGGTTATTTAATGGCGAATGCATTTTAAAATTATTCAAATGATTTAAACCACCCTAAACAATCCTTAACCAGCAGGATTTATCTCTCTGCCCTACATGATCAAAACAGACCTATTAGATGGAAAACCATCCAATCTGGTGACATTGACACAATCACAGTGTGTCAGATTCCATCATCGTCATTATTATAAGAAATCCAAATGCTGATTGGTCTTTGCCTTGACTGCGGGGATTGATTCTTTCTCACGTCCGAGAGAGCGGCTGTTAATCCGTATTCTGCTGAAGACGCTGATCCTTCACAGACACAAACACCCAACATGTAGCTGCATCTGACAGTTTATTACCATTTGGGCAAGTGGTAGAGAAAGGGTTAATCTGTCAATAACTGGCTGCTTTGTGAAGCAAAACTCAATATTCTGGGTGATAATTTGATACATGCACATACAAACTGATCCCCAGTTACAATTATTGAATGCAGGCAAGCACATATGCTGTCTACGAATGGAGGTAGTGCCTGCAATGCTAATGGTTGTATGTAGTCTGAGTGGAAGTCATGTAAACACAGAAAAATTGTGTCAGATGAAACTGTTAGGAGAATCTTTTCTGTTACGGAGATGCAGCATAATCCTGCCCTATAAAAGACCAACCCAGACACACTGTGTTCTGGTTAACATTTGCAGGCAAGCAGGAAACACTTGCTCTCATTTTATATCAACCGCCTTCAACCGCACTGCTGCCTTTTTCTAGCCACATACCTCATATCCTCACCATCACATAAAAGGGAATCCCACTGGATTGACTCATATCACAGTAAATGGGAGAGAGTAAATGACATCATATAGAGGTTGGGTCATCTGTGCAGTGAGTCTTGGCCTTATTGTGACACTAGTGCAGTGCCCGTTCAAAATGTGCCTGTTGCCAACAGGCCGATTGCTTGGCCTCCAGTATTAATGTTTCAGTGCATATAAAAATCAATACTGTTGATGTGAGGTGTGAATGAGTATATACACCAATGACATGAAAGAAACTAACATTCTAGTATATACAGATGCTACGTACTGCAATAGTGAATCTTTTCTCATTTCACGTATAATGAGGGCTGCATTTAAAAATAAAACACGTAACAGAGCTTTTGAAAAAATGTGCATTAAAATAAAGTGGATTGATCACATTGGGCTCTTAGATTGTTTATTTTCTGGAGCTTCGGTTTGGATCATTTGAGTGGGTATATTTGCTCAAAAGATCTGTGCTCATATGACACATACTAGTTTTGAATTGCACTTGGGAAGTAGCCTATACAAAGAGTCTGTCTATTCTTGATTAAAAGCTGTGTTTTTGCTATCTACTTTTCATTTTTTAGAGCATGCCATGTGAGAAAACTTTTCTCAAGCTGAGCTGATACTAAACGGTAACGTGAAATTACTGCAGACCACTGATTAGTCAGTCATTTATTTCACTCACAGGCTTTCTGTTTCAGAGAAAGCTTTCCACAGCTCCCTCTCTTCGCTCTGCCTCTCTCTCTTTCTTTTCAATTCAATGGGCTTTATTGGCATGAAAGTTTTGAGAACAATGTTAATATTTGTATTAATTATATATATAAACAGTATATCCTACGCATGTATGTGTGTGTGTGTGTATGTGAATGCATGAGTGCGCTGTGTGTGTCTAGGTCATTGACTGTCCCTCAGGTTGTGGCACATTGATACATATTGTGCAGCAAGATATGCCTTGTCTCCTCCTAGGAGTATTTTTTAACATTGAGAGGTCATTAAGCTCTTTGAAATCTGAGATTACAGAGTTGTACAGAACTTGTTAAAGTAAATGTTCCTTATTTCTTTAAATGCTTTACATTGTAGGAGGAAGTAGTAGTCTCTCTCCCTCTTACACATGCGCTGCCATGCTTGAAACTCAGCATTCACACATGAGGAAAATACAACAAAGATTTTTCCTGCTGTTCTTTACATTTACTGCTGCATTAGTTGGATTTAATTAATGGCTGAAAAGGAGAAATGAAGAGGATTAAAATGAAACAGAAACGAAGAGCATCTGTCAGCACAATAAACCACCTGCTGAGTGTTTGATGGCTGCTTATTTGTGCTTTAGAACATAACTGCCATGAAACAATCAGAAAATAACGTTGTATTTCTGTCATTCAACGGCTTTTTCTCCCTCCGTTCTCTCCCTGTCTCTCTGTCGCTCGATTGTGTTCTCAGCTCACTCGCTCTCTCGCTCTCTTTTTCTCCTGTTTCTTCAAGTTTTTTGAGTCAGGAAGCCAACAACAAAGCCTAACTTTTAACGTAATCAAACCAAACGAACAGAGATATCCTCCCATCATATCTCTCATGGCAGGGTTGTACAGCTCTGATCATGACATGCGAGAGCCCAGAAGCCCCGCCCTCCTACTGCAGAGCAGAGCGGCTTGCTGACTGCTTGTTTATTCAAACTTAATATTAATCATGTCACATGTCCAAATTACACCACATTGCACTTCCTTGGGTCCCCAGCAATGCACCTATCAAGTGTGAAGTTGATCAGATGAACGGTTCTCGAGATGCGTGAAGGACATACATACCCTTTAGTAGAGAGGTACTGTACATGCAGTACCGATCAAAAGTTTGGACACATTTTCTCATTCAATAGAATGGGAAGGTGTGGGAAGGTACATCCCATTGAGTCATATGAATGTTGTTGGGATTGGTTTACAGGTTGTTGCTGAGGTCAATCATATGTGGTGCACTATGTAGTGCTGTGGTGTAGTAGAGGCTCAGTTAGACATGGGTCAAGCCATATCCATTATCGTAAAAGAGTTTCAGAATACAGGTAAAAGAGGGAAACTGTGAGGGAGAGCTCTCTGATGGATTTCAAAGAAAGAGACAGGCCTTTCGCTGTGTTGTTCAGCTTCCTGTTGTTCAGCTATGTCAGGCATTAGATGGAAGTTGCATTACTTTCAGTGTGGGTCTTCTTTTGTCCTCAAGCTGTATTATAGTGTTAAAAATAGATGTGTTATTGAACCGATGTTGGTAGATCCACAGTGTCTGGTGAAACCATGTCTCCAGGGAAAATTCTCATTTTCTCATTATATAGAATTATCGCAGAACAAATAGGAGAGAGCTACACAGAGACATGCTGGTGGGACAGAAGAACCCAACATGATAAATTATTTTACTTGTCAGCTGCAGCCGAGAGCAAGATGCTTCGTGGGACTTCCAATACAGTTGGATTCAACACTATGAAGAGAAGAAGCCGTCTCTGTCATTGTACTGTTGCTTGTCTTTGGATTTCCTTGATGAAACACAAAGCAAGTCGATACACAGCAAGAGGCTATCCTATTAGGCAAAATAACAGCATTGATTTAAAGATTGTTGCCAGTCAATTGCTGTGTGATCAAAGCATTTCCTTTCCTCTCTGTTTGTCCTTCTCTTTCCCTCCTCTTCTCACCCTCCCCAGCTGAGAGTATTCAAGGCCATCCGAATGTGTTTTTTGAAGGTGAACAAACTCCTGGGGGTCCAGCTTCACAGGCCTCCTCTGAAACGAAGACCGAAGGAGGAGGAGGAGGAGAAGAGGGAGGTCGCAGAGCCAGCGTGACCAGTGTAGAAAGTGAAATGTCGATTTGCTCCATAGGCCAACTGAGCAACACCATTGCTAACAGTGAGTGGGAGGGAAGTTGAGAGACAATTCAGGTCGATGAGGTTTCACAGCTCTTAGTTTGACCTCAGTTTTACCCATGTATCTGCAAACCTGTGTATGTTTCAGTTTCCAGTAGCTGGTGGGGCTCCAAGAGGCTGGACTATGCTCTGTACTGCCCTGATGTGCTGACTGCCTTCCCAACAGTGGCTCTGCCTCACCTTTTTCATGCCTCCTACTGGGAATCCACTGATGTAGCAGCTTTTGTTCTCCGGCAGGTAGGACAGTGTCATTGACAGCCTAATCGTTTCCTCCCCCTTCAAGTTTCAAAAGTATTATCCAAATAAACATTACAAATTTATGTTTTAATTTTTAGAATTTTTTGCAATGGAGGATACTGTATATGAATGTATGTATTGCCTTATGATGAGTATACTTTACCCCAAGCAACCACAGTCAACTAGCATAATTTGAAGGCCCTTTCAGATCAACACAAAATTGTTTGCGGATAATTTGAAATTTAAAGTACTGAGAATGAATATGACTGAGTCAAAGGTGGAGAGGTTTTGTAAACAAGTTGCTCTGGGAATAAATGAAACAAAATGACAAAGGACATGGCGTGTGCCCAGTCCCTTGTTCAGAGCATAAGTTTGCGTGTGAGCCCTGTCTTCACTTTTGTAACAATTGTGGTTATTTTCAAACACACGGCCTCAAGGTTTGTTTGCATCTTTCACATGTCGTTATAACCAAATGAGAGCAGCAGGAAGCCAAATGCTTTCACTGCCTCATCTATTTTTCACATTAGGAGATGTAAATGGCAAATGGACTGCATTTATATAGCGCCTTTCTAGTCCTCAGACCACTCAAAGCGCTTTACAATACATGTCAACATTCACTCATTCACACACACATTCATACGCTGAAGGCAGAGGCTGCCATGCAAGGTGCCAACCTGCTCATCCGGATCTAATCAAAGTTGCTCAGATCCTTACGCTTGCCCATTTTTCCTGTTTCCAACACATCAACTTCAAGAATGGACTGTTCGCTTGTTGCCCAATATATCCCACCCCTTGACAGGTGCCATTGTAATGAGATAATTAATGTTATTCACATCACCTGTCATCAGTGTAGTTGCCATAATCATCAGACCCATTGTGAGTCAGTACAGCAAGAATACAAACTTTTTATTCTACACAGCAAGAAAACACACATTTATATGTATAGCATATGCACAGGATAGCATTTCATGCACAGGGTATTTGAAAGTACTTCAAATAAGACACAGAGACAACAAAAAATGACTAAAATAAATAGAGGAGAAAGTCAATACAATAAAAAGCTGACAGAATAAAAAATGATTGTGCAGACACATGCCATGTTCTAGATTCTGCGTCCTATGTAACTTTTCAGGTGGAACAAATACTGTAGTTTGAGGTAGTGAAATGTGACGTTTTATATTCTACTCTCTTGGCATTAATCTTAACCAAATGATATAACTTGTAGAACAGCAGTTACTATTTAATGATGTCCTCGTGCTTCACAAACAACTCTGCATATATATATATATATATATATATATATATATATATATATATATATATATATATATATATATATATATATATATATATAAAATGAGATTTACTTATACATTTTGAACATAAATATTGTTAGCTCAAGTCAGAACCCAGTCTTAGATCATGACTTATGGATGTACAGCTGAGAACACACTACACAATGATATGAAGACCAATCTCTACCATATTTTATCCTTGATGAGTGATGGTCAAGATTTTGCAGTGGTCTGCAGAAAAAAGGGAAGGTCACCATTGACAGCTGCACATTTTATCTTGTGTGAAGATGTTTAGGATTAATCTCACGCCTCACCTCACTTCAGCCTGAGGCCAGCGGGAGGCATCACAACTATGTCAAACATGTTTGATTTTATGCCTGGGATCTGAACAAATCTGACCAGGATTTTGTGGTTTGGGCGGGCTATAAATAAATGTAAAAGGGCATGACTGTAAGCTGCAAACAGCCTTTAAATGTGTGGTGGCAACTCTTTTTACATTTGGGTAGGATTTTAAAGGCCTGCAAATATGTGCTCAACTTAAGTCCCCTCACATTTCCATATTTCTACCATCAACTTTCTTAAGCCATAAGGACTGAAGTCACCACCTTAGATGAGAAGAGCCTTATTAGTGCCACAAGTGCATATATTTATAGCACTAAGAGGGAATTAAACTTTATACCTCCATCTACTAACTGAGCTTCCCATGAAAATATCACATCTTTAACAGTAATTAAGTTCATGTGTATTTATGAGTCTGTGATGATCATTTGTTCACTGAATCCTCAGACACCAGACAAGAAAAAGCAGGACCAAAAAAAAAAAGAAAAGGTATATTTCATCATATCCTATTAAAAAGGCACTGGAACCACTGGCAGTCTTTGAACTTGATCATTAGAAAGCAAAGCTCAGAGAACAGATTTTTCGCCCAGCTGAACACACAGGAAATAAAAAGTGCTATTGACGCCACCAGGAAGCTAATAAACCCAAAGATCATTATTTTGGTGCAGTGCTTTTCATCTCCACTACATGCCACGTCATATTAGAGGATTGTCATGGAATTTAAGAGCTGCACAGAAAGGCTTAGTGATTTAAAGTAATTTGTTAAAATCGTGTCATTTGCCGTCAGTCCAAGTTCAGTGTCTAAGAGTTTTAAAGGAGCCTCTTTACTGTAGGTGTCACTGTTATGCAGGCAAGTGGACACAAATGCAGAGACAACAAGCAGGCGACAAGAACTGAAGAAAATAATTTTACCAGACTCTGGTTACTGGCAGATGAAGACAAAAACAGAACTGACTTGAAATAAAGAAGTAATCATAGAACAAAACACAGCTGGAGTGACGCAGGTACTAAAGGAGGGAAACACAAGGATTGCTTAACAATAAAGACAACAAGGGTGTGGCAGGCAACAAACAGAGCAAGGCAAACAACACTTAAGACTGAACAGGTGTGCAGGGGAAAACAGCCTGAGCAGGACTACAGCAACACATGAGAAACACAAGGTTACTGTCAACTGTCAAGATTAAAACCAAAGCGAGGCAGAGATACAACTTAAGAAAACAAGAGCACTAGACCTAAAGGAGTAACAATACCAAGCTCAAGCACTACACAAAGAAACACAAATGGAAAATGCAGTTATCACAAACAATCTGTAATCCAGAGCACACTCAAAAAACACACAGAGCAACACCAAAATACCTCAAAACACAAAAAAATCCAGAAACAGAGTCCGTGACATTAGGTTCAAGCCACCCAGTGACTGAGTCAGGAATGATATGCATGACTTCTTTCAAGTAGTGAGTGGTAATTTTCTTCAAGCACTCCATATCATCCCTTAGCCCCTAATCTGTGTCAGTGCTGCTCTTGTCACAAAAGCTTTCCACTAGGATTGTGATTTATGATCCCTAAACATAACAGCAGATTTAATTTCAATGCTTCGGATGGTAAACCTTCCACGTTATTATTGTCTATCCTTCAATGCATCGATGTGCAGAGAGTCCTCAGGTGAGACTAGAGGCATTACCGATAGACAAACGTGTTCTGTCTACTTAATGGAAGGATGTGATTTTGACTGTGTGTTTGCTTGTGTGTGTTTGTCTGCTCTTATATCATGTATTTGTTCACAGCTCATGCGATGTGACTGTGTGAAGACCCAGGAAACGGACAATTTGGACTCGGCTCCGTTCTCTCCCTCCAGCCCACGAGAAAAATGGCTCAGAAGGAGGACACATGTCAAACTAAGGGTAATGAATTATTAGGTGGTTTATGTTGTATAAATGTATTTGTGTCCTAGTTTGCTCTGTAGGCTGACAGAAATGTGAATTTAATTTAATTTCAAACTTTCTGTGGACACATTCATGGATATTTTTATTTCATTTTATTTACAAGATGTTATTCAACCTGGAATATTTTCTCTAAGGTGCCTCTCATTCTCAGAAATACACCCACCTTTGCAAACACACACACACACACACACACACACACATACATACACACACAGCAGAAATTGTTTTTCAAACTGCGCCTGTCACAACGGCTTTCATGGCATTCATTCAAACTAAAAATACAGTTGTCATTAACTGCTGAGATTGTAGCACTTTAGCGCTGTGGTCTGCATGAATGGTCTGTGGCCTGAATTTCTTAAAATACTCCCACACTTTCACCTTGAAGCACTGAAGCATGCAGACACACAATTACTTGATGCTTCTGAGCCCTGTAGATCTGGACAATCAAGGTCACTTTGCTATCTGCTGAACGCGCCTTTTATCTGCTATTTTCTAAAGACAAGAGTTTAGTGACTGCTTGCTTTTCATGAGAGCTATGAATAGAGCTGTGTAACCAGAGTACCATGGAAACATACTGTATATCTATATTTGAGTCTTTGGAAGTTGTTTTTTTTCTCAGTGTCATCTTCTTCATGCCTCACCTTGGCCAAGTGATGTATCTCTGACATAAGTGCTTAAAGAAAAGCAGCTCTGAGAAGTTGCCCCTGTCCTGAATACCATTCAGTATGTGCAGATTTAGAGCTGCTCCGTGCAGATCCAATCTGGGCACAGCCAGCTCATCTGCTGCAGAGTGATACTATTCAGAGAGGCTTGGCATCTATTTCTGATCTTCCTCTTCTTGGTAAGAGGTCTTTGTCACAGCTGGAGGGGGACCACTAGTGTGGCTGTTTTTTCTTGTACGTGTTGCTCCTTCGCAGTCAGGGGTCTGACTGTCTCCGATTCATTTCTTCCACGCTTTTGAATGGATGGTGAGACACATGTTGCTTTTCTGTTTTCAGATATGACTGAAAAGAGAGTTCCAAGTGAACTGTGTCGAGGACATTTAGCTAGATATTAAACACTGTCAGGCCTCCTCAAACCTCAAAATGATAGACTATAACGCTGTATGTTCTGTGTTTGCGTGTGAACATGCATATATGTATATATTGCTTACTCTTCATGCTTGCCATCAATGGATCAGTAAGTGAAACCTCATGCTGGCAAATAATTAATTGTTGACAAAGCTAACGCAGGATAACAGCTGGAAATGTTGAACTTCCTTGTTAGATGTCACATCCTTTAAATCAATTATCATTAGTTGGTGTGGTGAAACAGTAAAATGTAACTGCAACACGGATCACATTAGCACTTAACAATATTTGTTATGTGCAGATGCTTCATTATCTTTCAGTTGAGTGCAGTCAATAAACAGCAGAGCAGAGTATTTTCAAGTAAACAAAATGCCATTGCAGCCTCTCCCTCCTGATGAAATCAACAAATAAAGGTGTGAATAACAATAACATTTATTGTTATTGCAGTACTTGAGTTGCATTTGTTAACTCTTGAGATCGTACCTTTTGTTATAATAGCATTATTTTACTTTATTTTATATGTACATTAAGTATTTTGTTCAGTTAAAAAGTACAAATTAAAAAAACTCTTCATACTCTAGGCATAAATCCTGCACAAGCTTGTAGCACATGATGGTCTTTATCATACAATCTACAGAGTAACAGCCACATTTCAAGGAAAAACGCAGGGTGTGGAAAAAGAACATGTATGCTGAGCAACATCTCCCTGGGTAATGTAAAGGTTACAGAAATGGTGGAGAAGCTGGTAGGAAAATTAAGGTTTCTTTCATGTTGGTCCACAGCAGAATCTGAGAATTGTACATTAGGCTGCTGGTAATATGCCGTTAAAATGCAACCATGTCCGTAAGAAGAGATTTAGGGATTAGTGTTTCTCTGCTGGCTCACTCAGAGGTACTCACTGAATGGTGCAATAAGGAGAAAAGAACAACATAAGGAAGCTAAATAGAGAGTTAAAACTCTTTTCTGTAAGGTCCCACAGTGTATACCTTAGAAACATTTTGCTGGACAGTGGAATTTGAAAATGCAATACATCAAAGCAGGGAAAGCTTAAGCCACCATCCCTCCTGTTGTTTAGTAATGTATGTCTTACAGGCTGGTAAATATCGGTCATGCAAGGACACCCGTGGTGATTTTTAATAGAGTCTCAGTAGTCCAGGCACATACGCAAATCCTTTTATAGTCACGTGTTCTACATATATCTAATGTCCACATTTGTGATGGTCCAACATTTGGTGCTCACTTTATCTGCTGCATCCTCATTGCTACAGTCCACCGCTGCCTGCTTTTAGCATTTTAACTCCCCATATATGCCCAGCCTCCTCCTGTGTTTACATTTAGTTACTCTTGAGAAAAATATTTGCCTCTTTAGCTGCTGAATGTTCTATTATGTTCATTAGCTGGTGGCTAACTTTGTCATTGTCACTTTGTCATAAAGACTTCCTGCTGCATCTGGACCATCTGCAACCCTTTAACATTACAATTTGATCCATTGTTGGCAGATTTAAATTTTTGTTCATTTTTGTCAAATGTGTATGTGTATCTCAGGCTCTGTTGGGAGCTCATGGACAGTCTATGTCAAACTAGCTCTGATTCTAGCATGCAGTTTAAACCTTGACCTTGTGATCATTATGTGTGACAAAATGCTCGCAACTCAAAGTCCTGCTTTCTCCTTCATCTCAAGGTCTTCATCAATGAATGCTAAAAGCTATTCCAGAGCATCACTTGAGCAGCAATAAAATGTGTCTTGACTAAACTGTGCTTTATGCTACTTTTTGTCACGTACCCTAGAACGTAACTGGCAACCACAGGGTGAATGATGTCATTGCCACCGAGGATGGACCGCAGACTCTGGTTGGTCGCTTCATGTATGGCCCCTTGGACATGGTGACCCTAACTGGAGAAAAGGTGAAAAGCAACAACACCATTGCTTATTGTTCTCACTCTAATCTACTAGTATACTGTATGTCTGTGTATCAAACACTTATGGTACATTTATCTCTGTCTGTTGACCCGTCTTAGGTGGACATCCTGCTGATGACACAACCCCAGTCTGGCCGCTGGGTGCACTTTGACACAGAGGTGACCAACAGCAGCGGCAGAGTCACATATACCATACCCAAGAGCAAGAAGCTGGGCCTGGGAGTCTATCCGATTAAAATGGTGGTCAAGTAAGGATCCATGTAGCATGCCCTTCACAGAGTCCTGTATTATCAAATGAAATGTAGCAATACATAGAAAAAGGAGAGAATTATTGAATTATGTCAATGCCCTTCCTACTTGAGCTTCAAGCTAGAGAGTGCAGTATAAAGGCCGGCCTTTTACGGAGTAACAACCATGTGTAGCGACAGCAGTTTCTCATGATATCTTTCTCTCGTTTTATCTCTCCTCCCTCACTCTATTTATCCCAAGGGGGGATCAAACAAGTGCTGAGGCCTACCTGACTGTGTTGCCGCGAGGCATGGAGTGTGTGGTCTTCAGCATCGACGGCTCTTTCGCTGCCAGTGTGTCAATCATGGGCAGTGACCCAAAGGTCCGCCCTGGAGCTGTTGATGTCGTCAGGTCAGTCTCTGAATGAATGTGTGTGTGTGAATGTGTGTGTAGGCCAGAGTGTTTGTGCATATGTGTGTGTGTGTGTGTGTGTGTGTGTGTAAATGAAATTCACGTCTTGAGGGATTAAAAAAAAGATTCAGAAGGAATCAGAAGATAGTGTGTCAGCTTATGTGCGCATCAGATTTTTTAAGGATTTAAATGTGTCCTTTCTGTGATATTGCGACAACTGACAAAAGAATAACTTTGAAACGTGTTTGATGTTGTGTTACTGCATGCAGGCACTGGCAGGACTTGGGATATCTGATCATCTACATCACAGGCCGTCCTGATATGCAGAAGCAGCGTGTGGTATCTTGGCTGTCACAGCACAATTTTCCCCACGGGATGATCTTTTTTTCTGAAGGCCTGGTGCATGATCCGCTGCGACAAAAGACCATCTTCCTCAGGAATCTCATACAGGAGGTACACTTTACATACATACCATCTGACATTAAGTGGGCAGTTAATCTTTCTTATAAAGCATGTGAAACATTTTGTTCTCTGCCCTGCAGTGAGCTCTCCACTCGTTTCCTCTGCATCACTCTTTTTCAAGCTCACAGTGTTGTAGCCTTGGGTTGTGCTGCATCGAAATGCCGCTCACATCTTGAACCGATTATTTCCTCTCTCACCAGTGTCACATTAAGATCAACTCTGCTTATGGCTCCATGAAGGACATCTCTGTTTACAACATGCTCGGCCTCAGCCCCTCACAGATTTATATTGTTGGCAGACCTTCGAAGAAGTACCAAAGCCAGTGCCAGGTAGGTTTTATCTGTGTCTTTCATGTCTTCCTTTAATAGCTTTTCATTGTGTTTCTGTCTGTTTATTTCAGTTAAAGAGTTTCAGTTTTCCTCTTGGTTGTTCTTACTTACCTTAATCTTTTTACTGCTTCCTTTTCTCTGTGTGGTATGGTAGTTCCTGAGCGAGGGATACGCAGCGCACCTCTCAACCCTTCAATTTGGGCACAGAGCCAGACCCAAGAAATCCCCTTCAGTTCGTATGGTCTTAAGGAAAGGCTCATTTGGTCTCTCAGCGAAGCCTGACTTCCTGTGTAAGCGCACCCACCTGCGCAGGACCATGTCTGTCCAACAACCTGACCCACCATGCACTCCAAACCCCAAGCCTGAGCGAGCCCAGAGTCAGCCGGAGTCAGATAAAGACCACGGGGGAGGAGGAGGCGGAGGAGGAGGTGGACAAGGCGTGTGGGGACGGGCCTCCATACATCGTGGAGACACCACTCCCTGACGTCAAAAAAGTGATGGAAAGATTGCAGGAGGACAGAAGAGAACAAAGGGGTCTTAGTATCCAAGGCCAAGGTTAGATCTTACACTTTTTAATTTTTATTTTTATTTTTTTTATAATTTGGGTCTTATTTTTGTAGGTTTGCCAACTGTTTTTAGCTGTGGGAATGCAGCTACATTGCTAAAAATAATTCAGAAACGGCAAAAAACAGAAGAAACAATCAGACTAATATAGAGATTTAGAAAACAAAGGTGAATGGTAAAAATTATTACCCAAACTGTCAATAGTAAACATAATCACAGATCACAGAACAAGTTCTTGAGATTAAACGTCACTTTCAGTTTTATCTCCAAATAATGTGGTTTAATCTTGCTGAGCAGTTCACTTGTTGACAACCTGTCTGAACGTCCGAATGCTGTCAGACTCAATGTCTTGGTCAGTACAACGTTATCATAAATGATAGAAATGATGACCAAAACCACAAAGTTAAGACCCAAGTTGTAAGATCAGCTTTACTTGCAAATTTTACTTGCAAAACTCTGTGCACCATGTTTGATGTCACTACTCTGACTTCTGTTACTAACACTGTTGTTTTGATAGGACACATCAGTGGAAGGCTAAAACCAAATGCTGAAATGGCCCAATGAAGCAAATTATTTGGATTTGTATAAAACTGATTGGTGGTTTGCCAGATGGTGTTCATTATAGACAGAGGGATAAAGAACACTGTAGATGCACATATAAACAAATTGGTTACATTTTGAAAATGCCAGAACAGAAATACTGTCAAAACCCACCAATTAGTTTCTTGATTTATACCAGTGTGGGACCAAAATAGGGATGAAATGAGTAAACATCAATGAAATGGTGATATCTGAGTGCGCTCCAGACATTTTTTGCACAAAAGGGGGAAAAAAGCACCTATGTTGTGCAAAGCAAACACCTTTACCTCCTGTTCTGATCGTGCAGCAGCTTCCTCAAACAGCCTCTGATCAGACACTAATAAAGACCATCAAAGTGCTTAAGATTGTCACAGTACGCCTCCTCATATTGCAGATTAAAGTTTTATTGTTTCCCACACTGTCGCATTAACGACAGCAAACAGTAATACACTATTAATAAATCCTTGTTGAATAATGTAGCCTTTCACCTTTTACTTCACTGCATTGTCTGTTAAACCAGTAAGAGCTTGAGGCTCCACAAAGCATCGACGCAAACACAGATTGATTTTGCTCGCTACTGTTCAGTTCCGGCAAAGTCAATAAACGTCTAACTTGATTAGATTTTGTTCTTTGGTGTACCTGATACATTAGTGTCTCCACACTTTCAGTTGCATTATGGTTTTTTATAAATAAGATTAAATTAAAATGAAAATAAGATGGAAAGGAACAATGAAAAAAGCAAAGAAGGAAGGAGAGGAAAAAAAGTAACAAACAATGAGTGATCTTTCTCGATGCTGACAAGTACATTTTCCTGTGGCGACCTGAGTGAAAAATTTTATTATTTCAGCAGCTCCCCAGGACAACCATGATTATGATTATACAAGTACTGATGCTTGAAGCCCACTAATTTCTAGTGTTGGAAATATTGTCTATGCAATTATTGAGACTGAATCTGTGTCATTCTGAGAGCTTGTAGGAATAAATATGCTGATACAGAACACACAAACACTAATCAGTGTGTTATCATTGTCTCTAATGTGGTAGACTTCATTCATTTTCCTCTCTCATATTTGCAGTGTCACCTCTATCTACTGTACATGCACATCGGATCCTCAGCTGATGTCCCTCACAGCTCACCTTTATCTCCTGCTTGGCCCTCTACACTTTACCTGTTCAGCCCTTTTTCACGACCTGCCCAGCGGATAATGCCCCTTAGTCTTTGTGCCTGAAATTTTAAGCCGGGGGATGCCAATGATTTTTGCAAATGTCTGTGTCAAGCTCATATTGTGTCTATTGTAAAATCAGAAGAATGTACTTCACATAGTAAATACACACATATTCATGCACACACACACACATACACACATGCTTCAAAGGATAAAAATGTAGCGACAGTGTAGTGACCTGTTGAGACTTTATCCCAGCCCGAGCAACAGATTTCCAGATGCTGCACCACACACACTCCTGTACAGACGGCTGTGCTGACAGGTGGTCATGTTGACTGACTCCTGTGATAAACCTCCAACGTTGTAAATACCCTACACACATCATCATCCCAGTGTGGGCCTCTGGACACAGAAGCACTGTGACATTTAGGTTCAATCTATACACGAGCTCTGCAATCTGGAGCCCGATCAGCCGACCTGGCCCAACACCGGTTTCTGCCCCTCCATTTCACTCCCACTGTTAGATGTCTCCCTCACATTGTGGCTGGCTTGCTACGCCTCCCTCTGCCTCTCCTCAGCCAGTCAGGCAGAACACGCCTCACGACAGCCACCTCAGACTGGGTCCACAACTACTGTTGCACCGTGGTGTGCACGGCTCAACCCCTGAGGTCACATTTGCACTATCGAGGTACATTGCAGTGGCTCTCGATTCAGTTGCATTTGTGTTTTGTTGTATTTGTAGATTTTGTTTTTTCCTGCAGATTGTGTGCTGTTGCTGCCTGTTGGGTACTGTGACTACTGGAGGATTAAAAACAAATAGTTTGTAGGACAGTGTTGATACAACTGAAATAAATGTTTACAGATTGATAGACACAGTTGTAAAATGTAATCAGAACTTGTTTATCTACATAATTGAAATGACAGTTTCATTAATATTGGAATGGTAGCTTAGTTGCTTGGTAGTTGCAGTGGCTTGCAGGATATTGTACATTGGACCCTATGCCAGTTGAAATTCCACTAGGGTGCCCTTGCATCCATTTATTACAGCTGCACTGGAACCAATAGATTTGTGATGAAATCTGATGCCGTCTTGTGCACTTGAGGTTGAATTGAGTCTTACTGTGGCCATGTTAAAACTCTGTGCAAGTCAAACATATTTTTCTATGAGGAAATATTGTAAATAGAAATATTTTCAATGTATGTTTTTGAACCTTTTGTTGTTTGACTTGTTGAACGGTTAATTTTTGCCTTAAATCGTATTTGATGTTGTGTAGAGATACAGAATTATTTTATTTGTTTGACCAAAGCATATGAGTTTTACTGTTCTTCACAACAAAGTGCATTTTATAGTTGATATTTTGCTTTGACATGTTTTAGATACTGTATGTGTGTGTGTGTGTGTGTGTGTGTGTGCGTGCGTGTGCGTGTGAGTGTCTTGGTGTTTGTTGTGGAGTTGTATTTCCTGTGAACATGAAGACAGCAGAGGACACAGCGAGGCTGATGTTAATATACCTGCGTGTTCTCACTGCAGCTCAACTACTGCCGGCTTTTCAAACTGAACATGTGTTTTTATAGGTTTGGATTGAAGTAATGTGTCGAAGGATTACTTAGTCAAAGTTTTTATAACTGCTATGAAAGAAAAGGGGCTTATGAGTTCTTAGGGTGTATTGATTTAACTGAAAACCTGCATAGAGGAGTGGAGCATGCAAGCCAGGAGGGAGCTATCTTTAACTCTTTTTCTTTCCCCTCCTGTACACCATAGGTGTTCCAGTAATTAGCTATTTGATTACTACCAAGTATGTATGACTCCCTGTAGTGCCGCCCCTGTAATTGCAGTGCACCAATTAGCATTCCTTGGTAATTGTATACTATTGTAAAAACAATATTAAAATACTTAACTTGATTTTTGTTCTGCATTTAGATTGTTAATACTGAAACATTGTTATCCAAGCAACAAGATGATCATTCCCATCAGTGTAAACACAATAATCAAAGTGACTCCATCAGTCTGTATAACACGTAGTGATATTTTTCTGCCATGATGATGCACTGGAAGAGTGAACTATTTAAGCTGGGCAGTATTTCATTACCACAGTGTTAGTAAATGGCAAATAATAATGATCTAATGGTTAAATGGTGATTGTTCTGGGCATGTTAATTATTTGATATTGTCAAGTTATGACTATCAGTTGTTTGTGGTACACTTAACCAACAGTAGAATAGTTATTTGTTAGTAAGTGGTGAATATTAATTTGTGGACATGAAGTCGACCACAACATGTTGAGTAAAATCTGATTCAGTTCTCAAAGTTTATGCTAAAAGTACTCTTACTTTTACTTCCTTCACTGGGATTAATGGAAACTGACAAAGCATATAAATACATATCAGTTTCATTTTAGTCTGAGAACACCATGATATATTGTTTAATGTATAAATCTACTGTATTTACTGAGAGATTGAAGTGTTATGCAATTGTTGTCTTCAAATAAATATGATTAACCAGTCAATAAATACAAATTAATGTTGCCAAATGATTAGTATCCAAGCACCAAATCATGATTTAACTATTGGGTATGATCTAATTTGCCATTTATTAACACTTCTTATGACTTATAATGTAAGCTTTATAACATGGTGTGACCGTTTGTTTTGTTTTTTAAAATTGTTTATTTGTTTTTATTTTTGTGGTCTTATGAGTATTTTTTCAATGGCCTTTTGACCAATGAGGAAACAACACCTGCTTTCCCTGCAAAGATAATTGTTTTGTACAGAACTCCTGTGTTGATGAACATGTTATTGTGTTTATTGGACTCAGTCCGTCTTTCATTGCATAAATAAAGATATTTCACAGTTGAAGAATTTAGTTTTGCTCTAGGAGCATCTTATTATTCTGACCCACATGCTCCTCATCTGCAGAGACGGAAGCTGAATCACCTGTGATAAGCTTTTTTTTTTTTTTACTTCAAGGACAGGATTTTTACTGTAGGGCATCAGACTTGACTGTGATATCCTCTTATTTATATTTTTATGGCTTACTGGGTCGTAAAGTCAAAGAAGTCTAGAAATCTCATTCCAACTTTCCTTTTTCCCTTTCTTTCATTCACCTACTAAACCATCTGATCTATAAATCAGCTGGTTTAACTTCACACTGATAGATTATAGACATTAGGGAGACTGTGCTGTTGCAGCCACAGCTGGCCTTATTCTGCCTCACAGAATCATCATAGCAGCACTTATGCGTTGCCAACAGGCTACAAACCACCGCTGAATGCTGGAAATCAAACACATCCTCCATTCATGGCTCAGTGCTACACCAGACTACAAAAAGAGACATCATTTTCAGGCATGCACAAATCTAGGCTACTGTAATATATTAATTAGTATTGGTTAGATAATTTGGTCAACTGCTGTTTGTAGTGACAAGAGTGAACTTTCATGCTCAAGTAGACGAGATGTTCTTAAAAGTGTTCAGAAACAAGACTAGTCCACAGCCATGCTGGCTCTGTGAGGCTACATGTAGGCTCAGTGATGCTTTGACCAAAATGCTAATGTCAGCATGCTAACATGCTCACAATGACAGTGTTAACATGCTGATGTTGGCAGGTATAATGTTAACCATGTTCACTGTCTTAGTTTTGCGTGTTAGCATTCTGACATATGCTGATTAGCACTAACCTCAACGTACAGCAGAGGCTGATGGGAATGCCAGTTTTGCAGGTATTTGGTCATAAACCAAAGCACTGACATTTGGTTTAAGTCGAGGGATCACCAAAGTTATTACAATTCATCCTAAAGGGGGACATGAGTGTGTGTACCCAATTTCATGGCGATCCATCCAATAATGGTTGAGACATTTTACTCAAAATGTCAACACAAAGTCAGGGGATCACAAAAAGTCAGTATGATTCATTGTCTGGAAACCATGAATGACTGTACAAAATTTATTGTTGTTCAGATATTTCAGTCAGACCAACCAAAAAACCAACATTTGCTATCCTGACACAACCACTAGTGTGATTAAAAGTAAAAATATGAACATATAGACTTTCATGAGAACTGAGCAAACTCCATCTGCTGATGATGAAGATCATGCAATATGATCAAATATTCTAGAACAGCTACTAAATGGACCTTGTGGTGAGATTATTTTGTCAACTGCTTTTATTTGTTATAAACCCACGTAGTGACTATAATGTAAGAATATGACAACAACCTTTTAGCTGCTCAGTCAAAAGTATGCAGTGGTTGAGTTAGAGGTAGATCATTATATAAAACACAGAAGTGTCAATAAAATGGAGATTACTCACCTGTTGAGCATGTAGCTGTTTAAATCGTCCACATTTTTCTAGAAATGTGCCATTTAACAGATCACTGAGCAGATCCTTAAAATAGAACATATTTTGTCAAATTGATGAATTACTTTGATCCCAGTGGAGGTGACGAGGACAATGACCTCTGTCTTGGATCTGTATAAAGTGTTTTATCTCACCCCAGGCAACTGCTATAATGAGTTGGAGCTGTGATCCTCTAAGCCACATTTAAACATCATTAGTAACATAGGGTCTGGGAAAACAAGCAATAAATTGCTCCCTTGCAAAAGGAAGGGCTGCTGCGTGGTTTCTTATACTGCAAGCTTCATGATTCATGTGAATGATAGTCAAAGTCAGCCATAATGAAAGCTTTGATTCAAATGATTAAAACTTAGCAATCGTTCCTGGCTCACAGTGCTCTTAATTTGTGTCTCTATTCTTGCTGTTGTTTAAATGTTTAAACAGTTTAAATGCACTTTCTTTCTTTTTTCTCTAGTAATTTGTTTTTTCCCCAAAGTCACTTCAGCTGATCAATATTTTGAATCAAGGTAATTTTCCTTTGAGACTCTTTAGTAAGAGTGCAATACTGCTACTTCACTAATCAGCTAGGTGCTCAAGTAATGAGAGCCAGAGAACGAAAACATGAAAAAAAAATAGCTTTATTCAACCAATGCTTTTTTTTTTTCACTATTTGTCATTTGTGTTGATAGCAAAGGCAAATAAATATCTCACACTTCACAAAACAGACTCTGAGGCCAGAATATCTTTTGGTTGAAGTTCAGAACATCAGTTTCAGAACATTGCATGATCTGCATCAGCAGCAGGAGTTTAAAAGGTCCTTAAAGTGCTTAGAAAAAAATTAAAATTAAATTCTGTCACAGCTGGGCAAACTCCCAAACCTGCTGATGGAAACCATGTGATATAATCGAAAGCTCCAGAAAAAGCTACTAAATGGAGCTCGTGGTGAGATTGATTTGTCAATTGATCTTTGTTTTTTGGATCACTGCATTGTCACTAATGATTCAACATTTCCCGATTCTGATCCCTAAAGGGCTCTGATTCAATACTTGACACATGGTGATAACTATGGTGATATTATGTACCAGGGATAACTGTGGCACTAAAAGTTTAGTTTAGTTTAGAGTGAAAGAAGTTACAACTGGGAGCAGAAACAGTATATTTTATACACAGATTAAGAAATTGTACTTCAGTGACATTTGATCAGTCACATTTGGCTGATACCCAACACTTTATTGCCTGAATCAGAATTTAAACTTTGTAAAACATGTTTATGTCACATACACAATCATGTACTACACACACATGCATTCACATATACACAGTCTGTATTATGTGTTATGTTGTTTTTATCCTGAATCTGTTATTTGTTTGTTAAGTTGTTTTAACCTGCATTTTAAAGCCTAACCAAGGACAGAGCTGCAAATTAGCAGTATCCAGAATATACTGTACACTCTATACAGTACATCTGTTGCATTGCATCTCCTTATTTAACAATGTTTATCTGTCAATAAACACTTAAACTAATCAATTAATAAGGTCAGTGCTAATGCTCAGTGGATCAGTGGATCATGCATGATTGTCATACTTGCTTTTATAGTGCCATCATCTTCTGAATATATGAGGCTCCTTTTCAGGTCCCATGGCTTGTCTAGAGAAATACTGATGGGCTTAAATTGGGAATCAGTGTTTGCTTTTGATACAGGGATTTAGGATTCAGATGATGTGTTTAAAACCACTTGAGTGGCTTCGTCAGCATTAGTACTACATACTGCATTCTGAGGATCACTGATAACACTTTGCTCACAAGACATGCTACACTATGCTAATATGCTCATGTTAATGAGCATATTTAACATAACACACGTAGGATATGGAGCACTGTTCAAACAGTACAACATAATGCTTACATAAGACAGAAACTGTCATCCTCACGTACCTTGTTTCATGTAGTTTATGCTCTGCAATACAAAACAAGTCTGTTACCTAGCAGCAACTTAACACTTACCATGACCTCCAGCTCTGCTCAACAGCAGCGCCACTGAATCAGCCTTATTGTTATTCCAAAACAGTAGACCGAGCTTTAATTTGTCCTGTGATCTGGTAGGTGATTTCTGGATGCCAGGGCAGCGATGAAGAATGCATTCAAATCTGAATAGATCAACAGTCCAGAACAGCCCAGAGACAGAGAGGAAAAGATACAGAGAGAGATATTTGTTGGAGCCAGCCTGGTTTCTGCACAACAGGAATATCCTCAGATAGTGTAAATAAAACAAGCACAGATTCTTAACCAAAGCGCATTCCTGAGCAAGAAGAGACAGAGATAAGCTTTTGCTCCTCTGGAAAGCTGGCATGAAAACACTTCTACTGTTGAGCTCATACCAGGTTTATTGTCAACATCAAAATATATAAAAATCTGTGTTTTTAAATCTTTTAAAATTGCTTTAGTGTAGTAGTTACTGATTTGTTATAGTAAAAGTAATAATATAGTTTATTGTTTCCATGGTTCCAGATTGCTCTTTGACCTCAGTTGTCTGCAGCCAGGGTACCACTGCAATAAATAGTTTAGCTGTCTGGTGAAAGTCGAGGAAATGACCTAAGGATGCACTGCAGCAAGATTAAAAATAGGTCTTAAAATTATTCTGCACAGTATTAGCTAGAGGCTTGGTGGCAGGGATGCGTAAAAAATCCTGTTATGTTAGCCTGCACACAGCCTCTGAATTCAGTTCTGGTCACAAGAAATAATAAAGAATTTTGAAACCCGCTATGTTAGAATACTTTCAGGGATTAAAAAAGCAAAAAACAAAAACAAACAAAAAAGAAACAATCTGTTGAGAAAACAATTATCTAAAATGCCCTGAGGAAGAGGGGGTTAGATGCCTGAGCCACATATCACTGCTCACAGTGGCATCAGATGTGACAGGCTATGTAAGTAAGTAAGTAAGTAAGTAAAACTATATGTATATAGCACCTTTTTTAACCAGGTTACAAATAGCTTTATATCAACACTGGTACAGAAAGAAAAAGAGGACACAAACACAAAGCACATACAATATATATATATATAACACATAACACACATATGAACACAGAAAGCATACAGCAACCAGTCACCACCCAGAGCATACCCTTGAAGTTACCCCCATCAAATGGGAGGGGGGACATTGTTCCAAAGCCTGGGTGCCAGAGCAGCAAAAGTGCAGTCGCCTTTGGTTTTTAGTTTGGCACAAGATATGGCCAAAAGGGTTTTGGTTGGATGACCTAAGTGATTAAAAGAATCTTAAAATTGATCCTGATCTCCACTGGCAGCCAATGCAGAGAGGCTAAAATAGGAGTGATGTGAGATCCACAGCCAGTCCTTGTTAATAGCCTGACTGCTGCATTTTGTACGAGCTGAAGATGTGCCAGGGCAGCAGGAGAAAAGGGCATCGCAGTAGTTGAGATGGAAAAAAATGAAGGCATGAATGATACATTCTAAATCAGAAGCTGATAATAATGGTCTGATTTTTGCAATGTTCCTGAGTTGAAAAAAACCCAGGATTGAACCAATTTGTTGACATGGTGTTCAAATTTCAATTTAGGGTCAAATATAATGCAAAGATTCCTAGCGTTGGTTTTGACATAGGAGGAAAGTGGGCCAATTCACTGAAAAATGCTATTTGTAGTATTTTCAGAGCCAATAATGAGAAGCTCAGTTTTGTCAGAATTTAGGTGAAGAAAGTTGAGATAAATCCAGTCCTTTATCTTGGCTAAACAGCTGTGGAGAGTGTCTAGGTTGCTAAAATCTCAAGCTCATCTGGTTTTACTGAAAAATATAGCTGAGTGTCGTCCGCATAACAATGATAGGCTATACAAAAGCGACTGGTTATCCAGCCCAAGGGAGGCATATACAGAGAGAAAGTAGTAGGACTGAGGATTGACCCCTGAGGCACCCCATATAACAGCGGAGTGGATGAGGACACACAGTTACTCATTGAGAATGGAAAACGTCTCTAGAGCTTTCCCTGAGATACTAATGCATGTATTTAGTCGATTAATGAGGATGGAGTGATCAGTGGTATCAAAGACAATGCTCATGTCAAGTAAGACCAAAATGGAGTGTTCCCCCCTATCAGCCTGCACAAGGATGTCATCCTTTACTCTTAACAAAGCAGTTTCAGTACTGTGTTTCTGGCAAAAGTCAGATTTAAATTTATCAAAGATATTATTCCCTTCATCAACTTGAAGAAGCTGCTCAGTGACAAGTTTTTGCAGTACTTTGGAAATGAAAAGTAATTTTGAGATGGGTCTAAAATTGCTCAGAATGGATGGATCAAGGCCATTTTTTTAGAAGGGGCTGGACACTAGCTGTCTTAAATTGATCAGGGGCATAACCATAACCCTTTTAAGAGTTTGGAGAGTAAGATATCAAAATGACAGGAAGGCAGGCAAAGATGAGAAATTGCCTTCATAAGTTTGTTCATGGTAATGGGGGCAAAATGGGTTAGTAAATTTAAAACACTACTAGATGGATTAGAAGCGGAGGATGGAGGCAGTGGGAGCAGGTTGTATAAGCTGATTGATTGTTCTAATTAGAGCCCAGGGATTGTGTTTATTAGTAGCAATTAAGTCTGAGAGGTAAGCTGTTCTTGTATTCTTGATTTTTTGATTGAGGAAAGTCAAAAAATCTTTCAAGTGTAGAAACTGAACATTGAGTTTTGTCTTTTTCCATCTGCACTCAGCCCTCCTGCAGTCCTGCTTACAGCTACAGATAGCATCATTTATCCACGGAGATGATTTGGTGGCTACTGCTGACCTGGTCGTAATAGTTGTAATGGCATCTAACACAAAGGAACACAGGTTATTGAAATTATTGACCAGATCATTAATGTTAGAGGGTTGAGTAGGGCTATTATATAAATCAGAGAAAATAGATGGGATCTTTGAGGCAGACTGGTTATTAAACATGCAGGAACATACTGTTCGTTTGTGAATCGGAGAAGTTGCCTGGATGCAGGAGTCAAATAGAATACATTTATTATCAGAGACAAGGACAGTCAATGACAAGGAGTATATAGTCTGACCTAGAGTAAATATGAGGCCAAGGCTGTGTCCCTTCATAGCAGAGCTGACATGTCTCACTGCCATCATTAACCAAAGTCATCAATATTTAACTGAACTTAATGGCAGCTCTGGGAAAAGGTGGTTCAGGGCCTTTCCTGCTCCTTGTGTTTAGGGGGTTTATGTGACTTAAAGAACTTAAACCAATCTTTTTTAACACAGAATATTATTCAATGTTTTATCTGATTTGTTTTTTCAGCGTTTGCACTTCATTTTAAATTCACAGCGGTGAATCGAGGCATCTTCTATTTAACTTAGTAGCTGATTAACACAAGATCTGTTTTACTTGAGGTATTGTGAAAGACAAAATGAGAGTGAATAATTGAAAGAGAACCAAATGAATAAACAGCACGAGCCTCCTGAGGGGTGTAATTCTTTTAAATATGTATCATCAATAGAATAATTCATTCCACTGAAAGCAAGATTTGGGTTTTGATCATTTCATCCACCTGGAGAGGAAAGCAGCTTTTTTTGGTTGTTTTTTTTTAGGAAGTAAGGATTAAATTGAGATACTGTTGCTCAAATAATGTTCAGCCAAGATAAACTTGGAAGCCTGGAAACTTGGAAGATTAATTTTTAACTTTGAAATTAGTTGGTTGAGTTTATAAAGCATCTTTTGTATTCGACAGTGAAACTTTGTAGTGATAAGGAGCTGGAGTATCATGGATATCTAACATAATACTAAATTACTTTGTCCTCTGTGCAGATGACCCAAATAACTATAAAGTTTTGTAAATTGACAGAAGGTGTACAGTGTGCCCAGAGTATAAGTCAGCAGTATATACATGTCCTGCAGGCTGTGGTTTTTCTATCCCTCTACCCTATGGATTTGCATACGCAGGGCATGATGGCACAACCTCCAACCAAATCAATGAATGAATGTGCATCAATGAAACAACAATTATATTTTAAAATTAATGTTAATATAATGAATTTTGCCAAGAAATCATTTGATTTAAAAACTATTTCTAGGGATGATTTTCCTATGTAGAGCTGCTCCTGTGAAATTTAGTAATGACATGGTCTTCAACAAAGCTCAGCTATATTATACAGTTCAGTACAGCACAGCTCACCAGTCAACATTTCACCATATCTATTTCCTTTTCACTTAAAATAAAGTAAAAGTACAAACCACAAAATTGAAATAAACAAAGGTTGGGTTGGTTGAAAATGCTTCTCACACAAAACAGCAGCATCTGAACCAGATTACATTGACCTCCTTACAGTAATTACATTTATTGTTTATCTCAGAAGATGAATGCTAAGCCTGGTGGTCAGAGGTGTAAACACAAATAAACACAAATGCATAAATAAAGAACTGAAAATGGCTTTTACAATTTTCAATAGCATCTTTAAGTGCCATAGGTTCTGCAAGATGATTGATAAAAAGACTACACATCACTTCAGTACATGGTCCATGTCCTGCTTTGCGTTTTCACCATCATCTTAAATGACTCTTCAGACACATTTTCTTTTAACAGAAGCAGACACCAAAATACTGATTCTGTAATTCTGTATCTGACAAATTACTTGTCTTTTGTAAGTGCTCAACTAATTTCTATTAATTCTTTCAATTTTTTTTTTTAACTGTGTCACACTGCATAGCATTCAGGCAGCATTTTGAAAGAAAGACAAAACTAACCCTTTTTCTAACTCTTTGTTGTGTGTACTTACATAACCATCTATTGAGGATTGAGTAGAGAGAGAGAAAAAGGGGAAAGGAGGCATGGAGGAAGATACAAACCGAGAACACAGAGCGATAGGGGAAGCGGTGATATGAGGTGCCATCTGATGGACTGAGCATACACAAAGGCAAGAGCAGTGTTGGGGAAAATAACAAGTGACAGATAGAAATCAGTGGCAGTGCTACACATGGTGTCCGTGGCACTCATTCCAACAGGCTGATTGATTTAGCCAACATAAAGCCTAGAGGGCTTTGGGTTGTCACACTAAGGGGAGCTCATTGCCTCTCAAACGGAAACTGAAAGCCTACAAGAAAGAGGACATGCAGAATGAACAGAAATGTCACGTATTGCTCACCCTTGTCTGTTATCAGAGAAAGCTAGTTTCATTCAAACAAGGTGTTTTCAAACCACTTCTCCTCCGTTTCCTTCTGGTCTGTGTCTTAAAAATAAATCTGTCTTTTTAATATAGTTTCCTAAATATAGTGTGAGAAGAATAATGCATGGCCCAGTGTATGAGCTCACTCAATTTTATGTGCATAAAATTATGTTTTATTGCACTGTCTCACAATATTTTTACAGCCACATTATGCATTACACCCTAAATTTAGAGTGTGTGTTTTTTGCAATACCATCATGTGTTCTTTGTCATAAAGTCACAAAGAGATTTATTTTTTTAATACAGACATGCTAGGAAACCTTAATTATTATAATTGTTTTATTTCTTACTGTTATTTTTAAATGCACATTACCTGCTTCAGCTTACTGAAGGACAGGGAGAAACCTTGGGCAGTTTATCGTCTATTAGGAGGATAAAACTCCCATGCATAGCTATGGGTTATTCATAATACCTGTAACATTTAATTTGCATGTCTTTGTACTATTCATGGGAGGAAACATGCAATATCTAGGAGAAAACTGTAAAGACTGTGGATCTACTGTGAGTCTTGGTCTTTCTAACTGTGCTAAGCATGACACCCATCATTCACACATGTTGTTATTCTCTGAAACATATCGTTTTGTTAAAGTACAGGTTCACAATTTTTTAAGTCTGCCCAAAAACAAAAGTCAGGTGCCCAAATAAACACTGACACATGTTTTTCTTGCAATAATAATTCCACCTGTTCATACTGACCATTAGTCAGTCATTAATGCATTTACATTGTAGGTGATGGTGGATAAAATCCAAAGATCATGTTTGGAGCAGCACGAAAATCTTTAAATCAACAGAGACATTAGTGCGTAATTTTACTCCTGCACAAATTTATTCTCAAGCATCTGAAGCACCACCGCAGGTCTTATGTGGGAATATGTTTTCTATCCATTAAACTGGAGGCATACTTGCACTGATATACACTATCACTCCGCTACAGATGGTTAGTTGAATGGGTTTTCTGCCTGATAGCAGCAGAGGGCTGCATCTCATTTTGGATGTTGCCAGAGCACTGGCTGGTTAACCTTTACTGCTCTCCAGTAGGACACTGAACCATATGACATGTTAATGTTTCATATTCCCAAACACTTTAATGAATGTCTGCCTGAATTGACGGAGACTGGTTGGGCTGAGTTCACTTCTTCAAAGGAAACCTTCACAGTCATTAAAATGTAAGAGATGTTCATAAATAATTATGACTTCATACCCTCTGTCTGTTCACATATCATATCTGAGGTAGCCACAGAAGTACACAGAGGTAGAATGAGGGCAGGTTATGGTTATTTAGTATGCCTCCCATGTAATCATATATAACGCCCATGTAATCATTCACTCAGTGAATGAAATGGAATGCAAAAATACATTTTAACTAAAATTGAATTTGGAATGAAATTGTAAATGTAGTCTATGTGCACTTCTAGTGGCCACCTGGAAAGCAGAATTCATGAGTGACTCATGAAATGAAATCTGCACCATGTTAAAAATGCTATGTTTCATTTGGTTTACATCATGAGAAATTGTCTCAATGTTTTGACCACAGTGTTAAACCTGACATGCAATTTGTGAAACTAACCTCAAGAGAATTAATTAGTAACCTTTAAAGGTGTTGAAATACTAACAGAGGTGAATTCTGTTCCGGAGAGCATCAAAGATATGTACATGACTGAAGGGACAGACGCTTCAGTGGAAAGACCTGCATCAGCCTCTGGTCCCGCAGACATGGAGGGGTCCAGTGACAAGTTCTTCTGCTGCAGGTGGGTGCGTCACAGGGTTCCACTGGCCCACAGAGAGGAACTATACCACATCCTGAGGATGACAGGGCCCCTGGTAAGGTTTGGCATGTTTACCTCCCTTCTACATATATGAGAAATTGGGTACTAGGATCAAGGTTGTCTTTGATAATAAGCTCATTTTTACAATGGAAGAATGATGAAAGCGATTTTCCCAAGAGATTTTTTAAACTGTCAACAAAAAAAATGGACTTTGTGTTTTAGAAGCAGGAATCAGTCAACCAAAAACAGGGTTTGGCAGGTTTCAAACAGTGACTGAACAATGTTTGCAAGCTGCCAAAGTGATGACAGTGTGACAGCTCATTTGCTAAGCCGTAGTGTGATGGCTATGATTTATAACTGCAGATTGTGTTTACTGAAATTTAACAGTGCATTACCTGTGAGCTACTAGTTGTACCAACTACACCATTGTGGATGTTTTGCTTTCTAGCTGCTCTCTCGAATCCTTCATTACCTGCTTCCATTTGTGGTTACAATGTTCTGTGGGCGACTGGGAAATGAAGTGATGGCTGGCTATGGATTAGCTTCTGCTGTAAGTGGTCATCTGTATATTCCACTGAGTTGTGGAGGTGGAGACATAATTTCAAGGGAGCTGGTGGAGGGAAAATGAAATATCACAACTATGAACTCACCTTCCCTGGGTAGCTTTTACAACTCTCCAACAATCCTGATGATTTAATCAATATATGGTACATTTATTGTTATGAGTCATAGAAATATTTCTTACATCACAGTCCTAAAGTGTATCGGACCAGTTCAAGTATGTTTTTCATATTAATTTCAGACCATTAATGTCACCACTGCAGCAACAGGATTGGGTCTGGGGCTGGCATGTGATACTTTGGTGTCTCAGGTCTGGAAAATAAAATCTTCTGACGCAATGATACATCACATTGACCCTCAATGCCAACTTTTTCTCACAAAATTATTAACATTGTCACTATGCTGTTGTGCAGACATTTGGTGGTAAGAACCTGCTGCGGGTGGGAGTGATCCTTCAGCGAGGCATCATCATCCTGCTGCTGTTTTGTTTGCCCTGCTGGGGTCTGCTCATTAACTCCCAGGCCATCCTGTTGTGTCTGGGTCAGGACCCTGAGGTGTCCAGGTAACAACAAAGTAGTTTCTATTGTACAGTGAAAGTTTCTTCCCATAACTGAGGTTTTGAGTGGCAGTGTACTGTATATCACCTTAAACAGACAAGTGCATGTTTGTCTTTTTGATTTCAGAATAGCTCAGCTGTATATTACAGCATACCTTCCAGCAGTACCTGTGAGTTGTGACTTATCTTTCACCTACTAATACTTTCCCTCAAACCATGAATATCAAGAGATTTTTTTTATTGTATTTTTTGTCTTTTAGGCAATTTTTCTGCATCAGCTGCAGGTGTCTTATCTGCAGAACCAGGTGTGCAACTGCCCTGTAAACATAATTTGGCCTCTTATTTCAGAGAATCAAAATATGTTGTCTTAATTAATGTAATTACATTTCTGAGGGGAAAGGCATAAGTGGTACTCATCACATCTTCTGCTGTTTCTGTTTTTAGGGTATAATATTACCACAAATGTATACTGCTGCCATGGCAAACATAGCAAATGTGGTGACAAACTATGTATTTCTTCACTGGCTGGGTCTGGGGGTTAGGTATGTGTAAACACACATATGTCAGTATAAAATGTACATTTTACTAAAACTGGCATACACTGATATGAATGTGTTTTGTGTGCATACATCTGCCTTACAGTGGATCTGCAGCAGCCAATACCCTGTCTCAGATTTACATCTGTGCTTTTCTGTTTGCTTACATTTGGTGGAAGAAGCTCCATGTAACAACATGGGGAGGTGAGGGATGTGATACTTGTAATCCTTCTCTGCTTACATGCAGACATACACTGTTCATCCTCCATCTTTTTCAGATGACATAATTAAGTGTCTCTCTCCCCCTGCAGGCTGGTCTGTAGAATCATTGCAGGAGTGGGGCTCCTTCATGAAACTGGCTATTCCCAGCACACTGATGACATGTTTTGGGTGGTGGGTTTATGAGTTTGGGGGATTTTTTGCAGGTAATTCGAATATATTTTATAGATGTAAACCATCTACAATATACAGTGAAATTTTATTTTATTTATGCCTATCCCAAAGCTCACCGATTTGATTCAACAAGCATGTGATACAAACTTTGAGTCATGACTGTGATGTTTTCTATTTCTCTAATGATCAGGAGTGCTAAGTGAAGATGAGCTTGCAGCCCAACATGCTGTGATGATGGTGTCATTCATAACCTACATGGTATTGTGTATTGACTGTGTGTCAGAGCATCACATTCTCACTCTTCTTCACACACATCTCAGTCTCCTTTCACAATTTATAGTTGTAGTTTAGTTTCTTAACGCTCTTTTGCATTATAATGTTCCTACTTTATGATTCCTGGCTGTATTACTTTTACTTTTTCCAAAATTATGAATCAATAGTTCCCGCTTGGTATTCAAGCTGCAGCGTGTGCCCGAGTGGGTAATGCTCTCGGTGCAGGAGACACTGCCAGGGCGATCCTCACCAGCAAAGTATCCCTCTCTCTCGCAGGTCAATTTGAAATATATTCAGCTGTTGTTGCTTATAAATAATAAACCAGCATTTAATGTTTTAATGCCTTGTTTGACAGCTCCTCTTTTCCAGGTGCCTTTGGTGTTGTTGAAGGTCTTGTGCTTGGCTTCACTAAAGCAGTGATTGGCTTCTTGTTCACCTCTGATGAGTGAGTCTCCACAGCTGCACGCTCATTTCAATAACTGTAATACTTAATGTGATTGTTAGAGCACAGGTGATACCTGCGGGATCTTAATTATAAAACTTCATTTCAGGAAGATCATAGGCCTTGTCTCTGACTTGATGAGTGCTTATTGTTTCCTTCAGCTCTTTGATGGTCTTGTGGTGAGTCTCCCCAGCTGTTCTTGTGTTCAAAGCAAATATATTTGTATCATTCAATAAAGTGAGAACACATGATAATTAGACATGTGTCTTCTTTCCATCCTAGTGTGTGTCAATGGGCATCTTCTTGGGCACGGGCAAACAGAAGATACCAGCTGTGGCTAATTTCATTGGATACTACTGCATAGGACTTTCACTCATTGTTACTTTAATGTTTGTTGCAAAACTGAGAATTATAGGTGATTACTTGAGGAGATCATTTTCTGTTGTTGTCAGAGGCATTCAAGACAAAGTAATAGCTGCATAGGAAGAGCATATTATTATAAGTAAAGCCTGCTGTGTCCTTGACAGAATAATCTGTCCTTTTCTCCACAGGTTTTTGGCTGGGACTGCTCATTTGTGTAATTTTACAGTCCACCTTCTACATCATTGTCATCTTCAAGCTGAACTGGAAGAGTATGACAGAGGAGGTATGCAAGTAGCTAACCTAATGATCAGGGTCCTGTAGGGCCTTGGCTGCCTGGACAGAATTTGTTTTATTTTTACAGCATTTGAGATAGATCATGCTTTTGATAGTTGTGTGTTACATGTAGAATAAAGAAGGACACTGACAGTTGAGTTTCTGTATCTGTTTGTTTGTAGGCTGTGATACGAGCTCAGAAGAAGACACATGTGCCATTATTAAACACAGCTGTCCTGTCAGACGCTGCGGGTACCAACACTGCTGGTCAAACAGCAACTAATGGGAATGTAAGTGATCTGTCAAACTTAACACTAACAACAGAAATGCCTTTTTTGTAGCTTGTTCCACATTTTTATCAATTGACTTTTCTACTTTGTTTTCTTGTTGTTAACTCATTTATATTGGACACTTAAGTCAAAGATACCAAATATCGAATAACTATAATTTGACAGTGCCTGCTCTCCCATATGAATTAACTAAATGAAGTAACAGGAAATGTAATACTGTCTCCCAAGTCAGGGGATGGCTACATGTCTGTGAGTACCGAGCACCACAATGGGGACACAGAGACACAGTGTGGACATGTGGTCCAACAGGTGAAGGCTGACCGTCTCTCCATTACCCAGCTGATCCTCAGACGAGGCCTCACTATGTTTGTGGCTGTTGCTCTTCTGGCTGTGGGAGCATCTGTGCACTTCCTTGTGCCTTTGCCAGAGATCGTGACTTCAGAGGCCAACTTTACAATGGACTGGATCAATACTACATATACCCCTGATCAAATTCTCTCTACTGTGCTGGACTCCTGAGGAGTCAGGACAACCTTGAGAGCATTGATCATAAAATCATTGTTCATGCTCAATGTCATAAAAAAATAAAATGTTATGCTCTCTTGAACTCATCATCTTTGATATTAAGTGGCTGAGTGCAAAACAGTGACAGATTTGCTGAAAATGAATGAATGATTTATTTAAGAATATTTTGCTGTAAGAGATTATTTCATTGTTTGATAATAGATAATTTCACTTTTTAGGTTTTCTCTAGGTTTTTGCTCAGCTGGGAATATAGCTGTGTGTTGTCAGCATAGCAATGAGAGATACTGTATTTTCTATGAACAGACCACAGTGGAAGCATGTATAATGCAAATAACATAGGACCTAAAATAGAACCTTGGGGCACACCACTCCAAATAGTAGCAGAAGATGAAAAATAATTGATCATAACTGAAACTAATCCATATTGTAGAAGAGACACAAACTAGTATAAGGGAGCATATTACACATCTGAGACGGTCAAAGAGTATAGGATGTTTGACTGTATCAAACATAGCCGAAGAGCCCAACAAAATTAAAACAGCATGGAGCCTCAAGACAGTATAAGTCATTTGTTACTTTAAGAAAGCCAATTCAGTACTGCGAACTGTGTACTGAATTTGTCCAAAATGTTGTTGCATTGTATAAAAGGGACAAATTGTGAGAAAGATAAAAGAAATTACTCAGAAATGATTAAATATGGTTGGATCTAAATGACTAAGAAGGTGTTTATTGTGGATAAAAGATAATATCAATTATATCAAATATTTCCTTAAGAAGGCGAGGTGGAATTATATCCATTGAGCAAGTAGTGAGTGTGAAATGATATTGGACAACAAAGAGAATAGGTTCAAAATGTTTAATAATAATATTGTAATATACACTGTAATATTATTAATATTGATAATTGATTGTTGGGGGGTGGGGTTAACTCAGAGTCTCAAAGAGAAAGTCAATCTCTCCATATAATATATTTCCTTTAAAAGAGATATCCACTCTATTTTTTGTTGGAGGCTCTTTGATCATCCATTTCTTAGTATAGCTTTTTTACTTGTTAGAAGACATTTGTCTTGAAGCTTTAAGTTTGATCAGTATATTACCTAGATTTATTGTACCAAAATTCAATCTCTAAAGCCAAACTTTATTTCTGTGTCTATTTCTAGCCAGTATGTTTTGTTTGATGGACAGCTCCAAAATATGTGAAAGGCACCAAAGGGTTAAATGATCACATTGTCTCCTACAATGCCCATTGTCCATTCTGTACATTTTTTATCTTTGAAGTAATGAAAAACCTGATAACGCTCTTCCAGGACAATTCTCTGCATTGACCAGAACTAGAGGTAATGGGTTGAAGTTCACATGTTTAACCATTCAAGATGAAGACATTCTTGCTTTCAAGTCCTCTATCTTAGTCTTTGTTGTGATTGCAGGCATTTTTTTGTCTTTCCCTCACAATCTGCGTTGTTTCAGCTGGCTTTGGCTTATTTCCAGGTCAGCTGTTACCACAACAAGATTTCCTTCCTTTCCAACATCCTGGAGAGCTTAGATAAGTACATGAGAGAAAGGACAGACACTTCAGCAGAGGGACCTGCATTGGCATCTCATGTTGTAGACATGGAGGGGCCCAGTGACAAGCTTTTCTGCTGCATGTGGGTCCGCCTCAGGGTTCCCTTGGCCCACAGAGAGGAACTGTACCACATCCTGAAGATGACAGGGCCTCTGGTAAGGATTGGCACTGTTTATATAACTTGCACTATCTGTAAGGAGCTGTGTGGATTGAGACAGTCCTTGCTGAATCGCTGATTTATACAACAGAAGATTTACGAGAAAAGGTTAAGATGTCAGGAAAACAGACTTCATTGTCTGAGACTCAGATGCAGAAATCAACTGACGTAAAGCAGTGTTTGGCAGGTTTCAAACTTTGGCTGAACAGTGGTTGTAACCTGCCAAAGTGACGACTATGTGACAGCTCATTTGCAAAGACTTACAGTAGTCTGGAGCCATAATTGATAATGGATTGCACATTTTGTTAATTTACCATGTATCACCTGTGAGCTGCTAGTTGTATAAACTGCACTATTGTTGATGTTTGTCATTCTAGCTGCTCTCCCGAATCCTCAATTGCCTACTTCCATTTGTGGTTACAATGTTCTGTGGGCGTTTGGGAACTGAAGTGATGGCTGGCTATGGATTAGCTTCTGCTGTAAGTGGTCATCTGTATGCTCCAGAGTTGTGGAGGCTAACAAGAGGAAATTACAGGTGGAGATGTAATTTCAAAATTAACATTACAACTGTGAACTAGATAGGTTTTACAATCCTCTCATAAACATGTTGATTTAATCAATATAGTCCTTAAGTATACATCAGACTTATCAATTATGTTTTTCATATTAATTTCAGACCATTAATGTCACCACTGCAGCAACAGGATATGGTCTGGGGCTGGCATGTGATACTTTGGTGTCTCAGGTCTGGAAAACCCTTTTCATATGACTATATAAGAGACTGATATCTTATATTGACCCCCTTGATCCCAACTATTAATTTCCGCCGTCCTTTCTAAAATGTTTATGATGTTTGTTGTGCAGACATTTGGTGGTAAGAACCTGCTACGGGTGGGAGTGATCCTTCAGCGAGGCATCATCATCCTGCTGTTGTTTTGTTTACCCTGCTGGAGTCTGCTCATTAACACCCAGGCCATCCTGTTGTGTCTGGGTCAGGACCCTGAGGTGGCCAGGTAATTAACAGCACCAAACCTACAGTAATACCATAGCTACCACTACAACTGATGTGTGCAAGTTTGAAAAATAATCAGTCAGTACTCTTGACCCAAACAAATACCACTCCAGCATTTAAGTCAAATCTGGTCTGCACAGATTTATTGAACACAATCAGCATAATGGGAAATCTTTATTCTGACTTAAATGGCCAAATGACCTGCTCCACTTACATTTTATATCACAAAATAATTGCACTGAAATCTCGCTGTTCCAGTACTTTGCTAGGCATATTTTGACCTACTGTAAGCATCTAATGTACTTAAATACAAATAGTTTCAACTCCATCAGTTTGTTACTTTCTCTGTTTGCTGTTTGGTGTATTGGCAGGTGCACAGTGGGTTTAACTAAGCTCACACAGCTGCCTGTTAATGCTGTAACTTGAGTCTTAGCATTAGCTAAAAACTCACCTGTACAATAAATGTGCGTAACCAGAACAATGAGATAAAAATATAGATAACAGAGTTCATTACACATAGTCAGCGGTTCAATGTTAATTAAAAAATATTTCTTAATGCAGGTTTCAATAATAGTTTCTCCCAAAATAAGATTTTTCTTTTGCTTTCCTATAACTAATATTACATTTGTCAGTGTAAATAAATGAGATTGCAGTGATGATGAAGAAGAAGAAGAAGTGTAAAGTCAGTAGACAATTATAGTTACAGTACCAGTCAAAAGTTTGAACACCACTTCTCATTCAAGGGAATGGGAAGCTGTGTCCAAACTTTTGATTGGTACTGTACTTAAAATAATTTCTTCCCATAATTTAATTTCTGATTTGGGGGGAAATAAATGAGGTTGAGTTGATGTTGAAGGGTATATATAAGTTTAAATTGATAAATGCTTGTCTTAAATTGGAGCTGAATACGTCTTCTTGATTTCAGAATAGCTCAGCTATATATTACAGCCTTCCTCCCGGCAGTGCCAGTGAGTAGTGACTTTTCACCCACCTTCTTGTACCACACATTTTCAGAGATTATTGTTTGGTTGTTTGCACAGCAGGCATATCATTAACCTACTTTCTCATATTTTAAATCTACCTCTATCTTTGTGTTTCAGGCAATGTTTCTACATCATCTTCAAGTGTCCTACTTGCAGAACCAGGTGCTCCTCTCTATTCATTCTGATAATATTATATTATCTTATTTCAGAGAATCAAAACATTATATACTATTAATCTTCTAGAATTTCTAGGGGAAATGTGAATGGCACTCATTGCATTGCCTGGTGTTTTTGTTTTTAGGGTATAATATTGCCCCAAATGTACACTGCTGCTATGGCAAATGTAGCCAATTTGATGACAAACTACATATTTCTTTACTGGCTGGATCTTGGCGTGAGGTAGGTGTTTCATTCATTCAATTCAAAATCTGAATCAAACTATTACATTCACTAATATGTATGTCTCTGTTTGCATGCATCTGCCTTACAGTGGATCCGCAGTAGCCAATACCCTGTCTCAGATTTACATCTGTGCTTTTCTGTTTGCTTACATTTGGTGGAAGAAACTCCATGTAACAACATGGGGAGGTGAGGGATCTGATACTTGTAATCCCCCTCTCACTGTTCCTCCTCCATCTTTTTCAGATGACATTATAAAGTGTCTCTCTCCCCCTGCAGGCTGGTCTGTAGAATCACTGCAGGAGTGGGGCTCCTACATGAAACTGGCCATTCCCAGTACACTAATGAAGTGCTTTGAGTGGTGGATTTATGAATTTGGGGGATTCTTTGCAGGTAATCCACACATAAGATGTAGTTATTGTAAGGCTATCTCTAAGCCGTAGAGAACTTAAAGTAATGGCTGTTTATGTGTACTTTTTCTCTAATGATCAGGAATGCTGAGTGAAGATGAGCTTGCAGCCCAACATGCTGTGATAATGGTGGCATTCATAACCTACATGGTATTGTGTATTGACTGTGTCAGAGCGTCACATTTTCACTCTTCACACACATCTCAGTCTCCTTTCACAAGTTATAGTTGTAGTTTAGCTTCTGAACGCTCTTAGAAGCAGCTGATTTGCGTGACAGTGTTCCTACTTTATGCTTCTTGTATGTATTAATTTAACTGTTTTTCAAAATTATGGATCAATAGTTCCCACTTGGTATTCAAGCTGCAGCGTGTGCCCGAGTGGGTAATGCTCTCGGTGCAGGAGACACTGCCAGGGCGATCCTCACCAGCAAAGTATCCCTCTCTCTCGCAGGTCAGTTTGAAACATATTCAGCTGTTGTAGCTTATAAATAATAAACCAGCAATTAATGTTTTAATGCCTTGTTTGACAGCTCCTTTTTTCCAGGTACCTTCGCTGTTGTTGAAGGTCTTGTGCTCGGCTCTACTAAAACAGTGATTGGCTTCTTGTTCACCTCTGATGAGTGAGTCTCCACAGCTGCAGGCACATTTAAATAACTGTAATACTCAATGTGATTGTTAGAGCACAGTTAATACCTGCAGGATCTTAATAATCTTAATTATAAAACTCCATTTCAGGAAGATCATAGGCCTTGTCTCTCACTTGATGAATGCTTACTGTTTCCTTCAGTTCTTTGATGGTCTTGTGGTGAGTCTCCCCAGCTGTTCTTGTGTTCCGAGCAAATATATTTGTATCATCCAATAAAATGAGAAAACAAAATAATTAGACATGTGCCTTCTTTCCATCCTAGTGTGTGTGCACAGGCATCTTCTTGGGCACGGGCAAACAGAAGATACCAGCTGTGGCTAATCTTATTGGATACTACTGCATAGGACTTACACTGAGCGTTACGTTCATGTTTGTTGCAAAACTGAGAGTTTTAGGTGACCATTTTTTGTCCTTTATACATAAGGTCAAGGAAAAAATAGGTGGTACTGTACATAGGAAGTGCAGGTTGTTCTAAATGAAGCTTGCTGTGTCCTTCTCCGCAGGTTTTTGGCTGGGACTGCTCATTTGTGTCATTTTACAGTCCACCTTCTACATCATTGTCATCTTCAAGCTGAACTGGAAGAGAATGACAGAGGAGGTATGCAAGTGGCTAATCTAACTATCTGGATCATGCAGTGACCAAAGACAAAGACAAATTTCAATAGCTATTTGTTACATAATCCATAAGAATACAGAGAGATTGGCGGTTAAGTTTTTGTATCTGCTTGTTTGCAGGCTGTGACACGAGCTCAGAACATACACGTGACATTAATAAGCACGGCTGCCCTGTCAGACTCTGCGGGTACCAACACTGCTGACCTTATATCACATAATGGAAGTGTAAGTGGCGTGTTATACTTAACACTGTCAAAATGTAAATTAAGTTTTACACTGTGATCATTTGACATTTCTATTTTGTCTCCTTTGTCTTTGACACCATTTGCGGTCATATGAATAAAAATGTCATATTTTCTCCCAAGTCAGTGGATGGCTACATGTCTGTGAGTACCGAGTGCCCTGATGGGGACACAGAGACACAGCGTGGACATGTGGTCCAGCAGGTGAAGGCTGACCGTCTCTCTATTACCCAGCTGATCTTCAGGCGAGGCCTCACTATGTTTGCAGCCGTTGCTCTTTTGGCTGTGGGAGTGTGTGTGCACTTCCTTGTGCCCTTGCCAGAGACCCTGTCTTCAGAGGCCAACTTTACAATGGATTGGATCAATACTACATATACTCCTGATCAAATTCTCTCTACTGCCCTGGTCCCCAAATGAAGAGCCACATTAACCTCGAGAGTCCAAGATAACCACAATATTTCTGTTTAATGTCAAAAATACAGTACAAAGGTTGTCAAACTCTCTTTAGTTTAACTCACTCTCTTCAAGACAATGTGGGTGTGTACAAAAAAAGTGGTTTATTTACTGTGAAATCTTGTGAATGAATGCTTTAAGTATTAATTCAGTGATAATAGACAATTTCTCTTTGTGTGTGTTCCATCTGCTTTCTGCTTATCTGCCTCTGTGCCTGTCTACTGCATGTCCTGATTAGACATCATGCGATGCAAACATCTGCATCATATCCTGCACTGGTGGCTTACTGTAAAAATTACTCCACTGAACACAGTAGACTTTGCTCATGTTCATGTAACCAAGTTAGTTGTTAGTAGGTTAATAATGATTCCAGCAGCCAGGATCAACAGCATGACAGCCAGAGCCACACCCCTACGCAGGAGCAGAGCCCTGTGAGGGAGCTGCTCTTCCACTGCTGGTGCCTCCTCAGTATCAATCAGCTCCATCACATCTGTTTGGCCCTGTGAGTTTCCTGGATCTTCTGGTTGGGAATCTGGACATACATATGCAAATGTGACTGTCAAATCCTCTCAGTGAAACATTGTGACCTTTGAATTCAAAGGTTCTAACAGGCATTTTTATTGAAAATGAGTTATGAATATTTTGTTTTGATTTATTGTTGGTCGTATGCATTAATTATCATATAATATGAAAAAATAAAAGGTTTTATCTCACAAGTAATCCTAAAATTTTTATAAGGTTCCAACTATACATCCAATCAGTGCTCAGAATGAACGCAGAAGGACCAATCAAGTTCAATCTTTTTAAAGTGTTGCCTCACTGCTCTGTGATTCTTGTGGTTAAGAAGCTTAAAAGATTGTGATACTATGCGAAATCTGAAGTTTTGGAACCTCACTATTCTTGATTTTTATCAAAGACATTGTAGATAATACTGTTAAATGCCAACCAAGTTGAGGGTCATTTTAAAAGAAAAATCTTGTTTGGACTGATGAAAAGCTGTTTTTACCGTTATAAATTACCACGCAACTTGGTTTGTGTCTGTTTAGCTTGTAACTTGCGTACTTCAGCAACAAGATTCAAAAGCATTAGCAGAAGTTTTACTAACTAAAATGTGAAACCTTTGACATGCAATATCTCAAAATACAGATAGAAACTTATAATTCTAAGCCAAAAAAAAAAATGTCAATGTCAATCTGATAAGCTACTGTTGGTAAGAGATTTATAAGCATTAATTAATGGCTTTATTAACGGTTAATACATCATTTACTAACACTTCATAGATAATTAATAAACCATTAATAAGATTTGGGTTATTCTTTTTAATGGTTTATATATTATTTATAAACATTAGTAAATTATTTAAAATTCATTTAAATTCATTGAAATTAAAGTTTCAAATTGATTATTAATAATGCCATTAATTAATGCTTACAAACTCATTATAAAGGGTGACTTATCGGTGAGTGGTACCATTTCAGCTCTAACTTATGACACTGAGCTTTTACACAAGCTTTAAAGGTGCAACGTATATTCTTTTTTAGCAATATCAGTATACCATCATTACATTATCTATTATTTCCCTGCTGTATATGATAAATGTTTTATTTTCTGTAACAGTATAAAATGCTTTAGTTGCTGCATAATCTTTCTTACTTGTGTCTGTAGAGCTTCCACACACTCCAGCTCTGATCTGAGCCTGGAAGAAAAACAATGCACAAACTTTTTATTCATAAAGAATTTGCCTTGATCCATTTAGAGTGGGAAATAAACAGTACCTCTGAATACTAACCTCGAGTGTTGCCTTTTTCCAATCCATTCTCACCAAGTAGAAAATCAGGAATGAGCACTGCAGAGACACACATGTAAACAAGCCTGTCCACAGACCTGGGGGCAAAAAAAGCAATTTTTACATCCCACTTAGGGCGTAGCAAACAGATGATGGTGAATCTCTCATGAAAAAAGGACATTAAAAAGGACATAAAATTAAAGGTAGGCAACAATACGGCACAAAACAGCTGAAGGATGAGAACATCTCTGCTGTAAATCTTACCCTTGATTCCTAATTTAGCTGCAAACATCAGTGATACTCCAATAGGAAAGCCAATACCATAGTAACCCACAAAGTTGCAAACAGCCCCAACTTTCTGTTTACCTGTTCCTCTTATAATACCTCCTGAGGAAGCCTAGACACACAAACAGAATAAGGACGCGGTTAGATGTGCCCAAAAGATCATGAGATCTTCTTCGGATGTAATGGAAGATATACTTACTGATATTGCATCTAGAAGGAGGAATGGAGCATAAAAAGCTATGACATCCGCAACCCTCTCTCTGATTTGTCTGTTGGCAAAGAAGAGAGACTCAAAATTTACAGTTTGACAGTATAAGAGAGGTGAAGAAATGATAGGAATATTAGATTTTTGTGTGTTATATTTGAGCTCTGTGCAATATTATATTATCTTATCTTGTATCTTTGTATTGCCATTTTGTCTCAATTTAACGACCCTACACAGCATAACTGAGCACAGCTGTCAAGAGCATTAACCTCAGGTTAATATGTAAAAGAAGATGTAAGCAAAGGTCACTGTTTTCTGTGTGGGCAATAACTCAAATAATGGTGAAAGGTCATTTAAGAAACCTGTTATCTCTTCCAGACCTAACTCTCTATGTGTCAACACAGTCTGACTGTGAGTGAACAAGGTAATAAATACAGTTGTGGTCACAAAAATACATAATAGAGATATACATGAGGATATACTCACTCATCATATGTAAAGACATAAGAGATATGGTCCTTCAAGCTCCCAATCAGAATTGCCAAACATATAGAGACTGACCCTGTGGTAAAGGGTAATATACTTTTAATTATCCATCGGTTGCATCATTCAAAATGGGCTGAATTGCTCCCTTATATTCACACAAAGGACAATCACAGTCACACCCACTGCTGACGAATGACAACCTAAATAACAACCTTTCTTTAACCTTCAAGCTACTCCTGCACTAATTTCTTGAGTGAAATTAGAACAATGTAACAATAATTACGGTATTATCTTAAGATGAAATACATGCCATTTTAATAAGATGTTAAGACATGACACAGAAATAGTGCTTAAGCGCTTACCAACCTGCACAGAATATTGCCAGTTTAGCAGACAGCTTGGCCTGCTCTGTTTCTCCAGCTCCCAAGGCATGTCCAACTCTCACATTGCCTGCCACACTGAAACCTAAAGGAAACTAATGACAAAAATTAATCTGCTGTTACACTACATGCATTAACATATGATTCATTTCACCCCATATGATTTCATTGTATATTCAGCAATAAACAATTCAGCAGTCACCATGTATGCTACATTTGCTAGTTGGTATACAACTGACTGAGCTCCGAGTTCCACTTCACTTATTAGACCTGTCAATAACAAAACAACAGTTAGATTTCAGACCCACTTTAGTTCACACTTCACAAATGCTTTAAAATCACAAAGTCACCTGTGATATCACATTACCTGCCAGAAAACCTCCAATCTCATACGTCCACCACTCAACACACAGCATGACCATGCTGGGGATGGCCAAGTGGATGAATGAACCCCAGTCCTGCAGGCACTTTTTAGACCAGCCTGGGTAGTCAAAGAATGAATGAATCATTCAATAAATCAGTTTATCGAATAATCTGTCTGTAAATGTATGTATATAGAATGTAAATGAATTCAATTAAATAATAATAATTAAATAATCATATAAATATCAATTAAGTTAATCATTAAAAAATGTTTTACATCACTAAGAATGCAAGACAAACTGGAATAAAGCAGAAAAATCATTGCATTATTGTATACTTGCATTAGATTATGTCAGTGTCTTTGTCTACTAGGGAAGACTGCTGCTTGCATGAAGGGGTTTAAAACTGGAACATTATTATTATGCCCTCAGGATATTAAATACATGGATATATGGAACACATTTTAAGTTTTTGAAGAAAAAGAAGTGATGGAGAAGTTGCATCTAACCTGGTCACATAAATCACAACTTCCTGCAAAGTTCAAATGTTCACTTAAATATTTAAAACTTTCTGCATGAGTGAAAATACCTAACCACAAAAAAACCTTCAATGTACTGTGTTTGTTCTAGATACTGCTGACAATTTCTGATATATGAAATATGAATTTAACATTCAACTGTAACAAAATGTGCTGAAGTTTTCTTAAAGCACCTTTAACACAACTTTCTAACTACATGGTTTGTGGAAATAATATCAGAAAAAACACTACAGTATAAAGCCACACTCTGGGGGCAAATACATATCGGATTACAATATTCATGCATTCACTACATAAATACTTTATTTAATCTCCCCAAAAATTTAGTTTCTTGACTCCTGAGCTACAGCTTTGTTAAACTGCCAAACCACAGTTCTCCCACTTTGAGTTTTATTCAGTGCTGTAATAACTCATTATGACACAGGCTGAGAGAAACACTGGAGCCTCTAATGATATGCAGGGTCACTGTCCTCCAATCCAACTTTGTACTCACCTCCCCAGGTAGCCTTGTGAAGACCTTTCCACATGATGTAAGCATAGAGAATCCCAGCCATGGCAAACTGGGAAAGTGTGTTGGCAACAGCAGAACCTCTGTACAGAGTATTTCATTGTGTGATTATAGTCATGTGATGTGAGCAATACTGTCGATACTAGGAGTCCTGTGCAGCTCAATAGGCGATACTTACGCCACACCCAGATTTAATGGGAAGAGAACTATGTAGTTGATGAGAGCATTAAGGAGATTGACCACAAAGCCTGTGATCACCTGTGGCCATATGATGCCCTGAAAGAGGAGTGCCAGATATTATTGTGATTAGATGGGACATTGCCAAAGAGAGAATCAAAAAAGGAGCCCTGACTTCATTTTCATGTCACATTAATATGCCGCCTTGAGCTACACTGCGGTGAAATGAATAGAAAGCTGACAAATAGAAATTTTCAGTATATTATTTTAATGTTATCCATTTGTGGATAAAAGGACACAAATCACAGGCTACGTGAGCTCTCAGTCATATTAATCAATCTTTCTTGTTTCAGCTTATGACAGAGTTAATTAATGTTCACTGATTATGGACTTACCTGATTTTGCAGATATCTTGTTTCCAATGAATACATGAATGTAGCCTAGTAAAGACAGAACAAGAAAGAAAGAAAACACAACAACAATTCTCTGAGTTGCATATACTGTATTTGGACACAACAGGCTTTCATATACTAATTTTAAGAGCTGCTTAGGATCAATTGAAGCATCCCATCCCAGCTGGGCAAAGTGTAGGGACACATCCTGAATGGGTTAACACACAAACACACATTCAGCACTACATCTACAGTACGGGCCATTTAAAGCTCTCTTTCACCTCAACTGCATGTGAGCTGTGGGAGGAAACCCACACAAACACGTGGAGAGCATGTGACCTTCACGCAGAAAACACCAGGGCCTTCATTATTATAGGAAGAGTTTCATGCAGAGAGGTGTGAAATACTCACAGGAAGTGCTGGCATAAAGATCTTCACATACAACTGAGATATCCTGGAGAGAGATTCATCAACAGAATCAGCGATTCATACAAACATAAATGAAAGAATGACAATGAAAAGCAACTATTTAGAGCAGTAGGAGACAAGTAAATTTTGAAACGGCTGACCTGGCAACCTCTGGCTCCTGTCTGACGGCCAACAGAATGGGCTCTGTGTTGATGAGGATCGCCCAGCAGGGGAAACATGCCAGTAACAAAATGAGGATCCCCCGCTGCAGAATGACCCCAACTCTCAGGAGATTACGGCCCCCATAGGTCTATAAGAAGAAAGTATATTCTTATTCTTATATTACCATTTATTTCTTCAATTACAAGACTCTGAAAATCTGATGGGAAAAATGTGTGACAGGCTCATACCTGAGAAATCAGTGTATCACATGCTGATGACAAACCAGACCCAATAGATATACCTGTAACATTAATAACCTGAGGATATAACAAACATTGGTGGATTATGCTCTGTTGCTCAACTGGTTTAATTTGACAATGTCACAGTAAGAGTAATAATATACTTACTGATATGGCCAAAGACACTCCTGCCAGCTCTACCCTTCCTAGATGGCCACAGAAAATAGTACTGACAAGACTCACTGCAAAAATCATAAACTGGGCGATAATCTGATGAGAAATGTCAAAATGGATGAAAATCAGCAGACTATTGAGAGATCAATAGGCTGTTATTACTGGTTTGTACACTTAATTGTATAGTTTCATAAATTAAAGCAGCCTGTATTCATGACATGAGAAGTTAAAATGATAGTTTAAAGTGTCTCCTTTTATCATTGATCAGTATACTGATTAGACAATGAAATGTAGGCTATACTTACCACTGGTCCAGCCAGTTTAGCCAACTCTCTGATTTCTGTCTTGAAACCAACAGGGATCAACATGCGGACACGCTTTAACACAAAACATTCACTCCATGAAGAAAGTGGTGAGCTCTGTGTGGTGCTCTCCATGATTCAACTGTTGCTCTATTCACCGCTGTGTGTTGCGATATTAAGCCCTTTTTCCTTCAGCTCAGTCGAGGATCTCTGTCAGTGTGTGTGGTGATGAAAGCTGTTGTAATTCCTGTATTCATGTGAGACACATGAGATCACTGGAAGTCTGTTACTTCCTGTGAGTCAGTCGGTGGGGACAAAGGTCACACTTCAATGGGATATGAAAACATGAATTTTGAACAAAGTGTGAGCTCAAACTTGACAGCACTGTATTAATATTCAGCTCTACCAGGACTGAAAACATTATTAAATCAGATCAATAATTGAAAGAATGCAGGTACACTTGGAGTAACTGTCAAGGCTGTAGGTCATGTGACACCTTCTGAAAAGACAGTGAAAGAAAAATAACTTTTAGCAGATGAAATAACAGTGAAAAAACGCTGCCTTAAAGTAGTAGAAGTAGATTATTATGAGATTATGATTAAAGATAATACTAAAAAGTGAAAGTGAAAGTGAAGTGAAATTTCCAATCTGTTAAAAACAGATTTTGTATGTAAAAATGGAAACGATATCTTATGAAATATTATATTTGACAAGTGAATAGATTTGTTATTGCTATTACTAGTATGATCAAGTCTATAGGCTACAATTTATCCTTTACAGCAAAAGATGATAAATTATTTATTCACTAACATCTACATATGTTTTGATGCTGCTGTTTACCAACAGATGGAGCTATTTCCCTAATTATACATTCTGAACTTGTTCCAGTTCATTTATGTGCATTTCAGGTTGTCTATATTATATCACAAATGAAATAAAATGAATTATTAGCACAAAGACATTGAATGTCATCAATTTCCCCATTGAATCAGTTTATTCATTACAAATGCCAAGTGTAAAAAAAAAAAAAAACTCTGTTTGTACCATTGTTTTTTAAGGTGATGGTGGATTGATTTATGAAGGAATTTTCATACTTTTTTCATGAATTACAGGGTTATTTGATTATTAATGTAAAAAGACTATTAGATTAAGACAACTAAAACTAATGTTAAAATGGCTTAAATGTAAATATAGGATTGTTTAAAGAGATAATGAAGTTCATAGAGTTCTGTAAGAGGACATGCGCTAGTCTACTATTAATTCTCAAATCTCCTGTTCAGGTAAGGTCAACTGAGGAAGCAAAAGTAAGCAGTTTCACACCGGTTTGACCCTTAAATACTGTAACTTCACCACTAAGTCATAAGCTGGCTAGACTCAGGTGTCATTTATTCTGGCTACCAGGGCATAAAAACAATCAAAGATCTCTTTCGCAAGAGGCTCATAGAAGAAAAACTACTCAATGTGTTTGTTACACTGAACAACCTCAGCATCAAGTGACGCTGTCCTGTAGGTCTGTGGGGAAGACGTCATTATACTGGGGCAATTTGGGATAGACATGCAAGGTCTTTGACCGCCAAAGTGTCTGTGCTTTGTTTTGAAATGCAAGGGAAAAACAAACGGGCCACTTTGAATCACATGACTGCAAATGTCAAGACTCAATCAACCAGGCATTTTCATCCAGACAGTGCATTGAGAACTTCAGAGAGAGGGACACAATAGTAGGGTTGCAGTCCTTCAACCTCTTATTACACCTAAAAATGCCGATTTTGTAAGTGAAGCGGGGCAAAGAACACATGAACTGTGGTCATAAAGGCAGATGAGTCATCCTTCACCCAGTTATTGAGCACATGTGTGGCACACGTGTTTAAAAGGGAAAGGCTCCCTAAGGTAAAGGGTTCTGGGAACTTCTCCTGGCAAGACATACTGTATATCTTCTTGACACAGTAAACTGCAGTAAACACAAAGTGTTTGTAAGACACCGCGTAAGCTTCTGTAATGCAGCATCTTTGTTGGGATGGGAGTGCATTCTTTCAGGATGACTGCTGCATTTCGATTGGTCATTGAATGAAAAAACAGAGCTTCTGGGCTACTATTAAGCTTAAATGCCTCCTCCTTTCTGTGTAAGCTGTATGGTAAAGTGGGATATTACATGCCCATAGGTTTGTTGTGAGGTAACTAAAAACAAAATTATTTAGAAATATGCAGTGAAAAAGCATAATATCAACTGAACAGTCAAACTCAATTTTACCACAGGGGCACAAGATCCACTTTAGGCTCTTATCATGTCAACGGATCATGTGTTTAGTAGTACATCTCCACATATTTCCAAGTACAATTACAGTTCATCAAAAAATAACTAACCACTAAGTTAAACCGAGACTTCTGGAGGCCTAGGAGGCCTTGTATATACATTACTACAAAACTGACCTACCCTCTCAGCTTATGAGGTCTCTTTAAGGAATATGTTGACATTTTGGGAAATATGCTTATTTGCTTAGAGTTCAATGGAAAGATCAACACCACTCTCATGTCTGTGCACCAATGCTGATGCTTTAACCAGTCACCAATTAGCTTAGCATAGAGACTGAAAGCAGGTGGAAACAGCTACCTAGTCTTGGCCCTGTGATTTACAAAGAAAAAAAAAATCTGCCTATCAGCACCATGTATTCATTCGTGAGCTTTAGAGGTGTTGGTAGGTGGATTTTTTTTTTCTCTTTGGACAGAGCCAGACTAGCTATTTCTACTCTTTATGCTAAGGTAGGCTGACTGCTGCTTGCTGTAGCTTTGTGTGTTCATGTTCTATGCAAATCTGACACTCTGTGATACAGAAAATATTCTTGGTCACTTGTAGGTAATGAAAGTGTAATGACTTACATACCTGTATGATCCCACCAAGGAAATGATTGTAAGGCCAGTTTTAGTTTTGAATGATGAAAGAATGCAATGAAAAGCCCTCTGTCTACTTTTGGCTCTCTTAGCTTTTGGCATGACTCTTGTCCACAGTTTAATTGGATACTCGAATTGCTAACTGAAACCATCTCTATACACAGTGCCAGGAAGGACTGATTGTATCAGACAGGCAACATATTGTCCTTATGTGGAACTGATACAGAGTAGGTGGAAGGCCAATACTTGCTTTAAAAGCCTCCTCATCCACAAAATACTCTAAGATGCAACAGGTGGACTTGACACAAAATATGCTCTTTGACCTGTGTGCCTTGAAGTTTTTCTTGAATCCCAAATGATGGCATATTTTGACTGTAGTCACTTATTAAGCTTGCTACTTGCTTACTCTGCAAACAGAAGGCCTAGTTTATAATGAGTTAATAGAAATGTGTTTCTGGGTTCACCAGAGGTCTTTGTGTGTGCAGTCAATTGCATGAAACCCCAACAAAGAGACTGGCTTGCAGGTTCAGTTTCATACTGAAGCCTTACATGTATATATAGCCAATAATGGAAGCTATGATACATGAGGATGTGTTTCAATTGGATAATGAGTGGGTGTCGGAGAGGCAGCAAAGGGAGAGAAAGGCACTGTAATTACATAAGCTTTTTTTCCTCAGTGGGACCCGAGATCATAGTGATCTGAACTGCTTTATGCACCCAACCGCTTGTTAACCACTTTTAAACCGTCTAACGTTTTAATTGTCCAACAGAAGAACTGAGGTCAGACTTTTGATGTGATCCTTTCATTTCCCAGCTAGCTTTGCTGCAATGTGACATGTTTTCCTCTGATGCACGACACCACCAACATGTCTTTGGTGCTGTTTATTGCCATAGATATGCTGTCTTATGATTAACTATTTGGAGTGTCTGCCAATCTTATGTCCTGCCTGTAAAAAATCATTCTCATCATGGTGATAGAGACTTTTTGGGCTATAAGGGATCTCTTTGGAAATGTCTCCTTTGAGCTCATAGTGTTTATGACGCAAGACAGACTGGACATTTATAACTACCTTGACCCTTGGCTAACGCAGTGTCTTGGCAAGAGGACAATGAGACAGAGCTCTTGCTTGCATACATTAGGTGTGGCCTTTCAGTCAAGGAATACTGTGGCTTCCCACACTGTGTTTATGGGATTATATCAGCTTTATGCATGAGACAAGAGGTCACTAAGCAAGAGGCACTAGAAGCACCTGTGCACTTTAAAATGCACAGTGTAAAAATGGCTGTGAAATCCACAGTCATTTATCAGCTTCTGCAAAGTTAATTGCTGTGAATATTTTTACAGTATAGCACTGTGTATTAGGCCTAAAAACACAGTAATCAACACTTTGTAGAGTGTGTAGAAAATCACAGTAATTCAATTGAATTCAAACTTTATTTCAGACTCACAAGAGGGTCCATAACATACATATATATATATGTACATATATATACAATATATATACATATATATGTGTATATATATACCAGTGGATACCGATACCATCTTGGGCAGTATGTCCTCTGTCGCTCCTCTAAAGAAGCAGACGTAGATCACCATTTCCTCTGTCGATCTGGACGTACTGCGCCTCTGAGAGCTGCTCTGCGGGTTTCACCTGCAGTCTATATATAAATATATGTATATAAAAAAATATATATTTTTTAAAAAACAGACATAAAAGATAAAACCACAACAATTCATCATTTAATTTCAAAAACAATACATATGTAGACCTGTGTTTCCTGAGCCTGGATGAGTACCGAGAACAGCTCTTCCTAGGGCTGGTTAAAGCCTCTATGATACTGTTCTCTGACTTATCCATGCAACACATAAAATTGTACATCAGATGTCTTAGAGGTGCCTCACATGTAGGAACACCAGTAATAGTCATACTATGGCAGAAACTATGATGTTACTGTAGAAACAGTAACCATTATACTACTGTAGAAAATCACAGTAATATTCATACTACTGCAGAAACCATAACATTACTGTACAAAATCACAGTTATACTACTGTAGAAAATCACAATAATATTCACACTACTGCAGAAATCATTATACTACTGAAGAAAATCACAGTAATATTCATACTACTGCAGACACCATTATGTTACTGTACAAAATCACAGTAATAATCTCACTATTCTATAAAATCACAGTAACCATTATGTTACTGTAGTTAAGGTAGCTGCTGTGTTTTCCCTAATCACTAATTTGAAGATTATTTTGTAATACTTTCAAATAAACCCCTCAAATTCATGGTGTGAATTAAAGAATTTAGACATTAGTCTGTAATAATTATTTTTTCCCATGAATTCAGATACTTAAAGATAGACTTGTTTCTTCATTCTTCTGCAGGCTTTTACTTCAGTTTTTAAATTTGTCTCAGTGTTTATCATGTCATGACAGGCTATCTGTGAAGTTTTGAGCTGATTGGTTGAGCCAAAGAAATGCTTCACGCGATCCCTTCGCAGAGTCAGTCTAGGTGCCAAAAGTTCTTTACTGCAGCCAGTTTGGGACTTGACAGCTTTTTGGATTACAAAGATTTTCTTTTTAAGTGTTCTTGCCTGTTTTTGCTCGGTGTAAAGATGTCAGACAGTATCATAGATGGATAATGTAATTGTGCTAACATTATTTTTGTTAGCTAGTGATCTGCAAGCTAAAAGAAATCCATAATTAAACCTGACTGCATTGTAGTAAACTGAAACAGCTTACAATTCTAACTTATCAGCATGCCTTAACATTAAAGATGTTAGCTTTGTATCTTCTGCATTCAAAGCATTGACTGTATGGATGTCATGACAGCTCCCCAAAATTGAAGCCATAACATTTTGATCGCCCCCTGATGGCTGGCTGCAGTATATGTCATTAGGACAGTATAGGTCCCGCCCCTTCCATGTTAGCAGATAGGACATGAGCCAAACAAAAATATTAAAGTTCACGTCAAATAAATTATTCCTCAAGATGGTTTCTGTCATTTTAGGCAGTTCTTATCATGCTGATGTATGTCCAAGTGTTCATTTTTCTTATAAGTTTGTTTTTAATTTCTTATTTGACAATATAAAAAGGGGGTGTGACATCATGATTGACAGCTGTGACAGCTGCTCTCAAACCTCTGTCAGGCAGGTTATAGCTGGGGGGGGGGGGGGGGGGGCACGGGCCATCATCCTGCCGCCCTACTCTACTGCGCAGACTCTGGCTCCAAATTACATCACACAAGCCAGATGGCAGCTCAAAAAAGATTTTACTCCACCACCTCATTTCTGCTTCACAAAGCTTTTCTGCTTTGTATACAATTAAACAGCAAGGGAAAGTGACGCTCGTTGTTCCAGACATCAACACTTGATCCAGTTTCCTGTGGTTGTATATGCATCGATTTATATGCATTATTTTCCCCAAAATAATCAAATGTATGGCAGTTTTAGTTAATGTGCACTTGTTTCTCTGTAGGGATGGCTACTGAAACCTGGTATTAAATCAGCCCTGGGGTTAAAGTAGTAAAGACTTTAGTACTGATAAGCGCCAATGTTACCAGTTCTTTTATTGGTACTTTTGAATGTTTTGGTGTTATCACAGTGAAGCCTCTCCTCTGCTCCTCCACATACACACACAAACGTGCACACACGGAGCGAAGTTAGCGGACAGCAGAACACAGGTGAAGTGAAGATTACTCGAGCTGACAACAACTACATTTGTTACTGTAAGTGCAATAAAACCTTAGTGAGTAAAAAGCCAATACTTTATCAATACAACTGTTCAACAAGCATGAACATGTAAAAAAAAGTGATATTTCTGTGATATAACTGCTTAGCTTAGTTTGTCACGTATATCTATATATAAAATCTGGAAGATTCTTGTGAACCCAGCTGCTGACTGAGACAAATCAATAAGAGTATCAAACTGATAACTGAACTGATAAGGAGTATCAATAGGAGTAGTGATTGTCAGTGTGCAGTCACAAATATTAATATGAAAGTGACAAGAATTTTAACTTTTTTTCTTTTACTGACTGATGTAAAATAATTGGATAGTTTAAATAAGTAAAGGCCTACAAGTTTTTTGTTCAGTAAGGAGAGAAATAGGACTCCTTCATCACTAGTAACATACTTTTTCATTTTATACTTATGCATAAAGAAGTGCCTTTGCCAGGGCTGAAAATCGTGGCCATAATGCACCAAATTGCACTGTTAAAAAAAAAACATTGGTGGCATGCCCCTGGACCCAGCTCTGCCGCACAACCTGGACACAAGTAGAAAAAACTTCAGTCAAAAGATTTTTCCTCACCAGCATCCATGACAGCTACAATCACTGTAGACACACTATCATTATATTGCTGTGTTTCATTTTACAGGCACAATTTCCTTACTGTGACTTTAAATACAGTATCATTAAATTACTGGGTTTTATTTTACAGTTACAACATTGCTACTGTAAATATAAACACAGTAAACTTACTGTAAAAAGTTACTGTAAAATAAATTACAGTAAGTTTAATCTTATTGCTAAGTTAAAATCTTACTGCTACTGAATCAGCAGTTAAAATTTTAAGTATTAAGTATTTTAAAAGCACGCAGACCATGACTATACTATATCTGGTCCATTATATTTTCCAGTGTAGGTAAACTATTGTATGCAGAGGCAATGTAATAAAAAAAGAAACAATAAAACTAACTTACATTTAAAAAGTTTTTTATTTTTCATGTAGGCCAACAAGAGTTCATTTATTATTTTCCCAATTTAATGTGTGCAAAAGTCAGAAGAAAAAATATATACATTGATTCTTAAATACAACTTTATTGCAACTGCAGACAGAATTCATTATTGCAGTGAGACACTGCACAATGTCAGCACATCCTGTATTGACTAAAATATTGAAAATGGGTTTACAGTACAATAAGTCAGTATGTTTGCACAAGGCACATATAGGTTTCTTACTCTGTGACGATACATTTCAAAGTTCAACTGATGCTGGAAGCACTGTATCCCCTCATATGTAGGTCAAAGCAGGGCTCAATTTGGATGCATGGGGGCAAAAGTACATGTTTATTTGGAGTCATTTCTCTTCTGTACTGTACAAATTAGCCCATTATCTTTAAATGTGAAAACAGCTGACCCAACTAACAGAATCTAGTTTGTCAAATGTGCATACAAAACGTCAGGTGTTTTACTTACGTAGAAGTAGCAAAACGACAATTTTTATTTGCAAGTAAAAGTCTTGCACTGAATTAGTGAAAGTACAGAAGTATTGACATGAAAATGTGTCAAAAGCAAAAGAACAGTATTATAGTCAGTATTATATGTAATACTTTTATTGAATTATTATTATTATTATTAAAGTATTAACATTTAAGTTGTATCTGGTTGAGGTGGGGCTTATTTTAACAGCTTTAGATACTGTTGGGTAGTTTAATCTACAACAATACATCATATTTTACAAACTCATCATTGGATTTCTATATAAATTCTTACTCTTAAACGCAACTAATAACTACAGCTGTCAAATAAATGCAGTAAAGTAGAAAGTACAACATTTTGCTCTGAAATATAATAGAGTAAAAGTTTAAAGTAGCATAAATTAAATTATTCAAGTAAATCACAAGTACCTAAAAATGCCCTAACGTACATTATTTGAGTAGTTATGTTCTACAACTGCTTAATAGTGCTATATTATACAGTGTGGCTTATTGCTATTTGAATGTGGCTACCTGTGACTATGCATAATGCTTCTAATAACTTAAAACTTATCAACAGCTCTTCCTTTGATTTCCTTTTTCATAATGAGACCTGATTTGAATGGTGTTTCTAGTTTTATCTGCCTAGGAGGATAACGGTCTCTTTTTCATTAAGGACATGAATACTGTCAGTATGTGATTTCTGTCATATTGTTTTTTGGCCATGAGGGGTCTTTTTCAACATCATTATGGTATAATGTAAATAGAAAGTTAAGTAATTTCACCCTCCAACCATTTCTTCTATTCTCAGTCATATTCATCACCACTTTCTGTCACAAGCATAAGACTCAATTGTCAATGAAAACAAGCCTTGTGAGACTTGCATCCTAGCAGCACTTGTACACAGGCGGTCCACCGTGTCGTCCTGTGCTGTCACTCTGACCAGAGGTCTTAGATTGGCACCTGTGGAGAGGGAGGGCAGGGTGTGCGTGGATCACCTCTTAAGGCAGAACCAGGCTCACACCCCGGTGACGTTGGCCCAGGCAGGGAAGGAGTCTAGGTCAAACATGGCCTTACCCCAGCTGTTGATGGCCAGTGTGATGCAAAGGATGCCAATGATGTTCATGATGATTCCTGTACTGGCCTGATGGAGAAGAGGAATAGCAGTGATCTTGGGAGACCTTATGTTTCTCAAAATGTTGAAATTTGGGAAACATTTCATTTCCCCAAATGTTGAAATACTATATTGTAATAGTGTATTCAGTGTATTCATCATTATGTTTCCCAACATTATGTTTCCCAAAATGTTGACTCATAACTCAGTGGTATTTAAACAGCTAGTTTGGCTGTCCAAAAGTCAGAAAATCCACCTACCAGCACCTCTAAAGTTAACATGTTATATCTCATTTGTTTTATCAGTACAGAAAACAAAGTGTACAAACAACAAGATGTGGTTTTATGGGACGGTTTCTATGCTTTCCTTTTTGGTGCTAGTATGTGGATTTTGTTACCTTTGACAGAGCCAGGCTAGCTGTTTTTCTTTATGCTAAGCTAAGCTAAGTGGCTGCTTTTGGTAGCTTCTCATTCACCATACAAACATGAGAGTGGTATCAATCTTCTCATCTTCTTCTCATCTAACACTCAGCAGTAATAGGTGTGTTTCTCAAAACTATTCCTTTAACAGTTTCAGGTCGCAACCACAAGCGACTGTGAACACATGAATTTAGCTGTCTAATAGTGGCCATAAAGTAACAGCTTTGCATGTTCAACGTATAATTTACTGAATAAACACAGGAAGCCACTGCCATACTCACCATGTCAGCAACCTTGAGGTATCCATAAGAGAAGACGATGGCATTTGGAGGCGTAGCAACAGGCAGCATGAAGGCGAAAGAGGCACTCAGAGTACAAGGCACCATGACGTATAATGGATTGATTCCAATGGACTGGGACTGGAAGAATCACACAGAGAGCATCAGCAGTCTGAGACAGGGATGAACACACCCTTGATGACAAAAGCCTCCACTCCTCTATCTGGCTATTTTTCTGCAACCGTAATCATTGACTCATAACTCAGAGTGAAATGTGTGCAATTCTGTGCGGAGTGAAAACTCTCATTAAGTGGGTGTAATTAAGATGCAATTCCTGCAAGCTTGGGGCTGAGTCATGATATCTAAAATAGAAAAGTACTACATGTGTAACGATAATGGCAGACTACTAAGATGCAGAAAACATTACTCTGTGGAATTTCTGTCTGAATTACATATCCCACAGCACAGTATCTTACAAGTGCACAGTAATTTTTGGTTCTCAAAATAAACAAAGGGTGAAAAGACTGGGACTTTATAGTTAGTCTTATTTAAACTATTGGCTGTATATCAGGTTACCATGATGACAGTGTTTTCTATTGTCTGATGTTTTTTGTTTAAATCAAATGCTAAATATTCAACGATTGACAGAATGACAAATGAAGTGACATGCCACAAGCCATGACTGCCACAAGTGTCATGTCCCCACTTTCAGCTGCATGTAACTGATCAGATGCTCTTTTCTGTCTCTCCCTTCTCTTTCTATACTGTTTTCAAATGAGAGTTGGACACCCTTGTGTGCCACTTGGAATCGCCCTTAATAAATATCTGTCTGAATACCCGAGCTTGGCACAGTCTTTCACAACCCAGCTCTGGCGTTCTCTTGACTAGCATGCACAGTAATGCCATTCTTCAGCTGCAATGGGGTGGGCAGCATTACAAGGCACTGTGCTGAATTGGTGTGTTTGGCAGGTTCCTAATGGGAGGAGGGGCCCGGGGAAGGGGACAAACATATTCAGCCTGAATGACCAACTAGATGGGTAACCAAATAAGGGAAAATAGGCCGGCTTCCACTGGGAGTAGTTTCAATGCTGGACTCCAATTGGGGAGATCCGTTCAAAAGAAATTACCGTAATTCCTAAAATAGTGGCCGGAGCCTTTATTTACTTCAACTGCAGAGGGTACCACTGGTGCTTACTGGAGGCTTATATTAGAAGTAGGCCTCTATTTCTAATTCCCTCTGTTTGAAAAGTATATTTGCTCATATTTTAGTACAAAGCCTCCTTGTTTTCTGATCTGCTTCAATTTGCTCTGTTAAATTTTTGTCACAACGTTACCAGCAATCCACTTAGGCTGATATGCAAAACAATAATTCTAGCACTTGAGTTCCATCCGGAATGTGTTGGCAGTTCACCACTTAGCTGTAGCATGGGGGTAGCATGCTCATCGATGGTAACTACTATTTATATTTAACTGGCATGCACATTTTATAACAGGCAACAGGAGTTTATCCACCATTGTTTATTCCCTGGCCTGTTTTTGGAGCCAGCCTTTATTTGTTCGTGTCGGCCACGCCCCCAGCCATTATCAGAGACCCAGCTTTTAATTGACTGCTATCTATTATTTGAGGAAATACAGCACACTAGGAGGCACTTCACCTCACTGAACCACAGCTGCCAAACATGATTGTCTGTCACCTGCAGTCTAACATGCTGCTTCTTTCTTTCATCAAACACATTTCACTTTCTCTCTAAGAACTCTTACCATTGAGGCTAAGACCGGTAGGAAGAGCGTCGCAGTGGCTACATTACTAGTGCACTCTGTGAAGGTAGCAATCAGCAGGCATAGGACGATAGCAATTGCCCAGGGAGGGATGCTCTGTAGGGGTGTCATTTGATCTCCCATCCACTTCGAGAGTCCTGATTCCTAAAAAGATATATATAACATAAACATATACAGGGTAAAACCTTTTCCTGGAAATGTCTGCAGTCTTTATCTGTACAGCTGAGTTAACATTTGCTCATTTACCATGATTACACAGTGTAACTCAGTGGTATTTAAAGCATAAAATTCAGAATAGAATAATTTGAACTAGCATCGGTAGGAAATGTTTGGTTTGCATTAGCAATAACTTAGCACAGCTCTGATTTGGTGTTAGGAGAGTAAACAGAAAACCATAAAGCTAATATCAATAAAATAAAATTAAAAACAGTAACTTTGGATTACATATGCTCATCATTACATGTGAATCCCTTGTATATAGGATTTGAATCAAGTGCGGGAATGGCACTTGATTGAATTGTAACAAAAGTGGGGTTTGATTTCATGAAAAGATTTAAACACACATAACCATGAAGCCACCACCATACTCCCCACTCCACAGACATTAGAATTCACACCACATTATGTGTAAGCTCTTAGCCCAGGCGTAATGTCCCATTAACATTATGACTGTCACTGCCACTTACTTCACTTCCCTTGGCCAGGGCAAAACCTCCTCCAAGAAGAAGCACGATGCCCCATGGTAACTTCTTCTGGGCAACTTTCCAGGTGAGTAGAGGTGGAGTTGGGCCAGCAGTTTGATGAGGTGCTACAGATCCAATAAATTCAATATCAGTGTTAAATCAATGCAACTCCGATATAACTGAATGAAATTTATTCAAGCAGAATGATGGCTCACCTGTGTCAAAGCTTTGAGTCCTCCATGAACAGAAACGTGGGGGTTTTGAGGGCAGAACAAAGAGGAGGACGGCAATGAAGACTGCCACGGTAGCATCTGTCACGTACCTAAGAGGTGAAGAGGTGAGGGAGTGAACATGCACACTTATATGAAAGTTTCTTGAAAGCAAATAATGCACAAGAGATTAATAGGTTAATTTGAGTGGAAATCAGATGTAGTTTTGTATACAAACTCTGCTCTGGAGTTGAAGATATCTGTTGCCCAGCCGTCCACAAAGCCTGGATCCCTTGTGAACCACAACACGACCAGCAGAGTGAAGAGACCCAAGACGCTGATCTCTCCAAAGGACATGGGCCCCAGCAGACGATGCTGCTCACGGATCACATTATAGGCAGCAATCTCCTTCTCTGTCTTCACTGCTCCACAGCCCCATGTCTTCTTAAAACTAAAGGCATCACAAGGGAAACAAAATCTTTGTGTCACCTCTGCACTCAATCACATTCTTGATGCGGTAAAAGTTTCTTGATGTCGATTCAAGTCTCTGTCACTATAATTAGGCTTTAACCATCACCAAACTCACTTGAATCCCACAAAGACAAACTGCAGCCAAAGCCAGGCCAGTGTAAGCATGAGGATCATGTTAGGGAAGGCGAAGCCGAACCAGGAGGCGAAGTTAATCACATCTCCATTTTGAGGAAAGAGTCTAAGGAAAACAACAAATGGGAATAAAATATTTTGATGAACAAGGTTAAAAAAATGGAATACTACTAAAGAACAAAACACTCACTGGCTCATCTGGCCCTTCAGCACCAGATTGGGACCAGTCCCTGTTAGCGTGGCAGTGCCTCCGATGCTGGCAGCATAACAAACACAAAGGGTCATCCCTTTACACATTCTCCGTCTTTCGGCTGCCTCCTTATGCCTTGTAGCCTCCACTGTGGCATCCAAGAAAGTCACCACCACTGGGCCTTCAGACAGAGACAGGAATGAGAGGATCTACAAGCAACATAGTTTTTTAATGCTGTGCATCATACTAAAATCTGTCTCTTAAAGATGATCACAGCTAACCTTGTCCCTCACTCTGTTTCTCTGTCTGTGAAGGCAGTTTGCTGTCCGTCTCTGATGTCTGGACCTGCTCCTCTGAGCTGAGGATCTGAGGTAGCTCTGCGTCACTGTTGTTGAGCTGTTCCAACACTGCTTGAACAATAGGCACCATCATGGCTGTGGTAGCTGTGTTACTGATCCACATGGACAAGAAGGCTGTCACACCCATGAAACCCAACATCAACCTGCCAGGAAGATTAAAAAAACAAAACATATACTGTTAGTGACCTTCGGTTGGAAGAGGGGGCCTTGAGTGTTTTACAACTATCAATAATAAAAAGAGGGAAAGAACTTAAAAACTTGAAAATAGTTTTCTTATCTATAGCTGTTTTTGAAATCATAGTTGATTAGATATGGTTCAGACATGAAGGTCATAAAATATGACAAGCCAAACAGAGAATCTGCTGTGGAGGCATGCAACTGAGCCACTCACAGTGCCGGGCGCACACCAACAAATAGCAGCACCCTCAGGGCGATGCGCTTGTGCAGATTCCAGTGTTCCACGGCTACTGCCACCATCAGCCCCCCCACAAACAACATGTTTGTGTCCTTTAGGTACTGCATGCACACCTGGAACAGAAGGGTCATAGTTCACACAGGGTAAGTGTGACTGATAAAGTTGAGAAAGTTTGATAGACTCCTGCTGTAATTTCACTTACGTCTTTTGACTGCATGATGCCAAACAAGGGGAAAAGGAGGGCTGGGAGCAGAGCTGTTATAGCCAGTGGTAGGACCTCTGTGCACCAGTACACCGCCATCAGGATTATCACATAGGCACATTCTGCCTCCTGCATGAAAACATGGAAAAACATACAGAAAAATGCACACAAGGACTTTCTTTTATGGTTCAAGGTCCCTTATGGAAAGGTGCCACATATGGTGTGAAAAAAATGCACAACAGCCTCAAGATTCAATAACTGTTATATAATTTTTTAATGGGATGTTATGACAGTTCAAAGGGCAAAGTGTACTTGTTAGTCTATTATTTCTGGTCACCTGATTGTACATTTGAAAGATGTAGATTATACTTCTAAGCTCTATAAATATCCCTCAAATTATTATCATATGACATTCATTTTTCATGATTTATTGCCCTGCAGCCTGTGTAATAAAGACTTTTGAAACCTTTAAAGAAAAAGCCTTGGTTACTTTAAATCAAAGCTTTTCAAAGAATCCCCTTTCTCTGGTTTTTGCAAGCAAGCAAAGAATCCTAAACTTAATCTTCTATCAGTCTGAGTCTTCTTCTCTCCAAAGAGCACCTCTGTTCATAGTAGGCACAGGCTACCTCTACCCTATGTCCTTGTTCATGGCTACTTTACATTGGAGTCTCTGCTTATCATAACATGCGTGTTGCCTGTGTGCATGTCCCTATGTCACATGTAGCGGTGGCAACGTGGACAGGACCCTTTGACTCTGTGTTCCCACGCTGGACATGACCCTTCATGTTAACAACAAGGAGTTAAAATAACAGAAATCCACCAGCCTCAGGCAACACTGGACAGTTCTCATGCATTTTTCTCCAAGGGCGCTGTGCAGTTGTGTGCCGCATCAACAGGTGCAATAGAGATCCAGCGCAAATAAGACTCATTTAAAAACGGCATTTTCTGGCAAAAAATTATCTTCCGGAGCACAGAATTTACGGATGAATTTAGTCAATTTATATATTAAAACTGCATGTACATGAAGTGATTTCCCCCCCTAATTAGACTAACTTAATCATAATTAAAGAAGTTCTGAGTGGTGCAGGATATATGTTGCAAAAAAAACCTAAAAGTCACCATTCAACACTTCAACTGTCTGGTGCTAAAATGACCAAGAGCAAAATTTCGCCACTCTGAAGGCAAAGTTTAATTCAAATGAATCTATTGTTTCATTCAAATCTGTTACATACCGGTGTCGCGATCACCAAAGGCAATGGAAGAAGGAGAAAAGGAGACGAGAAGAGAATAAGCTCATTCTTAACAGAGCGCAGATATTTGAAGAATGCCATCCTAAAGGAAAACGGAGAAAAGGAAGCTTTTGCACCATGGATCGCGCTTTTGAAGCTCAGTTCAGAGGGGGAGGAGGAGGGTGGGGGAGGAGGGGAGTCCCACAGCAAATAAAGGAGAGAGAGAGAGACTGAGAGAGAGAGAGAGAAAGCGAGAGAGAGAGAAAGAGAGGTACAAATCACAATGAAGAGAGAAAGGGTATATAGTTGTGAGCCATAGAAATATTCTATGGATTACAACAAGAAGAGCCGATTGATTGATTATTCTTAGAATCAACAAAAGTTCTTTCACATACTCCACAAACCTCCCAAATAAAAATTTCTGGTTCATGATGTTGTGCCATGTGTATGGCGTCCCACCAAGATTTTTATCAACTATTTATTATTTATGATAAGATAATAAATAGTTGAGTAACTTGATGTTTCACTTGCAGTTTCCAAGTCATATTGACAGTTGTTGATCAGCCGAAGACCTTAAAACAATAAGCTAAAACATCAGAGCAAATTTCCAAACAGGTGTCATTTGGATAAACTGACCACATATTGGGAATCTAAATGGTTACTTTCTCACCTGAAAAAATATTAAAACTTAATAAAGTGACATGTTAACAGTCCAGCAAAAATTACAACAGCGTTTAGCCTGGCCCATCTTCACCGTTTTTGCAGTCTGAAGAGACACAATGCATTGTAGGGTAGTTGAGTACGTCCAGTAAACCATGGATGTATATAAAACAAGTTCCCAGGAACAGCGACAGGCTTTGAAGCCAGTTTGACATAGTGGCCAAACCGTGTAATTACGTCACATGATGCTATTGAGATTTAGACTTACATTGTGAATAGACACCTGTAAATCAGTGGATACATTTTTTAAGCATCACAATCTCCTCGAAATGACTCATTTCACCATCAGAATTTGATCCTTTCGGTCCAATAACATTTGGAAAGTCTAGAAGAGCCTCACGATGGAATTGTTTTATCCCAATTCAAGTTAGCCACAAGGCTAAGCCTGAAGTAGCCAGCTTGGCCGACAGAAGTCGCTAGCGCGTTTGCTCTATGGGCCCCACAGATGCGGAAGAAGTCAAACTTTTTTGGCTTCATGCACCACTGAGCAGCTTTCACAGGAATGAATGAGGCCTCGAACGCCAAGAAGCGGAGCTAGCATTGACTAGCATTAAGCTAATTGCAAGTGCCAACAATGGAAAACTTAAAAGGTGAAGGTGAGTTCCTTCAACTTGAATGAAGGTATATGGAGAGATATGGAGATTATAGTTATCAAAGAAAAACAAAAAACATAAAAGAGATTCACTCTTATGCTGTGAAACATCAAACTAAGAAGGTTAGAGTTGACAAAAAAGAGAAAACACATCCCTGAAAAACCTCAAACAATGAAATATGGGTCACTGAGTTAAAAAAACACCATAATCACAGCTGTCATTGAGAAGATAAATGAAAGAGCAGACAAAACGATAAGGCTGTCCACTACAACACAGTTCAAATACACAGTCTAAAAAGGTCACTGGATTACTGTCATCAAGAAGTGGTGGACTTGAAAAAACCAAATGTGGCTCTAAAAGACAATTGTGAGCAGCCTCAGAAAAAAGACACTGAGATGAAACAAAAAGTCAATGAGATTACAGCCAACAACATAATGCCCGCTTATACAGAGTTCCTGAAAAAAAAGATAACATCAAAATCACAAGTCCAGGACATCTGTCGAGCAGCGCTAACTGTCACTTAGTCTGAGACGGTTGTAATGAGAAGGTAGTGGCTGCGGCCTGCAGGAAGGCGGAGTTGGACGTTGGTCCAGCCCCTCCCTGAAGGTCCAGCCCCGCCTGTGGATAGACCTACTTCATTCATTTGACCTTAGGAAGGAGGAAGTGATTCCCGCACATGGCAGATGAAAGCTGAAAGTCGCATTATGTTGATGAGCATCATTTAAATCTCATGAGTTTTAATGCAATGAACTGTTGACTAAATATTATGTTAGGATATATAGTTAGTGGTTAAAACATTTAACATGTGTGTGTGGTAGCTATCCTATTCGACGTTAGCTAACTAGCTAATGTTAGCTAACTAGCTAATGTTAGCTACATATCAGGGAATGTTGGCATTGGAGTTGGACCAAATTACTGGCAACAGAGCTGTAATGTTAATGGTAAAAAAGCAAACCCTCTATTAAGGAAAATTGATTTTAACTGTTGATTTATAAGCTAAATCAGCAGGGGTACTGAAATAACGTTCTTGCAGCTAAAGTCTCTCCAAGGTGGAGAGCTTGTTGTTTTCCACTGTTGTCTAAATAACTTTTCCCAATTCTTTTGTGTGATTATCAGATTATCCTCTGTTCCCACTTTATTTTAATTTTGAATATATTGTCTTAAATTGCTGAAGGCTCAAGTATAGGTCTTTCCTCATATGCTCTTGTAAATATTTGGAGTAGCTCATTTTCTCCTTTCCCATTTTTTTGCCGACATAATCTCTAATCTAAAGGTCCAATCTTTAAATCTTTTGACATCTTTAATAGGTGTAAATCCTGGGTCATGCAAACCACTTTAAAATTTCCACTGTCTTCCTCAAATGGAACTCTTTATCCACATCTAAAGTGAACTAATAATCCATGGGTTATCGTTATCTAGAAGCTGGTTGGATAGTTTGGGATCACAATCATTGCATTAACTGGTATTCCTTTCCCCATTGTTTGCTCAATTTCTTTCCATCTAGCTTTATACACCAGCCTATTAAAGGCCGCAGTTAGGCTGCCTTGTAATAGTCTTTCAGAACTGGAAGAGCTAACCCCCCCTTTCTTTGGTAGTGTGATGACACCTGCTGTTATTATGCAGCAGTGTCTTTGTATTTCCATGCCTTGCATCTCACTATTGGGCAGTATTTTGATTAGTGCCTCCTGTTGACACCTGGGCCTGGTGTTCCCAGACTATAAGAGCAAGGTCCTGTTACTCCTACCCTGTCCTTGGTTTTGCTGGTTTTGTTTCCCACTCCTTCTCCCTCTTCTCTCTTGCAGGCACAAGTCCAGTGGTGTGAAGACGGCAGCAGTTCCTCAGTTCTTCTCCTAAATGCACCTTACAACAGCCACACACTATCTCATCCCTTGTGCACACCTTACACTACTGATTCCACTGATATCCATACTCCATACCTTGTTTTTGTTAAATAAATCACTTTTCTCACATTAATCACATTGATCAAAGGACAGTCAAATAGCCTGGTATTGTAATTCACTGACAAAACAGTATACTGGCAGAAAAAACACTTAATATATCCGAATCAAAAGAGAAATAATTAAAACTGAAGCCCATAACATTAACCTATATTGGTGTTGAATTATCAAGGACACTTTCGTGTTTTGTGTTGAGAAATTATGAAATCATTAAAAGAAAACCTTAAAATGTGAGTTGATAGTGAGCAAAATACTTCTGGGCAGCGGGTCTGCCCACTGACTGATGCTCAAAGGGTCTTATAGCGCCGCGGTCGGGTTAATGTTGGAGTGGATGGACGCCCGGAGCTGTTGCTTTGAGCGTCTAATAATGACGCGGATGAGTTTACATTAGTTGAAAGCCCGGTGCGTCTCATACAGACGCTAAAGGGTGTCTTGTGCGTCAGTGTGAGACGCCGAGGGGCGTGACAAAGCGGCGGTATTTGACGCACTGGGAATGAGAACGGGTTGCTGCAATAGATATTGTCTACAAAATCGGTAAAACTAAAGACGGAGGATCCAACCTGTCAGTGCGACCAGTAATCATCAGGTTCCTGTCCAGAACAGCTAGAGACATGTTATGGAGAGGATCCAAGAAGAGCAACTACCTAAATAACAACAGGCTCCAATACAAAGAGGATTTCAGCTGACAGAGTCACAGTCGTCTATGGCCAGCTGTGGAGGCAGCAAGGAGGAGAGGAGACAAGGCCTGTACAGTAGGCTACTTCATGGGGAATAAGGCATTTATAAACGGGAAAGAAGGTAAAATAGACTGAGTGAAAAGCTGCAAAGTGAACGGAGATAAGTGTACTATTGTTCTCCTCGGTAAGCTGGACTATTCTGTTTAAGATCTGGCCTTTAACTTTAGGAAGTACTTAGTGTATTAATAAGGCAACCAACTATTCAACACTTCTGCAGTGATGCCTGCAATTGCCAGGAGAGTTTAAGAGTTTAGAGGAAGCAGTTCTCTACTTTTTTGTCTGTTCTTTAATGTCAATTTCTGTTCTATCTGTACATGCCAGCGGTATTAGAAACCAGTTACAGAGAAAATGTGTATTCTTATGTTGCCAAAGCAAAGGTGCTGATTTTTATTTTATCCAAGAAACTCATGCTTCAGAAGCAGATGTGTCATTCTGGATGAGTCAGTGGGGAAAAGATGTGTGGTTTTCCTATGGTAGTTAATAGGTCAGCAGGGGTGGCTACACAGAGAAAGTTTAAAGGTCATATTATCAATCACCTAACAGATACAAATGGTAGATGGATATTTGTTCTTGTAGATATTGACAACTCTCAGTTCACTATTATAAATATCTATGTTTCCAATAATAAACAAAACAATGCAAATATATTTTCAACAACAGAGAGTAAAATTAATCAACTGTTCCCATCGACATTCCCTTCAGCGTTTTATGGGGAGGAGATTTTAATACAGTGATGGATGAAAACATGGATAGATGGCCTCCCAAGGATAGAGTAATGAGTGAATAAGAAAATATATGTGGTAGGATGGACCTCATTGACATCTGGAGACACTTAAAGCGATGGTTACATATTTTGAGTAATAAGGATGGATCTCAGCATTCCTGTATAGACGTTTGGTTGGTCTCTTCAGATATTGAAGATAAGGTAGATTCAGTGCTAATACAACCCACAGTTTTCACAGATCATAAGGCTGTTACAATTAAGGTCAATATGGGATGAATTAGACATAACTTTGTTAGAGATTACTGGAAATTAAATAAAATACTATTACAAAATAACATTTAAGAATGAAACCCAAAAAATAATTGACAAATATTGGAGACAAGCAAATTCACTAAACAATTATGGAAAATGAAATTATGGAATTAATGAAATATGAAATTAGACATGTAGTTTTATCATTTGGGGAAAGGATTGCTAATGCAAACAGAGAGAGAGAATCCCAAATAATTGCAAAAATGATAAGACTATTGGAGAAAGTAAGCTTGCCTGGAGAAGGGCTGAGAGAACTGTCATATCTACAACTCGAATTGGATAAAGTATATGAGGAAAAGGCCATAGGTGCCTTTGTCAGGTCTAGGAGGAAGTGGTTTAGAAGGAATGAGACCTATCAGAAGTGAATGGTATCCCTGTGAAGAACATGCCTTGGCGTTGTCATTGATAAGAATGAAAAACTTTGCAGTAATTTAAACTTCAGCGCTATAATTGAACAAATAACAAAAAAGTTCAATATGTGGTTGATGAGAGATCTTTCATTGAATGGTAGAGTTTTGCTGTCTAAAGCTGAGGGAATATCCAGATCTGCCTATGGGTCCTTATCATTGGAAAGGCCTACTAAAATATATAAAAAATTAGATAAGATTTTATTTAAGTTCATTTGGAGGAACAAATGTCATTATTTAAGAAGAGATATCTTATACAACTTTAAAAGAAATGGTGGTATGGAGGTACTAAGTTTTGAAACGTTAAAGGTCCGGTAAATGACATTGAACTTCACTGGATGTCAGCAAACAACAATTTGCTATGAAAGAATATAGTCAAGAAATGGCGGCCTTAGCAGTGATTGAAATCACACTCCCTCTGTGTGTTGTTATCCGAGCATGTTAGTGCATGTGCGCATGCATGTTAGTGCATGTGCACATATATGTTAGTGCATGTGAGTCCCTCTGTGTCCTCCACGTCCGTCTCCAAGATGGCTGCCATGTCACAAACTTTCTCAAATTACAGCTAAACAGTACACTGAAATATGTAGGCGATGCAGTAACAGAATCTTGATCCATATTTGATCAGCTATGCCTAGTTTGACAGTTTGATCTGAGTTTTATGAGTTGTTGGCTTTCTTTTTTCTCAGCTTTATTGAGTAGACGACACATTTGTTTCGGTCTGAGATGTTGGTGCTATAGTGCGACATCTAGTGGCTGAATGTCATGTATTACAACTTTAAACAATACTTTCCAAGTGAACTAATTTGATTAAAGAAAAAGACAACATTTGGAATACCTTCCCTAAATATGTTTTTAATTTAAATGGTTAAGTTAAATTTCTGCTTAAATGTGATCACAAAATTGATAAATTACCTGTAAAGTTATCAAATTTTCATAAACAAGCTCTTCTGGCCTGGAAACTGATTTACAAATATTTTTTCACCAACTAATTACTACAATTGGAACAACAAGAATATTCAATATAGAAATTAATCACTATGTTATGAAAAATGGGTTGACAATGGTGTTGTATTGGTTAAACAACTTGTTAATGCTGATGGGCAGTTACTAAAGTATAATGAATTCCTCTGCAGTATGTAATGGTTTTTGATGCTTTGCCAAGGGGTGTGCTGCAACTTCTTCTAGAGGTTCAGTAATTTAGGTTTCAATTATGGATCCATTCAATAATGGTATATTCCTTCAAGAAGTTGACATTACCAAGAATAAATGCTCAAAGAAATACATCAGGAATTACATACAAGCTGTAACTCAGGAAGGTTCTTTTGGGCTTCGCTTTATGAAGAAATTAATTGGCAGAAAATTTGGCTGGCTGGGGACAAATTTTGTCTTAGTAGTAAAGAGGTTTCCTTTAAATGTTGCATCAGATATATCCAGCAAAAAAATATTAGAGAGGATTATACATAATATTGAATATTCTTGCAATTTATGTGGACTAGAAGAAGAAACAATCTGTCATTTGTTTTCACTGTACAGTATGTATACCAGAGTATTTTGGGTGGATGTTCAGCATGAATAGCAAGAAGGAAAAATGAGCAAACAAATCAATTTCAGGATAAAGACATTTTCACATATTTTGAAGGTATGAGAAGGAAAAAGATACTTTTTTTGTACAGTTAATTTTATTATTGGGAAAATTCCACAGTCACAAGAAGAAATTGGACATTTTTATCAAGAACTGCATCGATATGGCACCACAATAAGAGGCCTACAGAATAAGAAGGCAGTTAAAACTAGTTATGTTTTTGATCAATTTCTCATGGACCGATGATACATTATTTTGAATTTGTATTACTTTTTCTAATATTTTTGTTTGTTCGGTTTTTTTCTCGTCACTTTGTACCCCTGGTGTGGACAGTTTTCTGTGTACATACTGTTAACATACATGTGTTCTCTAAAATAAAGAATTTAAAAAAAACAGCACTGGATATAGCGTCATAGACGGGGCTCCATTCATTCCTTTGAAAGTCAGGCCAAAAAAGCCACTTCCGATTAGAAAGAAATTACCTGGATGAAAACATACTGCACATGCTCTATGGGCCCAACACCCATAAAGCATGCTCAATAGAGACTTTGCACGCCGGCTAACTTCCGGTTTAGCCCTCCAGCTAACTGATAGTGAAATGAGTCATTAAATAGGAGTTGTGTCGCTCAAAAAAATGTATCTACTGTTGTATAGCCGCTCCTTTTCCCATGATTGTGTGAAATGCTTTTTGGGCTCCTGTTGGACCTGGAACTTGTAATTCCTCTGTTTGGCCTCTATGTCAAATTGCCTTCAAAGCCTGATGCTGTTCCTGGGGGCTTGCAGTAAACCCATGCCGCCTACTCAGAAATTCTTGCTAATCTAATATATATCCGAGCATTTCTTGCATACACATACTATGCAGTTGGAATGCACTACATACTCAAATTGATGGTATTGGTATTGATTGCACACGATCATGTGATCAAATTCAAATTGTTTCATTTAACACAGTTGGTTAGATTTATGCACAAAAACCACTTGGTTAGGGTTAGGGAAAGATCATGGTTTGAGTTAAAACAGTAAAATGCGGTATAATGTCTGATTTAACGGCAGTAAAATGCCCAACGCGACACTGAAAATGCCCAGTTAAAATGTCCTGATGTGACGGTAAAAAATGTCCAGTTTAACGGCAATAAAATGCCCAACGCGAGGTTAATATCTAGTTAGTGTACTCGAAGAGTGCTCTCCTGCTGCTTCTGCAAATTTTTGCCATGGAAAACCAGTCCGGACCAACAGCCTGTGGATTACTGGCATGGATCCCATTCCGTGTCAATAGTCGGTAAATTATTGCCCTGTTTCCGTAACCGGTGCCAAAAATTAAGTGAAATTTTCAATGTTTTCGTATTGTATAAATAACCAGATACAATATCTTATGAAATATTATATTTGACAAGTGAATAGGTTTGTTATTGCTATTACTAGTATGATAAAGTCTATAGGCTACAATTTAACATCTACATATGTTTTGATGCTGCTATTTACCAACAGATGGAGCTATTTCCCCAATTATACATTCTGAACTCGTTCCTGTTCTTTTTCACAAAAAAAGTATCAAGTGATGTACATTTCAGATTGTCTATATTATATGATATATATATTACCAGTACTGAATTTATTTTTGCAAATTTCAGATAATCAAATAATATTTTACTTTTTTGACAAAGACCACAAGGTTAGCTTAATATATTCTTAATATACTCTTAAATTGAGAAATAAGAGGTATTGAGATTAAGGTTGTTTTGATGGGAAGTTCCTGCCTCCCTGAAAAGTTGAATTATATTAGAAAGTGGTCAAAAATTTAGTTTTTCTAAGGGGTGTTTTAAAAAACATAGAATTTCATGTTTGTTCTTATGCCATAAAAAATAAACTAAAACTAATGTTAAAGGGGCTTAAATGTAAATAAAGGATTGTTTAAAGAGATAATGAAGTTTGTAAGAGTAAGAGGACATGCCCAAGTCTACTATTAATTCTCAAATTTTCTGTCCAGGTAAGGTCAACTGAGGAAGCAAAGTACATTGAAAGTAAGCAGTTTCACACCGGTTTGACCCCTAAATACTGTAACTTTGCCTCTAAGTTATATGCTGGCTAGACTCAGGTGTCATTTATTCTGGCTACCAGGGCATAAAAACAATCAAAGATCTCTTTTGCAAGAGGCTCAAAGAAGAAAAACTGCTACATGTCTGTTACATTGACCAACCTCAGCATAAGGTGACGCTGTCCTGTAGGTCTGTGGGAAAGTCATCATTACACTGGGGCAATTTGGGCTGGACATGCAAACTCTTTGACCACCAGAGTGTCTGTGCATCTGAATTTGAATGTCAAGGCTCAATTGACCAGGCAGTTTCATCCAGACAGTGTATTGAGAACTTCAGAGAGAGGGACACAATAGTAGGGTTGCAGTCCTTCAACCTCTTATTACACCTAAAAATGCTAATTTTGCAAGTGAAGCGGTGCAAAGAACACATGAACTGTGGTCATACAGGCAGATGAGTCATCCTTCACTCAGTTTTTGAGTACGTGTGGCACATCCAACATGTGTTTAAAAGGGGAACGCTCCCTAAAGTGAAGGGTTCTGGGAACTTATCCTGGCAAGAGGTACTGTATATCCACTGGACACACTAAGTGTTTGTAAGCAGTGTTGGGGAAACTACTTTAAAACTGTAGTTTACCAAACTAGTAGCTACTTCACAATGAAAAGTAATAAAATTCCATCTTAACTACTCTCAAAAAATTTAGCTTTTCAAACTGAAACTACTTTCAAAAAGTAGTTCAACTACATTCAGCGGACATCATGGGAAATTATCACAATCTGAGTCTGGAATCTCATGTTACACAGAGATACAACTGAACTGACACTGAGTTAAGTGTAAGGGTGTTTGCTTTAGGGACTACAGTATATACAAGGCCTCTTAGACCTACAGAAGCCTCAGTTTAACTTAGTGGTAAGTTATTTTTAATCAGCGGATCATGTGCTTAGTAGTACATCTTCACATATTTCCAAATAAAGTTACAGTTAATCAAAATACTAAAAAATAACCAACCACTAAGTTAAACTAAAGCTTTTTTAGGCCTAGAAGGCCTTGTACATCATACGAGACTGAGCTACACTCTCTGCTTAAGAGGTCTCTTGAAGGAATATGTCGACATTTTGAGAAATATGCTTATTTGCTTTTTTTCCCCAAGAGCTTAAAAAAAAGATCAACTGCTGCTGCTAGCCATAGCTTCATATTTGTAACAAAGTAACACAGGAGCAACTTAGATGAACTGGCAGAGATCAAAGGAAATGATGGGCCGGTATAAGTCAGTGGCTGATGAGGGAACGAGTTGCAGGTGAGGAATGGGCAGAGTAGGCCAGGTAACTGCAGGACTGATGAGAAGTGGGAACAGGTATGTAGAAGAAAAGGAGGGAAATCCCGAGCATCTGGTAGACAGCTTGAGGATGGCAGGCCAGGATTGTAGGAAGAAAGAACATGGCCAGGGAGAGGAAATGCAGAGAGCTGGGGATGAGAGTGTGGCTGCAAAGAGGGACTGAGGAGTAGACTGTGACACACTGTCCTCTTTTGGCTCTCTTAGCTTTTGGCCTGACCCTTGTCCTGAGCTTAATTGGATACTCAAATTGCTAACTGAAACCATCTCTACACACAGTGCCAGGAGGGATTGATTGTATCAGACAGGCAACATATTGTCCTTATGTGTAACTGATAAAGATCAGGTGGGAGGCCAATACTTGCTTCAAAAGCCTCCTCATCCACAAAATACTCTAAGATGCAACAGGTGGACTAGACACAAAATGTACTTTTTGACCCGTGTGCTTTGAAGTTTTTCTTGAATCCCAAATGCAAACAGAAGGCCTAGTCTATAATGAGTTAATAGAAATGTGTTTCTGGGTTCACCAGAGGTCTTTGTGTGCACAGTCAGTCGCATGGAACCCCAACAAAGAGACTGGCTTGCAGGTTCAATTTCCTGCTGAAGCCTTACATGTATATATAGCCAGTAATAGAAGCTCTGATACATGAGGATGTGTTTCAGCTGGATAATGAGTGGGTGTCGGAGAGGCAGCAAAGGGAGAGAAAGGCACTGTAATTACATAAGCTTTTTTCCTTAGTGGGACCCAAGATCATAGTGCTCTACGCACCCAACCGCTTGTTAACCACTTTTAAACCGTCTAACGTTTTAATTGTCCAACAGAAGAACTGAGGTCAGACTTTTAATTGATCCTTTCATTTCCCCACTAGCTTTGCTGCAGTGTGACATGTTTTCCTCTGTTGCACGACACCACCAATATGTCTTTGGTGCTGTTTATTGCCATAGATTTGCTGTTTTATAATTAACTGTTTGGAGTGTCTGCCAATCTTATGTCTTGCCTGTAAAAAATCATTCTCATCATGGTGATAGAGACTTTTTGGGCTATAAGGGATCTCTTTGGAAATGTCTCCTTTGAGCTCACAGTGTTTATGACGCAAGGCAGACTGGACAATATAACTGCCTTGACCCTTGGCTCACGCAGTGTCTCGGCAAGAGGACAATGATACAGAGCTCTTGCCCACATACATTAGGTGTGGTCTTTCAGTCCAAGATTACTGTGGCTTCCCACACTGTGTTTATTGGATTATGACAGCTTTATGCATGAGACCAGAGGTCTTTAAGCAAGAAGCAGAGAAGCATGTGTGCACATTAAAACACAGGTTATAGTCATATGAAGTTGAGAGAGAGCCGACTGGTGATGAAAGTGGGATCATTTTGTTTTGGATGACAGTGGGGGATGACAATGCTATTTCAACAGCTAAGACTGAGCTTTCTTTCTGTCTGCTTTGTTAAAGCCTCTTCATTGTTTAAAAGCTTATACTAGGCCATAAGTGTAAACATTGCAAATCTTACTGTGGAATCAGTAGCCTAAATTGTAAACCAAGTGTTTTTGTCAATTTTAAAAATATTGTGTGCATGATTCAAGCTGACAAAGTATTTTAAAAGCATGCAGGCCATGACTATGCCATGTCTGGTTCATTATATGATGTGTTTTTCCAGTGTTGGTAAACCATTGTATGCAGAGGCAATGTAATAAAAAAAAGAAACATTAAAACTCACTTATGTGCAAAAGTCTTGTAATTAAAGAGAAAAAATATACATTGATCCTTAAATACAGCTTTATTGCAATTGGAGACAGAATTTATTGTTGCAGTGAGACACTGCACAATGTCAGCACATACTGTATTGACCAAAATATTGAAAATGGGTTTACAGTACAATAAGTCAGTATGTTTGTACAAGGCACATATTGGTTTCTTGTTCTATGACTATACATTTCAAAGTTCAGCTGATGCTGGAAGCACTGTATCCCCTCACATGTAGGCCAAAGCAGATCTAATTTCTCTGCTGTACTGTAAACATTAGCCCATTATCTTTAAAAGTGAAAATAGCTGACCCAACTAACAGACATTGTAACTTTGAATCTATTTTGATAGATTTGCAATTTTCAGTGTAAAAGTGGTGAATAAAATATTGAGGTGTTTTACTTACATAGAAGTAGCAAAAGCACAATGTAAAAATACTCAACTGCAAGTAAAAGTCTTGCACTGAATTAGTGAAAGTACAGAAATACATAATTGACATGAAAACGTATCAAAAGTAAAAGCACACTTGAGGCAGCAGGATCGCCCTTGTCAGTATCATATTATATGTAATGTTTTTATTGGATTATTATTAAAGTATTAACATGTAAGTGGCATTTTTATGTTGTATCTGGTTGAGGTGGGGCTTATTTTAACAGCTTTATATACTGTTGGGTAAATCACAAGTACCTAACATATACATGACTTGAGTGGTTTTATACTGCTTTAAAATTGGTAGTTAAAATCTCGCAGTCTGATTGGTTGATAGCCATGGTATAGGGAGCATATACTACAGCTATGTTTACTGTCCTTTAACAGTTCTATTTGTATTTATCACTCTACAGCTATACCGTTAAAATGTTGTCCACAAGCTGTAAGCAAGCAGGGATGACGCAGAGCCACACCAACCATTGTCTCCGCAGCACCATCATGCAAAAGCTTTCCGATGCAGGCCTTGAAATACAATCCAGAAAGTCCAGTTGGACACAAACGTGAGAGCTCTCTCCAAAACTATTGGCGACTGAAGCTCAGTGTCCAGAGAAGTCGGAGCAGCATCCTCGCCACACTAAGCAATGCAACTCCTAACAAAATGAGTAGGCCTGATGTTATTGCAAACACTTTGCAATATGAACACAGTAACACTTGACAGTTTTTCCATGGGTGTACAATTAATGGGAAAATTCAAATTAATGTGAATAAATAAACTGCATAGATCACTGACTGGCTTGAATGTTAGTTTAGCAGTTTATTAATGTTGTACAGCAACCGCAGGCAGCTGAGAACTACTTTCTTGTAAATGACTCTTGTAATGTAATTGTTATTTAATAAAACCATTTTTATTGGATTGTGTCTATAATTTCTATGCTGTAATATTTGGTAACTGTTTCATAAAAGCAATATCTCACTCCTGACGGTTGTATATTGTGATTATATCACAGCAAAGGACATTGTACACAGACGGTCCACCGTGCTGTCACTCTGACCAGAGGTCTTCATTTGGCACCTGTGGAGAGGGAGGGCACGGTGCCTCTCTTAAGGCAGAACCAGGCTCACACCCCGGTGACGTTGGCCCAGGCAGGGAAAGAGTCCAGGTCAAACATGGCCTTACCCCAGCTGTTGATGGCCAGTGTGATGCAAAGGATGCCAATGATGTTCATGATGATTCCTGTACTGGCCTGATGGAGAAGAGGAGTAGCAGTGATCTTGAAGCAGTATTTCAACATTTTGGCAAACTTTGCTTAAACTTATAGAGGGTTTTAAGGGCTAAAACTAAATATATAAATACATAAATAATGATATAATAAAATGCTTAAATAAATGAATAAATAAATAATTATATAATTTAATGCTTAATTGTCACCATAAATCAATAAATCACAAATGAAATGAGACATTACATATATAAATGTGTGTATTTATTTATTCATTCATATATATTTAAACATTTATATTGTTGCTTATTCATTTGTAAATTAATTAATCCATTTATTTATTTATTTATTTTTATTCATTTATTCACACATTTATTTATAGATTTTTCATTTTATTTATGTATTTATATATACTTTCATTTATCCATAGTGTAACTTGCTGCAGTGAAATAAATAAATCTGTCAACTTCATCCATGAAAAGTCAGGGGGTGGACTCCGTTCTGCAACTGGTGGTTGAACTTGAATCTACTGGTTTTGCCTAATTGAAGATGGCAGCACTCGGTGCGGATCTTAATGAAATCTTGCATGCTACAATGGTAGATATGTTGGCTGTAGCTGAACAGATGGAGGCAAATGCCAGTTGATATGCTTTTTTAGATCAGATTGAGGGCTTCACTGAATGAACTGGAATGATATCGGCCCTGACTGACACAGAAATGAATAAAGCTGTATTCACAATCCCAGATCCTGCTGGGTCTTTAACACTGTTCATTCACCAATCAGAGGCTTTAACCCGCCCCTGACTTTTGATGGATGAAGTTGACACATTTATTTATTTCGCTGCAGCAAGTATAGATAAATAATAAATAAATAAATAAAATTATAAATAGATAAATAAATGTGTGAATAAATTAATAAGTAAATAAATTAATGAATATACAAATGAATAAGTACATAAATGAATAAATAAATAAATAAAATAAACATTATATAAACATTTTTATATTTAATGTCTCATTTAATTTGTGATTTATTTATTGTGACAATTTAGCATTAAATGACATAATTATTTATTTAAGCAGTTAATATATAATTATATATTTATTAAGCATTAAATTATAAAAAAAATATTGATTTATTAATTTGTTTAAGAATTTAATTATATAATTATTTGATGTATTTAGTTTTGGCTCCTAAAACCCTCCATACAAACTAATTAACACCTCAAGGGCTGAAAAATGAAGGCAATGCTGAAATGCAAAAAACTGCAGTTCCTTGAGTGGCCATTTGAGGCTGGCTCCAAAAGTCAAATGCCAAACTCAAGACTTCAAAACGGGAATCCACAAACCAATGGGTGATATTTCGGTGGCTATCCATTATTTTTATACAGTCTACGGTTATATCTCATTTGTTTAATCAGTAAAAAAACAAAGTATAAAAACAACAAGTTGTGGTTTTATGAGGCAGTTTTTACACTTTTCTTTTTTGGTGCTAGTATGTGGATTTTGTAACCTTTGATAGAGCCAGGCTAGGTGTTTTTTTATGCTAAGCTAAGCTAAACTAAGCTAAACATTAGAGTGTTATCAATCTTCTCATTTAACACTCAGCAGCAAAAGGTGTATTTCTCAAAACTACTCCTTTAACAGTTACAGGTCACAACTACAAGTGACTATGACACATGAATTCAGCATGCTGTGTAATAGTGGCCCTAAAGTAACAGCTCTGCATGTTCAACATATAATTTACTGAATAAACACTTGAAGCCACTGCCATACTCACCATGTCAGCAACCCTGAGGTATCCGTAAGAAAAGACGATGGCATTTGGAGGCGTAGCAACGGGCAACATGAAGGCGAAAGAAGCACTCAGAGTACAAGGCACCATGACGTATAATGGATTGATTCCAATGGACTGGGACTGGAAGAATCACACAGAGAGCATCAGCAGTCTGAGACAGGGATGAACACACCCTTGATGACAAAATCCTCCACTCCTCCATCTGGCTGTTTTTCTGCAACCGTAATCACTGACTCATAAGTGAAATGTGTGCCAGTCTGTGCGGAGTGAAAACTCTCATTAAGTGGGTGTGATTAAGATGCAATTCCTGCAAGCTTGGGACTGAGTCATGATATCTAAAATAGAAAAGTACTACATATATGAATTTTATTTTGTTCAAAAGTGTTTTTAACTAACAATCTCATATTAAACAAGCAGAAGTCTTGTAGCATGTTATTTAGTACTAGTTATAATCTTAATCATTCACCTACTGAGTTAACTATAAATATAGTTTACTATAAATTTTACTGTTGGGTCTCCAGTTGATAAACTTGAGACTTCTGAATTTTCTTTTAGGCCCTATATTCATTTTATAAGAAATAAAATAAATGCTAGTCTCAGAATACTGTATCAGTCAATTAATTGTTTTACTCTCCAAATAAGAAAACTAATTGTCCAACAGCTTTTATTTCCCATTATTGATAATGGTGATATCATATAGATATCATAGAATGCCTCTGAAACACATCTTCAGCCTTTAAATGTAGTGTACAATAATATTTGGAGATTTTTCCCGCGGTGTCCTTACCGCATGCATCATTGTTTGATGTATGATATACTTAACTGGCTACGACTCCACTCTAGGAGACATTTTCATTGGTTGCTCTTTGTTTTCAAATGTATTTACTTTAACTATCCCTTATATTTAATTAAAAAACAACATTTTGTTCCATTCAGTTCATTATATTCACTCAGACACACTCAACATCCTTTTTTTATTGTGCCTAAAATATTTAAAGATACTGGGAGACTTTTAAATTTAAAGCACCATCAGCTTGGAATAATTTGCCTAACTCACTCAGATCAATTACTTCTTTCCATGACTTCAAGACTTTGTTGCTTGTCCACCTTAAATCTATTTTTTCTTCTTTCTGACTGTATGCATCTTCATTTTTGTTCATAAGTAGACTTTATACATTGACATAATGTTATTTGATCTATTAATCTAATTTATTTCTTGTTCATCTTTTGCACAGATGACTCATGTAACAGATGTAGCAGGTGGGGCTTGGGATGGTGGGAAATGTTGATGTTATTATGTTGATTGTAATAATTTTTATTTTCTGTGCCTGAGGACCCCCTCAAAAATGAGATGGTGCATCTCAAGGGGCTTATCCCTTACTGGAAATGTCAAAAATAAATAAATAAAATAAATACGTAACAATAATAGCAGACTACTAAGATGCAGAAAACACTCCTCTGGAATTTTCTTCTGAATTACATATCCCACAGCACAGTATCTTAAAAGTGCACAGTAATTTCTGGTTCTCAAAATAAACAAAGTTTGAAAATACTGGAACTTTATACTTAGTCTCATTTAAACTGTTGGCTGTACATCAGGTTACCACGATGTCAGTGTTTTCTGTTGTCTGATGTTTTTTGTTTAAATCAAATGCTAAAGATTCAACGATTGACAGAATGACACATGAAGTGACATGCCACAAGCCATGACTGCCACAAGTGTCATGTCCCCACTTTCAGCTGCATGTAACTGATCAGATGCTCTTTTCTGTCTCTCCATTCTCTTTCGGTCCCATTTTCAAATGAGAGTTGGACGCACTTGTGTGCCTATTTGCAATCACCCTTAATAAATATCTGTCTGTATACCTCAGCTTGGCACAGTCTTTCACAACCCAGCTCTGGTGTTCTCTTGAGTGCTTGACTAGCATGCACAGTAATGCCATTCTTCAGCGGCAATGGGGTGGGCAGCATTACATGGCGCTGTGCTGAACTGGTGTGTTTGGCAGGTTGCTGATGAGAGGAGGGGCCCGAGGAAGCAGACCAAACATATTCAGCCCGAATGACCAACTAGATGGGTAACCAAACAAGGGAAAATAGGCTGGCTCCCACTGGGAGTAGTTTCAATGCTGGACTCCAATTGGGGAAATCAGTTCAGAAGAAATTACACTAGAAAATTACACTTCACCTCACTGAACCACAGCTGCCAACCATGATTGTCTGTCACCTGCAGTCTGACATGCTGCTTCTTTCTTTCATCAAACACATTTCACTTTCTCTCTAAGAACTCTTACCATTGAGGCTAAGACCGGTAGGAAGAGCGTCGCAGTGGCTGCATTACTAGTGCACTCTGTGAAGGTAGCAATCAGCAGGCATAAGACAATAACAATTGCCCAGGGAGGGATGCTTTGTAGGGGAGTCATTTGATCTCCCATCCACTTCGAGAGTCCTGATTCCTAAAGAGATATTTATAACATAAACATATACAGGGTAAAACCTTTTCCTGGAAATGTCTGCAGTCTTTATCTGTACAGCTGAGTTAACATTTGCTCATTTACCATGATTACACAGTGTAACTCAGTGGTATTTAAAGCATAAAATTCATAATAGAATAATTTGAACTAGCATCGGTAGGAAATGTTTGGTTCGCATTAACAATAACTTAACAAAGCTCTGATTTGGTGTTAGGAGAGTAAACAGAAAACAGTGAAGCTAATATCAATAAAATTAAATTAAAAACAGTAACTTTGGATTACATATGCTCATCATTACATGTGAAACCCTTGTATATAGTATTTGAATTAAGTGCAGGAATGGCAGGCTCCACCACTAACATCTATAATATAGAGGGGTAGTTACAGAATGTAAATACATTTAATGACTATTGCAAAAAAAAAAAAAGATTTAAACACATCCAACCATGAGGCTACCACCATACCCATTCCCACTCCACAGACATTAGCATTCATACCACATTATGTGTAAGCTCTTAGCCCAGGCGTAATGTCCCATTAACATTATGACTGTCACTGCCACTTACTTCACTACCCTTGGCCAGGGCAAAACCTCCTCCAAGAAGAAGCACGATACCCCATGGTAACTTCTTCTGGGCAACTTTCCAGGTGAGTAGAGGTGGAGTTGGGCCAGCACTTTGATGAGGTGCTACAGATCCAATAAATTAAATATCAGTGTTAAATCATTGCACAGTCTACTCCTCTTAAAACTCTGATATAATTGTATAAAATTGAATATATTTTCATGCAGAATGATGGCTCACCTGTGTCAAGACCTTGAGTTCTCCATGAACAGAAATGTGGGGGTTTTGAGGGCAGAACAAAAAGGAGGACGGCAATGAAGACTGCCACAGTAGCATCTGTCACGTACCTAAGAGGTGAAGAGGTGAGGGAGTGAACATGCACACTTATATGAAAGTTTCTTCAAAGCAAATAATTCATAAGAGATTAATAGGTTAATTTGAGTGGAAATCAGATGTAGTTTTGTATACAAACTCTGCTCTGGAGTTGAAGATAACTGTTGCCCAGCCGTCCATAAAGCCTGGATCCCTTGTGAACCACAACACCACCAGCAGAGTGAAAAGACCCAAGACGCTGATCTCTCCAAAGGACATGGGCCCCAGCAGACGATGCTGCTCACGGATCACATTATAGGCAGCAATCTCCTTCTCTGTCTTCACTGCTCCACAGCCCCATGTCTTCTTAAAACTAAAGGCATCACAAGGGAAACAAAATCATTGTGGCACCTCTGCACTCAATCACACTCCTGATGTGGTAAAAGTTTCTCGGTATTGATTCAAGTCTCTGTCACTATAATTAGGCTTTAACCATCACCAAACTCACTTGAATCCCATAAAGACAAACTGCAGCCAAAGCCAGGCCAGTGTAAGCATGAGGATCATGTTAGGGAAGGCGAAGCCGAACCAGGAGGAGAAGTTAATCACATCTCCATTTTGAGGAAAGAGTCTAAGGAAAACAACAAATGGGAATAAAATATTTTGATGAACAAGGTTAAAAAAATGGAATACTACTAAAGAACAAAACACTCACTGGCTCATCTGGCCCTTCAGCACCAGATTGGGTAGTGTTCCTGTCAGTGTGGCAGTTCCTCCGATGCTGGCAGCATAACAAACACAAATGGTCATCCCTTTACACATTCTCCGTCTTTCGGCTGCCTCTTTATGCCTTGTAGCCTCCATTGCAGCATCCAAGAAAGTCACCACCACTGGGCCTTCAGACAGAGACAGGAATGAGAGGATCTACAAGCAACATAGTTTTTTAATGCTGTGCATCATACTAAAATCTGTCTCTTAAAGGTGGTCACGGCTCACCTTGTCCCTCACTCTGATTCTCTGTCTGTGAAGGCAGTTTGCTATCCGTCTCTGATGTCTGGACCTGCTCCTCTGAGCTGAGGATCTGAGGTAGCTCTGCGTCACTGTTGTTGAGCTGTTCCAACACTGCTTGAACAATAGGCACCATCATGGCTGCGGTAGCTGTGTTACTGATCCACATGGACAAGAAGGCTGTCACACCCATGAAACCCAACATCAACCTGCCAGGAAGATTAAAAAAAACAAAACATATACTGTTAGTGGCCTACGGTTGGAAGAGGGGGCCTTCTATCAATAACAAAAAGAGGGAAAGACTTTTATGACGGCAATGAAAAACTTGAAAATAGCTTTTTTATGTATAGCAAGTGTTTTTGAAATCATAGTTGATTAGATATGGTTCGGAAATGAAGGTCTTTAAAGATGACAAGCCAAACAGAGAATCTGCTGTGGAGGCATGCAACTGAGCCACTCACAGTGCCGGGCGCACACCAACAAAGAGCAGCACCCTCAGGGCGATGCGCTTGTGCAGATTCCATTGTTCCACAGCTACTGCCACCATCAGTCCCCCCACAAACAACATGTTTGTGTCCTTTAGGTACTGCATGCACACCTGGAACAGCAGGGTCATAGTTCACACAGGGTAAGACTGAATGTGTGACTGAAAGTTTTACACACTACTGCAGTAATTTCACTTACGGCTTTGGACTGCATGATGCCAAACAAGGGGAAAAGGAGGGCTGGGAGCAGAGCTGTTACAGCCAGTGGTAGGACCTCTGTGCACCAGTACACCGCCATCAGGATTATCACATAGGCACATTCTGCCTCCTGCATGAAAACATGGAAAAACATGCAGAAAAATGCACACAAGGACTTTCTTTTATGGTTCAAGGTCCCTTATGGAAAGGTGCCACATATGGTGTGAAAAAAATGCACAACATCCTCAAGATTCAATAACTGTTATATAATTTTTTAATGGGATGTTATGACAGTTCAAAGGGCAAAGTGTACTTGTTGTTCTATTATGATTATGATTTATTGCCCTGCAGTCTATGTAACACAGACTTTTAAAACTTTTATAGAGAAAGCCTTGGTCACTTTTGAATCAACACCTCAGATCCTGAGGCAGTCGGGCGCCCCCCCCCCCCCCCCAAGTTCTCAAAATTATGAAGTTGTCCCCCAATAGATTATTTCTAATAAATTATAAAACTGAAAATATATATTTAATAGAAGCCACTTCTGAAATGATTCACACATAAACACAACACCTTTTGAAGCGTTTGTTTGTGTCCCCCCATGTATCCTGCTCAGTAGTTTGAACTGTTACTAAGCTAAGTGGGAATTTGGGAGATGAAGCTGATGGTGTACTTCATCATGATGCTAGCGTGATACCTTTGCTTGCTATTGCACATCATAGGGTGCACCCAGCTTCTACTAAAGACAGGCCGCGTTTATATTGTAGTTATATAAATTTAAAAATTCAGATTCTGATGGTGAATGTTTAAAGTTGATGTGGAGGAGCCATATCGTACATGGTAACAATCATCTAGCTGACATGAATGTTTACTTGACTATTTAAATGTATGCAGCTCACATTAGCTAGATACTTTGAACTTATGCTAACGTTACCTCCAGTAGCCTACATTAACACCTATTGCTCATTACAGCATATATTAGCCTTACATTAGGGTTGAGGTAAAGTATATTGACTCCTTCTATAATTAACCTGGGTCCTGTGTGTGTGTGTGTGTGTGTGTGTGTGTGTGTGTGTGTGTGTATGAGAAAGCCAGGTTGGGCTTTACCAAAGCATGGCAGAGAAAAGGAAAAAGATGGACATAAGGACTCAAAACATCACTTTGTAAGTGGGAAGTCCCCTGTACTGGTTGATAAAATCTTAATAGAATATGAATGAAGGACTAATACAAATGTTCAATAATTTTGCCATTAGACAACAACAGTGTATGAGAGGTTCTGTCAGTTTGAGTAAAAAAGTTGCAGAAAAAGGGAAAATGGACATGGATGCCTACTTAAAAGAAAAAAAAAGCTTGACTGTTTTTGTTTTAGTCGGACATTACCTTTTAAGTGAAGCTGATAGTCTCACTGTGCTGCTTGAGTGTTGTTTTGAGTACCTGGATGTGTGGCTCTGTGAAATAGGTAAATATTGTATGTATTTTGATGGCCTAAAAGTGATTCATTAATATATATTTTAAGCTACTGTTAATGGCTGTGCCTGTTACAGCAGATAATTTTATATACGTTGGTGATGTTATTGATTCCCCTCCAGAAAATACTCTTGAGAAAATTCCATGTTTGTGATCCCCCCTAAGTTGTATCGAGATCTGCGCCCTTGACCCTATGACCCTGGTTCATGGCTGCTTTACATTGGAGTCTCTGCTTATCATAACATGCGTGTTGCCTGTGTGCATGTCTCTATGTCACATGTAGCGGTGGCAACATGGACAGAGCCCTTTGACTCTGTGTTCCCACGCTGGACATGACCCTTCATGTTAACAACAAGGAGTTAAAGTAACAATACACTGGAGAACCAGCACAAATCAGACTCATTTCATTCATTTCATTTGTCTTCCAGTGTACACAATTTGCGGATGAATTTAGTTGATTTATATATTAAAACTGCATGCACATGAAGTGAATGTTTTCCTAATTAGACTAACTTAATCATAATTAAAGAAGTTCTGATTGATGCAGGCTATATGTTGCAAAAAAACTAAAAATTACCATTCAACACTTCAACTGTCTTGTGCTAAAATCACCAGAGTTACAAAATTTCACCACTCTGATAGCAAAGTTTAGTTCAAATTAATCTATTATTTCATCCAAATCTGTTACGTACCGATGTCCCGATTACCAAAGGCAATGGAAGAAGGAGAAATGGAGACGAGAAGAGGATAAGCTCATTCTTAACAGAGTGCAGATATTTGAAGAATGTCATCCTGAAGGACTACGAAGAAAAGGAAGCTTTTGCACCATGGATCGCGCTTTTGAAGCGCAGTGAATAGGGGGGAGAAGGGGGGGGGGGGGGGTGGAAGAAATAAGGAAATAAAGGAGGGTTGAGAAACTTGATGTTTAACCTGCTGTTGCCAAGTAATATTAACATCTGTTGATCACCTGAAGACATTTCTTCATTAACTTCATTAGTGTATTTTTTTTTTTATCAGTAATGAGGATATACAATGCATACTGGGAGATTAGCTAACAATGTCTCCCCATTAAGCTGCATGTTGTTGCCTGAGCAAGAGCACCAACACTGAAATGTGTTGCAACTGAGTAGTTGCCATTCCAAGACTTTTGTGTATATCAGTCAGTGTATGTAGTAATTAGCTTACACGATTGTATAAGAATAAGAAACCCACAAAACACGAGTGACTTGAAATGATATTTTTCTGTATTTGGTGACTTTCTATGCCCTGTAACAATCAGCAATATTTCACTCTTACACCAGAGCAAAGTCTGACTTCCTCAAATGTAGTCTGATAAATTCTATATAAATGAATGACTTTACCAGCAGTCTTCTTCGTTTCGACATGGGCTGTCAATGTTGACATTCCTTAGTTACACAACTGTGTTTTAAGAATAAAGCTTCTTGCTGGATGAGATGTTTTTTTTACATACGTCCCTATGTTTTGCTGATGAATTAGTAATAGTCATACCACTAGTGTCATCCCAGCTTACAGTAACTCGAATATACTGAATTTTAAAAGAACAGATAAAACCAGGAAATATCACATGGATTAACAATTTCAGCCCAGTGTAGCAAACCCAGCAAACTGTTTTTCGTTATAGTGGCCATGCTCACAAGAATCTGGAAGTTACTGGAAACCTAGTTTGAGGTCAATGTTTTATGTACTAAATGTGAAGATTTTACCATATTTATGTAAGGGGAGGAGGAAAATAGTAAATGAATATACATGAATAAATAAAAAATCCTGAAGTCCAAATTTTTCATCTGCACCAACTATGAGCCTGAAACATAGACTGTAAAAAATATGGACGTAGCCACCATGACACCACCCATTGGTTTCTGAAGGGCAGTTTTGAAGCTCAAAGTGGGTGGCTCCGGCCAGCTTGGCAGTGCCTGACTCCAACTAACTCCCGGCTAATCCAAAATGGGAGGTGGAGCTGAAAAAAGAGTCGGAGCTGAGATGGGCAAAATGAAGCCTGGTTGCTGAAACAAGCTGCCTAGCAGCTAGCAACCTGTCATTCAAAGCGGCCACGTCCTTAATTATGCATAACTTTATGGCTTAATAAAATTTAAACGGGTGAGTTATAAAAAAAAATTCACCCGCCCATACAGTTGTCATGAATGGGAAAATTAGCTATAGAGAACAAAACCGTTTTTTGTACCAGGCTGTAAACATGTTTATTTCTGCTGTGAAGTTGGGTATTTTAATGTGGGCGTCTATGGGGACTGACTCACTTTTGGAGCCAGCCTCAAGTGGCCATTCGAGGAACTGCAGTTTTTGGCACTTCCACGTTGGCTTCATTTTTTAGCCCTGGAGGTTGCTGCTTGGTCTGAAAACATAAAATGATGAATAAATTGCCACATTATGGCGCTACCTGTACCAAAAACGAATTACTTCTTCCCTCAACTCATGACTCTACAATCCACCAAGTTTAGTTAAATCACTTGTAATAGATATCCTGCAAATTAATACGACAAACAGCTGAATGAAACTGAAAACAAAATGCCATTGGGATAGGTAATGATGCCTAGGAAACACCTTTTATCTCTCTGGATTCAGACAATGTTCCCATGTAGTTATAAAGTTTCCACCTTTAACAATTATTTTCATTCTGTCTTTGAAAAACAGTTGTAGCTTCTGCTTAAATTTGTGAGATTTACATGTTGTTAACAGTGTCAAAGGTCACCGTAGGCTATTTTCTCAGCCTATAGAGAACCACGTCACCCTTCTCGTGAATTTATAAGATGAGAATCACATTATTTTGAGCGATGAGACACAATGCAAGAGTACAAATGTGAACTGGAACATATTGTGTAGTATGCACCATTGTGTCCGCCACAGTTTTATAGGCTGTAAGTTCAGGACATTGGCAGTGAATTGAATACTTTAAACCAAAACCAACACTGTGCTTTGGGACATCATACACAGTTTGTCCTGCAGTCAACTACTAAGAGAAGAACACGATATGCTGAGCCAAGGAATGTCATGTTCTTTGGCTATAGCTTTCTGTAAAAAGTGCTGACCGTAATTATGCTGCATTGGTGGTATGCTGAGATGAAAGAAGCTTTTAATTTGTGTCCCTGTAATTGTGAGTCTACAACCCAGCATGGGTTTTCAACATTCATGCCCATAGACTAATTTTTACCTATTTTGAAGACATGCAAAATCTTACATAATCTGGACAGTCCATTCGTTGATCACTGCCTTGCGTTAAAAAGATTGGCCTATTGTGCATTCACTGTGCGAAAGCCAAAAGAAATCCTGACAGGAAAAGATGAATGCTTAACAAACATATTCAAAAAAATATATTTCTTTTGAATGTCATCCATATAATGTTAACAGCTACAACCTGCAGAGTACAACCCAATTTAAAACTTATCCTCATATATTATAGTCCCATATAAATCTCTTTATAAAACATACTTAAATTAGCATTCATTTAAATACAGTTCCTCCCAAATCACACATTTTGTGGTGTACCGCTTTCCTGTATCTGTAAATACTGCAGTTGACCAACTCTGTGCTTTTATTTATGGACATGTTTTATGTGGATACTTGTGTGACATAACTTTCTTGAAGTTTATATCAATATCGATGTGAAACTGTATAAATAAGACATTATTTATATAAAGCATTTTGTGTAAGACACTGTAGTCTAGTTTGACAGATGGGCCACAGAAAGACTTCAGTTTTCTATGATGAAGCCTGTTTTTACATATTTATGTCTAATAAAGTTTCTAAACCCAAATCACTACAAATTGCCAAATTTGGAATGAGTCTGAGAATAAGTAATCCAGTATCTTGAAGAAGCCAGGCATGCATATTACACGAGATGATATACGAATACAAACGTTCTACAAGTCAAACAGTGACTACATTTGGCAACAAGCCATCAGTTGTACCCACATGAAAGCAACATGTTGAATCATAATACCACAGAGGTGAACAGAGTACTTGATGACGTTATACTCAAAAAGCATGGTACAACATTTAAGGCAATAAACGGAGACTAAATCAAATGGGGAAGAACATCAAATCACTGCATATAGCCTATGTCTTATTTACAGGATCAATACTACATGACCAGATCACCATATACACACCTAATGCCACCTTGTGGAGACTATTCTCACTAAAAAAGACTGATCACTGATACTGCACTGTAGCACGGGGTGTTAAATAATAAATAGTTGTGGAACTTGTTGTTTAACCTTGAATTGCCAAGTCATATTGACAGTTGTTGATCAGCTGAAGACATTTCTTCATTAACTTCATTAGTGTATTTTTCTATCAATAATGAGGATTTGGTGTCTGAGAACATTTTCAGTGAAAAGAAACTATATGAGCAGTAGTGAGTGTATTCATGATTGTCAATCCTCCTTTGAATGAGACAAGATGAAAACTTATAGCCATAATATCTAACCAGACTACGTCATGAAGGTCTGTGATGCACCATGATATGAGCTAATGTTTAACCTAAAAACTAAAAAATATGCGGATGTGTGTCAAGGTGGGGTGCACAGTCAGTGAAAACCTCCTCCTCTCTTCTTCTCCCACATGGTTTCCAATAAGGTGGGGTGCACAGTCAGTGAAAACCTCCTCCTCTCTTCTTCTCCCACATGGTTTCCAACAAGGTGGGGTGCACAGTCAGTGAAAACCTCCTCCTCTCTTCTTCTCCCACATGGTTTTTGACAGAACAACCAATGCAGGAGTGTTGCGCATAAAGGTCACATATACAATATTCATTTGAAGCATTGCTGCTCCAACTTATTTTTTTGGTGAAGCAGAAATTGATCTTTGAACTGAAGTATTCTTCATTACAGATAGCAGTAGGGCAGTAGGCAGGATTTTAAAAATGCTGAAGTTATGAGTCTAAATTCCCATAGTGCAACCTCACCCATTTAGCCATCAAAAATATAATTTTCTGCAAAACACCCCACATGCCACATGGCCAGGTTAATTCTGGTGAGGAAATACTACATCTCTCTTTAATTTGATTATTTTTGCCTAAATATGGTCAAATTTAAGGATAGTTTGTTTGAAAATGTCAGAATCATCCTTCAAAACCCACTATGAGTATTTTATTAGTAAATACAGAATGTGAACCCTGTGGTGATAATAGTATTTATGGCCCTGTGGATAACCTACAACTATTATCCACCATGTAATGTTAACAGAAATACAATGCATACTGGGAGATAAGCTAATAATGTCTCCCCATTAAGCTGCATGTTGTTGCCCGAGAAAGAGCACCTACATTGAAATGTGTTGCAACTGAGTAGTTGCCATTCCAAGGCTTGTGTGTAATTTCTGCCTCTAATTGCTTGTATTTTGTGCCCAATTAAGTACATTTAGTTTCCCATTCATTTCAGTAAATGATTTCCCTTTTGTCTCCTACTGTATATGTTTCTGCTGACCTATTTGCATAAGAATACTTCAACACCTCTCAAAAGCCTGAATCTCCCAGGATACAAAAACCATCACTGTGCGTTTGTCAAACTCAATTATATCAAAGAACAGGTCACTAAACTGGAAATGGGATTTTCACAATGCACTTTAATAGCTTCAAAATACTGTGATAGATTGGAAATTGATGGAACTAATTTTGACATGTGGACAAAATCGTCACCACTTACTCAAAAATATTGTGTTTCAGCAGATTAGATTGATTGTGTATTGGTTGATTGGGTACTTGTGTATATCAGTCAGTGTATGTAGTAATTAGTTTACATGATTGTTTAAAAATTCTATAAGAAACCCACAAAGCACATGAGTGACTTGAAATGATGTTTGTCTGTATTAAGTAACTTTCTATGTCCTGTAACAATCAGCAGTATTTCACTCTTACACCGGAAGTCTGACTTCCTCAACATGGAGACTTAGTAGGAGTCTCCATGTTTCAACATATGCAGCCAATGTTACACAACTGTGTATGACAAATAAAACTTCTTGTTGGTTAAGATGTTTTTTTATGTAAGTTCTTAAGTATTTCTGGTGAAATAGTAAAATCATTTTTCATACCACCAGTGCCATCCCAGCTTACAGTAACTCAGATATACTGAATTTTAAAAGAATTACTAAATCCAGGAAATATTGTGCTTTTCAGGATTAACAATTTCAGCACGGTGAGTAACCTCAGTAAACACAGCAAACACTTTTTTGTCATTTTGGCCATGCCTACAAGAATCTAGAAGTTATTGGAAACCTAGTTTGAGGTCATCTAAATGTTTTATGTAACAAATGTGATGATTTAACTATATTTATGGAATAGGAGGAGGAAATTTGTTTTTCAAAAAAAAATCCTGAAACCCAAATTTTACACCTATGAGTCTGAAAACATAAAGTGATGAATAAATTACCACATGATGGCGCTACTGGTACCAAAAATGAATTACTTCTTCCCTTGATTCATGACTTTACAATCCACCAAAAAACAAAGAGCCGAATGAAACTGAAATAACGATAATAATGGAAACACCTTTTATCTCTGGATTAAGGCAATGTACTTATAAAGTTTTCACCTTAAAGTTTTCATTCTGTCTTGGAAAAACAGTTGTAGCTTCTGCTTAAATTTGTGAGATTTACATGTTGTAAGCGGTGTCAAAGGTCACCGTAGGCTATTTTCTCAGCCTACAGAGAACCATGTGTCCCTTCTCGTGAATTTATAAGATGAGAGGAGAATCACATTATTTTGAGCGATGAGACACAATGCAAGAGTACAAATGTGAACTGGAACATATTGTGTAGTATGCACCATTGTGTCCACCACATTTTTATAGGCTGTAAGTTCAGGACATTGGCAGTGAAATGAATACTTTAAACCAAAACCAACACTGTGCTTCGGGACATCATACACAGTTTGTCCTGCAGTCAACAACTTAGAGAAGAACACAATATGCTGAGCCAAGGAATGTCATGTTCTTTGGCTATAGCTTTCTCTAAAGAGTGCTGGCTGACAGTAATTATGCTGCATTGGTGGTATGCTGAGATGAGAGAAGCTTTTAATTTGTGTCCCTGTAATTGTGAGTCTACAACCCAGCATGGGTTTTCAACATTCATCTTCATAGACTAAGTTTTACCTATTTTGAAGACATGCAAAATCTTACATAATCTGAACAGTCCATTTGTTGATCTAAGACAATAATTGCACCAATTCTGCCACCATACTAAATGCCAGTCTTGTTTGGTATTTTTCATTTCCTTGAGTTAAAACCATTGGCCTATTGTGCATTCACTGTGCAAAAGCTAAAAGAAACCCTGACAGGAAAAGATGAATGCTTAGCAAACATATTCAAAAAAACATATTTCTTTTTTAATGTCATCCATATAATATCAACAACTACCACCTGCAGAGTACAACCCAACTTAAAGCTTATCATCATATATTATAGTCCCACATAAATCTCTTTATAAAACACAGTTAAATTAGCATTCATTTAAATCCAGTTCCTCCCAAATCACGTATTTTGTGGTGTACCGCTGACGCTTTTCCTGTATCTTAAATACTGTGGTTGACAGGCTCTATGCTTTGATTTATGGACATGTATTATGTGGATACTTTTGTGACATATAACTTTCCTTAAGTTTATATCAAATATCAATAGAAAACTTTCTGTTTAAATAAGACATTATTTATATATAGCATTTTGTGTAAGACACTGTAGTCTAGTTTGACAAATGAGCCACAGAAAGACTTCAGTTTTCTATGATGAAGCCTGTTTTCACATAATTACGTCTAATAAACTTTCTAAATTAAATAACTACATATTGCCAAATTTGTATAAGTGAAACAGTGATTACATTTGGCTAGAAGCCATCAGTAGTGCCCACATGACAACAATATATTGAATCAGAATACCAAAGAGGTGAACAGAGTACTTGATGAAATTATTCTCAAAAAGCAAGCTACAGCATTTAAGGCAATAGAGACCAAATCAAAAGGAGAAGAACATTAAATCACTGCCTGTGTTTTACTTACAGGATCACTGCTACATAACCAGTTTGTGATATACACACATAATGCCACCTTGTGGAGAGTATTCTCACTACATCTCATTCACTAGTATTAGCAGTGCTTACTGTATTTACTGAACATAGCAGAGATTTACAGTGCACTTGACTTATAGGTAGATCTGTAATGTTCTGGTTCCTAAATTGCAGTGATGGAATGTAACTTTTTTTTTCTTACTAAAGCATTGGATTTACAGGTTCAAGGTACTTCTTGATTATTTATATTTCTACTCTACTACATTCAACTGTTGTACTTTTGAGTCAACTGCATTTATTTGACAGCTGCAGATTAAGATTTTACATGCAAAACAAATGATTATTTCAGAAAATATGATGCATCGTTATAGATGAAAGTAACTACCCGATATTGTGTAGAGAAGTTCAAATGAGCTCCACCTTGAGTGGCTACATTAAGATTAAAACATTAAAATGCTAGTTATTACACAGATACATATATATGTATACATACACATATAAACACATTAATGCATCAGTATTAATATAATGAATGTAACATATAATATAATATTCACAGGGGGCATTTTCCTGCAAAATTCGCATTTACTTTTGATAATTTGAGTATATTTTGCATATGCTTATTTGCTTTGATTCAAGTAAGATTTTGCAAGACTTTTGCCAGCAAAATGTGAAATAATGACTATTCGCCAGATCATGAGCAATGACATACAGTAGTTTTTTAATGTCTCTTTGTGTATCTCTATTTTTAAACTGTGGCTGTCAATACGTAGTACGGTTGACTATCTACTGCTGTATCTAGTAACCACAAAAACCCTTTCTAGTGGTTAATTCAGTGTTATTTGCAGGTTATTGGGGAAGCAACCTTGTCTTACAGTCTTACAGCTGCAGGGCAGCAGATCACATGAGATGGGGCTGGTGTTGTGTCACGTGAGATGTCGCTTCTAAAACATGGCTCCAACTAGCACTGAACAAAACATCCTGGGCTGACTGACTGTCGTCTGTCTGCTGACACGCATCTGTAAACCTCGGAAATGGAGCGAGTACACGTCGCATCGCAGTATGTCCTCAATTTTTATGGTTAATATTGTACAAAGGTCATAATGCTTGAAACCGGCTGTGCACCGTTAGCATAACAGCTAGCTAGCTGTCAACTGCTACAAGTGGTGAGAGGTGAGCTAAACATGAATTATAAAGTGCTGCTGTTGATGGCTGTTGTTCTGTAATTACAGTGGAGTTACATGTAATCAGTAATTATCAGTGTGTCAGTGATGGCAGTAGCTGCAAGGGGGCTTTTTGCATGCTTTAGTTAGGTGTTGTAATGTCAGCCAGTTTAGCTAACTGTTAGCGTTAAGTTGACGTTACTTCCCCAATAGTCAGAAAACCTCTTAAAGCGTCCTCCTCACTGTCACTATTATACATTTATATCGTGAAAGAGGCTTTCAATAGCTAAATTAGATGCATGTACTTTTTGTTTGAAGCTTACAGTATTTATAGTTTTGCTTTAGGTTTCATGTTTCTGGGGATTGTATCCCTGACAGCCAGCTAACGTTAGCTTCCTAACCAGACGAAATCTATTCAAACTTCTAACCACTGACCGTTTTGGGTCTTTGTGGTAAAAAACAAATAAGTCACGTACGTTTTCAGTTTAGTATGAAGTACTGAGTAGATGACGTGTTCATTTGTATGTAAGTCTCAGGTAAAGTTATATAAACCTGCCGGCTTTTTGCAACGAGAGATGTGAGATGGGGAAGAGACAGCTCAGTCATGTGAGCTGGGCTCAAACTTCAGGGACCTGGAGAGGAAGAAGTAGTCATGTGCATTTACCAATATCACATCACTCTTTCATTACAGCAACTTACTCTTCTTTTCTGTAGAAAATAATTGTCTCATTAGAGCAGTTTTGTTTCTAAAACATTACAAAAGAGGTTGTTATCCACTTCTGCTTTCCAATGATTTTCTCAGAGGGACAGGCTGGAGAAGAGATTAAGTCTGACCTCGGTGTTCAGGATTCCTTCCTCCATGGATGTGTGAAAGTCATCTTCAGTGGAAGACGGCAAGGTGAATGCAACTAGACGGTGTGCACCTCTGAACAAACATAGGATACTCACCATGGATTGGCTGATGCGTGCAGTAGAGAAAGACTTGGGGGTTGACCGACGGCAACAAGGTCCAGGACCCCGTCCCCGGGAGCTTGTAGCCCTTGTTCCTACGCGCTGGTTGATGGGCCTCAGGGACAGGAGGGTGATGCGCTGCGCCCGCTTTGACAGCATCAGTGAAGCAGAAATCCGCACATACCTTCAATGTTCCCAAGCAAAGTTGCCTCCTGGCTGGACACGAGTGTGCATACAGGGCCTGAGGAAAAGCAAGCTTAGCTACAGATTGGCCAGAGACCCATGCCATCAACAAATGGAATTAACATCCAAGGATTCGTATAACAAAACCATGCAGCATGTGTCACAACACAATGTCAGGTACTGTACATACTTTAATTTCTGGCTGCAAAATATGGCTCTTCTAGTTATCTTACATTTGTTGTAGAGCTTTGTTTGAAGTCATCCCAGAGAGTTACTATATAATTATTTATATTTAAGGTGTTCTGTGTTGCTATTGAGGTACCTGGGGGAAAATAACCACAAAGTTTCTGTTAGTTTTTACATCAAAATTAGCTTTATTCAATCACATCCCTACCTGCTAGAGTTAGGGAAGTGTTTCTCATTCACTCTCAGTAGGGTTGCATAATCATGTACTCTTAATAACATTTGGATTCTAACTCTTGCTTGTCAAAGGTTTCTATATTCAAAAATTCAAACTGATTGCTTTGTTAGAAACTTTAATGTCTTTTTTACGTGTTAGATATATGTATGAGTTTAAAATACCCAAAATAGAGAAAAACAGATGCAGTTATTGGGTAAAATTTGGTTGAAATAGTGATGTATCAGCTTTTTGTCATTTTCTATTTTTTCAGGAATCTGTGGCGTGAAGCTCATTACAAACTTGTGCAGCCATATGCAGGAGCCAATGAGCAGATGCATGTCGCAGCTGTAGATGCAGTGCGTCATGCGCTACAGAAGCTCTTCAATTCCACATTCATCTCATCTGACCGAGTGTCACCATCCCTTTCTCCAGCCAGAGAGAAGGAGAAAGAAAACTACTTGCCAACCAGTTCATCTTGCTTTTCCAAGTCTCATTCAGACCATCTATGTCCTAATGTTCTCTCTGCAGAGTGTCTGCTAGAGACAGCAGAGATGCTCTACGTGGTTCTACCTTACACGCAGTATTCACTCCATGATATTGTCTCCTTCAGCCCAGCCAAGCTCGCTAACAGCCATGCCAAAGTGTTGTTCATTCTCTACCAGTTACTAACAGCCCTAGAGGCATGTCACGCAGCAGGTCTGTCTTGTGGAGAGCTCTCCCTGCTGGACATAGCAGTAGATGAGCAGCTCTGCAGCCGTCTCAAGCTCAACCTAGCCCATTACGAGGAACTGGGGACAGAAGGGGATGCAAACAATGACGTTACTGGCAGACAAGTGCCAAAAAGTGTCCTGCCAAGGGAAAATGCATGTGTGAGCCAAGAGAACAAAAGACTTTGCAAAGACTGCTTTGATGAGCTCAAGACATTGGTCCTGGACTGGGTCCATGGACGAGTCAGTAATTTTCGCTACTTGATGGAACTCAACAGGTTAGCAGGGAGACGAGAGGGAGACCCTAATTACCACCCAGTGCTGCCATGGGTGGTGGATTTCACTGTGCCATTTGGAAAATTCCGGGACCTCAGGAGGTCAAAGTTCAGGCTCAACAAGGGGGATAAACAGCTGGACTTCACATATGAGATGACCAAAGAGGCTTTGGCAGCTGCAGTGGGCAATGGGGTAGGAGGAGGCGGCGTAGGTGGAGATCTCAGTGGCTCTGTAGGTGCCGGCGGTGCTGGACAGTCTGACCACCTTCATGTACCTCATCACATATCTGATGTGCTCTCAGACATTACATACTATGTCTACAAAGCCCGGCAGACACCCAAGTCAGTGTTGTGCAGCCATGTTAGATCCCAGTGGGAGCCTAATGAGTACCCAGCCAGTATGGAGCGCATGCAGAGCTGGACTCCTGATGAGTGCATACCTGAGTTCTACACAGATCCCTCCATTTTCCGCTCAATCCACCCTGACATGCCAGACCTGGATGTGCCTTCCTGGTGCAAGTCTTGTGAAGAGTTTATTGAGGTCCATCGGCGCCTTCTGGAGAGCAGAGAGGTGTCCCAGCATTTGCATCACTGGATAGACCTCACATTCGGCTATAAGCTGTCAGGTAAAGAAGCTGTCAAGGCCAAGAATGTGTGCCTGCACCTAGTGGACAACCACACCAATCTGTCTACCTATGGAGTGGTTCAGCTGTTTGACCAGCCTCACCCACCTCGCTTATCACCTTCCCAGTATGCCCCAGCAGAACCTCCTCTCCTCGGTCTTGCTGCTCTTAATGTGCCTTCTCTACATATCCCACAAGTTGACACAGTGGCTGACACTGTGGATGGAATGGTGCCAGAGTCTACAGGGTGCGAATCCAGTGGCTGGACCATGGTAGACAGAGATGAAGAGCTTGAACAAGGTACAGAGGCTCTGGACTCATTAGCATCCACTGGCTCATCCAGTTCTGTGTCCTGCTCTGTGCCACTGCCAAACATGAGTACGGCGGGAGGAAAGATGGGAGGAGACCACACAGCACTTATTGTGTCCCAGTCCCCAAGTTCATTCCCTGGTGATTTCACAAGCGGCTTGGGTCCTGGTTTACGCAGTTCCATGTTACAGAGAGGTGGGCCATTGAGCAAAAAACATGGGGAGGGGAGTGTGACCACCACCAATACAGAGGAAATCAAGATCATCCTCCCTGAAGGCTTCAACCCATTGCAGCCTTTGGAAGAACTGGAGAAGTTGAACAATTTTCTGGTTAAGAGTCTGCACGCAGAAGTATGGCATCCTCCAGGATCTAGTGAATGCACGAGAGAGGGTGCGATGATTGAGTCTCTACCCTCTCTTACGCAGCTGTACCAAAGAGATATGCAGGCTCTTGGTGTTCTCATTGCTGAGATATTCTACTCCTCCAAACTGAGAGGACTGAAACCAGGCGCCCCCCTCAGACAGCGTTTCCAAGCTGTTATGAAGCTATGCTCTGCCAGCCTCCGTGATGTGCCACTGTCTTTACATCATGCTCTTGAGACGCTGCTGCTAATAGAGAAGCACTCTGGAATAGCACATAGAGAAGTACCAGATTGCCCATGTCCACTCCTTTTCAAGTACGACCCCATCTGTGATGGCCTCCCTCCCCCAAACCCCTGCCAATTATTGAACTCAATCATCACCCCTTTACCTTTCCCTTCCTATTTTCCAGCACTTCATCGTTTTATCTTTTCCTACCATGCCAAGATGGAGACTACATGTAGCATTCAAGGAAGAGATGTGGTCTTTCACCTGTGGCAGCAGTTGGAGACACTTTTGCGAGGTAACATCACAGCTGAGGGTCTTGAGATTCTCTTGCCGTTCATTCTAGCCCTCATGCTTGAGGAATCCACTGCTGTGTATGCTGCTTGGTACCTATTTGAGCCCATCTCTAGAGTGCTGGGTCCCAGAAATGCAAGCAAATACCTGTTGAAGCCACTAATCAATGTATATGAAAATCCTCACTGCCTACGAGGACGTTTCTATCTCTACACCGATTGTTTCATTCTGCAGCTGATTGTGAGGCTCGGCCTGCAGGCCTTTCTGTCCAGTTTACTCCCCCATGTGCTACAGGTCATCACTGGCTTTGAAAGCTGCATCTCAGGCTCTGGCGGGGAAGCTTGTAAAGGGATGAGGAGTGGCACCTGTAACCTAGGAGAGGAAGAAGAAGAAGACTTTCAGTGTGGTGAGGTGCGGCCATCATCAGGGTCTGTTAGCAGAGACATGGGAGGTAGCAGTGGAGCTAGTGGGGGAGTTGGGGTGGTGGGAGACACAGGGCTGGTTGACTACTCCTCTGGAATCAGTCTCAGTGACCAGGTGTTCCTCACAGAGGCAGAGGATTTTCAGAATGGCTTCTATGTCAACAGTGGAGCAGGAAAACAGCAGAGCCAGAACTCTGTAGCCAAGGATCAAGACCAAGAGTCTCTGAGTGTGGGGAAGCTAAGCGACAAAAGCAGCACAAGTGAACTCTCACTGGGCGATGGAGACTCAATGCGGGATCGAGCCAGTCTTAAATCAGCTGACAGCACCCAGGATCTGAAACAGGCCAGTGAGGGAGAGGAGGGAGGAGAGCTGGAGGAAGAGGAGGTGACTGAGGGTAAAGAAGGAACAGATGACCCCACTGTGCCAAACCCAGAGCTCACTCTTTCTGGTTGCACAGAAGCTTCAGGAGCCACTGTTGCCACTCTAGAGGGAGAATTTGTGAATGGAATGGCACTGGAAGAGACGGAGAAAGGCCTTGTGGGAGAGCAAGAGGAGGAAGATGACCATGATCCATCAGAGGAATCTGAGGAGAAAGAGCAGAAGATTCTTCTAGGTGAGTAAATGATGGTTTATTTAAAGCATTTGTTTGTTTTGCCTGATAGTATATAATGTTTTTAACTATGTCTCCACACACAGATACAGTCTGCAAAACAGTTCGATGGCTATCTGCAAAGCTTGGACCAACAGTGACATCTCGATACGTGGCCAGAAATTTGCTGCGATTGCTCACTAATTGTTACATTGGTACGTAAATTAACATAAAAATTGAATCATCCCAATTATATATTAACATAGTATTCCAACACTTTAGATGTTTGGCAGTATTCTTGAAACCATGCAATATTTTCCAAACTATTTCACATATTAACTGTTTATGTTTTTGTCAACACTTCCATTCTCTCTTTTTCCACCTGAAGGGATTGAGAACCACCAGTTTGTGGCCACTGCATCTGAAGAGAGCAGTCTGGAGGGTGTGGGAATGGGCAGCGTGTATGAGAAGAAACCAGTGGTGGGTGACCAGACAGCAGGGCCTGTACTGGACTGTCTCATCTACATAGCCCAACTTTATGGAGAACCTGTGCTCACCTACCAGTATCTGCCTTACATAGGATATCTGGTAAGACCTGGTAACCATACAAAATAGAATGTACACTTGGGGGAAAGGAATTGTCTTAACTACTACTGTGCTTGTTTATGAATATTACAAAAAATGCCTTTGTTTTTCCACTTTTTTCAAATGTGTATGTTTCCAGGTGTCTCCACCTTCTTCACAGCGTCTCAACACACGGAAGGAGGCAAGTCTGCTTGGAGCTGTTGCGCTTACGCAGAAGATCATTGTCTTTCTCTCTGATACCACTCTGATGGACATGCTTATGAAGATTAACCAAGATGTGCTTCTGCCACTACTGGATCTGCTCACCACCCCCCGTATGGGGTAAATAACATTCAGCCACACACCACACATATTTATATTGACGCAAAACTCATGGCAGTGCCTAAGGGTTCTATAAAAATGTGAAATGTTGGAATTCGTTTTGTGCTTTTCACATTTGGAGCTGTCCATATTTCCTTGTCCATATTTTTGTGTTAAAGAAAAATGCAATTCCTTTTTTTCATTTTTGGGTTGAAATAAAATATATCAGAAAACCTGGTGCAATAGATCTGTCATTCATCCTCTGCTTGGTTTTGCCCCTTCTGCTGTGCTCAGGTTCCCCAGCGGGGTGCAGACACGCACTGCCGTCTGTGTCAAGACACTCAGCTTGATGGCTCTCATCTGTCTACGCATCGGGAGAGAGATGGTGCAACAGCATATGGCTGACACTCTGCGCCGTTTCTTTGCTGTTTTCTCTCTGCTGCACTGTCTGCAGCCCCAGGTATATGCACATAAACACACACACACACACACACAGAACACACACAGAACACATAACAGATGCAAACTCCTCACTTTTCAGCAAAATTTCACCATTTTGAGATCAAAATAGGTCACCTAGCTTAAGATTCGTGTAGATCTGAGGTGAATTGGTTCATTTTAATTTCAGCAATACAAATCCTTGGTTTGGAGCACAGAATTTCAATTAGGCAGTTTGGAGTCTCTTATGCACATCTTGAAGGGCATCTCATGCATAACAATGACAACAGCAAAACAACAAACAACACCAAAATGACTAACTGTTTGATTTATACAAGTGCTAAGTAAGTGGTTTTCATCCCTGCTTATCTATTTACCTCAAACTTCACACCAGGATACGGGTAAGATGAAGTGTTACGCAGCAATAATGGACATCTAAGTTTATTTGATATGTATTTTAAACAACAGAGTATTATGGTAATACTAATACTGTTGTTTCCTCCTTGGTAGTAGCATTATTTTTTCATAGTTTTATTATAGTAAAGAAAGACAAATGTTTGAATTCATGTTTGCATTTATGTTACTTGTCATATGTAATTATGCATATAGACTAGATGTAAGCTTTATGAATTTTACCAATCACATTTCTGATAGTGGAAGACTCCAACATCTACCCATTAACCCATAATGGCTATTAGAATTAGTTTTCAGACAGAGGCAAATATACTTAAAAGTAACTAGAAATGAGCATGTAAAGCGAATGTTTCAAAATTTTCTCCTGGGGGAGCATACCCCCGGAATCCCCTAGTTGTGGCAGATTTTCTCTATCCAGGCAATGTTCTCACCTTTTTTATCCCTTGCCTGTTTGCATCCCTGATATAAAGACTGACAAGTGTGACGTTTATTTCTAGAACACTTTCAACAAGCAGATCTGTCACAAAGAGTTTTATGAAAACAAATAACATAAAGGCAGATGAAAATATGAATGAAAACAAAACAAGAGACAGAAACTTGGAATACGCACTGTCTGACAGACAAAGAGATTACATGCATTTGTGAGCACGGCAGGATGGTTGTTCTTGTTGCATCGGATCATTTAAAAGTTTATTATAATAGTCTATTTTTTTTGGAAATGAAATTGGAAATGCACAGATGTAGTGACTGATTCTTTTACACTGTAGCTGGACAGCGCCCCTCGCAGAGTTGTGGGAGAGGTCACAGTGGTGGACATTTGCACACCTGGAGAGACGAATGTGACATACGAATTGGGGGTATTGGAAGAACTGCAAACTGTATTTAACTCTGAGATGGCCCATGCCTCCTACATCCCTTTTAACTGCCTCATAGGTAAGAAACACCTCATCCTGTGTCAAATACTTGTCAAAATGTCCTGTTCAGCAGAAAGAAGACAGTAAACTCTTCTGTAAAATCAAATATATTTTACACTCAGTGGTATACATTAGTGTTTTATTGTATTTTCTGCAGGTGACATGGCAATTCGGAAACTGGTTCCCAACCACGAGCTGGTCTGGCAGTTGGCCCAGTCCTACCAACAAAGTTTGAGCCGGGGGAGCCCAGAGGCGAATGTCACAGCAGCATCCAGGGTGGAGCTTGCTCCTTCCTCCATGGGTCTGTCTCCTGGTTTCAGTAGACGTATGGGTTGCAGCCCCTTCCCTGCACCTTCAACTAGCTCTACTCCAGTGGGAGACTCCCTCCCTGAGTCGGGCACGTTTGGGAGCCACCTGGTAGGAAACCGTATCCAAGTGTCCCGGGACACTGATTATAGTAGTAGTCCCAACCTGGGCTTGGCCAACTCTTGGGGGCGCTCTAGCCATACCACCCCTATAATCACCGCTGCCTCCACCTTCACCACTCCATCTGTTGGCACAGCTTCCTTTTCCTCCGCCTGGGTGACAGGCCCCACCCCAGAGGATAGCGCTCTGAAGCAGGAGCTCCCTCGCAGTGGTCGCTCCCTGCAGGGCAACTGGCTGGCTTACTGGCAGTACGAGATCGGCCTCAACCAGCAGGATCCACATTTCCACTTCCACCAGATCCGTCTGCAGAGCTTCCTGGGTCACTCGGGTACCACAAAGTGTTTGGCACCACTGGCAGGGGAGGATTACTTCCTCTCTGGTAGTAAAGACAAGACTGTGAAGCTTTGGCCCCTCTATAACCACGGTGATGGAACACAAGAGGTAGAGCCCAGGCTGACGTATAACGAGCATCGAAAGTCAGTGTTCTATGTTGGACAGCTAGAGACTTTACAGGAGGTAGTCAGCTGTGATGGTACTGTGCACCTGTGGGACCAGTATACAGGTTAGGCAGCACCTTTGCTAATGCTTATAATTGTACAATAGTTTATAATGTCAGTGTGCATAGGGTTAATGTCTAGTAATTACATACTGTCTTCTGTTGTCCCTAGGTAAGCAGATCCGCTCGTATGAAGCTGTGGATGGGAAGAATCCCATTACAGCTGTCACCACCATGCCAGCTCCACACTGCAGTGTTGTTTATGGCAGTGCAGATTCTGTTCTCCGCTTCATTGATCCTCGCAAACCAGGATTGCAGGTAGTAATTTCATTTAGCAAGCTCTAGAGATTGATAGATTGACCTACATGATAAAGCATCCACAAATTATTATTACTTTACATTACAAAATGTTTGCACTTTTTACACCTCTGTACTATAGAGTTATTTCAGACCTGACAGTGACAAATGTTACCTTGTATCCCCAGCATGAATTCCGTCTGGCATACAACAATGTGAGTGCTGGGCTCATCCGCTACCTGGCTGTGAGCCCTTCAGGGCGCACTGTGGCTGCAGGTTTCTCATCTGGCTTCATTGTTCTGCTAGACGCACGCACAGGACTTGTTTTGAGGGGCTGGCCAGCTCACGAGGGAGATATCCTCCAAATGAAGGTATACTTTCTGTGTGTGTGTGTGTAGTATTTTTTTAACCTTATGTCTGTATGATTAAATGGGACTAGTCATTGCTTTTTGAATTATCAGTGACAGTAAAACAGATTCCATGAAGGCATGGCTGTTGACAACCATAGTGATGCAGCCAACAAGTGCATTTCTTATTACAGTATTCTTTTGAAAGAGATACTAGAGCAATTAAAGAAATTGCAATATATGTATTTAAATTACAGTAATGGTGAAATTTTAATATTTGTTTTATAGTTGTAATAAATGTGTTAATAAATAAATGAGTTATTTCAGAATAATGGAAAAATGTGGTTAGGCTGTTTTAAAATGATAACTAGATGCCCAACAGTCTTCAAAGGTAAAAGAAGGAAAGGAAAACAACAAAGACATTTGGATGTTTTGAAAAGAAAAAATATGAATGTAGTTCTTACACTATAAATGTTGCTGTTTGGCAGCCCACACTTAAATTTTGGAATTTTTGGAATTACTCCCACTACAATTCAGTTTTGTAAAACAATGAAAATATGAAAATTTCCAAGTGGGTGAAAACTGAATATTTGTTGTAGGCTTTGTATGTCAGCCAGGCCTTGATATGAAACAGGAAAATGTATCAACAATTGTTTCCTCAAGCAAATGTTAGGCTGACACTAACTCAAATCATCATTACACTAAGTACCCATATTCAATGTGTGTTTCCTACCACTGGGCTGACACTGTGACACTGTGGCCAAACTTCGTATTCTCACAGATAAACATTTAGCCTGAAACAGTGGACAATTTCACCAAAATTAATTTATTACTTGTTCAGCAGTAGGGTTGCATGGGTTTAGGGGCACTATATGCATACCATCAGATACAGTACAACAGGGCTTTATGTTGTGACACTTGGACTGTCAGCAAAATTAATTCTTTCTGAGGAACATTTAATACAAACTACACCAATACAATTAATGTTAATTGTGTTTATTTAAAAATCTCTTGTGTACGTTATTTGGTGGACAATGTAGCCCAAGTAATTCATCCTGATTATGAGCCGTATTACCTTAAATGTTTCAACTTTACAGCAGCTAGATGGGAGGGTCAGAGGAGGAGAATATTTATATAATCCTCCTTTACTGCTGTTGTAAGTTTTGGTGCATCAACCAGCAAAGTCTGATGGGAAGGAAATCAAGAATGGCTTTCTGGTAAACAGTGGACACCTTTGGATGACCACAACCACGTAAATCACCGCCCACTCTGTGCACGTCAGACGGTTAATCACTTATCACTTGTGTCACTTTTGTCACTTGTGTTGACTCTTTTTCACAGAGTGACCCACATTACATGCACATGTCTGACCCTGACTTCCTGGTGGGTTGTCTACATGGGTTATTAGATAATGTTACGCTAATGCTTGACCTGTTTGTGATGCAAATTGAGAGCGTGGTATCACAGAGAGTGCAGAACCCACATTGCCTGCCCCTGATAAAATTGAAAACAGGCGTGTTATTAAATGCTTTGTCTCTGCTGTTGTCAGGAAGAGGAATACTGCTGTTGTGATACTGTACATTCATATAATTATATTTATGAATCAGTGTTTTTTAAATTTAGACATAGCATAGTATCATCTATGTAAAAACTTGACATCAGTATTATAAGAGCCTGTTAATGTTTTCCTGGTTCATATCACATACTCAAACCAGAAGGTGTGGCTGTAGTTTTCAGTAGTCATGTGAGAAATGTTTATGAAGATCAGCTAAGTGGCTTTTTTTTTTTTTTTTTTGACATTCCCCAAAGGCGATGGCGTAGACACTATAGAGGATGGTGAAAGTTGTACCCAGCACATCTGTTGTCAACAGAGCGCAAGGGATGAGCAAACTTTATTTAACCCCAAATTAGGTCAAGGATTGTATCTCTAGTTTTAAAAGCACAAGTTTAGGCAAATATGGACACAGGTTACTCATTAGAAAGAGCACAGTGGTTCTCATTGGTACATTCATATTACTCAGACTTCCTCTCAGTTCCTGCGCTTATAATTACAACCAGCGGCTGTTTCATTTTAAGTTGGAAAATACAAAAAAAACAAATTATCTCTGTTCATTATCTTATGTTATTTGTAATTCATTTTGAAATAAATAAAGATTATCAAACAAACTGAGCTCTCTCACAACTAAAGGTTCCAAGTTTGTGGGTACAAAAGCACTGCAAGTAAAATATTAAAATTAAAAAGTAAAATATTTTAATCTCAGGCTATGTGGTTGAGTTAGTCAGAAACTGTCGACAATATGAGTGATAAATAGGTATAAGCAAACATAGTTGTATGCTTTGGCCTGATCTATCTCTGAATATGCGAGCCACATGTCTCTGTTTTTAAGAATTTTAACATGAAATAATCATTAAAATCATTTCAGTTTTTTTAGAAGAATCTTGTTTGTTTTTTAAATTTAAGTTTGCAATTATAAGTGAAATGCTTGACTTTCTGTTTTATTGTAAATACATTTCACAATGTGTACTATCTGCAGGAACTCTTTGGATTACAGTTCCTCTCAGTTTCATCTTTTGATGATTTAAGCCTCAGCTCAAAGATACTTCCAGTTTTTTTTTGACTTTTCACTGTTGTGTGCTGACATTTGTCTCCTGTCATGAATGCTCACTGGCTCAAAGTGTTCCAATCAAAAATCTCTGTTTTTCATCAGTACTTTATTGAAGGCTTGTGCACTGGGAAGCTTAACTAGTGAAGCCTACTGTATACAAATGATGTTAAAAAAAATACACAGCACCAGCATGTGTATTAAAACCAATGCATGATGTCTGCAGCAGATGTGGTTAAGAGTGATCAAGGTTATTTCCAATTTCTAACAAAATAAAGAGTGACTCATTTTCTCAGTTCACTTATTCCTTTCTTATATTTTCAAATATCATGGTATTTACAAAGAAATTATAATTGCATTGCTTTATTAGTAGACATTTACTGATGACATCAACAGTTGGTGACTTCATTTCTTGTGTTTCACTTCTCAGGCTGCAGAAGGGAACTTGGTCATCAGCTCCTCCACGGACTACACACTCGCTGTGTGGAAAGATCTGGAGCACAAGCCTCTTCGCCAGTACAAGTCGCAGTCCGACCCCATCCATGCCTTTGATCTTTATGGTTCAGAGATTGTAAGCGGAACAGTGGCTAACAAGATCGGGGTGTACTCAATGGCAGATATCTCCCTGAGCCCTGTTAGCAGCACAAAGCTGAGCTCAGAGAACTTCCGTGGAACTCTGACCAGCCTGGCAGTCCTGCCCACCAAGAGGCTTCTGCTGCTTGGCTCTGAGAACGGCGCCATCCGGTTATTAGCTTAAATCAGTGGTTCCCAGCTACACTTAACACTGTTATCACTGACCTTGTGTCTTATTCGTGAAGACACCAAGTGTCTGAGCTCTCTCTGTCCCTCTCATGTGATTGAGATCAATTGTACTGGTAGGGCAGGTTGTCAGTCCCTCTAAATTGCTTTTTGAATGAGGCAGCACAAGTACAGGCATTCCATACGCTTCATGTCTACTGACTCTTGCCACTCTGGCTGTTGGCACTGACCAAATTTGATGGACGGGAAAAGTGTGCCACTTTTGACATTCATCATGTACAGTAAATCCTGTGATTTTTTTTTTTTTTTTTTTTTTTTTTTTAAAGGATTTTTGCCTATAGATGTATAGATAGTATAATTCTTATCTTGACAGGATCATTTATTCTTTTGACTAGGTCAATTATTCTGTTCAAAAGAATTAATCAGAAGACGTGCTCAGGAAGGTGGAACCAAACATGGTTCTTATGTAGTGTTTACACTTTCCAAATAGATGCATACCAACACCAAAAATACATCGACCTCACCTCTCATGTCCCTTGATGTTAGAATACATGCGTATCCAATGCACTGATTAAACTATGCAGTATTTGTAGATCAAATCATTTGTTTGTGTTAGCATTACTCTGCATTTCATAAGAGTTGTTTCACAATAGATTGTTTATACATCCTGAACAATAAAAGTACACTGTTCTGTTGACAGTCTTGGTGCATCTTCTCAGAGTGGAGACCTTCAATTGACGTTGCATACTAAAGTAAATTTCTGATGCACAGCCTTTATTCTCCTGCACAAGAATGGCCTGAATTGTAACATTAAGATTCTCACTCGGATTTTAAAGACTGAATGTTTTTATCCACTAATAAATTACTTGAAGTTTCTTTGGAGTTTTCTAAACCATGTTTAGAAGATCTTGCTTTAGAAGTCAGAACCTGTAGCAGCATTTTACTGGGGCTGGGAATGAGTCCAAGCAGATGCCACTTTAACTGTGTTTGCCAGTTGTTAGACTTACCACTTTCTAATTTCTGACTATAAAAGCTAACATATAACAGTCAATGCCAAGATAAACAATTTTGTATTTTAACATTTATATGTAACGGCATATGAATATGTTGAGAAAATACCAACAAAATATATAAATCAATAAAAAAGTGGCTTACAGTGAAATGCAAATGCTTAAGCAGTAGAGAGATTTGTATTCCTCAAACCCAGCCCAGTTTTCATGAAAACATTCAACAACAGCTCTGACCTTTGTATGATTTTATCACTGTCATGTTGTAAAACATAGTTTGCCTACTTTTCTAATTATTTGCCCAATGCTCAAAATGCTCTGACAAGTGTGCTACACTTTTTTGATACTTTGTGTTAGTTGTAAACCTGGAGTAAAAGCTCCATAATCATAAAATGACCAACTTTGTTTCAGAACAAAATTTGTAGTTGCACATTGATAATTGGTTACAACTGATCCAGTATGTCTTTGAACACTTCAAGAGAAGTCCATGAAAACGCTTATTTATTAATTGGATTAATAAAACTTGCTCCCATGGTCTTTGTGCGTCCCAGTTGTTATATGTGATTCACCTGGATTCATCACGACTCCCAGCCTTGCCTTCTGATCTTGGCTGACTCACTACAGCTCACATTGGACAAAGTCCCCTCTTGTGTTTGCAGATGAGTTTGTCAGCTGCCGTCATGTGATCCAGAGGATACCTCTTTTGCTTAGTGGTGAAATGTTACCAAACCAGCTGAATCAGTAATTTTTTTTTTCTTTATTTCTTTGATTCTCATGAGTAATTATTGGTCACAAATTATAACCACAATTTCTGGACAAAAAAGTGAAGTGTGGATGTCTGTTCTGTTAGCGTGGAGGTATATCAAAGCCAGGGGTTTCTGAGAAATGTTCTCTGATCCCTTCATCATCAAATGCGTAACTGCTGTCAGTGACTATTTGTTTACCCAGAGTTGGATTAGTCACACTTTTGAAATTAAGCTGTCATGTTTCCTGTCAAAGATTTAGTTGTGTCATGATATTATCGCCTACCCACTGACATGCATAATAGCAAAGTCTGTCAGGCTTCAATATTTAACCCCGGATGAGTCTCGGTAGCCACATTTACAAACAAATAGTGACTTAAATGAGGCCCCAATCAATGTAAGTTGATCTTTAACTGTTTGCTGAGCAAGTGCCAATCTTTTACTCCCAGGAATTCTGCCATACACAGTCACTTAGTCGCTCCTTTTTTGGACAAGACAGCAGTTTTTTTTTCTAATTTAAATTTAAGGTAAGATCAAATATTTTTTAATAAACTTATTGAGACACTATTGTATGTTTGACCAATTTGAATACTTACTGGAATATGCTAGATATTACTCAGTTATTCATGGATTTTTCTGCCTTGTGTTAGGTCTATAGCAGTTCATACTTTTGACATACAACTACTTATTTGTGATTTTCTTCTTGTTTAACGTGGACATTTGATGTTGATTTGAATACAGAACACTTGTAGACACCACAATGCACTGGAACTCAAAAAAGTCACTGCTAAGTAAAGTTGGTTTTGATTCCTACTAAGTGCATAGCCTGAAACAATGTTTTATTAAACAATAAATCTGGAATATTAGGATGTGCTTCAAGACATCCTGAAAGCACACACTTTGCAGTTACTGTGTGGAAATTTAGGTGCACGGTCTACAAAATCTTTTATGTGACTCCTACGTTTTAGGCACATTTCCAGATGATCTGCGTTCCTTCAAAAGGGAGCGTGACTAAGTAAAGAGTGTTTTAGACCGGCAGACAATACAGCAAAGACACTATAAACAAAGGTGAGAATGTTATGTTTAATGATTTTTATACGAGCTTCTAACCGGAGGGGTTAAAATGAGATATTGATATATTGCGCAATATACTGAACGGATTTGAAGAAGAAAGGTATATTTATTGTTTCATAAAAGTGAATGGGCCACACATTTTCTTCTGGCAACATAATTTCTCTCTTTTACAGCTACGTTGTAAGGACATGGACCTTCGTCTGACACTCCTGGTGATATGTCTCTGCAGCCAAGGAATGACTGTAAACCATTGATATTACTTTTAAATCACTATTAACATCATGCTAGATAATTATAAATGTGTGCTGATTATATAATGCTCATATAGTTTCAATATCTTATATCATCTTTGTGCTTAACAGAATGCTGAGGTGGCAGAAGATGAGTCAATCCCATTGGTGCCTCTTATTCCTTTGATACCCAGCCACCCCAGAGAGGTTAGGTGCCTGAAGTTTTGGACGTTCTGGACGTTTTTAGTCATTGTGCTTCTTGTGTCATAGCTGTGTTCTGGACATCTAAATTCACAGCAAGTAAAATGAGGAAAACTCTCATCGTACTTAAAATGTCTCCTTTTTTCTGGCTTTAGAGAGTAGAAAATGAAAGTGCCACAGAGGCACCAACAACCATAACTAGTAGGCCCAGTGGGGGCTCATCAGAGGAAGAGCAAGATGAGAGCTGTCTTTCTGTTAGCCAAAGCCCACAGTCCAGGGAAGCTATTGCTGCCTCCATACAGAAACTGGGTATACAGCTGCTGCAGAACCTGGAAACAACGCCGGAGCAACCAAATGTCATCATATCTCCTTTCAGCATATCATTAGCGCTCTCCCAACTCGCTCTAGGTAAGCATGTCAGGTTGCAGCTTTTACATGTCGACACACTGCACCTAAGCAGCTTGCTTCCCACACACATTTCATTATCACATTTGATGAATTTGTGTCAGCAACTTGTCCTAGTTTATAGTAGTCTGGAGACGTGGAGACTGTCACTGCTCTCATCCAATTATTGCACCCCTCTTCTTTACAGGTGCAGTTAATGAGACAGAGGAGCTGCTGATGCATCATCTTCATGAAAACACTCTCGCCTGCTACCACGAGTCTCTGCATAATGTCTTAGAGAAGCTCAGAAACACTGACCTGCAAATTGCCACTCGCATCTTCCTGGGCCAAGGTTACCACCTAGCATAATAAGGCTTTAAAGTGTTTTTTAACCATATTAAAAGTTGATACTATACAGGTTCTGCTTGCAGAGACATTCATTTTCTTGTTTCTTGTTAATTGTAACAGCTAATCTAAAGACCAGGTTTAGGAAAAATAGAGTCTGAGTGAACGTGTTTATTATGCATCGTAGGAATTGAGCCGAAGCAAGACTTCGTCCATGAGTCCCAGCGGTTGTATGACTCAGAACCGACAGCCTTGGAGAGCCTGCAACAGATAAACGACTGGGTAGAGAAGGCAACAAATGGAAAGATGACTGAATTTCTATCTGCTTTACCACCTGATTTGCTCCTAATGCTCATTAATGCTGTCCATTTCAAAGGTAAATAAAAAATGTCCTCATGTTTATTTAATTCAACATCTTTTCAAACATATGATACGGAGAAATACTAATTTCCCAAGATTCTAGTGGAAATAACTTCTGAAATGACCCGTGTTTTCCTTAAGCTGACTGACTCTTGATAAAACTGACTCCATTTCCGTGTTTCCCACAGGAGAATGGAAAGCTCGATTTGACCCGCGCTTCACCTCCAGAGGTGTGTTCTACCTTGACGACAAACACATGGTTGATGTTGAGGTGATGGAAGATGCTAAACATCCCTTGAGTTTATTTACTGATAATGAACTGGAGGCTCAGGTAAGTTATCTCTCAAAATACTATACATCTGCCTCTTACCAACACACAGTTTGGAATTAAAACCTATATTCTTCCTCTGTTCACCATATTTACATCTTTATCCTAACGCTGTTTCTTCTTCCTGTGTAGGTAGCGAGCTTCCCATTCCAGAAGTCCATGAGCTTGTTAGTGGTCATGCCTATGTCCGGCCAGTTGAACGTGTCTTCACTTGCTGCAAAGCTGAATATCTCCGACCTTTATAATCGTCTACCGAAGGAAAGGGCTGTTCAAGTTAGAGTCCCCAAATTCAAACTGGAGTATGCTCAAGAGCTACAGGATGTTTTTACCAAATTGGGTAAGAAGTCATTGTTGATGTTGAAAATCTGCCATGAGGAGAAAAAAATTGGATAGAAATTCTAATTACTTGATGAAATGTATGTCTCTTGATCAACCCAGTACTTTCTTTTCTGTGTTAGGCCTTGGAGATATGTTTTCTAATCCCAATTTGGCCAACATGGCAGACGGCCCCCTGCTGGTGTCCAGTGTGATGCATAAATCCTGCATGGAGCTAAATGAGGAGGGTGCAGAGGCTGCTGCAGCCACTGCTATTGTCATCTCACGGGCATCCAACCCTATTTTCCACCTCAGCCAACCCTTCCTCTTTGTCCTTATGGATGATATGACTCAAGTACCAGTCTTCATGGGTGTCATCAACAACCCTAATCCCGGAGCTCCTATCTTGCGGAGAGGAGAATTTGGAAACGCAGATAAAGTCGGATTCCCAATTGACAAGAATTACGTAGGCTCATTTGGAAGCCCACCTAAGTAGGGACTAATACCTGCATGACTGTCCCAGGGAAAACCCAGACCGAGACCTTTATGATTGTACAGATTAAGTGTACAATATCACTTAGCTGGATCAAAAATGTGTGCGAGAGCAGATGATTTCCCTGTTTCATTATAGAATGTACAGGAGCCCCGAATCCCCTGAAAAAGCTGAATATTCCTTTTAAAAAATATACAGTTTTACTGGTTTAGATGACAAGCAACTTTTTTAAAACCTTCTAAAAATTACATGACTATAAGAAGTTGTTTATACCCCTTAAAAATCTCCTCATCTTTGAGTTATTTGATTAGCCTACACTTGAGACTTTCAATATTTCAAAATGTATGACCAAACAAATCTGATATACCACAACATTTCTGCATCAATGTGTATTTAATGGAATTTTTATCGAAGAAATAAATTTGATTTGAATCACATCATGTTTATGAATTTTACTTTAACACTTGTGGATGAAAAACACTGTGTTCTGTGTGCAAACTGATTCATTTCAGAGGATGTGGAAAATGTAACATATTGCCAATGCCACATGTCAGAAATTTTTGGGGTTGCAGTCACTTCATTTCTTTCTGTAAATATGGTTTGTTTTTATTGACTATTATTCTTTTTATTACTAACTATGATAAACTTAGTGTTCACAATTTCTAGTATGTGCTTATTTCCACAGCAAAATAGTTTTCTTTGAGGTAAAATAATTTACTAACTTTGTCAAAGATGATTCATTAACTGAGAAAAAGAACTCCACTACACCAAAGTTTTGAAAGTACGCCTCAACAATCTCAAAAATATTTTCACCCAAAGTTTTGTTTTCATGCTTTCAAAAAATTATTTTTTTTTACGGCGGTGTGTGAAATCTCCAATTTTTCTATGTATCCTGAATGCATCGTAGTACGCGCGTGACGTCATCCTATGTTTGGCGCTGTCTTTCATGCAGCTGGTCTCAGGTCAGTTTTGCAATGATTACCGGGGCTGAAGATCAGCGTGCTGCACAGACAACAAACTGACGTCAGATCAGTGAAAGGAAACGGAAACTAGAGTAGTACATACATAGTTTGGCGGGTTTGTACAAGCAGTTGGCGCCAGCGGGACAATTCACTGTGTACTGTCAGTGGTAGGAGTAAAGAGTTTGGCTGTGCAGCAATATCAGTATTTTTTCTCTTTTTATAGCTAAATAACCATTCAACAGTCATGACGAAACTGTCAGAAGGTGCGATAGAGGTAAGGTTTAATCTTTACAGTGTTATTTAATTAGCGAAAACATGATTTTCATCACTAAAAACAGACGAAGTTAAAGATGGTTTGGTGCAGTTTCTAGTACAGTCTTTGTTCAGCTGGGTAAACTAGCAGTCATTTGATTGCATTACCACTTTCTGTAATTTAGAGACAAAAAAAAACCCACGAACGTTAACGCTTGTTCAGCTTAACTGCCTAAATGTAACATTAGAAAACGTTTGTTACCTAAAAAAAACGGTTTCTTTTTGTCGTCAGCGTCGGTCAAAATGTAACGATGGGTGTTGGAAAAAAAGATTTTTCCGATGACCAGACCAAACATTGTTACAAATATGAACTTAACTACAGATGACCAAACAATTACAACGTTAAGATTTGTGTTTACAGGCTCTGTCAAATGGCAACGGTGGAAACGACGCAGTGCTTCAGTTGGTGGTGAGTAACATGATCCCACAATCTTTTACAATTTGCTGCCACATTAATGTCAATGTAGTATTGATCAGGATTGGCAAGTTTGTCAACAAAAACTGACACCACATTTAGAAAACTTTTTATTGTTTGTCTCCTCTTAAATTTGCTGAACAGTCACAGCTGTTTTGATCAGATTCAGGAGGCATCCAGCAAACTAAAGATGGACTCTGCTTTTCTGGATGGAAAAGGCTCTGAACTCACATTTCAGATCATGACTCATAATAAGAAATACTGAATTAGTAGTTGTTTAAGGCTGGATGACACAGATATAGATGTTTATTTGCAAAATATACTTTTTGTATACTTGTTTTGTTTTTGTGTTTTTTTGGAGACATGCACCAAAACAAAAACTTAATGCTGTCATATGAAGCTGAATCACATAATCAATCAAACACAATATTTGGTAAACCTTGTTCCTTGAATATATCGAACGGTTGCTTTTGTATCATCTTTCAGAACATTCGCAAGATCGATGGAGGAAATGGTCCAGCTCGCTTTCGGGTGATGATGAGTGATGGAAGGCACAGTCTGTCCTGTAAGTTTTGTTTGTCGCTCTGATTATGATTCATTTTTGTTTTTATTTTTTTATTTTTACAAACTCATGAGTTGTTGGAGTGCCTCCTATGTTACCTGACCAAATTATCCAATCCTCTCTAAATATTTAAAACATCTTTAATCATAGGCTTGACACTTGCAAACGTTATTTCTCTTAACACAACTATCACATACATGAAGAAAAGCAGATTTGGATCCATAACAGATAATGTGATATGTGAAACATAGTTTTGGCATGACAACAGTGAGAGAAACTGCAGTCAAGACTATAAATCTTTTGTGACTTATTTAGATTTTATAACGGTTTATGATCTAATATTACTTTGATTGCCAACATTGAGTAGGTAAACCATAATTAAAGGCTGTTCAGGAATAGTAAATACAAGGAGGTGTGATAGTGTTACAGAAGCTTATCTGGTTAATTGTCTTTATTAGAGAGTGAATGTAGGATTGGGTGTTAGGTTGAAGACTGTTTGTAGACAACAGAATAATTTAAAATAAAACAAAAGAGAGATAAATGATGTTACTGATTCTACATAAACATGAGCTTCCTCTGCATGATTGAGAACTCTTGTCTCACCTCTCTACATCTTTGCAGCCTTCATGCTCTCCACCCAGCTGAACTTCATGGCGGAGGAGAACAAACTGGCCCCCAACTGCATCTGCATTCTCAAGAGACATGTGACCAATATACTGAAAGACGGACGGTACGTGGTTTTTCTGTACATCTTTTATTTTTATAGGCGCACACAAGTTGGTCATAATAAAGACAAGAAAAGTTTTTTTCCAACTTGAAAAAAGGAGCTCTTTAAAAAAACAAAACAAAACAAAAAAAAAACTTATTTGTTTTTCTAAATATATCAGTTGTTTTCCACATTGTAGCGCCCCCCATAAAATATGTCTACTGCATGAAAAAATCCTCCTCTGTGGTTAAACTGAGTCCTGATGATGACAAAATGAAGGGTTCTTTCTAATTTCTTGAACTGGAAGAGATTTTAAGTGACAAAGGATCTCTTATTGCAGACGAGTGGTAATCATTTTGGAAATTGATGTAATCAAACCTGCCGAAGATGTTGCTGGGAGAATCGGAGACCCCACACCTTACACTGAAGGTAAGACTTCAAAACACATTTCATATTAATAATATTTCCCACATGCTGAATAATTTCATTAATCTTTCATTTAAAGCAGTACACACAGTGAGTGTTTATGATGTGAGATTGAAATTTAGGTCACTCATGTGATTATAGTGACACAGTTGTATGTCAAACCTTTCTTGCAGGTCAGAGCAAAGCCCCGAAGGCGGCCCCAAACCCTGTAAACCGCCCTCCGCTGCAGCAACAAAATGGAAATGAAGGTGAATGCAAGTTTTTTTATTTTAACTCTGTGAACGTTCATAAAAATAGGTGGGGTTTTTTAGAAATCAGGTTCTGTGGAAAAACACTGCATACATGTCGTTCATAATAACCACCAGATGGCAGCATTTCTCTACTGCCTTCACAATTTAGGTGACCCACAGATTTGCAGGACACATGTAATTTTTACAGCCCCGTTGAGAAACATTTTCATTTTTAGCTTTCTCAGCCCTTTCTCAAGAGTTTTGTTCAATGTTATTGACACTCAGAATTCTCCAGAGCTCCCCCTTTTTCATATGAATGCTTGGTATCTATAGTTTAAAAACTATGACTGTGTTTAAGGGTAGCAGTCTCTGCCTGCACATGTCAGTCATTGTCTTTCTTTGTTTTAATGGTAGAAACCATAAAAGAACAAATGCGTAGCAACGCAGACTACCAGGGGAGTAAATGTTAACCCCATAAACAAACATGTTCATGTCAAAGATAAGCACTGGATCACAGCATAGCACATAACTTGGACCAGGAGAGATCTGCAATCCGGCTGTCAGAAGGGTTTTGCTGTCGTCTTGTGTGTGTCGTAGCAGGTATTCATCCCTCTAATCTGCCGTGTGGGAATTGAGGTTGTGGCAAGCACCCTCCTCATCAGCACAGTCATTGTTCATTTCTCTGTGTGTGCTGCTTGATCTGGGGGCTTAATTACCAGAAGTGCAGTGGTTGGCAAAGTGGGAGGACTTAAGTGGACACTTTGAACTCTAATCCTCCGCGTGAGACGCACACAAATCAAATGTGCAGCGCTTGTTCAAACGGAAAATCTCAAAGTCAGGCAGCAGCGCTCTTCGGGGGGAAGAGCAGCTCCAGTTTGTTATAGCATTTCACACTCTGCCCTGATTCTGTGAAATGTGAATCATCCTTCTCACAAATGCTGGATCACTCATCTCCAACAACTTGGTTCGACAATATTCTTGTTTCCTGTTCGAGTCGTTGCTTTTGCTAGACTTGTGAGTCTACGGTGGTAAATTTACTTTAAATCATTAGGTTTTTCTTTGAAACTTGCCTCATGAAGTGATATAATTACAGTGATCAAGCAGTTGCAATCCAAAGAAATTGGATTTTTGTAATTTGTCTCTGATGAATAATGTATATGCCTCTCTCTTGACTCCTCTCCATCACTGCTCTTCATGGATCATTTATTTCTCTCTTCATTCCTCCAATAGGGAACAGAGGATTCAATAGAGATTTTGGGAAGAAGGCCCCGTCAGCTATGCCCAGTACACCAGGGGGTGGCTCCAAAGTTGTGCCCATTGCCAGCCTCAACCCCTACCAGTCCAAGTGAGTACTGTCTAGTCAGAAGAGATGGGTAAGGTTCCCAAAAGGTCATACATTTGCTCTGTTTGGGACAGTAACAACACATCACAGCAGACATTTATAATTTAAAAAATCAAAACAAAAATGCAAGCACCAGCAAATGTTGCGTGTTAAAGCTAGATGTTGAAGACAACAGGTGGTAAGCACAAAATCATGAACATCTAGATAAATTAAGATCTATAAAATATCTCTGCTACAGGTACAACCTATGTGAAGCTTTTAATGTCCTGTCGAGACTGTCAGAGAGCTTCTGAATCAATTCTTGCCATTTGAAAGCTTCACTTTGTTGTACTGCTTTCTATTGTATTGTAAGGTATAAATATTTTGTGCCAGCCCTGTATAGAGCTTGAGACATCAGAGGGATGATATTATCTAGTTTATAGAAGAAGGGAACTTATCATTGTCACTCTGTGCTGTCATACAGACTGCTAGAAAGCAGAATCTTTCTGCAGTAATTCAAGTGGTGATAAGAGCCTATCGAACGGCTTAATCAAAATTGCGATACACTCTCAGAATATGGCCCAATGTAAATATCAATAGTTAAGCCTGGGGATAGCCTTTCGAGCTTGCTGTATATTAGAGTTGGACCAATAAATTGACCAGGCTGATGTAACAAGACATGAACAAGTAATTTGCAGAACAAAAGTGCAAAGTTGTGTTTGATGCCATTTAGAAAGTGTCTCATTTAAATGGTTTGCACACCAGAGAGCACTGACAGGTTTTATTTTCAACTGCAAAATGTGCTGCACAGTACAGTCAAAATTTATTAAGAAAAACAACAAAAAAATAGATAAATAATTTTGAGGACAGTATTGGTATCAGTCTCAAAAATTCAGTATAAGTTGGACTATATTGACAAATAGATTGCAGCTATTGTGTATAAGTGGAGGAGTTTTTGGAAGGCGAGATTCAGCCTGAAAATGGAGTATCTACAATGATAGTAACATTGTTGTGGATACTCTGTAAGATATAAGATAACCTAGTTCAACTGTTTTGGCTTTCTCACAGAGGACATGTTAATTAACTGAACACAGATGTTATTGATAACATTACTAATGACTATGGACAGTTGAGCAATGCCAGTACAGGGCTGGCATACCTAAATATCATGCAGCCATCGTTCATGTCATTAGACACACCTGTGTGTTTTCTGCTATGAGTAGTCAAAATGTCCCTGAAAAGCCTATTGAGGAGAGGAGGAAGTGAATGATGCAGGTTCTGTTTTGTCTTACGATGTTGCTATTCCCAATGGGCACTAGGGGGCAGATTGGCAAAGGGGTGAGTAAGTTAATTAATTAATTAATTAATGAATAAATGTATATCTGAGTGAGATACACTCTGGGTTCATGAGGTGCTCTAAAAACTGACAACACTGACAGGAATAACTTCAAATCTGTCTTTGTCTGGTAGGTGGACAATTCGTGCTCGTGTAACCAACAAGAGCAGTATCCGTACATGGAGCAACTCTCGCGGTGATGGAAAACTTTTCTCAATGGAGATTGTGGATGAGAGTGTGAGTATTTGTTTTTATTTTCATGTAAAGAAATTACAGTATAAAATATATTTGTGTATTTATGTTGGAAATCCTGCACTGTGCTTGACCTGCTTTTAATGTAAACCACATTTTGCATTTTGTTATAGGGAGAAATAAGAGTGACTGGTTTCAACCAAGAGGTGGACAAGTTCTTCAGCCTTATTGAAGTTGGCAAGGTGAGACCTTCCTCCAGATAATGAATCAGTATGCCCTAATTATCTGCCAAAACTGTCTTTCACTGTGCTGTTTAAGACAGATTTGGCTGCGGACTGTTCTAACAACAGCTGCCAGTACTTTCTGAGTTGAAACCACAGAGACTATGAATGAGTCATCTGGCTGCACTGTACCCATACAATAAGCGGCTTATGATCATCTGCCAGCCTTTGTTGATCCCCCTGACTGTCTGAAGTCGTATCTTGTTTGCACCATTCAGTTAGGTGAAATGCTCCCTAGATCTCTGATTAACACGTGGTTCATCTATCTGTATGGGCCAGGTCTACTATGTGTCTAAGGGCTCCCTAAAGATTGCCAACAAGCAGTACACATCAGTGAAGAATGACTATGAGATGACACTCAACGGAGAGTCCACTGTCATCCCCTGTGAAGACAGCTGCGATGTTCCCATGGTGCAGTGTGACTTTGTCTCCATCAGCGAACTGGAGAACAGAGACAAGGATGCCATCGTGGGTAAGGAGCACAAGTTATGATCTGCACAGGCATTTCTCAACTCAACCCATGTCATCAAGTTTCCAGACACCTGTAATCTATCAGTTTTCTTCCCCAGACTGTATTTTGAGCCAAAAATACTGAACCTGAGCCTGCAGCCCCAACTATATACACACACATACACCGAATGTTGTCAAAAATAAACCATAAAGCCTGAAAATTTCATCAATTTGATCAGCCAAAAAAATCTACTGAGTCCAGCCCAAGCTTGATGTCTTTATTGGAAAATGAATCTCCTGACAGTTTAAGTTCTGTTGGGTTGGCAAACCTCTAAGTTGGTGGCTGCTTTAAGAGCAAAATAGTTGTTAAATATTACAAGTACCTGTAGATATTTATAGGGTTAAACAGTGGGTGGAATAAATAAGTTGAAACTGTTCACTTTAAACCCTCCAAGTGCAACGCTAAGCAAAATATAGTGATTCATTGTTTTTCCTCATAGACATGTAAGAATAATTTACATCACCTGAGAGTCTAATTTAGACTTTTTCTGTTGAGAAAGACTTGTCCTACTACATAGTGTCTAATGTCTATTAGTCAGAATCAGGCCGTGTGAACATTTTCATGGCAGAACTTCAGGCTTAGTTTGTTCCTATGTCCCATTGCTGTAGCACAGGGTTCCTGCAGATCTTTTAAAAAGTCTAAAATAAGATTTTTAGAATTCAACATCTTAAAAAGTCTTATTTTTAAATATGGTAGGTTCTTAAATTTTGAGGTGGTGCCTAGTTGCATGAGAAATATCCACCAACAGGATTCACTTATTTAAATATGGTTTGGTCTTCAGTCATGACTCAGTCCAGCTCTTTCTTTTCCTTTTCTGGTAATGTTTCGATTGGTTCTCCACAGGCCACCTGCTCTCATGAAGGTAACAGGATTAAAGAAGTACACAAAGCAGTACAGATGATGCTCAGCTAAAGATAGTTCGCCAGGGGGGTTCAGAGGAGACACAAAGCCCTCTATTATTTCTGGTAGTTGCTATAATCTGGATAATAATGTTTGTAGTGCAGAGCGACACCAGCCAACATGAAGGAGAGGAGCAGACTTTTCATTTGGAGGCCGCTTAGCGGTTTTTTACAAATTTAATGGACTGTTAAAGTGGATCAGAGGTAGATATACTGTATGTTCAGAGCTTCTGAGCGAGTGTGTCTTAACCTGCTCTGTGAGGGTGAGAATGACCACAACAGCCTAATTGTTCTGCACAATTTTTTTTATATTAAATTTAATTTTTCCGTTAAGAATTCCAAGCAAATTGTAATTAATGCCATTAATTTGATCACTTTTTGTGATTTTACATAGGATTATATGGAGATACAAAAATACCCCTATGAATATAGTCAAATTGAGTTCAAACATAAAGCTCAGCCCTAATATGCTGCTGTGCTCGTTTTGCTGTGGAAAGGATATTAAATTTTCTCTGTCAAGGTCTTAAGAAGATCTTAAAAAGCATTAAATTTGATTTCTAAAAGTGTGCCGCAACCCTGTGTAGTAGGACAATGTTTCTAATATAAGCTGTTTGAATGGTGGCCACATTTGCCAGTCCATTTGCTGATTTGTTTTAATTATCTTCTGTATCCTGTGCTCTTAAAAAATGTACAGAGAGCAGAGTTGTGTAACACAGTGCAAAGGACAGTGATAACGTCATAGCCAATCGATGAATGTACTGTGCACCAAACTACAGGTGGCTTATATTTATGTTTTCTCTTCTTCCCAGTGTATAAAGTTCATTGTTTTCCTCATGGAGGACTTGGGCTTTGTGAGGCTTAAAGGCATCATAATTCTCCTTAAAAACTCTGCTTAACAGCAAGAAGAAACCAACCAACCAACCAACGCTCAAAGCCGAACTCCTACTGAGGTGTTCCCAAACACCCAATAATAAGCCTTCATAAGCAGAGGATAGAGTATGTAGTGGGAAGTAGAGGCAGATATGCTGGGAGGTTGAGGTAATTACAGTATACGAGCAGAGAGATAAAAGTGGTATTAATAATACTGATGACAGTAATAGCCTGTAGTGCAGATTGACTTTGGGCCCTATGGCACAGCCGATGAGAAAATGAGAACGTGCTGTCACAGGTAAAATGAAGTAATAAGGAGCCCACTTGTAATTCCTTTAATGAAGACTGCAGCTTGTATCGGAGTTTGAGTAAATTCTCTCCCGCATACCAGTCGGCATCAAATGTTAAGTTTTGTTCATCATGGTTAAAATATAATAATTTCGTTTACCTTCAGTAGGGTGTTGAAGTAACAGTAATGTTGGTGATGCCGCTCTTGCACTTTGGAAAGGGATAGCTCATCATCTGTTGTGCTTTATGGCACTTGATGAAGTGCATTTATAGTAACAGTTAATTATTTTAACTATTATGCAGCTTCTCCCTTACATTATGGATGCAAGTGCCTGTTATACAGGCCAGTGACCTCATACCTGACTAGAAATGAGTGAATCGCTTATTTCCCAAGAGCCAATTTGTGCTGGAAAACCATGGGACCCAGAGTGACCTTGTCTATAAATGCCACAATCAATATTTATAATATGTATATGTGGGTAAATCTGTTTGTCTGGAAAATTAAACCATACGTGGTCATGGTCTAAAGTATGTCATACAGTATATGATACTATCTAGATGCCTCAACTTCAAACTGAATCAAAGTGGGGATAGAAAAATAGATCTAGCAGCTTCTGCTAACGTGCAACACTGATTGATTTTTACAGATGTGATTGGAGTGTGCAAGACTGTGGACGAGGTGACCCGCCTCACTACCAAGTCAAACCGTGAGGTTTCCAAGAGGACACTCAGTCTGATGGACATGTCTGGGAAGGTGGTGTCTGTCACGCTGTGGGGAGAGGAAGTGAGTATAGACATTAAATGGAGAGTAAAATGTGTAATGGGAAAGAGGTGTTGTGTCTGGAGCTTGTTAAATGCGTGGTGAAAATCATTACCAGCCTTATAATGCATGGACATGCTTACTAAAACATTTGAGCTTTCTTCTCAGAACACGTCTTCACAAATGTTAATCATCGTCTGAGAACAACTGTTTTTGATTACAGAGAATTTTAAACATATCGAAGCAGAACTAAAGCTAGTGAACATGATGACACGAGCACCTGTACAATACAAAAAGCCTGCAATAAAGGCTACGTATGTGAGGAGTATAATGTTCAGTTTACGCGAGAATGTCAGAAAGGTGTTTAATTAAAAAAATTGTTCTGCACATTTGGAGATCACTGTTGAGCAGTTTGAGAACTTGCGACCTTTTTAACAATGTGTGCAGTGTTCAGTGGAGTAAGATGTGGTTGAACGTGGTTGACTAAATATCCTGTCAGGGGGTGATGAAGTAACTGTGCTCCTGCTGTTGATTTTTACCTGTGGCTCAGAGGGACTATGCTGAGTTCGCCAACATCTTTCCTCCTGACAAGAAGCGCAGTGTTCCCTGTTTGTTTGTTCGACAGATACCCCTTTTCTCCAGGGACTTGCTGAGGCACACAAGATGTATAGTTTATGAAGAACAATGGCAAGTGTTGGAGATATTTTCCCATACCGCCAAAGGCTTTACTTGCCCCCTCCTCTCTAAATCCTTTGGTTTTTTTTGTTTTGTTTTGTTTTTTTTTTCAGGTGGTGTCCTCAGGTTGTTATAATAAAGAACACTGAATACTACATTTGAGCAGTTGAAATTCATGGAAAACAAATGATATTTTGAAAACAGTTCAATGGTTTCGGAACAGAACTAACAAGAAAACACACCAGTTTTGTCTGTGGTAAGGCAAGTTTATTTGTATAGCACATTTCAACAACAAGGCAATTCAAAGTGCTTTACATAGAGCGTAAAAGGCATCAAAACGGATGCCTTTTGGTAAAACAAAAAGTGTGACATCTGTTTTTTTTTGTTTTGTTTTGTTTTTTTTAAAGATGTAGAGATGGAAATGTCTGTCTGCCTTTCAGGCAATCAATTGGTATACCACTTTGTGTCCAGACTGCTATTGGATGGATTAAGAGGAAAACTTAGAAGCAATCCTATTGACTTTGTTTATCCCAGACTCTTCTAGTGCCACCAGCAGGTCAAAAATGCCATATCTAGTGAGATAGTATCTAGATAGATGGGTTATGGGTTTGTACAGATGTTCATGGTTCCCAGACGATGAACACCACTGACTTTTGTAATTCGCTGACTTCCTCAAGCACCACCATGAGGTTGACATTTGGGGTTTGGATGGATAGTCATGAAATTTGGTCCAGACATTCATCTATCCCTCAGAATAAATTGTTATAACTTTGGTGACCCACTGAATTTTCATTCAGCGCCATCGTGAGGTCAACAAATGACATTCTGATCAGCATCAGCTGTACTTTGTGTTTCTTGCTAATTAGTCTTGCTAAATAGTTTCTTGCTAATGTTAGCATTACCAACACACAAAACTAAGATTACCAACATATTAAACATAACACCTGCTAAACATCAGCACGTTAACCCTTTGACTTTAGTGTTTAGCTCAAAGGTATCGCTGTGCTAAAATACAGCCTCACAGAGGCGCGAGCTAAAGGCTGTAGTCTCTTATGTTTTGTTACTTTAAGAAGACTAACCTGATAAACCAAAAGACAGAAGAAATTCAATCCAGACAATAAATTAACAAAGTAATCGGTGATTGTCTGAACTTTGTCTATATCTCTTCTTTTGTGTAGGCAGAAAATTTTGACGGCTCTGGACAGCCCATTCTAGCCATTAAGGCGGCGAAGCTCTCAGACTTCGGAGGCCGGTCCCTCTCTGCATCCTTCAACAGCACCCTGATGATCAACCCAGACATCCCTGAGGCATATAAGCTCAGAGGCTGGTAAGTGAGCCTGAGGTTCATAGATAATGCAGTGCAGAAAATTGCTTATATGTCCCAGCAATTGTATACTCATGACAAAGTGCTTTTACAGCAGGTATGAAACATGCTATACATTTTATGCCAGAGGGCTTTTTTTTCTTATGTACGTCACCCTCTGGAAGCTAACTTCTCTCATGCAAGTATTGTTGTTGAAATGGAAGAACTCTGAAGGATTTAGATGGGGAGGTTCCATTTCCCAAGTTGGGATAGTGCATGCTCTGATTCTCATTATCAAGATTAGCTTTCCCCCATTAGCTACAGTGTGGGGGGTGCTTCAGCGAAGCATTACATATAAATGGAAATCATACTTAATCTGTGAAAATGTGTTTTTTACTCCCCTAATCGCCTTTCCAGATGAAATGAAATCCAGACTCATTTCTCTGTGATTATGTTGATTGTACCATTTCTTTTCTGTTTGTGTGTAAAGTGTGTGTGTTTGGTTAGTGTGTGTGTATTATGTTCTTTCATGTTTGCTTTCACTTTAACACATAGGATCATGTGGAAATTAGCCAAGATATCTTTGTCTTTCAAATCACAGTGGTTATTTGTGTACACGTAGTCATGCTTATTTCACTATACTTAAATTAGAAGTAACACAGCCCAATGTATGCAAATTAGTTTTAAGATAGCACAAGTAATGTGACTCTATTCCTTTAAGATTTTGTATTCTTTGGTGCATTTCTTGCAAAGGAATAGAGAATCATTTTAAAACTCAAGCTTTCATCTTTTGTTCAGGCTCATGTGCCAATTCCTCGATTCTTCACTTCCTAAATTATTGCTTCTCCCCGGTGTATATCATGACCAGAAATAAGCATGCACTGTATGCAGGGCTGCAACTAACTTCTCTCAATTAATAATTTTGCCTATAAAATGTTGCAAAGTAGTGAAAAATGCCACTTTTTTATAATGGGTGACATCTTCATGAAATCTTCATGTTTTGTCCGACCAGCAGTCCACACAACCCAAACATATTCAGTCTACTATCGTGTATGACAAAGAAAAGCATCAAATCCTCACACCAAGAACCTGAACCAGCAAGTTTAGCTATTTTTTTCATTAAAAATTAAGATTATTCAATTATCAAAAGTTGATTATTTTTCTGTCCATCGACTAATTGTTGCAACTCTAACAATATGCTTTCCTTTTTTGCCAAAAGTGTTGATAAAATGCATTTTTAGTTGTTTTTGTTATCCATCTTTAAACAAAGACATCACCTGGTCAGTGAGTGTGATGTCAAGTCTTATCGGGACACATTGTGAGACGGCTGTATGAAGTGGTGCTTGTTGGCACATGATTGATAGATGAGGCAGTGCTCACATGGACCGAGCGGGGGGGGCGGCAGCTGGCTGATAGTTAACCTCACTCCACACTGAGACATACTGATTGATCTGTCCTCTTTTATAGATCCTACTTAAACAGCCCTGGTCTGCCCCTCCTCTCTGACATGAAGGCAAATGTCTGTATTTGTGAGTGCAGATCCAATCGATTCCGTCCAGGGTTTCATTTATTTACCGCCCAATACCAGCGCCTGTTCTGCACAGTAAAATAAAGTGAAAGACAGTAAGCCGCTCGAATTTATTTTGTGACAAGCCCAGTTCAGTTTCTTATTCTGCCTTGACAAATGTGGCTGAGAGTATTTATACTTGATCAGAAGACCTTATCTGCATAATCAGCGCAGTGAAATGTGACTCTACTTTGCAGGTGAGAAAGAGGCAAATCACAAATTATACTCAAAAGTGCCTCTTTAATCAGATGTCTTGTCTTGGCTCATGGTTATTTCTTGAAGATAGTTTAAGCACATGCCCCTAGCTTCTCTCTGAATATTTTAATTTATTTCACCGCTAAGAATGTCAGCTACTGTGAACCGCCGTTAAGTTTGTTTTGTAATGGGATTATTTTATATTTGCATAGTGATAGAAAGTGCTTTATTATCCCGACCACTCCTGGGTCTTCCGCTTTCTTTTACCTGAACACCATTTAAGTCCTGAATCATGTTTCCACATCTCTGTAGCATTGGCTTTTTACACTTCCTGTGCTCTCTTCTATTTAATGACAGAAGGTTGTGCCCCACTTTCTCCAGTCACTTCTCACTTGGACAGCCAGAGATAATGATGCTTAAATCCTTGTATTGGTTTATCCACTGCAGAAGAGGGGTTGGCCCATGCAGGTCTCCTTGGACAATGGGTTCCTGCAGGTTCGCAGGCATTCACTAATGAACAGTTTAAAAGTCACAGATGGAAGGAAGCCAGACCTGACTCATTACTTTCTAACCAAGTCAACCCAAGTGAGAACCACAGCGAAGACGACATTGTTATGCAGCATGGCCGAGAGCTGTAGCAGCCACCACCATGCTGTGAGAAGGACGGAGAGAGTAGCCGACTTAGTTATGCGTCTATATTTTAAGACTGCATCACAGAGATGATATCTAGTGATGAGAACTAAGACTGCTAGCTGTTGAATACATAATTCGTGTTTTGTTGTGATGATGATGATGATGATGATAAGCCTCTGTCTCAGGCAGGGCTCGAAGTTAACTTTTTTCCCTCAGTGTCCCGCAGCTGCCCCGAATTCTACTTTCAACCATCTCAGACTTAACAACCATTGTCCCCAATTGAAGTTCTTTTTTTTTTTTTTTTTCATTCTAAATTGCTGCTCATTAAATCTTTTCTTAACACAAGTACAATAGGTTGTACACAATTACATGAATTTTAACAGTGCAGTTATTATTTAGACACTTTCCATCGCACATTAGATGATATGTAAGAGACCACATGTATGAAAATGACCAATATGGGGCCTCTCAATCAGCACATGCAACTTTTCCAGCACAGATATTATGACAAAGCAACCTTTAATAACACTGCATATTAACATTTTTACAGTGCTCAATTTTTGTGACCATTTATACACAGAGCCAAATATTATATAACCTCACTCCTCTTACTAAGGGTGCAACATGTTGGGAAAATACAGACTCGGCTGCCCTCAGGTCTAGTGCTGCTAGCTTGATGGATGCACCTTCTCCAAGCTAAAAATAACACAAAGATGCAACGAAACATAACTTTGCTTAAGTTTCAAAAGGTTACTACGAATGCAAACATATACACATGCAGCATTTATGAGTAACATTACATTTCTACATCTTATGATGTTAACATACATGTTACACAGATGTTTTGTGGGGTGGGAGTTGAGTCACATGTTTGGCTGTACAGGTTCCTGGGCACACATCGAAACAATACACCTACATGAGTGACTGACCATGAATGATTGAAAGAGATAGCAGTCATTTACATTTGCTGTAGGACTGTTTAATATGTCAGTTAATCAAGTTTTTTCAGGTGAGAAATTAACCATTTAGATTCCCAGTATGTGGCCAGTTTATCCAAATAATGTCTATTTGGAAGTTTGCTCTGACATTTTTGTAATGATAAGTATCTCTGCTGTCCCAGAATTGTCCCAGACACCGTATCTTTATGTCCCAAGTGCTATTTTTATTGTTCCCGGGACAACGGGACGTCCTTAATTTCAAGGGCAGGTCTCAGGACGGTAGAAAACAGAACAAGGAAGCAAATCAATTAAACTCTGAATTAATCTTTTCATGATTATTTTTGATTCTTGCTCAGAAGAACCCCAACCTTTTTCTCTTCCAGCTGAACAAAGATATGCCTTTACTACACAGCCAAGGCTTCTGAACCATTGTTTTAATCATGCGAAGGTGTCTTAATTTGATTGTGTTCAGGCACAGATCTATGGGACTTCCTTAAATGCATTATCTATCCTTAGTGGGCTGTTGATTCAAACTCATGTAGAGTATTAGTGGTGCCGCTCAGCACTTTCCCGTGTTCTTATATGGAAAGCTGAGTTGTATCCTTTACAACATGTCACACTAATTAATGTTGCAGCGATGAAAATGGCTTTAATTTCCTCAAATAAGAACGCTGCGCTATGCACTAATTATCTGGATCTTAGGTTAATCTGGGGTCTTGGTGCATTGTTATGGTGCATGTGCAGTATGCTCTCACTGTCTTTGTGAGGTTACTTTACATAGATTTTCAAATTGATGTTAAATCTACAGTATGTTTTTTTTTTTGTGAAAATTATTAATGTAAAAAAAAAAACAAAAAAAAACCAGACTTCAACATTTGACTTTCCTCCACCTAACTGTACAGATCCAGTTGTCCATTAGGTGGCAACAGCACATTTAGAGATGGTCACGTTGCCTTCTCCCATTCTATCAGGCAGGGCAGTCACTTTTCTGTTAGCTGCATTTTGTCATGTTTCTTTTCACGTCTTGATGCCGTCAAACTCAGACATTCACCACAGACTCATTTAGTCACACAAGTCCAAGCAGACATTCCCTCCGTCTGTCTTATCATGACTCCAGTATTTCCACTGGATGCAGTAATTATGACAGCCCAGAAGCAAACAAGCTTGAACACAGTAGCCTAGTGAAAAGTATGCCTTATTATTCTACTCAAATGTTTCACTGTGCTGTAATGATTGAGAAAAAAAAAAAAAAAAAAAAAAGATGTGGAATCATTACTAGCTGAGTTATTAACTGAATTGAATTAGTAACTAGCTTGAAACCAAATTTGTTAACAGAGGTGTCTGTGTAAGGAGGGGAGGAATTCATCCTTTGGTGAATAATAGGTGACTGTTGGCCTCCTTTCAGCCACCACTGTCAAAGTGCCCTTCAGCCAAAGCACTCGACACCCTGCTGCCTCACAGGATCTGCTCAGTGGCACACAGAGCTATCATTAGCTATACAGAGTATATTTCGCTATGTGTGAACTGATCGTGCACAATGTCGCAACTGAAAAATTAACAATTGAGTCTATGTTTTTATTTATACAGATAGAATAAAAATACGTTAATGCCAGCAGCATATTAGGTTAAAGAACTTTCAGAAGGCCACTCAGTCAGTACAAAAATATAAGGAAAAAAAAGAGCCATTAATACCTTGTTGGATATAATTTTCTTTATTTATACTAATTAAGCTGAAATAATTAAGTCAATTGATTGAAAAAAAAATGTTGTAAGGAATTACTATTTTTGTCTGTATCATCTGACTATTTTAGGTTTATAAGCCTTGATCATACAAAACAATGAAGCTGAAACAAATAATCAATTAATCAATGAGTTGATTGACAGAAAATGAACCCTCACATTGGTGAAGCTTGCTTCAGCTTTACCAATGTGAGGATTTGCTGTTATTTCTCAGTTGTTTTTTTTTTTTTATATCATTGTAAACTGAATACCTTTGGGTTTCAGACTGTTTGTCAGACAAAAGAAGACCTTTTGAAGACGTCACCTTGAGTTCTGAGGACACTGAACATTTTTCGTTATTTTGTAGTGAAAATAACTTATTGATTAAATGAGAGACATAATAATGAGCCACAGCCCTACAAAACAAGCAATTTGAAGACACCACCTTAGGCTTTAGGATTTGACATCTGACATTTTATAGACTAAATTATAAAACAATTAATTTCAAAATAATTGGAAGATAATGAATATAATTGTTAGCTGCAGCCTTATTCTGGTGTGATCACATTTATTCAAAACAAATCAAATTGACAAGGGAGTTGAAAATTTCCCTTTATTCCATCTGTACATTTTCTATACTGATTATCCTCGAGAGAGTCGGGGGGGAGCTGGAGCCAATCTCAGCTAACAGTGGGCGAGGGGCGGGGTACATCCTGGACAGGTCACCTGTCAATCACAGACAGACAACTATTCAGTCACATTCACACCTACAGGCAATTTAGAGTCACCAGTTAACCTAACCTGCATAATTTTGGTCTATGGGAGGAAGCCAGAGTACCCGGAGAGAACCCACACAGGCACAGGGAGAACATGCATACTCCACACAGAAGGGCCCCAGCCGGCCAGTGGGTTCAAACCCAGAACCTTCTTGCTGTGAGGCAACAGTGCTCCCCTAGTTTGCCTTAAATGTACAATTTTAAATCCCCTTTTACTGAAAAAAGTAATGTAGTGAATCAACAACTTCAACAATCCTCTTTTTCTCATGTCAAACTCGGTGGAGCTCTTTATAGGACAAACTCATCAAAATTCTGCCTGTAGTGATCACGGTTACAGTGATCAACCGTTTATATGGATGAAAAAGCAGAATCATTCCAATGCAAATGCTGTTTAAATAATTTGCTTATAGTTATCAAGTAGTCCGCTTACAGTGTTCATTTTTGGTCTTTTCACACATGACAACATATGGGGGGAAAAAAATTTAATTACGGTAATAATTTATTTATTTTTTTCTCTTTACTCCCATGATACACGCATGATATTTACTTAGCAGCTGCGGCACCATTATTGCCTCACGGTAACCCGTCTGCTACTGGCTGGTTCCCTGAGGCTGGTGCTGCGTGCACATTGAAATCATGACTGGAAAAGAAAGTCATTTTCTCTCAATGAAAAATGTAAGTCTCCTTGAAGCTTATGACAAACCGCCAAAAACGAGCCGATGAGATGCAGCAGCGAAACAACGAGCTTTTGTAAACAGCTGTACTGTATTTTGAAACAATCAGTAAAATTCAGTAAATAACAAAGCTGTTAGATGGTAATCTGTATGAGAAATAAAGAAATAAAAAATTTGGTTATAATAATCATCCTCTTATAGTGATCATTCTGACCTGGATAGACGTGATCACTGTAAGCCGTTTCCATTGCATTGTGACAGTGATGAGTCTACTGATGCATACAGAACTGTCCTAGGGTTTAGGAATGTCATGTAAATGTTGCTGTACTCGTGCACCTTTTATTCTACAATGTTACTCCTACAAGGACAGTCTTATACAGGTGGTTTTCCAATTACAGCCTGTGTAGTCTGTTCTTTATGAGGATAAATAAACACCTTGCTGTAATTCTGCCAAAGTGAAAATGTAGGAATGCTTGTTCATCCATGTTTGTTTAAATAAGCTACCACTATGGCTTTTAAGTTCTGTTAGCTCGATGTTTGACCACGTCAGTCACCAGAGATGAAGTGGCTAACACCGTGTCACACACAACATGGAGTAATCGTGTTTGTGGTGTGTTTGCCACTTTCAGCCGAGGCATTAGTCTTAGCTCGGAGCTGAGAACACTGCTTACTGAGAGTTTCCCATCATCCCTTCATGCCTCTCCCTCTGACACATCTCTGCTCCTGTCCTGTCCTTCTTCATTGACACGCTGACATTTGACATGTCTATGCCATGCACATGCATGTCTGTCAGCCTGCACTCATCTATCTCGGTGTTCCTGCAGTTAGTTTATCTTTAAGCTGGGATCTCTCTGCTTTCACTTGACTGTTGCACATTTTCTGCCAGATCTAATTTGTCCTCTTTTTGTCTCCTTCATCACAATCACTGTCTGCCATGCCATTTCTTTTTCCTGTGCTCCTCGCTGTCTGTATGATTAAAAAAAAAAACAAAAAAAACCCCCAAAAACAGCAGCAGTTTTTAGACAGGATGCTGTCACGGTGGTATCTTTTCGAGTGTTTTACAGTCCTTTTGGATATCTGTCAAATCAGATGTCCAGAGTAGCCATGAAACACTGTGAAGCCCTACTAGTCTGCAGTCTTACCTTCAAAATGTGATGCATTTTTAATAATTTCAACTATGTTGTCAGTACATTTTTGTCCTCTGTAGAACATCTATCTTACAGACGTTAAACTGTGACAGAATATGGTATCTCCATTTTGTCCAATTTGATTTGTCAGGACATCTTTGTTCAAGTTCCAGACTGAGTGTTGGCACAATCAAGGCAAAGCTGTGCAGGTACACTGGTGAGGAAATTGGTGCCACCGTAAAGAATTGCTCACATTTGTCAGTAGGAGTGGGCAATCTGCAGCCTGTGTGTTGCTCAGGCCACAGTCTGAACCGTTAATGGGGATATTTTCAATTAGTCATGCCTCCAGGAGCAAGGCATGCTCTTCCTGTATTTACAACCTTACCTCCCCATTGTATGCCACTCTGCCTTGTGTCCAACAGATAAACACATAAACAAAAGGCTTTAAGTAATTAACCCAGTCTATAGTACATGAGGGCTATTAGTGGATTTTCCTGCTGGAGGATTCTCTTAGCAGTCTATACTGCTCTCTCTCTCTCTGTCCGTTTCCCTGAGGATGTTGAGGACTAGATGTGATATGTTTGAAGTCTAACTGTCCTGCCAGCTCCTGGAATTCTGCACTGGAAAACTGGGGTCCAATGCCACTCACCACCTCATCTGGAATTCCAAACCAAGCAAAGGTTGGCTTCAGTCTCTGAATAACATGAGCACCGGTGGAGGATGGCAGGTGCAGTACCTCTAACAATCTTGAATAGTAATGTGATATTACTATGTAGCTGTGCTTGTTGTGTTCAGAGGCTGAGTGCAGTTCTCCTCCATGAATGATCAGGCAGAGGCGTGGAGATAAGAGATTCCTTTTGTTGAGCCCACCTCTGTTGCTGACATATCTGGAATGACATTACAGTGTCTTTGAGCTCTGTAAAGAGTCTCGGCCACCATACTGCTGAATTGGCCCTGTCCCTACACTTTTTTTAGCCCTTGGTGTCCATCATGTAGCTTTTGTAGAATGTCAGCTCTCATTGGCCTCAGCACAACAATTCTGCATCCTCTTGTGATCAAGCCATCATATTCTGACAGCTCATTTTTCACTTTCAAGTACTCCCCGGCATTCATCGGGACGTTACTTGTATATTCATGCCATCCTGTTCTTAGGAGTTTTATGACAGACTGTGGCTCGCTGGCGGTTGCAGTGACCATTCTGATGCTGTCCATTTTTGGAATCTCTTGCTTCACTGTGGCTACATAACATGCCACATCACTGTGTATATCAGTCTCTTCCCTTGTATGGGTGTTTGGACTTCGGGACAGGGTATCAGCAACAACAAGGGTTTTCCCTGATACAAACTCCGCCCCAGGTTTGTATCTCATGAGCCTCATGAGACGACGCTGGCATCGCAAGGTGATATTGTCTAGGCATCAGTTGTTGACAATTAGCACTAATGGCTCTAGCTTGAACTGATCCAAGCCACAGAGATGTTTCTCAAACATCTCACAAGCCAGCGAGACAAGCATAATGCGTTTCTGCTTCTGTGTGTCTGGAACAGTATGCTACTGGCTTACAGTCTGGTATCGTCACAGTAGGTGAGAACCGGTACGGTTGTCAGCAGCACTTTAATGTGTTCAAAGGCTCACTGTTGTGAGTGGCCCCAAGTCCATGTATTCTTGCTTTTCAGAAGCTGCGTGCCGTGTGTACAACATACAGCTGAGCATCGTCCATTAACTTTTCGCATGTTCAGTTTTTAGTGTCCCATGCTCACCATAGCCCTGCTGATGTTCACTGGTGCGGTGTGTCCACTTCATCTACTCCCCTGACCAAGTTCATTTTCACGGACAGGAACCCACCCACTGTGTAGATTTTTTTAACTGTGTGCACGGACTACATAAGCTTTGAATGGGTAAGACTTTTTCTTGTAGTTAATAGTAGCTTTGAACATGCCAAGACACAGCAGCTCCCCTCCTGCACAGTCCAGTGGAATGTCTGTCGGTTCCAGTGTTCTCTCTGGAGTGAGTGTGTGGAATGTGTCTTCACAGATGATACTGACATCTGCCTCTGTGCCAATTTTAAATTCCACCGGAGTGGAATCCACAAGCACCTGCACAGTCCACTGTTCACTTGTCTCGTCCGCATTACACACTGAGCCTAGGAAATAGGATGGTTGGTCTGCCTGCTCTGTGACCTCATTCTCTGGCCCAATTTCCCATTTTATGACAGATATGGCATGTTGCTTTCCCTGCAGGGCATTTTTCATCTTTTCTGTGTTGTGCTTTTCTGCATTTACCACATTTTCTTTTTCCTTTTTTATTTTTGTAATAGAGATCTTTATTGAAAAATGACAAATACATCACGTCAAGCAACAAAGTGCAACCAGCGCCAAAGTGCAAACATTCACCTTTCCTCCTCTGCCAATTTTTTTTTTTAACAAAGTTCACAATTTACAAAACAAACACATACATAAGAGACAGCTCACAAATACAATGAACAGAAAGTGCTGAGTGAATAAAAAGCAGAGAATTCAGTTGTGAAAGCCATTCATGAGTGCATGTAGGTCCATCAGATCAAAGTTCTAGCACATGCCAAGGAAGGTTTTGACCCCTATCCAAAGTTCTCCTCCTTCTGAGGTCAGTAAGCTTGTGTTTAACCATGTCATTGTCAACCACAGTCTGTTTGATGACCATGGCACATCTGGTTTTCCACAGTTTGACACACACTGTACTGATAATCAGTTGGAAGAGTTTTTTTTGTTTGGAGAGCATATTTTCTTCCAGCAGACCATACATGACAGAGATATAGTTCAAACTAAAAACCAGTCCAAGGCCTTGCATTATAGACCAGACCTCCTGAGCTCTGTAACAGCATCAGGAGGTGTTGCTGCATTTCACCTTCATTATAATAAATCATGGGACATTCTTTTCTTGTTACATAACAACTCCATGAAACAACAGCTCTAACAGGAAGTCTGTTAACAGAAATAAGCCACTGAACATCTCTCATGCTTTCTATTTTATTTTTTTTAAGTTTTCATCACCTCCATGCCATTTTATTACGGATACGGCATGTTGCTTTCCCTTCAGGGCATTTTTCATCTTTTCTGTGTTGTGCTTTTCCACATTTACCACATTTTCATTCATTTATCCCCATTTTATTGGGTTGTATGCAACCTCTTGCACTGTTCCCACTGTCTGTCTCTGCATGCTTAGTTGTGTGGCAACTGTCTGTACCGTCTGCGCCAGCGTCAGGTCTGCCATTAGCTGTAGCCTGCGTGAGAGTCCTTTGTCCAGCATTCCCATGACAATATGGTCGCGGATATTTTCATCTCTGGTTGCACAGAATTCAGTGTTTGGACAGTTCGTACAGCGCTCTAATGAAAAACGTTTCCTCCCCTGGCCACTGCAGTCACTGGTGAAAACACGCTCTTTTGTGAATAATATTCCTCCTTGGAGAAAAAGTACTCATCGAACTTTCCTGCCATGATGTCAAAGTTATCACGACGTCTGTTCTCAGCAATTGAATGACTTAAAGATGTGTTCTGCCTTGGTTCCAATGGCATAAATAAGCCAGCTCACCAACACTGTCCCAGCTTCCTTGTCCAGTTTAGTGGTAACTATAAATTGTTGAAAGCGCTGCTTCCGGCTCAACCATTCTGTGGGCTTATCAAAAGCCAAGTTCACAAGTAGATTAAACTTTCCACCATTCGGCTGCTTAACCTCTTTTCCTCTTATATCCATGTTTCCTAAATCTGTAGGCCACTTCTGACACCATGTAGAAAAGGTTGAGGGTCAAGGTACTTAATCAACTCAGCTTTATTGCAATTCAGGACACGTTTACGTTGAGACTCCTTCACTATGCATGTCTCCATATTTTCCGTGAACCCCCTTGCCATAAAGCATTAGTCTGGAACTGTTGTAATGACCAAACGTGTGTGTGTGTATGTGTGTGTGTGTATACACAGACGGGTGACAAATTAAAGGAAAAACCAACATAAAATGGTGTTTGGCCACCACATGCTGCCAGAACAGTTTCAGTGCACCTTGGCATTGATTCTACAAGTCTCTGGAACTCTTCTGGAGGGACAAACACCATTCTTTAAAAAGATATACCCTCATTTGGTGTTTTGATGATGGTGGTGGAGAGCGCTGTCTAACATGTCGGTCCAAAATCTCCCATATGTGTTCAATTTGGTTAAGATCTGGTGAGTTTGAAGGCCATAGCATATGATTCACACCATTTTCATACTCATCAAACCATTCAGTGACCCCTCATGCCATGTGAATTGGGGCATTGTCATCCTGGAAGAGACTACTTTCATCAGGATAGAAATGTTTCATTATAGGATAAAATGATGACTCAGAACAACTTTGAATTGATTTCCCTCTAAGGGGACAAGTGGTCCCAAACCATGTCAGCAAAATGTCCCCCACAGCATAACAGAGCTACCAGATCCCCTCACTATAGGGGTCAAGTATTCAAACCTGTACCAGTTTTTCCTTTTAATTTGTCATCCGTCTGTATATACCAGCACAGAATATCTAAACACAGAACATTGCTCAACTTTAGTGAAAAGTTCTGAGTGACAGATCACACACGGAATTCCACATGATGGAATAACAACGGTAAGATATGTATTATTGTTGAATGTTCAAGCAGTTAAACTGAGTTAGACACATTTTTTAAAAAAATGTAAAAAAAAAACAACAAAAAAACACATGGTGTGTGTGCCTACACTGTACAGTGACAAACTTGAGTAATTTCCTCTGAGCCGAGCCATCATGCCAGATATTTTATTACATGACTATTTTGGTACAAACATTTACCCACCAGTGTGGCGGATAGCCTTCTGAGATTTACTTGCCAAACGGAAAATCTACCCGCATTTGGCGCTTGGCGGGTGTTAATTTCAGACCCTGGAAACCACTCATCTTTCTTCTTTCCCTGCCTTCTCTCTTCTCCTTCTTCCTATTGTCTTCCCTGAATTACCGGGAACATTGGGCGAAAATAGGTTTCTGATATCACCGTAACAGCCCTGACCCTGGCCAGCTCATCTATCCCTCTGCTGTTGATTCATTTCACAAGCCTCTCAGCCTGCCTTGCTCTCAGCTGAGCCATCCTTGCTTTGACAAACACAAATGGATGCTCTGTCTGGAACAAGATTTTTTATTTATTTTTGTTAAACCTAACTGTTAAATGGACAGCCTGCAGCCTGTTGACAGCCGTGTGAACTGCAGTGTTTTGTGTCTCCTGCTTTGGTTCTGATGTATTAAAATGAATAAGAAAAGACAAGTAGACCTCAACATACCAACACTATGACTCTCTGAAGTGTGTGTATATATATATATATATACAGCATTCTGAAATTGATTTAGGTAAATGTGACAAAGTGATTTGAAATCTTATTTACCAAAACTATACTTTGTTTACTGTGAGGGAGGTCAAATAAGCAGTGACTGGTATTTGTTGTTTTTTTTCACATAGGTATGACAAAGAGGGTCATGCCATGGACGGACAGTCTCTGACAGAGGTGAAAGGTGGCAGCGGTGGAGGAAACACCAACTGGAAGGCTATATCTGATGTTAAAAACGAGCACCTGGGACACGGAGACAAGGTACACACACACATGCTCAGCTTCTCCCTGACGCACTCAAACATTCAAGATATGGTAACCCCAGACATCATCTTATTCTGGGATGATTCTTTGAAGATATTCAAGGACAAACTGAAAGACTAGTGTTGAATCCCTAACAACAAATATGAAATTGCTCACAGTCAAGCTGCATTTGTTATTAAAATCCCTTGGTACACATTGCAGGTCTATATAGTCTTGCTGCAGTGTAACCTTGTCCCTCGCAGCTCTGCATCACAAATGTTCTTTTAGCTGACTGTCAGTGTGATGAATCTCCATAATCATTGACTCATAACATGACTGCACCACCGGTACGCTTAAAATCATATTCCACTAGGTTCCTGATCTCCTACTGCTCATCAATCCCCCACATTGTGGGTGTCCTCTCACAGTCTGGGTGTATGTTCCTGGTGAAAGTCACATGGATCTCTGGTATTGATTATGAAGATTACATAGGCTCTATTCTTTGCCCTCTGTAATGAAGTTACTGCCCTCAGATAAGTAAAGTAATGTGTTCTTTAATTTCCCTCTCTTTTTATTGATACTATTGAGGGAAATGGTGCTCACAGAAGTGTATAAATCGTCTAGAGCGGATAATGGTGACCTGTGCAGAGATATTAACTTGTGTAATTTGACATGCTCTGCACATTAGTAATCATCCCAGTGTGATGAAAAAAATCACATTAAGATGGAGACAATTAATAGATGCAAGCAATTATGATAGGGCACTAAGAGACATGAAGGGAGCAGTTTTACTCTGGTTGTAAAAGACAATTGTAAGAGGCTGCAGTCGGCTATTTGGAAGCTCAAAGAACACTTGAGCACTCATTATTCCTTAGAAAACAAAGAGAAATGCAAAAGTACATGGATTAAACAGGAGCAGCAGTTTTCTGTATGCCCCAATTAAGGGAAAATATGTCATAGTGAATGAGTAATTTCAGGTTTTTCATCCATTTGTGTAACTGTGTGCCTGTCTGCTACCCGAGGCTGTGAGTGACCCTCTCCTACTTCTGTCGCCCTCATAATTCTCTCTCCTATGGCCAGAACTGCAGGATTCTCATTCACAGATAGTAAATGGCGTAATGCTCCCCCTTATGCCTCTTTTAGTGTGACCACTTCAGCTATTCTATCATCTGGAGACCCACAACGCACCATAAGCAGTCTCATCTATTTCTTTTCTCTTCAGTTCCATACCCCAAATCCTTGCTGTAACCATTAGCCCCCTGTCAGGTGAAGGGCTTCTCCTGGCATTAGCTCCCTGCTGCTGAGGAGGAAAGGTTTGACCCTGGGCTATGGAGGCTCTTGCTCCTCCTCAGCATGTTGTTTGATGAGTCCCGGTACTGTCAAAGGAGCTGAGCTGAGGCTGTCCTCAACCCCTCTGAAACATCCCATACATGGGGGCATGGGGGTCAGGCCTCTCAAGAACCCCACCAACCAAAGTCTGTTGCAATTAATTATCCCTGTCACAAAGTCTTTGTGTCACAATCTCAAGTTTCCACATTGCTCCCTTGCCCTCTCTGACAGTAAGTGGCCACCCTCCTCTCGTTGGCTCGACACTGCATTTGTAATGGCCTATGACAGAGGCGAGAAACGAGTTCTTCTGTCCTCTTCCCACTGTAGCGGTCCTGATCAGTCACACACTAATTGAAGAGGTATTTGCTTGATTAATTGGGCCTCGTTTGGAAAATCAGCACAGGCTGATGTCTGGGTTGTTTTTGGTAAAACAAAATGGTCATTAAAAAAAGGTTAGCCGCCAGCTTGTTGTTTGAAACAGACTGATTTTCTCATATTTTGGCGCCGTCATTTTCCACTCTCTTAAGGGCTTTTTAATTACCCAAAGTGACATGTAATACCAATTGTCCTGTGCTGGAAGTTAATTGGGGTTGAATGTCTTTTGCATACTAACACAATGGCCAGAAAATGGAGAAGAAAGGAGAAAAAATTGATTTTCATTTTACTTCAATGAGATGGTCTATGGAGTTTGATTGAGAGCCAGCTGAGGGACACTGCAGCCGCATTGGATTCACAGATGGTTTTATTTCATATCTACACCATGACAACTCACCTGTCTCCTAGATGCCTCTGTTGCATCAAACTAATCCTGCAAATCATTGAGCTTCAAAACCAGGTGTCTCATACACTTGATAGAATAAAAGATGGAGAAGTGGTGGAAAAGACTCTGCCATGGCTGGGAAACACACTTGGGGATGAGGGCTCTCTGCCCCAGTTCCACTCAGTGTTGGCGATTCCCAAAGATCCATGGGTTAGGCTCAGCGATAAGCCAAGATCACAAGCCTGCTCAACACCACGTCCTGTGTAACAGTGGGCCACTCTCTGCGGCACAGAGAGAGTTGGATGTCCTCCTTTACAGCCAACCAATCAAGTGAGGCTCCAGCTGTCAAACAAATTCTCGGTCCTTGAGAATCTCCGGGAGATAAATCATCTGGCATCCCTGCCGTCCCTCACCCTGGCATCAGCATGTAGAAGCCGAACGACAACTCCAAACTGTCCTGCTCCAGTGCCTGTGAATTACCAGCTTGCAGGCTCAGGACACTGTCCAGCTCCTCATCCTGCCTCGGCAAGCTTTTGGTAGGGCAGGTGTGTGCCGCACCAGTGGGAGAGTGGTTGCACGGGGCCTGCACAACAGTCAGTGACGAGGCCATGGCAAATTCTCCTGCGGTGTCTAACCCAAAAGTACTGGTTGTGGGATTATCTATGGTCCAACACATCACTCTCCTCAGGCGTGGACCTCATGATACCCTGGAGCTTTGGTGTCCAATATTGATTCCAGGATTCCTGATCTTCTACAGAAATTTCCTTCTGTTGGAGCAGTCCTCGACAATGTCGGCACGAATGAGCTCAACCTCCAAAGCTCTGAGAAGCTCAAACAGGATTTTAAAACCCTCAATTACTGGACTCCTACAGGCATTGTAATATATCTGGTCCACTGCCCTCACCTTGCTTTAAAGATGTAAAGTTTAGCCGTGTTCGCCGACTTCATAAATGGCTAAAGGGCCACTGCTACGCACTGGGAATTCCATATGTGGGCAACTTTACAACTTTTCGGAATAGGCTGACTTTCTTCAGACGTGATGGATTTCATCCAAATAGGCTTAGATCCAATCTGATGGTGATGAACATGCAACTCACAATGAAGTCTTGTAAAAATAGTTGATGCTTGGCTGAGTCCATCTCTTCCTAGCACTGTTTCATAAAGTTTTGATATCCTTGTAATCATAATGCATAGGTCTGTCAACTGAAACGTGCATATCCCACACAGAAATATTAACAATATTAAAGATTCGGGCAAATGCATGAACTTCTGCTCCCAGCACAAATACACTTAAATTGCACTCTTAAATGTGAGATATCTACCCAGTAAGACTATCATTTTAAATGATTTTATTTCAACATTTGGATTATATGTTTTTAACTGAATCTTGGTCACAAACTAATGATCCACACTGTGATTGTTTCAACCAAACCAGGGTCAGTGCTTGTGGTGGTGGCCTAGTGAGTGGAAGAGCTTCAAATGTTATGAAGTACCTTGAGATGAATTTTCTTCCTTTGAACTTCTCACTTCTCACTTCTCACGGTCTCCATCCGATCATGTTTGCTATCATTTTTGCCCCCAAAACCTACTGGCAGCTTTTTAGCAGAACTCCCAGAATTTTTATCCACTCTTCTTTTAAATTATGACGGAGTTGTTCTTTGTGGTGATTTTAATGTCCGTGTTGATGACTCCGCTAATGTTCATGCTACTGATTCTTTTTAAATCACTATCACATCACTACTTCTTTTAACTTTAAACAGTATGTGTGCGGATAGTCACATAACTGTGGTCATACATTGGACCTTTTATTTACCCTGGGTGTAAAAATATCTTCTGCAGAATTACTGGATATGACTGTATCTATTCACAAATGTATAATTTTTAACTGTGAATCACCAGTTATTAATACTGTCTCACCCCACTCCTCGCATCTTTAATTAGCAAAGCGTCTTAAAGTTATGCGCATTGCTTGATGATCAAAGCCTACACCTGTCTAAATACTCCCGTGCCATTGAACTGGCTGACATTTTAATTCAATCTGCGTGTCTTCAGTAAATATTATTTCACCTCTTAAGGTTAGGTCTAAGTTCTCAGAAAGAAAACGGCCTTGGATAGACAACAGTATTTGCAGCCATAAAAGGGAATGTAGGAAAGCAAAACGCAGATGGAAAAAATCCAGTCTCCAAGTACATTACACTACAGCAATATGATTAAAGATGTGACAACACACTATTTTTCTTAACTTATTCTGCCCATCAGCACAACCCTAGATTTTTATTTAAGTCTGATCAGCTGGTAAATCCAGACCGTCCGTGTGCCCTAGTTGAAAGTGATGCTGTGAAAGGTTTATTTTACTGATAAAGACGGGTCAATCAGAGCCTCTATTACCCCCAATGCCTCTTACGCTGATGTCCCTCACCCGCAACAAGATAGTTTGAACCAGTTTTAACCCATTACCTTGTCTGAACTTTTAGAAACAATATCATATATGAGAGTGTCTTCCAGCCCTCTTGATATAATACTAACAAAGTTTTGACTAAAAGTAATTGAATTTCTCAGGCCCTGTTTGCTTTGGTTTTAACAGTTCCATGTCTAATGGTTGTGTCCCTGATTGTTTTAAAAGTGCTTGTGTGAACCCACTGTTAATAAAACCTGGACTGGATCTCTCCCTCCTTCAAAACTGTAGACCAATTCCCAAGTTGCCTTTTTATATCAAAAATTGTAGAAAAAAAAGTGTCCAGGCAATTTCTCTCTGCAATGGAAAATGAAATGGAAGTATCACAGCACTGAGACTGCCCTGCTCAAGGTTACCAACAACCTTTTAATGGCTTCTGATAATGGCATGTGCTCAGTCCTTGTACTCCTGGACCTTAGCGCAGCCTTTGACACGATTGATCACAGCATCCTGCTAGACAGACTGAGGCAATGGGTGGGGATATCTGGTACAGCATTAGAATGGTTTTCATCTTACCTCAAATAGGGACCAAATAGGTGGTTCTGTCTCTGTGAACAACTTTGTCTCCTCATTTTCTTCTGTTAAGTGTGATGTGCCTCAGGGGTCGGTTTTGGGACCAGTAGACATGGTGTCTCTCTCCATTTTTATGCTGATGATACACATATGTACCCGCCCCTTATATCCATAGACCCTGGAATGCTGAACTCACTTAACGACTGCCTTTGTAATGTCCAAAACTGGATGTCAAAAACTTTTCTCAGCTGAACTCCAACAAAGTTGAGATCCTTGTCATCGGGTCCCAGCACATGGCAAAACAAATCCTGCCATCTGCTGGTTCCCTAGTGGAACATATCAAGCCTGTTGCAAGGAATATTGGCATCTGGTTTGATAATAATTTAAGTTTTGAGCAGCACACCACAAAGCTTGTGCAATCCTGTTTTTAATCATCTTAGAAATATTTACAAAATGTGATCTATTTTAACTTTTAAAGACACAGAGACCATTTTACACGTCTTCATCTCTTCATGCCTGTTTTGTTGCAACAGCCTTTTTCTTGCCTGAACCAAAAACCTATTTATCGGCTCTAGACTGTACAGAACTCAGCTTCCAGGCTTTTAACCAGAACCAAGAGACATGATCACATCACTCCTGTTTGTAGGAGTATAGCCTCTTTACACCGGCTCTCTGTATGTTTTAGAATTGATATTAAGATCTTACTGATTACTTTAAGGCTCTTCATGGCTTCTCTCCTTGCTATATTTCTGACCTGTCATTACCGTATGCGCTGGCACGTACTTTGAGATCCTCGGGCAGAGGTCTTTTGTCTGTCCCAGAGTCCCGGCTGAAAACTAGAGGGGACAGAGCGTTTGCAGTCAGGGCCCTGAGGCTCTTGAACAATCTGCCCGAGGAAATCAGGTTGGCTGACTCAGTGATTTCTTTTAAGTCCCTTCTTAAAACACACTTTTTTTATTGGACCTTTCCTGATTTTACTTGAGTTTTAATTTTCTTTGAACTGTCTTTTATTCTGTTTTTTTTCTGTTCTTGCTTTTCCTATACTGAGTTGGTTTTAATACACTAAACTGTTTTTTAATCTGTTTTCTTTTTAAAACCTGATGATTTAATTACTTGTCTGTTTTATTTTGCTGCCTTGTGAAGCACTTTGTAAAATCCAATAAGACAAAGGAACATGGACTCAAAATCATAGAATCCACTCAGAAAGGTGTCCTTTAACTTATTTAGTTTTTAAAGCTGCTCTTTACATTAAAAATGAATCAAGATTGCTAGATTATTGAAATAATTAAAGGTCCCTTGTGAGTGTTGCATATATTTTTTTAAGAATATACCAGTTTTTCTTTTTTCATCCTTTTGGAGAAACTCCAGTTAAACTGTTAACATAATTGCACTTACACGATGGCCTGTTGCTCAGCTCCCTGACCCTGAACAGGTGCCTTAGACCTTCATCTAAATGCACAGGGGCCTAGTCCCCCTCTGTTCTCACGACTGATGCTGAGGGTAGTAGGAGGAGAAGACAATGTCCAAAGCAATCAGCTAGTAGGGTGCAACAGCCATCTGTGGTGTGCATTAGGGCCTCTGTTGCACAACGAAACCCTACCTGAGGAGGAGAGGTGATTTGACTCATCTGCAACCTAGTTAAAAGTTTTAATCTGTTCATTACAGCACATCCAGAACCCCTTTTTTGTATGCATCTATTTCACAGTCAATGTGAAATTCATGTCACTTGCTTGGGTATTTTCCATGCCGACTAGGAATGTTTCCTAAAAGCTGTTTATGTGCAGCCGGTTACTAAAGCTTGCCTCCACACCACAGAAGCAGCTGCTACCTCACTAGTTTGCATTTGTGTCAGTGCCATTAGGATTCTGGTGGGGAGTGTGCATCTGCTGCACAAATGCTGCTTTCCGACTGTTCGCATACTCCATTAGGTGCTCCTGAAAATATCATTGTCTATTTTGTGCTGTTTTATCCTTGGTATGTGCTTGACAACATATTTAACATACAAAGTACAAAGGTTGTCATGGAGCGAAGACTGCATCTACCAGTGCATGTAAAACGAAATGCATTTCAGGAACGTTATATGGCAATGAACTTGTGTTTATAAGAATTTTTTTTATTCCATTTCAGGCAGACTACTACACCTGCATAGCAACTATTGTGTACCTGCGCAAGGAAAACTGCCTTTACCAGGCCTGCCCGAGCCAAGACTGCAACAAAAAAGTGGTAGACCAGCAGAATGGCATGTTCCGCTGTGAAAAGTGTGACAAAGAGTTTCCCAACTTCAAGTACCGCCTCATCCTTTCTGTAAGTGACTTGGCATTGGGTTCCCTAAAACTTTTACCTGGCTCACGCACTCACACACAAGCATATATGCAAATGCACGCATCTTAGATGCCTGTTCTTCCTGCTTAGTACTGTGGAGATGCTTCTGCTGAAGCTATGGGTACCATCATTCTAGTGACTTTTGCTTCTCATTACCTCGTCTTTCTGTTCTCCCAACTTGGTTTACTTATTCATCGTTCTGTCTCCAGCCACTTTCTCTCCTTATGACCCCACTCCTTGTAGTTCAATATCGCCACAGTCTGCTCTTTAAAGTTAAATTTAGAAACATTTAAAGCCAATTCTGCTGCAACACAGAGTAACAAGGACTAATTTTAGATTGTCTTTACACTTGTATTAAATTTTTTTCATACTGTTCTGTATTCTGCAAATACAGGCCTCTTTTCTCAGCTCATTTGCAAACAAACATTATTTTAAAAAATAAAATCATTGAACACAAAAACTTACTTAGTCAGCAACAGAGCAATTGCAGCCTGGCATCTGAAATGAGCTGCTTTTGTTTTGTACCACTCACCAGGACATTGTTATTCTTCACGAGCTGTAACTTAAGCTATGTGAATTTGTTTCCACTTTATGTATCACAAGTGCACAGTGATTGTGTGTTTTGCCAGCAGGATATAGGCTAATCAGAAGATGAGATGTTCAGTTAACAACATACCATATTCAAGCATCCGCAAACTGTCAAACAAACAACACATCAAGACAAAATTTTTAAACATGAATGCATTCATCTGTACTTGTGCATGATTCTAACTACTCTTCACTCTTTTCTATATCTGTCAGGCCAACATTGCAGATTATGGGGACAACCAGTGGGTGACTTGCTTCCAGGAGAGTGCAGAGGCCATTCTGGGCCAGAATGCAGCTTACCTGGGACAGCTCAAGGACTCGGTGAGACACTCCTTCTTGAATGTAATACTGACCCAAGGAAATGGTCATTGCAAGTGCCTAACCTCAGGCTTTGTTACTGCCAGACATACACACTCACACCCACTACTGCACCAACTACCGTGCTTGGTTTTCTTCCAGGTATAATTACTTAAAAATCCTTTTTCAGTGTTTAATTCAGGAAAAACTCACTTACTCGAATTTGCATATGAAACTTTGATCAATCTGACATTTGATTAGAAGAAAATGTTGATTTGTTGTGTTGACATTGAGCCAATCCATTTCTTTTCCCCTCAATTTCAGAATGAAGCTGCTTTTGATGAGATCTTCCAACAAGCTAACTTCAACACTTTCGTCTTCCGCAACAGAGTGAAGCTAGAAACGTATAACGTAAGTAAAGAAGGACCCGGTAGGGGCTAGGGCTAGTTAAATCCCACACCTCTGTTCTTTGTTTTCTTTGATAGTTTTCCCAGTCATTAACAAAACTGCCCTGCTTTCATTTTGACTGACAGCATAATCTAAAAAAAAAAAAAAAAAACCCAAAAAACCCTGAGTGTTTGTCCAAGAATGCTGCTCATTTTCAGTGGCTTTGTGAAGGGTGCGCACACAGATTAGTCGCGGTCACTATTTCCTGTAGGCCACACAGATAGAGGTTTGTTTTGAGGGAAGCACATAAAAGAATTGATTGGACTGGGGCTCTGAGCAGGAAGTCTGGAGCCGCGCCAGAGACTGCATCCGCCTTCGACGCACAGAAGAGGCCACTGTGTCTGTCACATTCAGCTCAACATCCTAACTGCCAATGGCACTGCTACAAGCATGCATTGGCTGCTGCCTCCAAACCCCATATTCCTTCAACAGAGACACCTGCAAACCCCTCTTTCAGTTTATTTTTTCTCCTTCTCAATACGACAAGCCAGCCATTGTGCTGTCACATGTTGTCATGTCTACAATGTTGTGTAGGCTTGAGGTGGGACAAAGCAGTAACAGTTAATGACACCCATCCATCCTGTTGTATCACAGTGACAGGGAAGCTTTGACAGAACTCTCTAACAAGGTTTATTATTTATAATTCAGTCAAGCACTTGCAACAGTCACATGAGTGTGATGTAATTATCACCTGTAATACCATTTAAGACACTAATACGCTTTCTCAGCACAATTAAAGGTCACCCTGACTATACCTGATGGTAGGAGGCTAGACATTGTCAATCAGGGAAAAATAATCAGCAACAATTTTGAAAATTTAATTCACTTTTAAGCAAAAGTCACCTGGTTTAAGCCTTTCAAATGTGAGAATTTGCTGCTTTTATATTTTTGTTAATTAAATATCTTTGGGTTTCTTTCACTCCAGGAAAATGTGATGGTCATTTTAAAGGCTTTTTAATATTTTACGGACTTAACAAGTAATTGATTAATCAAAAAATAATTGACAGGTAAATTGATCATAAAATTGTCAATTGCAGCCTTATGTAGGTAAGTATTGCTATCAATCAATTACTATAATTGTATTGCATAAAAGATAATAGGGCTCTGTTAATTAAAATCTGCCAATTATTTTCTCAATTTGTCCATAACACGTCAGTAAATAATAAAATGTCTGTTATAATTTCTCACAGTCAGAGGTGATGTAGTCAGATGTCCTGTTTTGTCTGACCAGCAGTCCAAAACTCCAGAATATACAGTTTGCCATCATGTATGACAAAGAAAAATCTTCACATTTGAGAAGCTGAAACCAACAAATTTGGGGCATTTTTGCCTAACAGGACTTAAACGGTTATTCGATTTATTAAAATAGTTGCTATTTAATTTTCTGTCGATCAATCAGTCGACTAATCGTTACAGCTCTAGAAGATGAAGATGATGTGTTTTGACTCTGCATGTGCTGCTCCACATCACACTGAACCAAAGCTCATATCAGCACATCAGTCAGTGTCCTTTTTTTTAATATATCTATCAAAGCATGAACACGTAAACATGAAGTTCACGTGGGTGTGATGTGTAATGATTTTCAGACAAATCAAAGTTGTATTATAGAATTCAAAATATTGATATTATTTCAATATTAAGCGTAACACATGGAGGTGATTGTGTTGCAACTCTCAACATGTCAGTGGATGAGTGACTTTATTACTATAAAGAGTGTTGTTACTATCAAAACATAAGTTTAAAACTTTTACCGCTCAGTACCCGACTCCTCAACAGCTTTAAATCTCTAACTCACCTGAAATCAGGACTTGTCTGCTCGCGGCTGTGATTTTTCCAACTGCTTTCAAGGTCTCATTGTCCCTGCAGGCTGTGTCTCAACATTGTAACTGATTTAAGTGTCTCAAAACGATGTCACTGCTGAAAAAAAGAACATAAAACCGTCGAAGGCTTTTCATCGCAGCACAGCCCTACTGTCGGCCACTGTAGGCCCAGCGTTAAACACAAATCCTGCTCGACAAGAGTGAGAATCACTAATTACATGATGAAGTCTTTTACTGTTCTGAGGCTACAGGGCAGGGCAGAGGTGTGAGTGTAGAGTACTGAAGTGGTTCCCAACACCGGTCCTCCTCAGTGCAGCTGGCTCTCTGTTACACCAAAGATCAATTGCACTTAACCAGTTTTCCAGGGCTGGAAAAGAACCACTGGTGTAACATTGTGTGCAAGTGTAGTTTAGGATTTAAAGTGAAGATCTGACAGATTTTAAAGTTACTCATTAGATGCTGGTGTACGAGTGTCTGTGGCAATTTTCAGTCAACTCGTCCTCTCTGCTCTCTTTTAAAGGCCACGCAGGAGATAAAAATGTCTTGTCTTGTCTTGTATGTATGTAGTTTCTTCGGCTATCTTTTGCTGTAAGCGTTTCTGGCAAGTTTAAAGCTGTTAGAAAAAAAAGGTCACAGTGGAACAAATTTCTGTGTTTTTCCTCTTGTGCTCATGTGTACACACACTTGCAGTTGATGGCTGTAGGAGGGGAGCAGCACAGCTTGTCCAAATGTGGCTCAACACCCAGCTTGGCTGTGTGGTGTTGGCTGCTCGCAGATTTCACACACACATCTAGTCTTACTCACCCACCCGTCAACTGCCACCAGTTAACTTCACTGTCAGTGTAGGAAGAAGAAAAATACCGTTCATCGTGTTATAGATGAAAATCTTTTCATCTTAAATCTGTTAAGCAAATTCTAAACAATTTAAATGCCTTCGTGTTGCAGTGACATTTGTGGTATTTAATAGTAACATCAAGTTTTATTTCCAGAGCACATGTATTTAATTTCAAGGCCTCTATAACATTGGTCAGAGGGGAAAATAAACATGTTTTTGAAGAACACTGCATATTTGTAGGAATGAAACAAAATGAAGGACCAGACATTAATGTTTTGAATATAATATATATATAATATAATAATAATTCACCCTTAAAGTTATTACATTTGAGACTTCTGCATGGATGATTACATTCACGCCACAGAGCTAAACATCTCTTTTTCTGAAAGATAAATCTCTAGCAACCTTTTTAAAAACCCAGACGGTCGTTTGATAACCCTTGAAGGTACCCTGTGGAGTTTATTGTAAACATTTACATTCAGCGTTACTCACCAAACACATTGCGTGCAACCTTGAAACATGATGAACATGTTGAATGCATTTCCTTCCTCTATAAAACATCTGCAGATAAATAAATAAAAAATATTATAATACCTGCAGTGTTTCTATCCATGTTTAACCTGCAGTCCTCTTATTCCTCGCCTTTGGCACATTATTACATTTCTTGCCATGTTAGCGCAGCCAACTGTTGATAAGCAGAAATCTGCGGCAATAATGTGTATCATATTGCTCACGTGCATGTTGGTAGTCTTGTGTGCACAATACAAACAAGACAGGACTACTCGTGAATACATCGCTGTTTAGCTTAGTACCTTTTAACCACTTAAAAAGTATTTCCGGAGTCTTCAAACTCTCTTCTGTCTGCTTTGATCCACAAGTATTCCTCCCACTTCACAATAAAGAGGGCTTTAACCTGTTTTCCACTTTGCAACTATTTCCTAACACACTCCAAAATAGTAGCCAGAAGTCAATGCATTAACAAAATTTAAAGTTTTAGTATCAAGATCATTTATCTATATTGATTTATAGCACAAATCTCGTTGATTCCACCAAAGGCCAAAGTTGGTTCTAATGTATTTCTAACTATGTTGGTGTATTTTCAGTTGTTTGATATGTTTATATAATATCAATAACTCTCTAACATCATAAAAAAACATGCAGAGATTTATAGGGGCTATTCTTGAAGATTGTGGGCACCACACCAAAGGAATATGATTTCCATTTCACCCACTTCAGCAGCAGAGGATTAATGGAGACAAAATGAGTGTAACCTCTGTTTAAATGCAGAGAATAATAATAGCTGTGGTAGAAATGACCTTCCCCTGTCTAGACAGCTGTGGAGGTGGTTATGGCTTTGAAAGCTGCCTCTTTTTTTTTTTTTTTTTGTGAAACCATAAGTAGAATGCCAACATAATACAGTCCAAATGTCTCGCATTAACCCACTTTGTCATGTGGGAAGGGAAAATGCTTGTATATGTGGCAGTAGGCAAGCGATATATTGCATATATGGTTGTTTTGTTTGTTTACATCTTGTATATTTTATGATAGATATTTAGTATAGAGGGCTGTATGGGTTTTGAAGGATATTTTTTTTGACATAATGCGTTGATGTGGCAGCAGACCTCGGTGCTGGTGGATGTGTAAACATGATGAAATTGTGTCTCATCTCGTGACCCTGGATTTCACTGTGAAGAAAGTGTGCATATATATCATACCAATCGGTTTTCCTATTGTTTCTTTGACAGGATGAATCCAGGATCAAGGCCACAGTGATGGATGTGAAGCCCGTTGACCATAAGGACTACAGCAAGAGGTTGATCATGAACATAAGGAAACTGGCTGCCCAGTAGGAAGCTGTGACCGAGGCCAAGTGTTCTAGTTTTGATTGCTTTTGCAAGTTCCTTTTTGTTTCTGTACAGTCAACAAACAGCTCTAAATGTATGACAATGTTTTTCTTACAAATCAACTGTGTGTAGTATTTTTTTTGTCATTTCTTTTACTTTGTCTGAATGAGTAATCCTCAAAATACTTATAGAGCACTAGTGGAGTGACAGCTCACCTTTCCTTTGTGAAATAACGATCAGTGGCCTGGTACTGGAAACTGCTTTTTTGTTGGTGAACATAACAGATAAGGACTTATTTTCTTTTTGCTATTTGGGGATATGAGCAGAGAGTGGGTCAGTAAGCCACAAAAGAAATCAGCACTGTGTCTGTCTTAAGTCAGCCAGTTGTTAGTGCATGCACTGTAGTCATATGGGGGGTGGTGGCTGTTTTACGCAGAAGACCAGCACAGTAGCGAGCACTCTTGTCACCCTCTGACGCGCACTCAAAATGGCTGGGCTGGACCTGCACACCCCTGATAAGGCCGTTCATTCTCCCACTCTTTTTTTTTTTTCGCTCCCTCTCTCACATACTTGCAAACATAAGCACATATACACATGCACAGAGACCTGATGGGAAATGTACTGCATTCTATTTAAGTAGATACAAGGTGTTGTCCATGTTTTCAATGCCTGTAACTGTTATAACTTCTGTAGTTCAGTCTTTTTTGTTGTTGTTGTTGTTTTGTGGTGATAAATTTTGGGAATAAAGATGCTCGTAATCAAGTCATTGTTTGTTTTAGAGTGGATACTTTGCTCTCTGTCAGAAGTGTATTTGTATTAATCCAAGTGTAGTATGTACATATATGTATGTAAATCTGTTTAGCTGATACAAGAATCGCTTACAGCACCAGATTCTGATCTGTACCTGCTGAAGGCAAGTGAAAATGTGTAGACTTTTATTATTTTTAGGAGTTGCACTATGTTTAGGAGATTTATTCAAGGGCTGACACACAATGCCCTCTATCTCCTCAGGTTTCGCTCGGATGTGCAACAGATTCCCCTGCAAACTTGACTTTCATGTTGTATTAAAGCAGAACATCAGTGAGGCTGCACCTCCCCGTTTTTCCTCTGATAACGTCTCGTTTCTGCTGAGCGTTGCATCTGTTACCTGTAGTGTGTGGAGATGGATTAAACCTGTCTTTAAATGCTAAGGAAAGGTAACTTACTTATTTTGCCAGCCGTGCTTGGAGATATTGATTTTGAGTTTCACTGCTGACACTGTTTGCTTATTTTAACTAATGTGCTTCCTGTATGACTTCCTAGATGTTGCAATATATCTATACATCTTTTATAACTCTATGAGTCAGGTATTGTGGTAGGTAGTGCCAAAAGTTGTCAGTTATTCCTCACCCCATCCCTGCCTCAGACCCCAAGTTAATCATACAGCAACTACAGATGGGGGCCTGATAGGACCTGGTGGCTCTTTTAGCTATCTGAACTGAAACATTTTATTCAGTGACGTGCATAGCACTGCTGAGAAAAAAAGGTTTGTACTTCTGCCAGGGTAAATCTAGCAGTCTCCCCTGGGAGTCAGGTCTAGCAAGTTATTTTCTGCCCTTATTTACATCTGGCATCCCATAAGCTTTCATTTAAAACAGGAAAACTGTAGCTATTGTTCAAGCTTCTACTTATGTAAAGTCACTTGATAATTCAATTCTCAGACCTGTTCCTTTTTTTCCTCATGTTGATTAAGCTGATTATACAACTCTAGTTAAGTAAAAATTACATCGTAATGCATTTATAATTGAGTTTGTGATTGGTGTATTTACATTTGTTACTCAGGAATAGTTTGCTCTTTGCTGACTTATTAGCAGTTGATGAGCATGTCTAAATGGAATTATCAGACAACATGGTTAAAATTAAAATTTTGATTATAATTTGTGAGATAGCACTCTACTGAGGTCACGGCTTGGCTTCCGTATTGTCACCATCCAAAATATACTTACAATGGAAACATGAGTCTATTAAGGGCACCTCACATAAAATATTTCATTTTATGGTTGTTTAATTACAAAAGACCTGTGTTGAGTATCAACAATTACTGGTAATTAAAGCCATAACTTCACCATAACATTTTCCTGTTATGTTTGACAGTAGAAAATGCAATTCAAATTGATGCATAAGAACTTTAAAATAGCTTCACTATTCATTACATTGAAGGCAGACTGTACTCCAATCATACAGTTATGAACATGTTTTACATAGTTTATTGTTGAAATGATTTAATGTATAACTGGCTGAGCGATCCCTGCTGAGAGAGTTGTCCTTTTGCATTTTGAAGACCCTGCAGCCACTGCTGAACAGTGGTATTAATGCTAAATTAAACCCATTTCTGTTGAAATGATGTAACATTCAAGTAGAATAATTAACATTCATGGTATTCAAGCTCAGTATGACACTTTGTGTTTGCACCTTTTCTGATGGGTAGGTAGTTTTATTTGGACATCACACTGTTTGCTTGTCATAAATTACTTAATGATGACTCACAATTTGACAACCCTGTAATTGGCTGGACTCATTCATCAACAATTAAATAATAGTGGTGTCGGTGGTATGCTAAGTCCTTGTGCAGTACATCTATTTCGGCAACACATTTGCAGTCTTACACACTGTTTATTCAGCCTAATTCCCAAGACTTTGTTTTACCTTTAACCAATTTTAGATTTTCCCTTCAGATAATTGTATTGTGGTTGCAGGTGTCAACCCTGGGGGCTGTACTGGGAACAATGTTGGGAACAATCCCTACTGGTAGGGTCTCCAAAGGCAAATTAGTACCAGGTGTAGAGAGTGTATCAAGGACCTTTGTGGGTCCATGAAACAGGTGTGCTGTGTCAACATGTAAGACCTTATTTTAGTTTATACTGGGCCTCACATGATGAAAAAATAAAGTGGTGTTTCATCAAATTCCTTCAAACCTGTCACACAGAAGACTTTAATCCAACATAGGAGTAATAAGTTCTTTTTTGGTCTGTGTGTGTGCACATGGAAGTACAGTAGGAGGTGACAGGGTACATACACAGCACCATGGGTCATGATGGCAGTTATAGTGAGATAAAATAGGATTCAGTTTACTAATTTCACTTAAGGTTAATTCAAGAAGGATATTGCAAATTTTCTGTGGCTGTTTATATGTGGTTAAAAAACTTCTGACATTTGAATAATTTTAATGAAATCTGGCTTCTGCTATGCCAGATTATTCAAATGATCCACACAGCATGTACCATGTGTGGCCAGGCTGAGTTTTAAAGTTACTTGCAGGTAATTGCAGGTATTGCAGCTGTGATATCAACAGATGCCACGCTGTTCAAACATTGATTGCTGTGTTGGTTGTGTTCATCTGTTTTACTGAGGCATTTGGCATTTCTGTCTCAGCAGGGGAAAATATCATTTGTAAGTTCACACATCCAAAAGAATTACATCAATTTTATTTAAATGCAATTGCCCATAAGATTGAGCACTTATGCTGCATCGTAATTCCTGAGGGGTCCTGCTCTGAGTCCATGTTTGGCTTTATATTCCTTCTTTAGTTGTCTTGATCTTCAGCTTTGGCAGCATCCTTTCAAAGATTAGATGCTGCATTATCAGAATGGTTTTCAGTCACACTAAGAAACAACTCTCATGAATGTAGGCATTCAATACTTCCTATAATAACAGGTGTGTTTACCTTTTAAACATATCATCAGAAGGAGGTTAAGGTTATATCAAATGTGTAAACTGATTGCTCATAACATCAATGTCACAGGTTACATAGTTTTTGTGAATATGCCAATTGTTTCCCATAACCAAATGTGTATGTATGTGTACATATACAGTACTTTCTGTTTGACAGCATGAGAAAATTCTTATGGTCTGTATGACTGTCTTTGCATGTGCTTTAAAACACAAACTCAGTAATTTTGGAAATTAAAAAGTTAATCCTATACAACAAAATTACATACACTCACCAGCCACTTCATTAGGAACAACTGTGCAATCTAATGCAATCCAAGACAACAGTTCTGCCATAAATTCTATATTTACGAAGCTTATACATTTCTAGTTTTTGGTGACATTGTCAGAGAGATGATAATTCTACTTTGTGTTTATTATTGAGGTCATAGTGGGTGGTGGTGTACCGTAGCGTATTATATTGAATGGTGTTTCTAATATTTTGTCCACTCCTTAATTTACATGAGGAGGACAAAATATTAGGAACACTTTTCAATATAATTCCCTCCAGTACACCACCACCACCCACTACGACCTCAATAATAAACATAAAGTAGAATTATCTCCTTTCTGAAAATGTCATCAAAAACTCAAAATGTATAAGCTTCATTAAAGTATATTTTATGGCAGAGCTGTTGTATTGGATTGCATTAGATTGCACAGGTGTTCCTAATGAAGTGGCTGGTGAGTGTATATCCATGGAAAATGTAATGTAATGGTAAATGGACTGTACTTGTATAGTGCCTTTTTAGTCTTCCAACCACTCAAAGCACTTTTACACTACGAGTCACATTCAGCCATTCATACACTGAAAGGGTACAGGGGCTAACATACAAGGTCCCAACCTGCCCATCAGAGGAAATTGAACCATTCACACACATTCATACACCGATCAGGAGCAATTTGGGGTTCAGTATCTTGCACAAAGACACTTTGACATGCGGACTGGAGGAGATGGGAATTGAACCGCCGATCTTCCAATTAGTGGACGACCCGCTCTATCTCCTGAGCCACAGCCGCCCTGTGTCTCTGTATTGCAGCTATTTGAATGTGTAACTTGACCAGTGTAACGGAGCACTCAAAAGGACAGTCAAAATAATCACTTAATCTTAAACATTGATTGCCCCCCATGGATAGGAACCTTTTAAGGGAGTATATCTGTAAATCATGAGTTCTTGTGGTCATAGTCATCAGCAGTGCCTTAGCTGTGGCATCACCCAGGCTGCTGGTTGTCTAGTTATATTACTGGTGCTTCTCCTTTAGACCTGTGGACCCCAGCAGGTTGAGGTGCTGTGAAAGGAAAATCTGTGGCCCTGACACCATGAAGACAAATGGGCAGGAGGAGGACTCCTGGGTTTCTGCTGTAATGAATGGGAGTAAGCAGTGTGTGTATTTCTCAAGATTCATGTGCTGCTTTCCCGGGCCAGGGTATTTGCTCATGTGTGAGAAGGGACAGGCGCAAGACTTTGTGTGTGTGTGTGTATGTGTGTGTGTTTGAGCATGCAGCAACCAAGTCTAGTCTAGGGACCTGTTGACCAAACACTGGTCATGTGGATGCAGCACAGCTTTTTTTTTCAGACTAGCCTGGCCAGAAGCTGTGCCGGCGAGAAAGAGAGAATAAGAGTTTCTGGCAGGATGTGTGCTGTGTCTTCAAATAGCTGCGGAAAATTGCACTGACAGTCAAAATGTCTGGCAGGTGGAAAGCTGATTGTTACAATAATTGTTGCAATCAAATAAAGTAATAATCCATTGTTGCTTCTGAAAAGCAGTGCAGATTGAATCTGTAGATACAAATGTGTCTTGAGCCCCTATCCTGTTTCCACTTTAATTGGATTTGGATATAGATAAAGTTCTGTTTGTCTTCTCAAGCACTAGATTATAAGGCCATGTAGTGAATTTGTATTGTAATTTCCTCTGCAGTGTCCCCTTGTCATTGCCAGGGCTAAAAGTCCTGAAATACACACTTCACTTTGGTTCAATTTCAATGAATTGTTTTCAGATCTGTGTTTTGTTTCTCACCCGCAACAACATGTTAGACTGAGGATAGAGTTGCTTTTGTACAATTCTCCTGGTAAGCATTTTAGCAATCACTTGTCCAAAGATTATGTACTGTTAGTCACAGCACTTTTCTCCATTACACCAAACAGTTCAGGTAATGGCATATGAAGCAGACAACGTGTAATGGTTTGAATGTGGCAGATTAGAAGTGGCAGACTGTCTCTAATAAACTGTTGTATAGTTAAATTTTAAACCAGATGGATTCTTTTGTCTTTTTTTATGCCCTCAGCCCTCCAGCAAAATGCTTTATGTTTATTTATCCCTGTTATTAAATTGTTATCCTGTAATTCAGCATTCAGTAACCTTTTATCTCAAGGGTGTGCGTGAGTACATGTGCTCAGACCTGAGTGATATGAATGTGGCTCTCAGTCTAGTTTACCTCAAATATTACTACATGAAAGAATGGGATTAAATGTAGCAACAATTATAACACATTATTGAAATGTCTCATTTACATCTAGAGTATACAGCCCAGTTGGGAAAATGTTGTACAACTTTTCTTCTTCTTTTAGTCCGAAGAGGGCTTTACCATCAAGAAGACAATGTGTCTTTTTTGTCTTTTTATTCATATATTTTATTCATCTCCATTATGAAATCTCTGTCGCCTCATAATTAGACTGAATTAGCATTTCATTTTTGCTTCTTTATTTGATTTCTTCTTTACTTTTTTATTCACTGAAAAAGTCTGAGATGTGAGCTGCAGCTTTGAGGTATGGAGTATAAATCTCTAAAGATGGGACCATTTCTGTTTTTATCGTATGGAAAATTCCAGCATTTTACAACCTTTGTGCCCTTTAAAACTTTACCTGTAAATTAGGATGACATTGTACTCACCAGCTTCCGAGTAGAAACTGTGAGCACAAGCACTTACAAGAGAATCTAATTTGGCCAAAGAAATGTGAGCCTTAAACTGGTTATTTAACAACAGAAAAACCTGGATTTGACTTCTCATTAAGTTCCACTTCTCAGTTGCACTGGTCACGACATCCCACATCCTGTTGTAAAACAAAACAGTGTTATGCTTCCAGGTCTATCTGAAGTAGCTCTGCAATGTGAAGGGCAGTTGTGATAAACTAACAACTTTGTAATGTTCACCTTCTTTTACAGCACCCAAACACAGCTTTTGACAGTTATGGGTACTTGAAGGTCCTTCCTTTTTGGCCTCCCTGGCCTCTGTTGTAAAGTTCTTTTCAGAGGATTGTTTATGTGCATTATCTATACAACATCAGTTTAGAGTACAACGGTATGTTGGCCAAAAATGTGTCAATAAGACTCAGGTTGTAAGAAAAAAAACAGGAATTTTCATGGCGATTTTTCTTCATTGACAACAACTCACAACATGGCATCATACTCTCAACATATATACAGTATGTATATTTTATGTCAGGAACATATGCCTTGTTTATTTATATATATATTTATTATTTTTTATTAAATCTCTGTGTCAATCGGTCCATCGTCTGCTCTTTTGCCAATGAGTGAAACGACTTCCTTGGCTGGTCTTGAAAGCTCCTCTAGGAGCCTGTTTGTGTTGAGTATGCAGTCTCTTGGCATAATTACTGTACATAATATCTTCTCAGCAAAATTAAAGTGCAACACCTCTTGGGAACATGTGTCTAAAGCAGTAACATTTTAATATAATTCAAATGCAATTAGATTTGCTAGAAGCTGAGCCTTTCGGTAAACTTGCCACAGGGGCTAGAGTGCTCTAGCCGCTAGCGCATCTTGTCCCTTAACTATCATTTGTGTGTGCGGCTGCAGGTCCGATGATCTTTTTTGTGTCTTGCTATTTTTTTTCTTGCTCTGCATGATTTCCATATGTATTAGGAACGACGATGGCGGAGGCTTGTCCTGCAGCTGTCAGCTTTTTTTTTTTCTTTTTTTCTTTTTTTTTAAGAGGACCAGAATCAGCACCACAGGGGCATTTTGAATGGTGCTGGTAGAATATTTTTCAGATACTCATTACATTGAAGAGAAGAAAAAAAAAATAAAAGAAACATCAAAGGTTCAGCGCGTCACCGAAATTACTATTCCTAGAATGGTTTCCAATATCAAAATAACTTTGAAGTTTCATGTTGCTCTTTTGTAAACCTCACAAAGGAACTGACACTGCATGCTTTGAGATCCGCTGGTCTTCATTCTGTATGTACAGGTGCGGATGACCTTGTCTAGGTTCTCTTTAATTGGATGACCCGTTGCTTTGAATAAGGGCTGCTCATCAGTGAATACTGAGGAGTGGTATCATCTCGGAGTTCATTGAAGTGTCAAGATAACAAGTGATTAGATAGTGCAAGGAGACATGGTACGAGACTGTCAGAACCCATTGCCATACAGAAAATATGCCCCCCCCCCCCACCCCTCCCTGTCTCCCTGAATGAACTGAGTGCGCATCATAAACAGTAATTTATGATGATGCTGATACTGTAAGCATACAGTTCAGTCCTTGGGTTTTTGTGCATCATCACTATATCCAGTTCTTTCCCTCCCTCCCTGCCTGTCTGTCCACTTCACATTTAACACCACTCTGCTTTGCTCTACTTTCCAGCCTCTATACTGAGACATTTTTAATGGTCCCTGTGGTGTGGGAGTTGGACAGGCATTTTAGTTATGTAACTGGGCCCTGTTTGTGACGCTTCTGTGCCTCCCTTCCTTGTTTTTTTTTTTTCTCTCGTCTTCATTTTTTCATGCATTGGGACTTTAATTGTTCAGAGATGGTGGTGGAGCCCCCTGCACGCCTCAGTGTGTGACCTGTGATACGTCTGTTTGTGTACTTGGGCATGAGCCTGCAGGACATTACAGCTGTAGAAAGGCAGTTCTACGCTAGTTCAGACTCACTCACTGTCCGTCTTCCATGCCTCTTTCTCCCTTTAGTATTTCTTGGTGTGGAGATTCACTTTTTTTTCCCCTTTTACATTATCCTATGTTACCACAATATCTATCTTCAGTATTCGCCTGCACATTATCTCCTCAGTGCAATGGGAGTCCAACTAGAACTCAAGCATTCTCACGTGTGTTTGAATATATGCCAAGGTCTTGTTGGGAAAACAAAATTTGCTCGCTCCTCTGTTTCTCCCCAGGATACAGATTATATCTCCATGACAAGTAGGCCAGTCTGGTTGAAGAGTCACCTCCTGAGGGGAGGCCGTAGCCTCAGGCCCTGCTGCAATACGTCTCAGTAGTCCAGCCCTCTTGATCTCTGGGAGATGCACAGCGGTGACAGAGTAAATTTTTCCTGCATCGGCACAGTGCTCCATTTACACAAGCCCTCAAGAGTGGCCCCCCCTTTTGCCAAAGTGAAAAGCAATTGGCTTATTTACTTACTGTCAGTGGAACCTTTCCCTGTTTCTGGAACAAGATGAATAAAAAGGGGAAGTCAGGGAGAGCGACTGCACTGTCTCAGGAGTTGACAGAGTGCCTGCACAGGCGGCTTTACACACTTCCTGCTGGAGATGATATTTTGACATCTTTCTACAGACCCTTAAAGACAAGGCTGAATCTGGAGAAAGCCTTTAGTCATTCATGTGGATGCAATGGAAGAGGAAAAGCAAAGCTGCCAAAGAATGAATACTGAAGTTAAATGAAAAAGAAAAATCCTCTTGAAACTATTTTCGGTGTTTTTGTTCCGGTTCTTCAAATGCGCTCCTCCATTCTTATCATCTGCTGTCTCATTTAAAGCATTTCCACAGAAATGTGCTGTCTTGAGCTTATTACTGAGAAGACCTATGTATTTGCAGTTACTGAAGTGAAACCCTGGACCATATACTCCAGACTATAACAATTAGAACTGTACAGAGAGACACTTGAAAACAAGGGTTTAGTGTTAAAGTGTTTGAAACTGTCAGATCTGACTGTCACTCAAACAATCAGGTTGAAGAACACAATGGAGAAGCACATCTGTATCATTTGCTAGGCTGTCAGCTCTTTGGTCAAAGGCTTAGTGTGTCAGTTTGAGATCAATAATGTCTTCAAACCAACACAACAAGCAGTAGTGCGGAGGTCTTGAGAACACCAGTGACTTGTGGTTGTTTCTTTTTCTGATGTGGAACTTCAAATTATAGATTCTCCTTTCTCCAACTGACTCTCACATTATCATCCTGGAAAAAGAGAAGATACTGTGCCGCAGACACACTACCCAGCTGTCAAGGTGTGTCAGCTTCTGCCCTGCCAACTCCATGGCTTTAATTCAGCAGATGCCTTAGAGCTATCATTTCACATCATTACTTACAAGACATTGTGCCCTATGTTTGACTAATAAAATCAACAAACTGAAAAAAAGGGATAGAGGGAGAAGCTGAGGGATGCTTTATGACAATCATTAATGAGGGAAAATTAAGGTAATGTGCGGCATTACTCTGAAGAGCTATAATTAAACAAAAATGTCCAATGCCAACTGTGTGTCTTCTGAGGAGCTCCGGGCGATGAATGCATGTCTGTAGTGGGAGAGATAATGCCGCCGCGTGGGTGGGAATGTTTCCTCAAGCCAGTAGTAGCCTGAACTAGCACCCATTGTCTTTGCCTAATTGAAGCCATATTTGGCCGAGCGGTGACCTATGTGTGTGTCGTGGCCAGCGCTTGAAGTTTTGGTGGTGAGGTATCCGCAGGGGGGAATTTAATGGTCTGTATGTTTGGAAAGCATTCAGACTGTTTATCCCATCAGCAGCTGCACTGTTGAACCACACAACAAAATAGTAACAAGAGTGGATGAGCACATAGAAAATATGTCACATTTGACCCCCAGGATATGTCTTTGACTGGGAGCTTTGCAGCAGAAAGCAAGGTGGTGGGACAGTATGATACCAGGCCTTACTCTCAGGCTTCAAAGCCAGGTGGGGAGATGTTTGGGTCAACATCTAAATCCCTTCCTTCATGCCTGTCAGTTTTGGAATCAACAACAACCCCTTAAGACTGGGGTTTACACTGCGTATAAAGACAGAAGGCCGGCTATTGTCCCCTGCCATGTTGTATACGCTGAGTTATCCTGATAAAGAAATAAGCCCTGGATCTGGTGTCACCAGGAGCAGTACTTCAATCTCTGAGGATTCAGGGTTTTTTTCTGCTATGAATAAACAGTTTAGTATTAGAGTTTATGCTGAAGAGATGGAAGAAGAAAATACAATTTCTGTGAGAGGGACATGATTATTATCAGACAGTGTTTTTTAAATCATTATAAGTAATGTGTACATGACATTTAAAGTGAGATTATGTAACTTTTGCTAAACAGTGGTTACTGTGGCCACAAGTGGTAATGACAGAATAATGGTACGAGCAGCCGCCGCTTGCGTAATTTTCCTAATTCTGTATCCCCATTTCAAATTTTTCTTTAAACAACATCCTCTGTGTGTTTTAACATAAACACTCAGGAGTCTACAGGATAATGCAATGACTATATAGGTCATTGTGAACAAGAGTTTTAGTACTCATGAATTCAAGGAAGAATGTTACATAGTTTCACTTTCAGGAAAGTTTAGGAAAGTACAGGCTTTTATTGCATTTTGGATAGTTTAATAGAAATTATCTTTAAAGAGAAAATTGTTTGAATGAGAACAGTTCACAGAAGGGTCTGTGGATTAGCCCATGTAACCAGCACATTAATTTTGAAAAGACATTCTGCAACTGAGTTTTTCAAATTTTATTTACAATTGTTTGAGCTCAAAAAACAGCATCTGTACTCTGAGCAGTAGAGTACCTTAAAGCCTCAACAAATAAAAGAAGAGCTGGATACCACAAGGGGTAAGTGGAAATAATACCTTGACCCTCTAAAAGCTGGTTAATACATATACAGAGATGAAAAGAAGGGAAAAAACAGAAAACATGGAGGTGTTTCTAATGTTTTGTTCACCTCTATTTATGTAAATGGAACAAATAATAGAAACACCTTTTAATACAATCCACTTCAATACAACACCACCAACACAGTCTCAATAATTACTATGAAATTGACTTAACAACCTTCTTTAAAGGATTTATATCAGGGCTTAATTGCATTACATTGTACATTGTATATGTGTACCTAATAAGTCACTCAGTCGATGTAGTCTTGAACTCTGTCTCAGACAACCAGTCACCTGGAGTAAAAATAAACAGAGTCAGATTTGACAAATCAGTAGTTGCATCTTTTGGTGGTAAACAGCTGTCACTGAAGACTTGTCTTTTGGGGCTGATATTGCCTGTTTCAGGATAAATGGGAACCCCACATGCCGTTGAGGATGGCCTTACAAATATTGACACAACTGTCAGCCTGTGTAATCCTTAATGATGGCTTTCTGAGCCTTTGGGGATGTCGATTCTTCACCTAACCACATGTCAGGAAAAATGCAGCTAAAGGGAGTTAGTGGGGTGTGGATTTGACAATATTTTGTGACAAATTTTATTTGCTGGTTCAGGCAAGCAGTGCTAATGATATCAATGGGCAACAACTCGCTCCAACCACACTGAGGCTTCCCAGTAAACAGCTCTGTTGCAACTATTGTGGCATCCACAATGCTAGAAATTTTGCTTGTATTGTCTTATTTTTGTGTTGTATACATGTATTCTACTTTGAAAAACAGCTTGCTAGCCAGCCAGTATGCCAAATGCTGTATTTATTGCAATCTTATATCCATTATCACGCTGTATATTTGAGACTTTTGGCTAAACAACATGAGGGATTCTTTTATGGTTGGAGATGAAGTAATGTTTGTGTCCTAGTGTCTAGAAAAACCACCAGAGGCTGTGTGCATTGTGTACATACTGTATCTTATAAAACGAGTATGAGATTGGTTCTTCTGCTTCTAGAAGGTTTATGCATATGCAGGCAAAAGCAATTATTTCTGTGAAACATTCGCAGCCTCCATTAACTCATACATCATACTGGCCAAAACCCACATTATCTGTCACTGAAATACTGCAGTGGTAAATACGATAAACAAACACCCTTCCTGCAAATATCAAAACTGTTTAACGACACAATTTCAATTATCTTCAGCTGCTTTCCCTGCCCGCCAGTCGGAGTATCAGAAACAAATGAAATGAGAAGCCAAACCTCTAGCTGTAAGGCTACACTGCTCAATAAGAGTGAAAAGCAAATATATTTTGTATCTGCCAGGGTAATGTGGCCGTAACAACAAATGTCAACATGTGTAGCTGTGATTAAATCATTTTAAATCACTGTTTTTTTTCTGTCGGTTTGCGAGGAATGTTGATTTTAGATAAGAGTATCTTGTGTGCAGTGGAGCTGTGAAGAGAGAGTTAATAAAAAGCAAGCAGCGTTGAAGGTGGTATGTAATTAAAATCAGCATGTTGAGAGAGAATTTTGCCATGAAAGACCGATATGGCAGAACATCGTACTAGCATAATTGTGCATGCACGTGTGTGTACTTGTCGACTAGATAACACCAAGCAGCAAACAATAGAGCTGAGCCAGATAACAGACAACAGAGACAGAAAGAGCAAACTGTCTGAGTGACAGCTCAGTGAGAGCGCAGCCCCCATGTTCTCTCTTCTACCAGCAGTTATTGATTTAGGCAAAATTGATTATGACTTGAAATGGCTTTTCAGTGGACTATGGGCTAAGTAGAAATGGAGTGATTGGGTTAACATGTATTATGGGTCATTGGGTTTGAATAAAGAGATGTCAGCAAGTGAGCAGAGGCCACTCTCACTGTCCTGAGTAACGGTTGAATGACGAGGGCGAAACAAAACCTGACAGAGATTGCTCCTAACAAACACAGTTCAGCACAGGTCAGTGAAGAAAGAGAGTCTCTTTTCAAACAGTGAATTAGCACAAAAGAAATCCATATTAGCGTTTCATTTTCCATACTGTCATAAAGCTCAGCACCTCTAACATACACTGTAATCATTCTGGAAGGAGGCTTTTCTAATCACCTCCTACTCTGCTGTTACTTTGATGATAGAAGCCGATATGGACCTCTGATGGAGTGACCCTGACCAACCCTGCTGATCGTTTGGGAACTGGGTGCCAGGCTGTGTTTATTGGCAGCCACTGGGCGCCTGGATTGGGTTGGCTGCATCTGTATTGTTACTGTAAACGCATCCTCATTAACCAAAATCATTTATGCGCAGGATTAGAAAAGCTCAGCCAAAGCTTAATTATTGCAACCATTGATTACTTTGTGGCATTCCTCTGCAGTTTTTCTGCTTTCATGTGTGTGCATTTACGTATGTAGTGTACATGTGTATTATGTGGATTGTTCATGCCTGTGATACTCAAATGCCTTGTTATTGAGGTCAAAGTCTCCAAAAGCAGAAAGAACAAAAGACCATTGAAGGTGTTTTAAGTCTTGGGTCTTGTATTCTAGTTGAGTATAACTATGCCAAATTAAATGCTACAATACACATTTATGTAGGCCTGCTGCATCAGTAAGACTTCAGATTATTTAAAGGTGAGATATGTAAGATTTGGCCACCTGCACCAAACAAATAGAGGGCAGTTTACTTACTGCTAAAGCTTATTGTTTACAGTGAATCTGTGCTATGGTGTCGTCAAGATATCAAAATGCTACAGAGGCATTAGAGACAGCGGCAAATTACCCAAGAGCTTCACAGATCATTTCATCTGATCATGCAGCTGAGATGACCAGCTGTCTCACCTGGTCAGCAGCTGCAGCAGCGGCATTTCAAACCACATATTGGGAATCTAAATGGTTACTTTCTCACCTGTAAAAAGATGGGCTAAGTAGAAATGGAGTGATTGGGTTAAAATGTATTATGGGTCATTGGGTTTGAATAGAGAGATGTCAGGAAGTGACCAGAGGCCACTCCGACTGTCTCGAGTAACGGTTGAATGACGAGGGCAAGACAAAACCTGACAGAGATTGCTTTTTACAAACACAGCTGAGCACAGGTCAGTGAAGAGAGTCAAGTCCATTTTATTTATATGGCACTAAATCACAGCAGAAGTTATCTCAGGGCACTTTTCATATAGAACTGATCTATGTGCGTGGCTGTTTGAGTTGCAGCTCCTCTACAGCCGCGCTCATGGATCTCATTTGCGCTGGCGGATTTTGGCAGAGATGCTGTCATACACAACCAAAAACTAAGCACTCTTGAATATTAGAAATGTGGACAAATAAATCAGCTGAAATGGAGAGCAGGAGGCTTAAAAAATATATCAGACGCTTTGTTTTCTGTCACAGGAAACTGAGCAGAGAATGTGTTTTTGTTTATTTTTTATTTCAGTTCCCACTTGCTTGGGAAAAAAAAATAATCCCAGTATTTCTGATGTCAAGAGTCCATGAAATAGGTAGAGGAGGGGTGGGCGCCTCTGAAGTCTGTGCAAACTGTCATCATGCTGATAGTATTTTTCTGAGAGGTCCATGATGAGAACTGAGTACTCTACTTTTGTATTGTGGGAATACAGGAGAGCTCAGTGTTTACATATTGTTGCCCCCTGTGAGAGAGGAATAATGAGTAAGATATACAGCTCATGACTTGGAATATAATACAACTTGATTCAGTAGCCCTGTCCCATCATTTCAATCGGTGAGTGATTAAAATTAGCGTCACAGTTAAGGCACATTACGCCCTCTGACCCCACACACCCTTAAAGAGGGCACATTTGGAATTATGAGTGGCAGATAGGACACCTTTCACCTCTGGGTCGGAAGCCTCTGTCATGTTGAATGTATGTATTTGTGACACATGCTGACAAAATGCTTAATGCTACGTGAGGATGCAGAAAGACATTTGACCTGATCTCTGTCGGTAGTGTGCTGATTATAGCTGGAAAGCGATTTGTCCCCCCCAGGTGAGTCATTGTATCCTGTGCAGGGCTGTACGAGCTGTGGGAGCCATCCAAGTTTTTCAAATGATGCCCATACAGGTGAAACTTCTGTTTTCTTTATATATGTGTCAAGTTTGTGAGGTTCATTGTCTGATGATTTGTGTGAAATGCACATTTTATTATTTAATTGATCTAGGAAAGCTACACCATTAATATAAATATGTTTTTGAAGACTTCTGCAGCTGTCTTTTGCATTCCTATCTTCGATTTCTGGCTTCCTAAAAACAGCAATCATTTTCCTCAGTCATTCAGGACAGCTTTTAGCAGTTCTTAGAGCATTCAGTTGTTTACGTCTTAAAAATGCTGCAACATTGAATTTGCTAATTTAATAAAGCCGAGGGGAGAGAGTGAGAGTGTGAGAGTGCTGCTGCCCTTGTTCGATTATAAGTCAAAGAATTTGATCTAACAGAAACACGGCAGATATCAAAAGTTTCTTTGGCAGAAACATTTTAAGCAATCATGCTTTTATTAAACTTACTGTCCACTGTCTGACAGACTCGTCAAGATAACAGATGAATCATGTACAACAATTAAGAGTTCATAAGATTTTCATTTCACTGCTGTCGCCGTTTTTATCCCCCTTGGTTATAGTAAGAAATCACTCTCAGTAGAGATGGCCCTGACAGTTTTCAAAGGTGCCAAGCTTCTAAAGTAAAGAAGAACAGACTGATCTGTGCTCAGGTAAAATCAAAGTCATTCACACGCCGTGGTGCCAGTACAGAACAGAATCATAGTGGACAACAAAAAACATTGAGTACTAACAGAGAAAAATAAGTTATGTCTCTGTACTATGAGGTTTTCATTTTAATGCTGTAAAGTGCAGTAAGGAAGTGAAACAAGTGGTGTTTCTAATTATTCTGACCTTCCTCTGACCTTCCCTGAGGAAGCACCCCTGTGTGTTCTGTATTCCTCTGCAAGAATGTACAAGGCCTAACAATATTATGAGTTAATGGATACAAATCTTTAATCAGCTGTTTATTCTGCAGCTTTAAAAATCCGCCTATACATTTTTATAGATCATTTCAGTAATGGAAAATCATACAAATGAATGTTAATAAAGGTTAACTAAGTACAGAAGATGAGAACTGTCATGTTTGCATTTTTTTTAATGCCGTTATCTCGAGGTCACGAGTTAATTATTTTGTTATCTCGAGAAAACGAGCTTTGTTATCTCGAGATAACAAGATAATCAACCCGTTATCATGAGAAAACAAAAGGCTGTTTCCTCTTATTACTCAGGCTATAATGTTTATCAGAGATCAGGAGTGCCATCTATTACTATCTATTCTATTCTATTTTATTCAAAGAACTTAACTGGCATGAACAAAAACATGTTGCTAAAGCAGTTTAAAGAAGATTAACATATTATATATTACATATACAGTGCATAATAAATACACAGGTATCACATACGCAGGTTCTATATTATACTGATGCAGTCCTTTCTTTGATCACTATAGAATACAATACAGTAACGAGATAAATTAACCACTATAAGCTTATAGAAAACAAGCTTTGTTATCTTGAGATAACTGATTAACTCATGATGTCGAGATATTGGCATTTAAAAAAATAATTGCAAGCACAGCTGTTCTCGGCGTCCATAATTATATATGAAAAGATGGATAAAGGTTTAAAATATGTTAACATTTTTATGGGTTCCATAAATATGCATATCATTTATTAGTGATGTTGGGCTGTAAATATATTATTACATGTGTGCCACTTGTTCAGGCTGTAATCTACATACAGATTAGTTTGAATGTGTCTTTTACTGTTGTTTTCATTATGTTTTGAAATTGCCTTTCACTATTTTCACTAGGGATCCAGCTTCCAGGATAGACAGACATGCAATAGATGGCATATGCATACGAAGACAGAAATAACAGTAGTACAATTACAATATGGACAAACACAATGACATGAAGTAAATGAATTACATAACATTAAGTTTGTGTAATAAGTTTAAAGAAGATACTGTAAGATAAGACACTGATAACTCCCAGGTACCATTGAATAGTTGGTAGGACCTCACAAGAAATCTCCTCTGTACCATGGAGACTTGCAAAGAAGATAGATAACACAAATGCAAGAAACAAATGTCAGTTTTCTATAACACTTGCTCTCACATGAGGGGTAAGTCTGAAACAAGCTTGTATCAAAATAGCTGACTTTTAACACCAAAAACGTCAGCATGTTCCTGTCTTTGTAGCACAGGGCTGTGTGTGGACATTGTGCTCTTACACTTGTGGGTAGGTGTATTGTGTGTATGTGCATGTGTAGGTGTTGCACATGGCTGAGCCATGTCCAGAGCATATAAAAGCAGATCAAAGGCTTCCACAGAGCATGTTGTTAATTGAGTGCACTGGACAGTGTGCATGTGCGTCACAGCATCTCTGGGCAGAACCGATGCCTGTCCGCAAATGTCAGCTTTCTTCTCCTCACCATGAATTAAAGGCAACCCCTTTATTCCTCGTGTCCTTGTGGGGGGTTGTTATGTGTGTGTGCAAGAGTGGGAAAGGCAGAGTAAGCCTGTTTGATCTGACAAGCTTGAATTTAATTGACTGTGATGGGGGTACAGAGGACACACGAGAAGAAGGACAGACAAGAAGCAGAGGTGGTTACCATTTTTGCTCGGTTCTCTTGCAGTGTTGATAGAGAGGAGTGCAAAGACTGGGATGGTACTTGTCACTTTGAACCACAGCAACAGCTTTCCAGACTTAAAGTATGGCCTCTAAAAGTTTGGTAAAGAGATGAAATCAAGTTTATCTGTGACCACAGAGCCCTGAAGTGGCCAGGCCTGAAAATGTTTTTTTGTTAGCCACCAAGAGGAGCTGAAGCTGTCCCCCCCCCACCACCTTTATTCACAGCAATATCTGCATCTCTTTTGGTTTGGGTTTACAAATTCATAGCATCACGGCTTTCCTGAAATATTTTGAATTCTTTGATCAGATCAACCTACCTTCATAAAAAGACCTTGAAAAGATGTAGCTTCTGCACACCACCTTGCACGCTGACTTATGTGAAGTTCTACAGAGGTAATAATCTCAATGTGTTACATAGTTTTTTTATATTCTGACAGTTCCCTCTCCAGTGTTTGCGGTATAGGAGTTGCACAGAACCTGATGGGATAGATGGAATCTTTTAGAGTCTCCCCGTTGAGATGACTTACCAAACGGAGTGAGATGGGAGGCAGGTTTTCGAAGGCTTTAACATCTTATTTTTAGCGGCGAGGAAAGAACGGCACGCTGACATGAGTAGCGGTACCACTGGTCCCCTGTGACGGAGTGGCACTCACAACGCTGCCTCACCGTTTGCTGTCAGTGCTGTGGGGATGTGATGTGGGAGCTTGATTCTCCAGCTCAAACCCCCGGGGAGATGGCAAAGGACACTGTTGGGTACATTTTTACATTTTTATAGCACGCTCTGAAAACGTTATTACAAAAGATGGCAGGCCATTTTTTGCCATTAAATTAAAATGAGAAAGAAAATCCTTACCATTTTTCATTTTCGTTGTGCTCTGTTTATCTATTCATCTATCTTCCCATATATTACACCTGTCACTAAGGCTTCCCTCACTTCACTTTTTTTTTTAACATGTTTTGCATGTAGCCAGTTAACCACCTGCCTCCAGTCAAAAAATCATCTGCCAACTAACATTTCCTTACTGCAGTTAATAGATCGGCTTTCCACCAGAGTCCAGTAAAATAATCTTCACTTAACTGTCATTAAAAGAAACAGAGAACCATGTTGTTTGAAGCCGATTTCAATTCAAAAAACATAATTCATCCCTTTATTTGTGCGTCCTTTATCCAATCCAGTACAGGAACACTACAAACTCTGGTCTAAATCAATTCTCTGACACAGGCTCAAATAAAAACACCCTTTAAGTTTCATGAAGGCGGTATTTCGTTTACTATGCATTTATCTTCTATCTGGATAATAGAAGATTGATGGAAGTGGAGGAGTCAGCATATCAGGTGTGTTAGAAATCCTGTGCACATTGGTATTCATCTCCTGTTCTAATACCACTTACCGCATTAGATATTGGACATTAGGGAGCTAGAAGGACTCCCTCACATGCTGGATGCACATCTGTGCAGAACAGCTGTGCTGCTCTAAAGCCAAAAGAAACTGGTGAGCAAGATCAGCAGGGGTTGGACTGTGCAAGAAGAGGCTATCATCCAAATTGACGCACTTTAGGAGGAGACTGAAGTGTGTCAATTGAGGAGGAGACTCCAGATCAAACCCCAATATTGCATCAGGGTTCATCTTGGGGTTTGATCTGGTATTAACCTGTATCTCTTCTTGTTCTGCAGGTGATTGTTACTGTAACTTGGAACACATGAGGACCTATGGTGTTTCCAGGTTATTTAAGTCTGGCTACAGAAGGCAATTCTCTCTGACTCTTGCTGATGCTGCTGCAGCTCTCTTTTCCCTCTCCCTTCAGGCACGTGTTTGGTTTAGGTATGTTTCTTTAGTTTTGTTATGCTTTACTTTCTTGCAGCACTCACACACACGTCTTACACCCATGAACACCATTCACCACTGATGCTACTGATATCCACATCCCACACTTTACATATTTATTTACTTCTTTGATTTGGTTTAATGAACCAAATTCGGTTTAATAAGCTTATCTTTTGTTGAAACTTTAACATGGTGTGTCTCCCTTTTGTTGTGGCCACTTGAGCCAGGTCATAACAAAGGTGCTTTGTGGAGTTTTGAAGCTGCAAGCTGACAAACCTAACTCTGCGGCTCTGCAGCTCCTTCAGCTCTACAGGAATTTATAGTGTCTTTCAGCTCATTGTTGTTGTTTCCAGCCCCAACAGGCAGCTGCTGTCAGGGAAGAAGCTCCAAAAAACGACTGTACACTATTTGCCTCATCCCAAACAGCAGAGAAAGTCAGCAACTAGTATGTGAACATAGCAGAGCGTTTAGCAGCTAAACCCCCTGATATTTCCCTCAGGAGTCAGTGGAAACCAAAACCAGCACTACTGCAAAAGAAGAATATTTGACTTGGTGACCAGGAAGAGGAAGGATATGACATACATTTGAAAGCTCTGGTAAAAATTCAAACTCCTGTTTCCAAGGTTAAGCACCCACCTGCAGCAGAACTTGTCACTGGAATGAATTTTTACACTCATCCACAGACTTTTACTGTTTGTGTTAAATATGTATTCATATTCCGCTCACTGTCTCTGTTCTGTGCCTATAGCAGGATAAATACTCTACCCAAAGATCAATCCTTCCACATCAGCTGGCTCACTATCACCTGCAGCAACCTACTGCTAACACTGACAAGGATGTTTTTCTGACTCCACGCATCAGCTTTTGACCAAACCACTTGCCTCCCAGGACAATACTGGCGTTACAATGTTGTCACAGCAGAGACGCATCAGTGATAAAACAGGTCCTCTGCCACCGACCTGGAGCGATTACTCTGTGCAGAGCTGAAGATTTATGGTCATAAAACCAGGCAGAAATGGTGGAGTATCACACTGGTCTGGTCCCAGCAGCATGTCTTGAGCTGTCATGGCCTTGTGCAATTAGCTTGGAGGACAAATGCACATATCCAATTAAAGCACAGCCCGATTCACTTGTCACAAAATCAATGCAGATCTGTCCCCTAATGCGAGAGGCAGCAGTGCCTGAGATAGTGTGAACAAAGTGACGTCTTTCCTGGTTTTACCATCATTTTCCTTTTTTTTTACCCACTGAATGTGATATATTCAGCCTCATAGTATTGAAGTACTGTCAGGGAGTAGAAAATTAATTGTTTTTGTGTGGATCACAGACAAGTATTTTGTTTTTCCTTTCCTTTGTTGTTTCTGTTGAGATGGGTATATTTAACGGTCCGACAGCCTGCAGGAAGGCTGTCACACTGTTAAATACACAACTGTGCTACGTACACAACTCCTGTCTTTAAGTGGGTACTCAAGCAACACATCTTTGGAAAGCTGAGATTATTGTGATTCGACTGATGCAAATCATTTCAAGATACAATCACAACAGCAGGTACAATCCACACTTCTGTCAGACCACCGACAAACAAACAAACAATTACAAAATTCACACTACTCACCAATGAAGTCTCATATTACTCCACTGACTGATACAAAAACAGTCTTGTATACATTGGCAAAGGTCCAGTCAATCCAATCCAGTAAAATATTTAGTCCAAAACACATTATTACATTAATAAATGTCCATGAATGGCTGTTGCATTATTTCAAATTAGCCGACAGATGTCCTAGTTGTCCACATATTTTCCTTCATAAATTGAGTTAGCACATAAACATTAGCCTCATCTTGGTATCAAAATGGCAGCTGCACTCTGACCTTTCGATGGACACCTCATTTGACCCAATAGGAGCTTCCATGTCCTGTCCACAGCCTACAATAGCCAGCAAGAGTCCATGTTGAATGGAAGTACCTGCCCCTCTTCTTTTATGTAAAGACTGAACCAATAGGAACAGATTCGGATGACTGGAGCTTTGAATAGCCAATGAAATTCAAAAAATGACAATATGCAGCTTTAGTGGTTTCTATAAACCCACAACACGGAAATTATGTACATTTGAAGAGTTTGCTGTGTGTTACTTTTTATACAAACTGCTTTTCTTCCATAGCATTTATTTTGACTCTTTTATATGCACAAAGTTTAGTTTCAAGAAGGGAACAAGACACTTTAATGTGTTTATGCTTCACTTACTCTGAAGCAGGGGTCATTTGGAGTCTCTAAATTACCTTTTTTTGCAAGACGCCTAGACATACCCTTAGAAAAACATGTGTAAAATATTCATTTTCTGTGCTATTGTTATTAAATTTGAACTAGGCTCCATGCTGTGGTTCCATTGTCTTTCCCAGCTAATAAGTCCCAGCTATAGGTCGTCTACAGGCATCTGTTTGCAAAAAAAAATGCTTACGGAAATAACCTTCCACTTCAGTGTGTTCAAACTTCTATTACTCAATGCCAGTAGCACTACTTGCCAATAGCAGTGATTCTGATTGTTGTGGAAAAAACTTCAGAGTGTTACCTTTCAGAAGAGACCAGAACCATGCATGTACTCCTAATTCAAGAACAGCTTTGTTTACTTTAGATAGGCTTTGGATAGGCATTCTAGGCTAATGTATCATGAATTTAAAGGATTGTTAAAGGGTTAAGAAAAAGTACTTTACTGATCCTCTGCATTTGACCCATCCTATACACTCACACTAGGAGCAGTGGGCAACCACCATCTGGGGACCAACTCCAGTTCTTTTGCCATACCTTGGTCAAGGGCGCTGACAGGATTATTAACCCTAACATATATGTCTTCAGATGATGGGAGGAAACGGCGGCACAGAGAGAACACACAAACTCCACACAGAAAGGACCTGGGACGGTCAGGGTTTGAACCCAGGACCTTCCTACTGTGAGGTGACAGTACTAACCACTGAGCCACCTAGTGCTTTGTCCCCCTCCCCCTCGCTTTGTCCCCCTCCCCCTCGCTAAAAAAAAGCAGCTTTTGAATATTCTCGTCTTCATACTATCTGCCATCTTCACTCCTGTACAAGTCTGGCATATTTCAAGACTAATGAAAGAAACTGACAAGCATCTCAAAGGAATATTTCCCTTTGATATAACATTTTGTTTTAACTGCATACTTTTGACATTAGTTGCCCTGTAAGCTTATTCAATTTTCTTAAGAAATCCTTTTATCGATAATAACCAAATATAGCATCATTCCTAAAGCAAAATTAAGTTGTTTCATTAAACATCAACACAACTTAACACAATAAAAATACTTTGTGATACATCAATTAACTTGTTTCCTCACAACCTGTTTTCTACCAATTACTGACAATAATTATCTCCTAACCATAACCTCTTATGAGCCAACCTCATTTTTGTGCACAATTCTGAAAATAATGTACCCAAAATATAAAGGTTACTGCTCATTATCCTGGTCTCATTTAAAAGGTATCTCTTTAAATTTTGCAACCAAAAATTCAGAATGAGTATTGTGATCCTGAACCAAAGTTACAGAGCTTAAGTGTCCCATGGGTGGGACAGTGTCGTTTAACAGGTTAACTGGAGGAGATTTTGTACCTAAACCCCACCAAACATTAACTGCAGTTTTTCAGTCATATCTACTAGTTTTGGTATTTTGGAGGGCACTAACAAATTCTGCCCATAGGAGCACCAGATCAGAAAATAGTAGCAGGACTACAACAAAAGTTTTAGTATGTGGCTTATTTAAAAAGGGTAAAACTAAATATTCTTTAAAGCAAGCATATGTAAATTATGAATAAAAACATAATTCTTCCTCATACAATGAAAATAAAATAAAAAAAATAAATATATATTGCTGTGTAACCCATGTTACTGAATCAGTTTGTTGACTTTATAATGTAGCTCTTTTCTGTTACTATGTGCTATGTTTTAGTCTTCTCAAATAAACATCTCAATAATTTTAATACAAGTATAAAAGGAATAGTTAACGCAATTGCAAGAGGCATGTATGTTGTCTCATGCTTTGAGCTCCATTCATTTGTATGAAATTTTGTGTTTGTGACACTCTGTAAGATGTATTCCTTGTTTTACATCCATTTCTTTTGTAATGATTGTGTAAAGGAACGTGTCCTGCAAGTCCAACTGTGACCATTACAACAAAATCAATGTACAGCCCGGGGTTGTTCCTGCTTTGCTTGGAACCTGTTTGACTTGACATCATTAAAATGACTGACTCAAGACAATCTTGGGGAATGTAGGGGAATTCAGTATACCAAATTATTATTCTACTCTGTAAGTAATATATAATAAACAAAACCCGTGGATACAGGTGTTGCAAAAGTTAGACGGGTACACTTTGAAATGCAAACATACAAACTAAAACTGCTCAGTTTCTAGGTGTAGAGTTACACACTATTGTCTAACAGTGTGATGTATCACAGAAATCTAGGCATATAAGATACTTTTCTGTTCCAGAGTCAAAGATCCACATGACATTTGTAGATGTACACTTTGCTGCAGTCACATAAAGGCACAGCATGTTTATTTCTTGCACATGAATTGCAGTACTCGTTAGTATGCAAGATCACATAGTTTATATATACTGTAGCATGTCTGGCATTTGGCCACAGTCTATGAGTTCATCTGCAGGGTTTGTTTCCTATAAACACAGCTGGGGTCTGTTACTTGTGTGGGTGGTACAAACCAACTTGGAAGCCATTCAGGCGCACTGATACACCCATGTACACAGAGAAAAGGCAGATGAGTATCACATGTAAAAATACGTGCTTTTAACTGCATGTTTGTGTTAGTATTGTTATGTGCAACGCTGCGTGTCAGTGTGGGTGTGTGTTTATCTGAGTGATGCCTGTGCCGCGGGGCAGGAACACGGAGTGAGGGAGTGAGACAAGCTTGAACTCAACCTCAGACACCCTGCAGCTTCCCACTGAGTGGGAGCTTGTGGATGTGAGGGGACACACTTGTGGTGTCTTCATTTGCTGGAGTAGCAAAACTTTTAGAGACAGTGTTATCTAGGAATGGCAGCAGGAAAGCCTCTTCAGACCCCCTGCACTTCCTCTGTTACAGTAATATTTTGAAAATGAGGCTTAGCTGATACACAGGAGGTTGTTTGATTTGTTTATCTGTTGTCTTTGTTAGTGTTGATGTTGTGCTGTAATCCTCGAAACAGTGTGAACTGCAATGTTGTTTTTAAAGACAAAGAGATAAAGAAACAAAACCGTCTTTGATTATTAAACTCCATTTTATTGTCCTGCATAATCAACACACAGCTTCAAAGTACTGGCATTGGGAATGTTGCCAGTGTGATGTTGAAATGTGTGGTGAATATGACAGGATAATTAGACACTGCTGGCCAAGTGATGAAGCCCATCAGCTGCAACTGACACCCTTCATTGCATTTCAAACAGCGCTGTGCTGAAGCACAGGAGAGCGTCCGGACTGCTGTGCGAAATCTGTCTTATTTCTCTGTAGTTAGAGAGTCAGAAAGGATGAAGTGTGTTTGGGAGGGTCTGTCAGTGGCTCGTCTCAAGGTGAGTAACAAAATCACTACAACATTAACGTATTTCATTCTCTTTGTACCCAGCGATAGGAGAGTCAGAGTGCCATTTTGTCAGTAGATCAGAACAGAGTTTTATTCAATTCAAAAACTGGGAGATATCTGGACAGGGCCTCCCAAAATGTAATGTGAAAAAAAGCACAATTTTCTCTCTCCTTAGTGAGTGCTCAAGCAGGGCAGCTTCATGTTGTTGTCCTGTAATACCCCAGAATTCTTCAGGATGATTTAAATTATGACATCTCACAACAAAATCAGTCTTAATGTAATCTCAAATCTGTGTGAGAGTATGATATAAAACTAAAGATATAAATGGATCAAAATAAAATGCAAGTCACTAAATTGTTCAGTCAGCCAACTCATGTGGATAGATTATTATTCAAATGTAGAATATGCACAGCACTAGTGTTTGTTGCCAGGCTCTGACCTCGTTGCTCCCCATGATGAAACACTGATCTCACACAGCAGGGAGTGGGGAGCGACAATACTAACTTCCCCCCAAGGTGAGGGTAGACTCAGAGCCAACAGGTGGCTGCAGGAGTGGAGGTGAGGCTTTTGAAACGCTATATGAATGGCAGCAGCAGCAGTAGGAACAATGGCAGCAAGCATGTGAGCAGTGTGGCAGCCATCATGCAGCAAACTGTGAGCATTGACAGCTTAAATACACCTCATAAGGTCTTATAAGGGTGCATTGGATGTATGTTACAGTGAGCAGGCGTTGCTTCATTTCTGAACATTGCAGTAAGGCTTTATTTTATGGGTCCATATAAAATAATTTTCTAGCAACTTTCCCGGAAAGGACTGTGTAATTTGGTACTAATTATAGAGAAAGATAGAGACAAAGTTCATTGAAAGGTGAATTTATATAGTTTGTGTTGAGTTATATGCAGTGTTTTTCCAGAGGAATCTCCTTGAAAGAACTGCTCAAATTACAGAGCTCTTTTCAGCGATATTTCTATGAATTTAAAGTTACATATCAATTCCTTTAAAGAAAATTATGTGTCCTCTAAAACAAGTGTTACCCAACAGTATTATATCAAGTCTAATCATTAAGTACTATTATTAAGATGATTAAGTACTCAGTAATTTAAAAAATACTTAAAAGTAAAGTTGAAGTCCTTCATAAACATAAAGTTGTTACCTCCTCAGTCCTTCACCTTGTCTTCTTTTCTTGCTCCTTAATATATTTTGTCGGTACCCAATACGGTATCCATCCATTTTCCAATGCTTACCCAGGACCGAGTTTGTGGTGGCATCAGACTGACATCCATTACCACGGCAACGTCCTCCAGCTCCTCCTGGGGGATCTCAAGATGTTCCCAGGCTAGAAGATATACATGTAGGATAGAAGATATACATGTATGTAATCCTTCCAGTGTGTTCTGGGTCTGCCCCAAGGTCTCCTACCAGTTGTACGTCCCTGGAACATTTCCAGAGGGACAGTATAATATGTAAATATGTAAATAATTATGTATGTAACATAAAGGCTTTAATCTATAATGTTACTGCAATATGCTGCCCTCTGTTCCAGCTGCAGTACACAAATACTCATGCACATCTTGTAGTATGAGTGTTGAAGCTCAAACTTCATATCAAAGATAAAGTAGCAGCCATTTTCATTATTTAAATGGGTGTTTCTAACTTTAGAATTAGTACAAATGAAAGTTAATACATTTCATTTTTTGTCTTCTTTATCTTTTAAAGTGTTCAATTTGGGAGATTACAGAGCTCATTGGATCTATTTGAAGATGTGTCATCAGTATGTCTTCATTTCTATTCCGATCTTTTGTGATCACAAGATTGTCAGAACATGTTTGCAAGCAATTTAAAAGACACATGCTCACAAAAGGCTATCCCACAATTAAATGTGTATGGGCCTTTGTGTGAAATAAGAGTAAGACATAGTTCATATCACCATTGAGATTGATATCTGATCTGATCCAAATGTTTTTTGGAGGAAAAAGGATGTCAAGCTCACTATCTGCCGTAGACTGAGTTACTCACTCGCTAAAAATAGTGTAATATGGTTCATCAAGGATCTTAAGTAACCTGCATCCTTTAACCTTTATTTTAAACTGATTTACATACTGTACATATTGTCACTTTACTTGACATTGTTGGCTCTATACTACAATCCTAATAACTGAAACTGCATACATTCAGTGCAACACACACAAAATCACATCTCATCGAAGAAAATGCTGTTGTGAAGAGGGGTTTTCCTTCTGTCAGATCTGCCGGGGGAGTGATTAGAGAAAAGAGCTGTGTGTGTCATTAGCCTCTTGACTGGAGCGTGGACCCCTCCAGGAGTGATGGGCTCCACAGCTGCTTCACACTCAAAGGACGCACCTCTGTTCCTCAGGCCTCCTCGATTGATTGAGCGTGTTAATTGTAGTCATTGATCAGAACAAAAGCCGACCAAAGAGGCTTTTTCAATTTTATATGAATAAAATTTTATACAGACTGGGATTTATTTATTGAAATAAAATATTTTGACTATTGTTCCTGTCTGTAACATTGTACTCACCAAGTTAATTACTTAGATGTGAGAACACATTGAATCAAGCACTTAGAAGATTATTCAAGTTTTAAAGACAGCACCAGTTTATCCAGACTTATATGAAAGAGAAAATAAAGGAAAATGGTGAAATTATTACCAAAATTCTTTGCTGTAAACATTCATCCAAGTTTACAGGCTGACAACTGACTTGTCGTAGTTGTACATATGTCATGTCACATTTTCCTCCTCAGTGAGGAATTGTTTTTGACACTTCAGGGGTGTTTATGCCTTATCTCCACTGAGGGCGGCTGTGTCATGTCCTGGTGTGGCTGCCAAAAAATGATTCACTGCCATTCCTGCCATTGTGCCAATGTCCACTGGACAGATGTGTGACTGGGTCTTTTCTCCATTCTGCTCCATCTTTAAGTGCTGGGTCTGGTTTTGGTGGACCAGCTTGTGTCTCTGAAATATGAAATTCACTGTTGAATGTATGTAATTAATAAACGCCTATCTTAAAGATTAAATGTTCCTTTATGGGTTGAAAAAAAATGCTAATCTTAAGGTAAACAAACCATTAAAAAACAATTGGAGTATCTGCAAATGCACTGTCACAAAGCTGAAAACAAGGCTGTTGGTTTTCATGGGACATTGATGCTATATTCATACTAAATTGACAACTGGCATGGATTTAATATTTTAAGATCCCCTATAGACATGTTTTAAGATATATAAAAATTTTCTGATTTGAATAATGATTTGTGTCTAATCATTCAATTACCTCATTAAAACTCTTAAAATGATGTACATCTCTTGTTTTCATGTCAAAAGTTTAACTGCTGGATACAACATGTCTCCTACTTAACTGTAAAGTAAATTTTCAGTGTATGTGCACTTGAGGCTTCAAGTTTTCACATCACACTTGTGTAACTAGCATACTGGATCAGAATTGCCTCCAAACTAGTTATGATATCACAAATCATGCTCGTAGGTACATGGCTTAAACTCAGATTTAAGATGAGCTCAGAGCGGTTTTCTTCCTTTGGCAGATGAATGTGTCTGTCTGTACCTACAGAAAAACTGTCTATATCACTTCTCTGCCAATGTACAACACATGAAGCAGGAGAATGAAGCATGCTTGTACAGCACAATTTTTTTCTTTTGGCAAGATAACTAAAATATATTGGAAATATGAGCAGACTTCTTAAAGATGGTCCAATTCTTAAATGCTTCCAGTGGACATTTCAACCGCCGCCAAGATGTGACAGAATAATGTTGCAATGATCCCATATCTCACCGTTCACTTTGGTGAGTGCAGTGTTATCATAACAAAAATAGATATTATAGCAAAAAAAGTTCCAAACTGTTGTAAACCAGACCTTTACTTTAAAAAAAGCTCTTTTTTTTCTGGTAAGTCAGCTCAAGCCACGGGCAAAAGAGTTCACATAAGTCAGCATTCAGCACTTTAAAATCCGCAACACAGAAATTTGATTCATGAAAAGTAACGCCGGGCTAACCAGCCCCTCCTTTCCTCCAACTACCGACAAAAAAAATCATTTAACCTAGATGTATTGTTATGGTGAAACATGCCACGCTGACTTTCAGTAATTTTCCCGCATATTCCGTCTGTCTTGAGGTCAAACACGAGAGGATTAGCGGGCGTCTAATCCATGCAGGTGGCGGTGTGGCCCTGGGCTGCTCAATCCTCTCAGTTTAGTATGCAGGCGGGCTGGTTTGCAGAATTGGAGCACACCACGGCTCTTGGGGGATTTTAAGCTAAATAAATAGACACAATAAAAGAGCTGGAATAAGAAAGGGTTTTATGGAGAAAGAGGTGATATTAACTTTGTGATTGAGTGGGGAGAGTGGGACTCGGAGAAGGAGAGGGAACGGAGAGTCACACTAGGTGCGAGTGTTGTGACATTTTGTGGTGTTTCTGCTCTTAATTATCATGTCCCCCTGTGTGCCGTCTCCCTTCCCAGCTCACCCATTTTCTTCATCTCCTTTTCAATTTTATAATTGCTTGGTTTTAATTAAAGCCACACAGCAGTGACAGTGAGTCAATTAAAAGCCAATAAATGGGCACAGATAGTCAAAGGCTGTATTTTTTGGGGTGGGGGTATTTCTGTCAGAGAGTGTTGTATCCACATGCCTTAGGATGAATCAAGAAGCAGCCTCTCTCCCGCATGAATAAGTGATGTGAAATTTCACATGCTGGTTCTATATCGGGAGGCCCATAGTGTGTTGTCGTGATGTGTATTAAGGGCTTTGTGATGCTTATGTTTGACTATGTTTGTATCTACATACATAGTGTATTTATAGGAAGAAGACTCCTGGAGTGTTGTGAAGTAGCACAAACCTCTTTTATTCATTTCCTCACCGTTCCTTTGCTTATTTTCTCTCTTGTTTTCTTCTCAGTTTCATTACTGTGATGTCTCATGTCTGGTTGTGTTCCCTTTGTGTGTCATTTCCTCCCCCATGAATCCCAGCCAAATTCCCCTCCCTCTAACCGCTCAATTACTGATGTACTGTAGCCTCACGCTCTCTCCCTCAGCTTCACTCGTTTTCTTAATGATACCGCATTCTACATTTTAGAACTTATTTCTCCTCATCCTGTCTTTTAATTATGCAGCAGTATTTTGGCTCCGGCTTCTAACGATACACTCGGTGTCCTACCTGTTTTTACACAGAGGATCTTCCAGCTGAACTGGGTTCTGACTGTATGCTGATCGCTCCTAGATTTCCTCTGCAATGAGACAATTACAATTGCGTCCCTGCCTTTGATGTGCTTTCCAAATAAGTGGGTCAAGTCAGATGAGAGTATCTGTGAGTCAGATACTAATTTACCTCAAAGTTACACAGAAAATCAAACAATTCTGTGTAAAACTCTTCACTGACAAGATAACGCTGGCTGGAAATGATCACCATAATACTTGAGTGCCCAAGTTTCAAGTGCCATTTATTTTCAGGTTATTATCTGCACTTAATTAGTTATTATCTGCAATTAATTAGTGCTGCAGTAAATTTTAGTTTCAGGTGTTACACTTGTTTTGGAAAAAGCTGGCTGAGCTTAATATTTAATGTTAGCAGTTATTACTTTATTGAAGCAGATTGTAAAATTTGCCCGTTCTGCTCTTATGAGTCAGCCGAATTTGCAGAGTAGTCGAACATCAAGGTTAAAATTTGACCTTGAGGTTTCATTTTTTTTTAATCTCAAAATATGAACAGATATTAATAGTTATATTTGCAGGTAGAAACAGTCAAATAACATGATCTCTACTCAACCAGTTTTAATTTTGTCGATGAAAACTAAAAGTAAGCCTTTGAAAACAAGAGCAATGACAAAATGTGTTACATTTTTCATCACTGAATAAAAACTGATAATGTGAAAGATGGACGAATGGATAAATGAACTAGTTACTATTTAAAGTAAATTCTTATTCAACAACCTGCATGTAGCATACATCTGTAAAAACACACAACGTATCCTCCTCTGTCATCCCAAAAAATCCTTCTGCTTGACCCATTGCACTCATAATCAGCATCTTGTGTTTCAGTAATGTCCTGCCAGTAATGTTAGCCAACATCACCAGTTCTTGGAAGGATAAGACTGACAGATTAATGGACTAAATTTGTCTATAATCTCACTGAAACAGCCGCAACAAAAACAACAAATTAAGAAACATGCAGAACAGCATGCTGACATATATGAAAAGATAAGCTAATGTAACATAATCAAGTGATTTGGATATGGATTTAACATTAACATTACGTGATTTTAGAAGGACTTGTACTGTTTGGAGTAAGAAATTAATATTTCAAAGTCTGTGATATTGTATACATCGTAAACCTGCTCTTGATTTTTGGGAAGTATTGACGCTTCCAATTTCTCAAACAAAAAAAACAAACTTCAAAGTATTAAAAGCCATTTTTAGTATGTATTTGGATTGCCTGAAACTTAGAACTGTAAGGCCATAAAAACTACATCTGTATGAGCTAAACCCTCGAGCACCACTCTTTTATTTTTACTTTTTGTGATGAATCGGTTAGATTTTGTCTTGTTTTCTCTGTATCTTTGTTATAAATTCAGTTTTGTCAATAAATGTACTAAATTAATAAAAAAAGACAGATATCAGACTAAAATGTCTTTGGTGTTGTTGACCAAAACAAAACACAAAATTACTAACATTCAAGTAAAACTAATATACATTTTTATCCAAGACTAAATCAAAATCAGGTGCCAAAATGAACACTGAACTCAATATCCACTTACTAGCTTTTTTGGCAGTTTCAGCCACATCTCATGGTCTATGCAAATGAAATCTATTCTTAAGTATTTCTTAAAAGATCAACTTCCATATAAAATGAAGACTTAGTCTTGCCTTTAACGTGACCCAGTCATTGTAAAGTATAAAGTTTATATAAAATATAAACCATTTCATTTAGGCCCAACATTCATTTGCAGACACATAAAATAAACACATTTATTCTCATATTTATGAAATTCTGTTTACACTATTTTAGTGAGTGCATGTTTCCTTTTCCTTTTTCCCCCCTAAATTACAGTGATGGATGTTTATGTGCATGTGAACACGCTTATTAGAGAATCCACACCCCATCAGCTCCTGCAAATAGTTACAAATGGATGCAGGGATGCTTCATGTTTTTCCCAGTTTATCATTTAACATCTCATTCAGCTCACTCAAACATGAACACGGAAAAATAAAAAATCACCTTTTGCTGACTACGGAGTTAATCATTATGGATTATATTAAATTGGAGTCTAGAAAATTCTGCATATATACATGATCTATTTGAAAGCATTTGGTGACATTAAAACTTAAAGATGTTTCGCTTCATGAGAAGAGTCTTAACTGTACACATCATCATTAAAACCACAAAACTGGCAACATTTTGAAAATGGGTTCTGGCCAAAGTATACAAACATGTGGGATAAAATGAACCTAGCTCTAATAATTCCAGTTAAATGTTCCTTAAAGGTTTAATCATGCACTTGCTATGTTGCAACCAAATATAGGGATTTCAGTGAGTTATGTGAACAAAATTAGCTAAAGGAGATGCAGAGTAAGACCAGCTACAATGCAAATAAGCTGGGAGGGGGTGATAGCTGTTGAGTAGATGAGCATCAACACCAGATGCCAGACCTACTATCAATTTAAATATAATTACAGAGCAACCTCATCCATGCATATAACCACTCCTTCTGTGCTCATTTATCATTTAACAGAATATGGAAAAAAAATTAAATTGAACACTTACTTGTGGATCAATTTCTATCACGGTGAGAGGACTTTAGAGAAGAGGAAATAGAATTTATGTTCTAAAGGCCCATTAATAATAATAATAGTCTGGAATATCTACAGATTCCATGTGACACTTTCATTAATATCCTTAGTGCTTTTAAATGATTTATTGAACTGCACTATATCATGCCACAGTCTCCATGTCGCCTTTGAATTTTCGTTTTTCTGTTGGCCAGGAACTTACTTCAACTTCTGTATTTTATCAATAAAATGGGCTTTGTCTAGCAGTCAAAAATTCCATTAATATTTATATTGCACTGAGTATACTCTATAAATCCCAGATGTGCACAGGAAGAGTATCTGTTTGTAGGATGCAGCTATAGTTTAGCCAGCGGGGTTTTGATCAGGGGAGACAGTTTGCAAACTAGAGCAAAGATAGAGGGGGAAACGGGGTGGAAAAATGCTAAAATTGCTGACAGAATCGATTTCTTTTTTTAAATGAATTAAAAAGAAAGAAAGGCAAGAAAAGGAGATCCAGCTTGCATTTAGCATTCTCAAAACAAGCCAGTAAAACGCGAATGCAGGAATAAACAGACTCAGACTGCAACGGTAGACATAAGAAGATATAGATTTTAATATCTTTATAAACATTTTTGTACTGTTGTTCTTTGATGATAACTTACTGAACAATTGAATTATGGCAAAGAAAGAAGATGAATAGGTATACAGTAGAACAAGAGAGAGGGAGGTGACAAATTGTGCATTAAGAAATAAAGGTTCTAAAAATATAACATGAAAAATATGTAAATAAACAAATCACCAGAAAATTAAAAAAAGAAAACAAAAATGAAAGCCTCCTCCTGACAGGAGAAGTGAAAAACCCTGTTATCATCATTGATGTCACTGATATTGTTTTTCTCATAGTAATACAGTAAATGATTAATATCAGCACTGCAAGAAGTCCTCTCGTCTCCATTGTTACAGTTCACATCATTGATACAAACACCATCTTATCAGTAGATAGGGAGTCACAAAAGCTCCAGAAGTACAGCAAGATGTCCTGTAATTGTCCATCGGTCAATCTGTATTGTACTGCATCCCTTTGTTACTTCAGAAGCGATTGTCTCGGTCTTGGATCCCCACATCCATGAACAATCACAATCAGTTAATAAAGAGGCATAATGCTCTCTGCATGATCCCTGTTTTGCCATGCTCCATTGAAAATGTTTTTTTTTTTTTAATCTTTTATTGATCACATGAGCCATTTAAGGTATGCACACACATTTTTTTTCTTGAGTCTTGTTCTTGTATTCCTTTGAAGTTAAGTGATTAAGAAAAAAAATGTGTTCCTCATATTCTCAGTGAGGGAGGGATGCCCTCATTGACGAGGGATCAGTTCAGCACAACCTCACTGGGAAACTGAGAAAGCCCCGTTTGACCCTCGACCTCTAAGGCTCCTGTTGGCCCTGCAGCAGGGATCCATCAGTAGGTCCATTTTGTGTCTTAGAAAAATCAAATGAACAACATCTGACACAAGATATAGACAGACTCTTCAATATTCACAGCTTGATCTCCCAGAGACACACATTGTTTTCCAAGCAAATGAAATTAGCAAATGGCAGTCCTTGTCATCTCCAAACAATTAGCAGCTTAATATTCGGTTGCACAGAAGGAGATAAATGGTGTAAATGAAGATGGAAGAAGAGTAATGTTTGTAAAAAATAATACCAGTGTGAAATACTGTTAAATAGGCAGAAGGTTGGTACAGTACCTGAAAAAGACAGCATTATTTAGTTAGTAGTAGTTGTTACAATTTGTTACGGTGTGTGAGCTAACAGGTTACTCTGCTTATGACCTTAAAACATCTGTGGCTATAGACTTCCATTCTGTAGAAAGAATGGCACATTCCAAGGTCTGATACTGACTGACAATTTATTGCCATGCTCACACCTGATCTCTCTCATCATAAGAAACACTTACACCCAGTTTTGGACCTGTTGTTAGCAAAGGATGCAACAGAAAAATACATTTGGCAAAAAGGATGAAAGCAAAATAAGGCGGACAACTGTTTATAGGGTCACTCATCGACTTTCCATTTGTGCCTTCTTGATAACAATTTACAAACTGTGAAATGAAAATTAAAGCTGGATGGAACACTTGTAGATTGAGTTTATCCGTCTCAGAGCTAACTAGCAAACTTGAGTTTTACCTCACTGCCCTGTTCTCTCCTTCTTCTTTGCTCTCTTCTCACCAAATTTTGGTTATTTGAGCTCCAGTTAAGTGAAAAAACAGACCTAAAAATATATAGAAGATACCAAGACATATGAAGATGAAATCATACTGGCATAAGTGGCAGTGCAAGCTTTGTCTGCATTAACCTTTTATCATTCTTTGACTTGCAGTCCCTCCAATTTTTGTGCCGTGAGTCTTTCTGTTGTACTGTAGATGTTTGATGCTTTGATGCCTGTTTCTTCTGTCTGAACAGTAAAGCTCCCTACACAACATTTACACATATAATCACACTCACACACATACATAAAAGACACACAGGCCTTGTAGTGCAGGAGCAAGAGAGGGTCTGAGGGCTGTGTTTTTTGTGATTAGCGTTTGCCAAACCCTCTGTAGGTCAACGGAGAATGAAGTCAATATTTGTCGTTATCAAGGCCACCAAGAGGGCGTAGACTTGTAGTAAGGACTGGGATAAGGTTGCCCTATTGTTGGCTTGCTGAACCCCACTAGGGGGACGAACAGTGGTCCGGGGAATGCACTTGTGCTTCCTCCGTGTGACGGTGCCATCCGGGGAAGTATGGTCATGTTTCCCCCCATCTGTGAAATCTGGGGAGGAATCCTCCTTGTCTGCCATGACCTCCTTTGAGTGGTGAACCTCATTGTCACCTTTTCCCTTGCTCACCCTATTACGAGGCTTTGTGCAGTTCCGAGGACGACCAGGCCTCGAGGGGTGCACTATGTGGGTCTGCCCCCCAGAGCCCACTGCTACGCCACGATTCATAGACGGGTTCACCGTGCCAGATAAATTGTAAGTCTGGGCTCTGGACTCAGAATTAGGAACAGTTGGTGAGCAGTTGGGGAAGTCCTCCTTGCGAAGCTCCTTGAGGTCTCTCCCAATCATATCAGCCGGTGTCTGGCAACCCACAGAAGATGTTGAACCTCGGAAACGCTTCAACCATTCCCATAGTGCCAGGGCCTTGCAGTCACATGACCAGGGGTTGTCGTTGAGGCGCAGGTACTCCAGGGCAGGCAGGGTTTCCAGACACTGCCCAGACAGCTGTATCAGGGAGTTGTTGAACAGGTAGAGGGTGGTGAGACGTTTCAGGTCATGGAAAGCCAGGCGATCAACCCACTCGATCTGATTTTGGTGCAGAAGCAGACGGTCCAAAGCCCGAAGGCCTCTGAAGGTGTTCTGGTTGAGGCTCTTCAGACGGTTTCCATGCAGAAATAGGTGGCTCAGGTTGTGGAGGTCTGCAAAGGTGTCATCCTGCAGGAACTTCAGATGATTATCCTGAAGAGATACAGAGAAGATACAATTACAAGATTACATCTCATGCAATATTTTCAGTCAAAAATTGTTTTAGTTTACTGCAAGCTAAAATGTGTCTACATGCTACTAATACATTTTGTGAATCTTAGGGCTCTCACTTTTTATTTAAATTCAAACTACTGTTCAAATGTGAGGAAAAAAATGTATAATTCCATCTGCAATCATCTGTTCTAATTCAAAATTCTACAACAGGTTGTACCATGTACTCCAGCAGGAATGGCCTCAGTAAACTAGGCTATTCTTGTATAGTTGTATCTGAACAAATGCAAAATAAAGAAAACTAGCAAGCTGTGCTGGAAGGATAATCATGACACCAAACAATCTGAGAAGAGAAACTTGAGGCAACATAGGTGAAAAGATGGAAAAAACCATTGATGGAAAATTTGTGTTTCTGGAAGTTGTAAAATGCCCCACAGCTGTATTAACACATCATTCAAGTGAGGCAGCAGAAGCACAGCAAATTAACTGAACAACATAGTGAACTACAACATAGTTTAGGATTAGGCTACAAGGTTTGCTTTTGAATTAATTCAAATTAAATATGTGTGTGTTCAAATTTGTTCAAACTTCATTAAAAAAAAAAAAAAAAACCCTGTCTTGATGGTAAAATGAACCAGAAGCATATTGCCAGGTATACCTGCAAGTAGAGATACTGCAGGTTTCTGAGTCCTTGGAAAATGTTATTAGGAAGTGAACTGAGTCCACAACGGTACAGGTGTAGCGCATTGAGGCGATTCAGCCCGTGAAAGGTGTCTTCTGCCAAGGCGCGCAGGTGGCGGTTGTCTCCCAGATCCAGCTCCTCGAGCAGCGTGAAGCCGTGGAAGGTGGAGGGCTCAATGTATGTGATGTTGTTGGAGTATATCCAAAGAGTGACCGTGTTGGAACTGAAGTGACCCCGAAGTAAGCGGTGGATCTTATTGTTCTGTAAGAAGATGCGCTCACTGTCAGGAGGAATGCCTTCAGGGACCGACAGGAAGTTGTGGGCTTGGCAGGAGACGGTGCTGGGTGCAGTGTAGCAGATACAGTGACGGGGGCAGGACCAGGAAAGCTCAAGCCCACAGAGAATCAGCAGGAACTCCAGCCCACAGCCTGCAGTGAACACACACACACACATACACAAAGAAAGACAGAAAAGAAAAAGAAACAAGAGTTCATTTTCACTTAAAATTTAGTCTTAGTGCTTTCTTAATTAGTTCAAGACATGAAAAGGAGAAAAATACATAAAACACTAACACTGGAGCGCAACACTGGTCAGGAAACGAGAACACTATGCAGAATTCAAGAGGGATTCAGTCACGATTTGCAAATGAACTTGGGCCTGATTATGTGCCAAATGGGGACATGTGTTGTCCGTCATAGGTCCAGTGTGGTTGGTTCAACTTGTGCCACAGGCAACACATATGGACCTCCTCTGTCACAGTTTATAGCCCCAATCCACTGAGTGTATTTAAGCTCACAATGAGGAGACTGTAGAAGAGAGCAAACAATAACACCTGCTCCAGTGAGTCACAAGATGTCTCAGTGAAGCTGACTGGATCCCGGGTGAAACACTCTTGTCTGATTTGACACATATGCAGCTATTTCAGAAATTCTCCTTTCTAATATTCTGTCACCTTAGGGATATGCACTATTACAGTTTTTTCTCGATTGCTAAGACACATTTCTTGAAATCATGCTCCATTACCAAGAAACTCTTAACACAAATGTTTAACTGCACACTCATCTTCACAAACTTCAGACTTCCATGTCAAAACCAAACTCTCCACTTAAAACCATGTAATCTTACATCTAAACCAAACTTTGCCTTCAGACATCATAAAAAAGCCATTAAATATACATACACTACAAAAATCACGCACACTGTTGAGATCAATACAAAACACTACTGTAAAAAACTGTTACTGCAATGAATAATGGTGCTTATGGTTTTCCCCCCAGAACAACCTCTTTACACGATGAACACAATATAAAGACATGTAAACATTTTCAAAATTTCTAATTTCTCAATGTACTGTAATAAAATAAACTGCAATTGACTGAAAAAGTAAATGTACTAGTAAAACTAAATAATTTCCACGTATTTGCCAGTATAAACCAATGAGAAAAAAAAGACAGTTTGTACATAAAGAAAGAAATCACATTTTTCCAAAAGAAGTAAACTGACCCATGGCCCTTTGAGGTTATCATTGGTGTGTGAACAATTTTGACTCTTAGTGTTTCCACCTGGGGAATTGTGTGTTAATTGGGCTCTGGCTGTGATGACTTGAGTTAATGATAGTGAATGCCAGTGCTTCCTAAATGACCACATGAGTGAAGACAGGGGAAAAGTGTTTATAGTTTTGGGAAATGGGTTTGTCTTTTGGTAGATGGCATCATGGTTTGGGATGTTTAGTTAATGGGCCCAGTTATAGTGTGTAAAAAATCGAGAAAAACTGTCCAGTCTCTTCCCTGAGTCCATTGGCACTATTTTGCAGAGAGCATAGGGTGCGATCAGTCCGTTTGTGTTGTGAAATGGGGCATGGAATGCTTTTTTTAAACTTGTAGTAAGCTGCTTTGAGGCGCTTTCTGATCGGTGACATGATTCCCCAGATCCTGAGGACAGGAGGTGTGACTTATCCACAATCTCATCTTAAATGAGCACAACTCACAGCCCATCATGAAAGTTCCATCCGACAACCCCTGGCTGTCTTCTCCTCAATTTATTATTCACAGCATAGCGGAGGCCTGATTCACTGCCTCTAATCGATATGCCTCTGTTTCCTTTTAACTCACCCTGTAATCCTGGGTCTTTTATGCAGGAATTCAGGAGCTGCAGAATTACTCTCCACCAAGGGATAGGCATATTTATCTGAATGTATTTTCTCGTCATACTGTGGCTAAGCTGTGACATTCAGTGTCTGACTCCACTGACCTTTAAAAGTAATTCTCTATGTCTAGTTGCACTGCTGGAGCACAGTGCTGTGTGTCACCTGAACAGGAGTGTGCTCTCTTGGGCATGGCTCTAATCCTATTTGTTAAGCCCAGCCACTGGGCAACAATGGAAATGCATGCATCCTCCTAAACCAGAAATGTGCCCACTAAATGAGGTGATTCTTCACGGTTGAAAACTGTCAAAAGGTTGAATGTGACTGTGTGTTCCCGTGTGCTAGTATGCAGGTGAAATCTTTTGTTGAAGAGACCAATGATATGCTACGAGAGCCTAACAACAGGCCTCAGCTTTACTTAGACGTTGACTAAAATATCATGACCTGTATCAGGACATGGATCCAGTATATTACTGGCTAAATCCTGATTTGTCACACTGTCAGGACCAAACAAGAAAGCTGTTTCTCCCCTTTGTCACTCTGCAGCTCTTCTATCTCAATCTTTCTCTCTCCTCTCCTCACCATTTTCATGAAGATGTATCAAGTATGGCACCTACTGACTGAGTGAATAGGTGAAAACGTTTTGCATTGCTCTTGGGAAATAAAGGTTTACTTTATTTATCAGACAAATAAGCGAGACAAGACACAATAAATTTTACAGCTGCTGTTTGAGGAACATTTGCATTATGCAGCAGCCACAAGGTGCTTGAGATGCAGCTTTCTTGTCATTTCATTTGAAATTGGTTCACATTTCATTAGACTACTGACCTTCACAGCGGAAGCATTATTATAAACATAAAAACCATATGAAATACACCTTATCTGTTTTTTGCTTTTACATTTGTTCTCAGATAAAATGATAATCGCTTCAATCACCTGCTTAGCAGGAATTGATCCGAGAGATTCCATAATTTAACTGATCTCTTCTCACTCGAGTGATTATATTTTTAAAAACTACTTCCATTAACACTTTACTTCATGCATGTCTTCAATAGAATTAGGTTCCAGATTTCTAACAGGAAAATGATCTGAGCAGGCGAGAGACAGACAGTGATAAGCGTGATACGAAGGGAAGGCGAGGGAACGAGAATGTAGATGCTGCCTAGATAGTGAGACAATTTGAATCAGTGATCTGCTAATCATGTTGGACACCTAAGGATGTGCCTCCTCTCTTCTCGCTCCCCTCAGCTTGTCAGGACAAAGTAATAGATTCTTTACCCTGCTTAATCTGTTCCTCTAAAACAGCAGTTTTTTTTTCTTACTGCTTTGCAAGGTGCCTGCATTTGCAGGGAAAGTCATTGAGAAAAAAACATGGTACATATGGAGCAGAAAATCTCCCTTTCTTCCTTTCTTGTGAAGTGCATTTTTTTTAACGTCATCCCTGATGAGGCTTTAAAAGATGTAAACTGACAATGTGGGTGCTCAAAGTATTTAGTGAGTATCTATCCTCTGCATGTAGATAGAGTGACAAGGGAGATGTATTCGCACCATTTCCTGTTTTCAGCCATGCTGTTTTCTCTAATGCATCTGGCATAAACTGGACTGCCACTGGAGACCGTAACACTTGCCAAACACTACTTTAAATGCATACATAAACCTCAACGTGCACACCAGTTAGTGTATGCGTTGTATATGATATGTATAAACTGCATATGGATGCACATGAGACATATTTTCAATATCATTTTCAAGCATAAACACATGCATCAGGTTTAGGAATGAATGAGGCAGATCATGTCAGTGTGACAAGCATAAAAGGCTGAATGATGCTTGCTTACAGAGCTTTGAATAGAGAGACTGGTTTTCAGCACAGAGGGAAAAAATAAGTATTGTGTGGGAAAGCTGTCCTTAAATGAAAATGTAAGAAATTAATGTGTGTCATAACTGCATTGTGTGATTGAACAATGAGCCACTCAGATCAAATTGTATTGAATAAATAGCTTTGGACATGACAGAGCATATATAATATACACCAATAGTGCCCATTGGAATTTGGCAGAATAAAGGACAGGCTTTGAAAGGGAGATAGTGTGTTTTTGGAAAAGAAAAGGCACAGCTATTTCTGGTGCGAATCTGGGCTGTGTATTAACACTCTCGTCACAAGTCTTTCACCTCCAAGTCTCTCCCCATGCAGCTTCTCCTCACCCCAACTGGTTACTGAAGACAGATGCTATTGATAGCTCTTTGCAGGGAGGATCACGTTTGGCCCTGTGACCCCATCATCACCAAGTTCCCTTTTTTCTTTGGGGGTGTAGAAACGGAAATAGATAAATAAATGAATAAAACAGAATGGCTCTGGTCCCTTGACAGGCAATGAGAAGTGACTGTGTGGAATATCAATGAAACATAGTTCACACTAGATTTGCCCTCATGAATAACACATCTCTGCTAATAGGAGGGAAATGGTACGTCTGTAGAGCTGCGTGACTCTGCCCATCATTAGACTGGACAAACTCAATTTCCTGTGTCTCTCCAAAGACCCTGATAAGCACCCCGGTGTTTTCGCTGCTGCTATTGACTGGTTCTAAATAATGTCTCGATTCACTCCACACTCAAAAGGTGTTTTCAGTCATTTTCATGCACACAATGGTTAATAAAAGTAAAGCGGTATATTAGATTATTGATTAAATGGGTCCATTCTTCTGAGGAGCGTGCCTTAAAACCTGGCTGAGAAAATATGCGCAGCGTCTCTATTACTCTGTGGAGTTAAATAAGGTTTTACTATATACTATAGTAAATACTATGTAATATTATATTCATGTAGAGGTATAATGCAATGTATTTGTATAGTTAATATGTTAACCATGCACATAAATGACTCAAATAATAAAACAAAAGTAAAACTAAACTGGGTCTTGGTGGAGGTGAACAGCGGCCATATTGCATGATTTTTCTTTAAAAACTGGTGGTTGTGTATATAATGGTAGAAGGCTTAGATGAATGTGAAGTTGACCTGAAGCTATTGACAAAAATCTGAAAAGATCTCTTCCCTAACTTCAGCTCCTAATTTTCTAATCTACTGTCAAGTCATGACAGGTTTCAATATCAGATCATGAGGTAAAAATGACTCTGTTAACTACCATTCAGATGCTGTTTGTATCACTTCAGAGTGCATTATCTGTTCATATCTATATGTGTTTACATTTCAAGCTCTTGATTATAGTACACTGTTTAATTTCAAGCATCTTACAGGAAAAAAAACATAACAACACTGATTGCTACAGTAGGAAGCAACATCTATAAATCACAGGTTTTACATAAAATAATTTTCTATGTATATTAGTTTACATACGCCTTGGTTTCACAGCAGGGAAAACAATGCTTTGAATAGAACATTAGCTTCTGACATTTCTAGTATGGGTCAATGATTGCATATTTATTTTGATTAGAAAGGTTGGAAAAAAAACACAAATGTGAGTATTTATTCTTAAAGGATAAAATAAGAAAAAAAGCACTGATTACTGCCATTATTTTCTGACTGAACGGCAAATTCTCACATGAACACTCTTGCCAACAGCTGTGACCGGCGACACTTCTGCGCAGGCATATTTGTTTTTTTACAGCCTACTGCAGAATGTTATAGATTTTGTCTCATTTGTTATTCCCCAGTCCCACTGCAGGCGATATTGCCTCATAGGGTTGCCTGACTATTCTTCTAGTGAATGAAAGCAAAATAGGAGAGAAACAATGACAACTGTGAGTTCTCTGAGAAATGCAGCAGAAGAGAAATATTTCAGAAATATAGCGCGTCGCTGTGATATTCTTTTGGTGCAGAGGCATCAGCGAACTGAGTGATTGCTTTCAAGCAAATGTGTGTGTTTTTGTCTGTACTGGGGCAGCATCATAACTGGTCTCATCTCTTATCTTCTGCTTGCACACTACAAATTAGGTCACACTGAGCTGCTAAACTAATTAGTATATACCATGAATTTACAAAATATTAGGGATATCTTTCTCATAATGGATGGGAGCCCCTTTGGAAAAATCCTCATTTAAGTTGCCAAAACATGACTCAACCTCATCTTTTTTCTTTTTCTCTATCTTCTCTCTCATGACTGATATAGATTTTAGGAGAGAGATGAATCAGCTTTCACTTCATCACTGCACTTCATAAAATACTTTAATATTTTAGACATTCTATGTATGTCCAGGATATTATAACAATGTTCAGAGGCCCATATTATAATGCACAAGCTGCTCCCGGAACAGCAGGGCTTGTGCAATTGATTTACATTTCTGTTCTATATTTGATTTGTTTGATCATGCCATGTGTGCCGGCACAGTATGTGCTGTGAAACTGTAAATTGTCAACACTCTTCGATGGTGGCACCATTTCCTGTACATTAATTATGGTTTGATCATTTTTCTGTCAGGTCAGGTTTACCTCAAGGGATCCAAGTGTCTCATGTTTCTGATTGCATCCCTGCTGAGCCAGAAGGATGGTTAAAGTTAAAAGAAAAGGTGAGACCTGGAGCCCAGTAACATAGCAGTTTACCATTCAGAGTGCCAAGTTATGTCAGGGTTAAATGGACCAGCATGCCTCCCACATTATTGATATTTATCTCTGCTAAGTGCTATTTTATGGCTGTTTGATATTGTGAGCAGCAGTGGCCGGTCAATGAGGTGGCCCTGTCGATAAATCTCTTTAGATTCACAATTTTGGAATGGATGAAGTGAAAGTTTGGCTCAGTGAAGAACGTGAAAAAGATATGTATATATAACTGCAGATTGAGAAAGAATATTAAGTTTGTGTAGAAAACTATGACAGAGGTCTCTCTCACCTGAACAGACAGTTGCATCTGCAGGGAGACGAGGATCGCATTGGTTAAAGCGCTTCTCAACACACAGACACATATAAAAGCAAGCAAGTAAACCAGAGGGAAGCTGAATATAAAAAAGGCAGAGACGATGTGAGTGACAGCAGTGTTTCTCAGGTTGAGGAATCAGAGTGCCTAAAAATAACTCTTCCAAACAAGCGGCACCATATGGAGCATGTACAGAATAAAAGGGCAGATTTGTGGAGAGTGTGCAGGTAAATAAAGCTCATTTATTTCAAAGATGGAATTTGAAGATGCTGAGAAGCCAGGCAGAGAGGCGGATGGCTGGTGGCTGAGCTATGCACAGATGTTTAATATCTACATTTTAATTAACAGACTTAATGGATGTTTAGTAGGTGCTAATTCCACTTGCTTACATCCGCAGGCGCATCTGTACCCGCTGGTCTTTCACTCTTCACGCCCTCACAACATTCTGTTGCATGTTGAAAGATGCCATACGGTGCGCACACACATGGATGAAAATATACATACACACACAGAAATGTACACAGGCACACTAGTCAAGTCACCGCTGTTGGGGGAGCAACACTATCAGCCACCAACTACATTCATTCATCATGACAGCACAAAGCCAAATGATTCAAATATATTGCACTCCCTGTGGCGTTATTGCACTACACTGACCAAACTGAATTGGTAAATGGTTCTGCCAAACCTATATAAATCATCCAAAGTGTATCCATATGTAGTTCATATACTGTAGTTCCATTAAAGTGATAGAGAGCATTTTTAATGCAACTCCCGTCGGTAGAGTGGTTAATAATTATCTTTCATGCTTGATGGTCTGTGGCTCTCAGAGGTGTTTGATATGATGTAGGAGCTTTTACTCTTCAAATGTTGAGAAATCTTAACACCATTTTGTTAAAAATACACAGATGAATCCTTGACTTAAAGAACATGCGAGTGGTGAGTATGTATTCACAGCATACGCAAAGTATAATTTACATTTTATCCTGAATTAGAGGACTAATACATGTCAGATTGTTAACTTGCCTTGGTGTGACCATTCTGGGGAAGGTTATGTTATGTCTTGTAGAATTTGTAACCAGGGTATTCAGTCACAGTATTTTTTAAAATTCTTTTGGCCACTTTGCCTGAGACCAACTTACCTTAAGTGTCAGTAAAGGGAGTCGAGCAACATTGCTGCCAGGGTCACTGAGGCAACAAAACACTCCATCATAATAGTGTTGTGAATAGAAACCAAACAATTAGGGTGCTTGTTTAACTTTTTTTTTTTTTTATCACACAAGTGGAAGTTGTGTCTTTGTAACACTTGTGCATGCAGCTCTGACAATATTAGGACAAGATTTCAGTTCAGTTTCAATTTCTTAATACTTTTCTAGGGCAAGTTTGAACTATTTATCAAGATGGCACAAAAGTGATAAACTACTGATAAACTCTAAAATGATACTTACTGCCAAAATGTTTGAGTACATATAGTGAAACTACTCTTTGGGTAGGAGTACAGCTATTTATTTCCCTACTGAATTGTTGACCGCCTCCAGAATGAATATGTTTTATTTAGACAAAGGCAAAGCTATTACATTAGGCTTTTTTGACACCATCATTTTTCCAAAACACCAGCTACATTTTAAATGACTGACTGTTAAACTCTGACTGGTCTGCTACTTATAAATATGAGTGTCACAGAAATTCTGAATTAGAAGGGGGAAAAAAATGAATTAAATTATGAATAAACTCTGATTTTGTTTTCAATGAAAGAAATATGTATATAAATTAATGCTCAACTGTTAATTAAATTGTCTTTTTGTAGTTGGATCAAGCCCATCAAAGGCTGCCACACACACACACTGAGCATAAGATTTGCACAAAGGACTCTAATCACACACACTAGCATTCTGCCTCCTGCCTCATACACTTGAGTGATATTCTGCTGTTATTCTGTTGGGCAGAGTTTGAGTGGAGTTTATAGCTCTCAGCAGCAGGCTGGATTGTTGTCAGTCTGCCTGGATCATCCAGTTGCTGCATCTTGTTCAATCATGCACATGTATGTCAATGACAGAATGCAACATCCAGCCATGGTGTGTCTCTGTCAGAGTGACAGCTGAGTTGTGGCGATGCTGTGACAGCGAGCACACAGAAAAGAAAGAAAAGTAGCGAATGACAAATAAACTTTTTGTTCAGAAATAGGTTTTTACTGTTGAAGAAACCTGACTCAATTCATAAGTAAAGGGAGGAAGAGGTGACGATCAGTTCATTGTACACTGGGGGATACGTGTCTATAGCACTGTTACTGTGGTTAGTCCATGAACCACAGGACTTGTTTTTAAACCTCATGTCAGTGAGTATCTCCTTTATGAAGAATCTGAGCCATTGAATCATTACCAGCTTCAGGGCTGCTGCTCTTTAACTGACCCTGTGCTTTGATGTTTCTGTGGAAGGGGCCAAACAAATTGTGAAATTCCCCTGTGGAGTTAATAAATTAACACTGTGTTTAGAAAAGCAGGGTGAAATGACCAAAGTAGGGCTGCATGCAGCCAAATGTAAAAAAAAAAAAAAAGATTTACGTATCTTTTTGAGATTCATGCAGTGACACAAAAATATAATGTGTTATATAACATTCCAGCCAGTGCAATAGCATGATGATGTACCCCTCAATTTATCTCAATCTGCTCTGCATTTTTATCTCAGTGTCCTTCATTTCAGGTGCCTGTCAGCTCAAACACTATAATCCTCCACACCAGTCTTACAGCAGCTTGTGAAATAGTCACAAAATTTAATCTATAGTTTCCTGTACATGGACATGAATTTTCCATTTTTTTTCATGACACTCAGCACGAATTTCAAACTAATGTTTTTCAGTTGGAAATATCTTTTGTGCCTGCACCATGTTTTTTTCTGTCAGTTGGGACTCAGGAGCACAGATGCTGTATTGTTTTTTTCTCATTTGTTATTCATTTTTTTAAACTATAGCCACTACATTACTACTCCATTACTCAATATTTTATCATAAGATTTTATCCTTGTTTTTGTCTCTTCATTTTAATTTTATCAGTCCGCATTAGTCCGGTGGGTGGATCGGAGGACCTGCTGCCGGGAAGTATTTTCCTTTCCTCACTGTCAATTCCTATGTTAAGGTTTCCTTTTAATGATGCTCTCAACCAGAGGCACCAGATTCATTTCAGGGCAGGGCCAAAAAGTGTGTGTATGTGTGTGTATGTGTGTGTGTGTGTGTGTGTGTGTGTATGTGTAAGACAGGGCAATCAGCCTGTCTGTCATGTTATGTTCTACTACCCAAACAGAGAATGTGCTTCTCATAGGTCATGAGTGACAGAGTTACTATGATACAACGCTCAGCCAATCAGTGCTTATCGGTGCCAATTTGGCATCCCATTTCTGCGATGACGGCAAGAGCATAGAAAACACGTCATGCACCCAGTGAACTGCTCTGCAAAGTTGAGAATGTTATGATAAACTTCGAATCTAAACCACCAGAAAACCAACATGGTTGCCAAAATGACATTAAACAGGCTAATGTTAGGGTGGCACTTCAAGTGGAGAATAACCAGCTGCAGGCTAACTGCTGGAGTTCCAAAAGACTCAACCGCCACAGATAAGCAGAGCAAAATGGATAGACAGGAGGACATGGCCGTTGTCTGGACTATTTTTAAAAATTAGACAAGGTAAGCATGAGTTTTGTTTGTAAATGTGTCAGCATATTCTGTAATTCTATTGCTTTTCTGTGCTGGAACAAGAAGATCTGAATAAATATTTGCATATATGATTGCAAAACAGAAATTGTTCAGAGTGCGCACCTACGTGTCCCACAGTTAAATATGTAGGCAAGTGCGCATGTTGTGTTGAGTATCTAAAAATAATTGTTAATTGTTTGATATGCAGGGCTGTAAGCCTCGCAGCTATGTGGGCATTTCAAAACCAGCGTGGTTCAGCTGAGTGTGTGCATTTAGGCCAAAATCTAGCTGCAAGGCTGGGACATGTTTTATTGCTGTCATTTCATTTGCTTATTATTCGCTAACGTGATTGCTCATTGTAGGGCCAGAAATGATCTGGTAAATGGTTGAAGTAATTGCAGTTTCCTTGATGTGATTATGTATGATATGGATGGGACTTCTCACAACTAAGTATGTGGGCATTTTATATATTATATCTTTAGATAAGTCCACTACTGAAGGGTAATGCATGTGTAAGACCTGTCGTTTTGGACAAAATGAGCATTATGCAATAACAGTCTAAGGTCATAGGTCATATATAGTTGATCATGATCCAAGGTGGTGGTTGACCCACTGTGCTGCTGGAAGGCTTGACTGTTGCACTGTCTTGTTTTAAAAATAATTATATTATTGAATATATTAAGAATATTAAATATGTATAAAATATCCTCAGAAACATATTCTTGGAAATATACAATTAAATGAGCAACTTGTACCGTAGCCAAATAAACATGTCATCTATCTATCTACCTTTTGAATTCCTTTTGTTATACAATGACATTTCTTCTTAAATCATGACTTAAGCAAAATCCTTAATCAAATAATTATAATCAATTACATTTATATAGTGCTTTATCTTGATACCCAATGTGAAGCATCCACTTGGCTGATGCACAGCAGTCATTTTGTGCCAGAACACTCACCACACATCAGTTTGAGGTGGAGAGGGAGGGAATCATTGAGCCAGTTAAACTTGGGGATGATTAGGTGGCCAAGTGAAGAGAGCCAGGTTGGGAATTTTGCCAGGACACTGGGGAACCCCCTACTCTTTGCAATAAGTGCCATGGGATGAGTGAGTCAGGACCTTGGATTAACGTCTCATCCAAGGGACGGAATCTCCTACAGCACAGTGTTCCCGTCACTGCACTGGGGCATTGGGATTTATTAGGACCAGAGGCTAGACTGCCCCCTACTGATCCACCAACACCACTTCCAGCAGCAACTTAGGTTTTCCCAGGAGGTCCCCCATCCAATTACTAGCCAAGCCAGCGCCTGCTTAGCTTCAGTCACTCAGCAAAAACAGGGTACATGTTGGTATGGTTGCTGACTTGTATTCTCTATTAATGTACATGGAAGTAATAATAGTCAATTAAATGAATGACAATAATAATGTTTAGTATGCAATATGTACCCAATAAACAGACCTCTTCTGGTTTTGGCAGGATACTGCATGCTTGGAAAGCCCTTTGACCCTCTGGCTCAGGTGACCTCACAGAGCACACAGGCTATAAACAACAAATTACAAACAACCTAACTAGCTGTCATCACTTTATTGGCTGAGGACCTTCAGTTGTGGGGCTACAAGTTCATAAAGATCTGGAACACAATATGTGCAATGAAGATACAAATGTACTTCTTAAATATTGTTCCATGAGCAATATACTACATTTATCTGTAACCTTGCAACACAAGGATCTAAAGTCATTATATTTATATATGATTTGTCTCTTTGTGTAACTGATTGTGTGCAAATAAAGAAAAGCAAGCAGTGTGATTGAATGATTTGTGCATGAACTTTACTTTTATTATTTATTATTATGAACTTTATTATCCCACTTCACCTATACCATGGCCACTTGTTGACAAAATGTTATCAAATATGAATCAAATATGTGTCAGTGTATAAGGTGTTATGATCACTTTAATTATTATTAATTTAATCATTTCATTTAATTATTGTTAAGGGAAGAAACCGGGCTGCAAAGATGCCGAGGCATATAAGCATATCCAGTAGGCTTCTGACAGAACGCACAGGCTATTTACGCAACCCTGAAGATTTTTTGTATCTTTATGGTTCTTGGTTTTGGGATATTATGTCAGCATGACATATAGCCCATTCAACCAGAATCTCTTTTATTAGCCAATGCAAGCATATGTCTTGGCGTTTGCTCCCCAAAAAAATTCAACACAGAAGAATAAAAATAGACAAAAGTGAGGTAGTAATACTAATAATGAAACAAAGTAAAATTGAAATGAAATTGAAATTTTAAAATCTATTTACAGAATGGACTAGTAATAGTTTTGAAATGGGATAAAAAGCTAGAAATTAAATATGTGCTCTAAAAAGGAAATATGGTGCTATGGATAAAGAAATTAAGTGTACTAAATATATGAAGGTGACAAGAGCAACGATTGAACGTGACATGTGCATAAATAATTAAATTATGTAACAGTGGAGGTTGAATGCAATGCACAATTTAAAATCCAGTTTGATGAAATATACAAAAGTGACAAGTACAAGGATTAAATGAGGGATGTGTATGTAAGTTCAGTTTGATAACCCGTCTTCATCCTGTTTATGTGGCCGTGTTACAAGATATGATGCAATTTAGTGCAAAGGCAGGTTAGGGTTAGGGAAGGGCGTTGTGTTGTGGGTGGACTTGGCGCATTCGACTACTGTTTTGGGTTGTCTGCCGTGGGTGGGTTTCATTCCATTTCAAAATGCCGCCGGTCAGCCACAATCACAACTATCTGAATCCAAACGCCACTATCTCTGTTGTGTGTGAAGTGGGGGATTTCATGAACACACACAAAATCTTAATCAGTTTGGAATAAATTCAGTAATTAAAAGTAAATAGTAGACATAATAGTAAATAAAAGTTTTGTAACTGGTAACAAACCTCCATAGCAACGGTGGCTGAGCATCATGGGTATAGCCTTCCATTATGCAATTATGTCTCAAATGAACCTATTGTATTGTTGAGTTATCAAGGACATGTTCGTGTTTTAGTGTTAAGAAATGTGAAGGATATCATTAAAAGAAAATCTTTGACAATGATGAAAATACAAACTTCACAAACTGCTGTGATACTGGCTTGAATCCTTTTGAGGATGGCCAGAGAGCAGTTAAATGCATGACTTAACAGTGACCATGTACTAACATGAATAATTTCACGTTATTTACCAGACAAACATTAAATTTGTTGTAGCTTCTGAACTGTTATTGTGTTGCTGCTTGGTTATCAAGAGAAGTAAATTATGTGGCTGAGTGTTTTTGTGTGTTAAACATATTTAGGCATATTTTCCCTATAGTCAACAACCTTCATTCCACTATCTCCTCCTCAAATTTCCTTTAGTTTTTTTAAAATATTATTCATTGTTGCGATTCAAGGTCATAATCTGAATACTTGAAACTGCTGATTAAAAGTACATCCTGTTAACATGTGTAGATATGACATTCATTAACCCTGGAGACACACACACACACACACACAGAGCACATCCGGGACTCCAGTACATGCCACTAAAAGCTTTTTTAGTGTAATGATTGGTTCCAAAGCTTTTCTTTGGAAGCATCAGGTCAGTATAGACCTATACCTGCGCTGAAAGGGGGTATTTTCCAGTTCATCGGCCTCTACCTCCTGGTGTTTCTCTTAAAACAAACTGTAAGGTACTTTCCTGCTGCAGCAGCTGCCTCCTTGCATACAAACCTCATGCGCCCTAGATTCAAACAGATCAATTATTCATAGCAGGTGAGAGTTGGATGCTCCATGTACGTTAAGGCACACACACACACACACACACTGAGTTTCAACAGTCTCAACTAATGGCTTCAAAGAGGCAAGAAGAAATGTGAAATCAAGCAGAAAAGTGTGTGAGGGAACAGCAATGCATTGTGGCTCATTAGTTCAAGAGACAGTAGGCTGACCAAGAAACGAAGAGGACTCGCTAGGTGGAAGTCAGAGCTGAAAGACAGCCTCGAGGGGAGCACAAAGCACCCAACACATGGGCAGAAGAGTGTTACATGCATCAACCCATACACTGCACACATGCATATACGGTACTTGTGCTCACTTAAAACCACATTCAGTAAACAGTATGCTGCAGGTCAACTTTACTAATATGTACACATAAGCAGATTAAGCCTTAAAGTGCATCAAATTCCTACAAATTAACAAAGTGTGTGTATACATAAGTACATTTTACCAGGGATGTTCTGGAGTGTTTTGGAGCAAATCCAAGACAAATGTCAAGGCTTCATAAGGTAATTGCAAATGTTTCAGGTCTAATGCAGCAATACAAGGGCGGCCTGTTGCTGTGTTTCTTAATTGCTTCTTGGTATTTCACTGTCTCAAACCCTAAATGTTTTTGCTTTCAAGTCTCAAGTCAGTCAAGTCTTTAAGGATGTCTCAAGTAGGTCAAGTCTCACAGTAATCAGGTCTAAAGGGGTCTTTATGCACCAAACAAAGTGCTTGTCAGATTGCCAGTGTCTGATTCAAGCATACCCCAACATGAAGACTAGAGTTAAGTCTGTATTATAGTAACTTCAGCTTTTTTTTTTTTAGATTGGTGATACTTTGTGAAACTGTGGACAAAATTAGAATGTATGTATGTATGTGTGTGTTTTCTTCAGAGAGGGTGGGGGAGAGTGGAAAGAAAAGACAACAGAATACAAAAGAGCAAAAGAAAAAGAACATGGGGAAAAAGGGAAGTGGAAGACCTTGATCTTAAGAGAGTAATCCCTTTTCATTAAGTGTAGTTTTTAAGACCCTGAGAGCTTCAACATTGATTCTGGTGTAATGTCAATTCATTAATGTACTTGGCCTCTACAGGGCTTATCACCTTGAAGGCCTGCAACACTCTCTCTCCCAACAAACATACTCAGCATGAACTTTTTCTCACAATGAGGGGGAAAAAAACAAAAGACTACTGTACGTTCAATTCTCATCAAATCGAATTTAGATCTGTTTTGCTCCCGATTGGATTCCATCTTGGTCTTTCCACTTTTTTAGCCCCACTGTTCTGTCTTCATTCAGTCCATTTTCGGTTTCATATAGTCTAGCTCCAGCGGAGGATGATAACTTATCATCATTTCATTCGTTCAATTCTCTGCAGTGTATTAGAGTTGCCCTTGAGTCACTGTTGTGTCTCCATCTAGCAAATGCACACATACCTGCGTCTGCTTATTGAGTCTACACTCCTGAGAAATTTACCAGCTTCCATTGTGAAATCTCTTCATTTTACAGTCTGAACATCGATAGTTCATGAATGTTACCTGTTACATTTCTGTAATGGATACAGTTAATGTCTCTCTTCCCATGACTGTTCCTCTGTATGACCTGTCTCTGCCATTATTTACTCCTCTCCTCCCTCATGCCATGTCCCCCTTGCTGTTTAATTGATTCTGTTGTTGTTTCCCAAAACTACAAAGCAGGAGGCTTCGCTGGATAAAAAACAGTCACTGTCTAGTTGTGATTAAAGAAAACCCGGTCTGGCCGTTAGAGATACTATAGCAGCTTATGGGATTTAGTGAGTCACTGAAAAGCACAACACCAAACCAAAGACTCACTTCAAAGTGTTCCATCACCAAAACCTTCAAACATCCAACCCAATAATGAATTTCTTACTCTTATTACTTTGCTTATTTGCTTGTGTTTTATCCATGAAGGCGAATTTGAGGATCATGACAAATCACTTGATCTTTTCACAAGACTGGTATTTTATTGTGTCATGAGGGCTGCTGCTTTTGCTACAGCTCTGCCATTTGAAGTTTCTATTTTGCTTTCCTCCTCGCCATTGTAAACCTGAACCCTCTGGAGGAGAACCACACAAACTACTCAGCTTTTGTGAGTGTTTCCCCCTCCCTCTCAGACGCTTGTCTACATGCAACTACCACTCACTAGTGAGTGCTCCCAATCCCCTCTCTCCTTATAAAGCCAAGTGCCTTGCTGCAGACGTTCCACAGATAAGTGGTTTATTTTTTTCCCTCCACAGTGATGGCCTGAGACTAATTTTCGTTGCATGTAATGACTTGGTCCCTTGAACTTTTTTGACGTATGACCAAAAAGAGAGCCTTCCACTGAATATTGCACCAAGACATAAACAACAGTGATATTCAGACAAGCAGCTGCAAAAGGAGATGTCAGGCACCATCTCAGTTCATATGGCTGGATGATGAAACATGATTCCCTCCAGCCACTTTCCCCCCCTTCTCTCCTTGAAGATGGATAACGAGACGTAAAGTCAAGGACAGAGAGAGAGAGAGAGCCAGTGAGGGGTTTGTTTACACAAGAAATTGTGAGTGTGGTATTTCAAAAGGCAGGGGGAGAGGCAGAAAAAGAGGAGAGAGGGAGGGAGAATAGAGAGATAGAGAGGGAGAGTTAAAGTGGAGGGGAGATGTAGAAAGGGATTTACCTTGCAAGGCTGCTGGATTTGCGAGATCACAAGATCACGCAAGAATCCATCTCGTCAGGCTTGTGGTTCAGACCAATCAGAGTCCTGTGAGGATTCTCGCATGATCTCGCGTGATCTCACGTGGTCTCGCTAATCCAGCTGCCTCGCAAGGTAAGATGGTGATAGACGGTGATAGACAGATGGTTCATCCAATCACCTGCCAAGTAATTTTTGAAAGTGCCTGCTCTTTTCCAAACAGTTTATAAGGACAACTTCTCAGATGGCTGTGTGCAACAAACCATCTGGCATGTCAGGTTAGAAAGAGATGGAAAAAGAAGAAAGACAAACAATGGATGCTTAGCTAAATTAAACCAATTACCACTTTTTCTTAGGATCCGAAAAGAGCAATAAAATTTGATAACACCTAAATGTTTTTGTTGTATTCACTTTTTGGACCCATTAATGGTATTTGAAATTGACAGAAACAAAAACTTACATGTATATACTTTGCATACTTTGTCTGTATACAATTGATTGTTCAAAAGTTACATTTTCTGCAACAATTAAATTTTCATTTGTTTTGTGTTAAGGCACATGTCTTCTCTGAACGTGAGATGTTAACCTTCATTGAGAAAGATTAGTCTCTTCTGGAGCTTTCCAAGAGAGCAAATCTACCAACCTGCTGGCAATAATTTCTTATTTTTTACAAATAATGAACTAAAGACATGGAGTTTCATAAGTAAGAACCAATTTTTAATGTAGTTTTCCTTTTAGTAAAAATGTAAAACTGGACAAACTCCACATCGAGGTTAAAGCCCAGTCTCCCACCAAAGCTTTGTGTTGCCAAGAGGAGTCCTGGAGGCCAAAATTCCCGTCAGTCAGATGGCCATGAGCCTCAGCTCAGCCTCGGCATGGCCCTCACACAATCTGGACCTAAAGACATTAAGTAAACACTGACTGAGTGTCCACAGTCTGGCCATTGACACAAACCTGCCTACCCAGAGATAACAGACTGTGTCAATTCTGCAATTAACAAAAGGCACAACAAAATTCTTCCTGTGACACTGCAGCCTGCATAAAGACATAAGTTCTTTACCGAAAGAAAACTCAAATTTGACACAGTCACAGACCAAAACAAAATTCAATATTTGCTTGAGGAAAAAAATGGCACAGACACAGAAACAGCAGCATGTTGTCAGAGGTCACAGACAGAAGGAAAACTCAAAGAGCAACATGTGAAACTGTACTGTGCTGTTTCCTCTTTGTGCTCTTTGTGCAAAGTACATCTCATCTTATACATCTTATCGTTTATTTTTCATGAGTTCTTCCTTCTTCCTTATTCTTTTTCATTGCACGATATATTACACAGTATATTGATTCAGATTTTTATGGAACACATTTGCACAGATATACACTTATATACACAAAATATTCACATAAAAATGTACTGTAGATATATAGACTGGGTTGTATTTGCAAAGACAACAAAGACACAAAATAAAGGTAAAGACAAGAAGAGAAAAAGATGAATCAGTAAGAATATGATCAAACAGCAGTGTTTTATCTTATGGTAATGTAGCTGTACATAATGTTGTGATTTGCAAATCACTTGTCTTTTTCATACATTGTGAATTATTATACTTGCATTGTAAACCTTATACAACATGATTTGGCCATATGGTACTTAATTATAGTTCTGAAAATAATGCAAGTTTTAGATGGGAGAAGAGAGACAATGAGAGTGTATGAGAGAGAAGAGGAGAGAGAAAAAGAGAGATCCAAAGCCACTGCAAATAAAAAATAAAAAAACTGAATAAGTTGAAGATTACTCTTTCAGTTTCTGTGTGCAACGCAGGACTCCTTCACACCAGACTGACCAAGCCTCATAAAGCACCCCTGCCTTGCATATCTCCCCATTGGGGCTATTATCTTCACACCTCTCTGCCCTCACCACCACAAACGTTACCTCCTCACCATGTCACCCTCTCTCACCCGCCCATTTTGCTCTACCCTCAGGCAGCATTGTTGGTTGGGCCGTTTCAGAGGTTAAACTGGGCCCCAGTCAACCATGGGGAGGCTGTAATGGCGAAAGCCCAAACTCAAACATATCAAGTTTGCCAAAGTGATTCTTTCAGTTGAACTCACACTGTTGACAAAATAACAAACTTGATGTGTGTGCATAGTACTTTTAAAGAGGATAAAATGTACTTTGTGGCAAGCAAATAACAGACAAGAACAAAACCATTAAGATGAATAATGAAAATGTCTTGGTACTGATCAAACACAAGGTTACAGTACAAAAGTACAAAAATCCAATTAAATAACATCATTCTGTCTAAAAGTCAAGATAGGTCACTTGTCAGTGTCTTCCAAAATAACTCATAAGATATTTTCTGATCTGTCATAATGATTAAGGCTGGGATAAGATTAAATTTGGCAACTAAAATTACTTTGTTAAGGATAAGGCAATATTATATATTTTTCTTATTGTCAACAAAACCCATGAGAAGAGCAAGATCAACAATAAATGTATTCGACTAACAAGTATTAGCTTTGTATTCAAAGCAAAACAAATGGGCTACAGACAGGTTACGTGAGTCAGAAAGTATTGTTAGACTGATTAAAACAGTTTTGGTTTAGTCATGGGAATTGTTGACAATAAATTAAAAAAAAACTCCAGCCTTATCCTTCAAGGTTAGTGTAGTGTATATGTCTTTATGCTTGTATGTGTATACATATATATATATATCTTTGTGAAGTACTTTTGTGGAAGAACATGGCTATTACTACATGAAAACAATGATGACCGATAGGATGAAACAGACCTTGAACTGCAGAGTTTCATGTGAAAGTCAGACAAAAAATATTCAGACTGTACAGACATCTTCAAATATCCGTATAATGTGTGGACATTTTGTCTGATCTCTGCATTCAGTTTGCTTGTTTTTGTCAAACACCTGAATTTTTTTTTTTTTTTTTTTGATATGCGTGCTATGACCCAACCATCCACCTTGGCATTTGGCAAAAAACATCATAGGGACTACAATTTTCATTAAAAGAAGCAAATGATAGAACACCCGCCTACTATCTATAAAAAAATGTTTTTTCTTTTTACATGGTGAACAAAAAAGAACAAGCGAGACTGTCAGACATAAAGGAGATGGAGTTCAGTTATTAAAACCTCTCAGGGCCATGAAATGGCATGAAACAAAGTTATGTAGCAAATCAGCCAATACTTGATGTTCTTGGAGCTGATTCTGGATGTTCTTCTTTCTACTTCCCTTGTGGAAATACCCACAATTCTTTATAGAGAATTTTCTTGAGTGAAAAAAGCAACGTTTGGCTGCATTGAAAATGGGATGTGTGGGTGGGTGCGTAGGCGGGTTGGGGGTAGAGAGGTGGGGGGTCTGTACAGTGGTTTTGCCTAAAGTGATGGCGGGGCTGATTAGTATGCAGTATGAAGTTATCTTGTCTAGAGAAACAGGGTTTAGTACAGTGTTAAAGATAATTAGAGGTAAAGGAATGGGAACATTTCATGGTATGATATAATCTTATGGGAATATCAGACATAATGCACATTTTGTGCTCTTTGTTGAATATGACTGGCATTTCACAACCGAGGCTTGAAATGAAGTTTTATTGGTATTTATGTATATATATACTTTTTGTGATGTGTTGACTGATTTCAAACACCAATGCAACAACAGTTAAAGTACTACATCCCATAATTGTGATATGTATGTGTAGAAAGTGAGTTAACAAACAGTGAGTAAATGAGCAGCTCATTTTTTCTCTGTAAATTGTGTACACCACTACAGTGTCTCATACTCCTTATAGACAAAATTATAATAAAACTTGATACATGTTATATTAATGGCTATCACTTTCAGCATTCAATACTTTATATCCACTGTATTAATTCTAATTCCTCATTATTTGAAATCTATCATACTGCACTCATATTTTGACTGTTGCAATGAATGTAATGAATCTTACTTCCACAGAGTCATAATGTGATCTTCCTTCTCTGCTTTCTCTGCTACAGACACTCATAAAGAATTTATTAGACACCTCTATTTAGCACTAGGTGGTTGTCTGCTGCTAACCCATGTGTGACAAGTTCCAGTAAAATCGGTGTACTGAGATAATAACAGTATTTTTAAGAGGTTTTATTTATTGAGAGTTAAACAATCAAAAACTCAAAAATCAGCAACAACACAGAAAGAAATTCTACCATATTTGATGGGAAGTTTGGCTTCATGTAGGAACCCATGATAAGCTGATTGGAAAAAAAAAAGTTTTTCAAGGCATTTAAAGGGGCATAACCTGGTTTTTGTGATATTCTGTTATTTGTATACTGTTATAATGACAGATATCTATGTTAAACATAGTCAAAGTTCCAAAATTTTCGGTGAATGTATGAAAAAATGCTCCCTGAAAGTCCAAAGCGCAGGCTTCAACCTGGTCTGAATGCTCCGATTGCAAATTTACCTTTACTTCCCCACTGAACTGACTTCATATTGTTTGCACTTGCCCACAAACGGCCACCCATTGCATAGTCTATAAGGTTGTTGCTAAGGTTGTTCCATGGCATTTTCCACTTGCATATTTTATTGAGAAGTTGACATTTTGGGTAAAAATGAGAAAAATAAGTGAAATCCTGCTACTACTGTTTGTTTACGTAGCCTCCTGAGCTGGCAGAAGTCCGCGGAGGGGCAGCTTCTGGGAGCTGGCCAATCAGAACAGAGTGGGCTTCTCGGGAGGGGAGCCTTAAAGACACAGGAGCTAAAACAGCCTGTTTCAGAAAGAACTGAACTGAAGGGCTGCATAAAAGAGCCAGTATTAGATAAATAAGGAGTTCTTTGAACTGTAAATCATGCAAAGATATTCCAGTAGAGCCCCAGAATAAAAAATATAGACCTGGAAATGTGCATGATCCCTTTAAGATGTGATTTAGTGGTCAGTTCTTAAACTCAGATAGCCAAAAAATGTTTGTCATAACTGCAGCAGGCCAAAAGACCTTTTCAGTCCAAGTCCAAAGCAAATTAACATTCCATAAAACAAGGAAAATAAACTTTCACACCAAGTCATTTTTTTTTTTTTACATAGCAAGTTAACTGCGACAAACTGGCGCTGATCTTGGTGTCATGTACATATGTGACAGACCCAAATCACAGTTGGTCATCTGGTGCCAGAACATAACTGACACTCAGCCACATTCAGCCCAACTTGGCTGGCTTGAAGCACTGGAATCTCTCTATTCCTGCCTGCCTGCCTACTTGATATAGAAAAGCACAGCAGATGATTATCTCCAGGAGAATGTGATCAGTTTAAATAAGGTAACATACCTTGTACACTGCTCTCCTCTCCCCTCTTAGTTTGCAACTGCCTTCAAGTCATTTGCATATGACACATTTTTATTTCATTTTCAAGTTCTCGAGTTCAAAATTTTTGCGGCGTTCCTTCCAACATCTCAAGATTTTTTGTGTGCTGTTGAAGCACAGCCACAAGAGCCAGGCTGTGCGATATTTCAAGAGTAAGTGTGTATGTGTCTGTCTGTTCATGTGTAAAGCTTTTTAAGATGCAGGCTTTTTAAAGGTGTTACAGTGAGAACCTTCCTAAGAGAAATACAGTGTGTGCAATCACAAACCAGGCTGCATGTGTTACTAACAGGTGAAGTTTTTAGAGACAATACCGTAGTTTCACTTATTCCAATTCAATGTGTTAATGCAGTTGTGAGCAAGAAACGGTTTGAAAACCCTTACTAGTACACTTCAGTACCGATAGAAAACTAAACAATGTGACACTTGAGAGTTGGCTAGAAAACAAGCAAGAAGCTTGAATTTAAATTATCCTTCCAGCAGCAGTCATTGTTTGTCCTCTAGGTGTGATTTTCCAAAAACATAGCTTGTGAATGTGATTATTTTCAGGAACTAACTCTCATGTCGGAAGTCAGAGCTTCCTTGAACACACCAACATGTTTTCAAAGCTTACATTACATTGAGATGAAATTGTATGCTTCAGAAAATGGTCAGAAGTAAAGCACACATAATTTGTTGTTAATGGAGGGATTAATATAAATAAAAAATGATATTCCAAAAAATGTATTGTTATTGTGATGGTGCTACTGTGAGATGACAAAATAATCATGGAATAAGGTACCAATGTGAAATTGTGCATGGGTCAATTTTTTTGCAATCATCATGAATCAAAAGAATGAAGCATGTAGTATGAACTTGGTATACTAATTATATGATCGTAACTACCACACACAGGGATCAAGTGAGTGAGTGCAAGTGTGAGTGAGAGACAAATGGGATTACTTTCATTACATTTCACCACCCCAGCGTTCTTATCCCCAGGCTGCCCCTCCACCAATGACAGCCGACATGTTTGAAAGTGTAAATCTGCAGTGAGATAATGCCCTGCGCCCTGTACTTGGAGGAAAAAGAAAAAACGAACCTTTCTTTTAATCTCACCAGAGACCAATGACACCAGGGGAGCTTGAGAAATAGTGATAGTGAAAAAAATCGTGCAACGAATGCTTCTCAGTCGAGAAGAATTATTTCCAGTTAAGTGTTAGAGATTTTTTCTGTCCTTTCCCCTATTCTACCTGCCTCTCTCTTTCTGACATGTACTTTGGTACTCCGGGAATTCATTCAGTGGATTGCTCCAGTTCGAAATGACAAAACAGAAATTGGAAGCATATTTCTCTTACAGAAATAACTGAGCTGGGGGCTTTGGAGTGAGAGGAATGCTGCCAATGCATTGAGGGATGGAGAGTGAGGCACGATATGGCGTTAAGAGCATTTCAGATTTTTACAGTCCACCTGCCCCACAGACATTATATTGGCAATAATGTGTGTGAGACTGATGAACTCATTCATATTAAATGCTGTAAAAGCAGTAGTACCTCTTTTCGAGATCCCACTAGCCGCAGGAATAGAATCTTTTATGGACCATTTTGTAGATTTGGAATTATGAACTTGACATAGCTTGCTGCTTGTGTGTTTGTGCAGTGCTCACAAACTGCACATTTTCTGTCAATTCAAAATTCTGAAGCATCATTGACCCCTTTTATGCCGAGATCCCACAATATTGCTGTAAAGAAGACCCGTCATTATGCCGGCTTTGCTTTTTTACACTGAACCAAACAAAGCCAGCATAATGCCACCCCTGTGTGTGATTTTACATAGCACACCGGCCTTCTGGAATCAGGGGTGTGATGTGTAACACAACAGCGCCGGCATCTAGTGTGTGTAGTCCTGCCATGCCAGCTGTTCCTTTTACACTGACGTCACTGAATGGCAATGTGACTACCTCCACTGTCAGCTTAATGGTGGAACAACAATGTCCCCCATTCCATGTTTGTACCTTTTATACAGAATGGCGAGGAGGAATAATGGTGCAACATTCTCGCCTTGAACAGGCTGTGTAAAAGACCAGTTGGTGGTAAACACTTCTCGATGTGCAGCTAGAGCAACTTTCAATTCTAACAAATCAACATGACTTATAAAGCTATAAGACAATGGGCCGATATGAGAGTGGTATCAAATTTCTCATCTAACTGTCAGCATGAAAGAGAATAAGCATATCTAAAATGCTACACTATTCCTTAAGTCTTGCATTATTACCTGGCTTGTCTTGAGGGGCCTTGTTTCAAAATCTACAAGGTGCAAATTCCTAAATACATTTGTTCTTGACCAAATTACCACAGACACATAGTCGATGGAGATCCCGCAGCTCATTTATGCACCAAGGCCCCTAGCAGGTTAATCTGAGCGTGCATGGTGATGCATGGTATAAGTGTGTTGGAGAGATAGTACAATGTGCAGGAGGAAACTGTGACAGCGTGTATAAGAGAGTATGTTTGTGTATGAACAGTAAAAGGGTACAGTTGTGTGTGTTTGAGAGCATTACAGTGTTTGTGTAAGATTATGATGCTGTTGGAAGAGTAAATAACACGTAAGGTCTCTCATATAAACTTGGTTTTCATTGGTCTCTTGACAAATCTTTCCACATATGTGAAGCCAACTGTTTTTCTGGTAATTGTTCAGCTAGCATACATGGTATTTTTTATATGCCTCTTCCCACCATGATATGTAATAAAATGGTGTTAACTGGTAACACTGTACAAGCCTATTTAACACACTGCCTCTCTCCTGTACAGACAATACTACCTCCCTCCTGCAGTGTTAGTGTAGACAGAAGTCTGTCTTGTTTACCTTCATAAATGCTTCGTTTTGCAGCTGCCCACTGCTACTTTGTGCTGTTATGACTTGCCAAGGTGCTTCTTTCCAGCCTGAGAAACCAGTCGATGACTATGTTGCCATCTGTCCTACCTCTCTGTCTTTGGTGACTGCTATTTTCTCTGCTACATCACTCACATTGTGTCTGCATCGTCTCAGACTCACACTCGGTCCTCTGCTTATCCACAGTATTTGTGCAGAATAGATTATTCATGTGGCTGGTAGGAGTTCAGGTTCATTTATCCTTTCTAAATATCACACTGACATCTGATCCAGTGCATTTAAAGTTCAACAACTTATTCAAAATGTCATTTTTTAAAAAACTTTCACTGACATTTGCTTTTTGTTGACATTTTAAATAGATGTGATGAATAAATTGCACAAGCAACCTGGTTTCCATGCAAGAGCTTAAACCCTGGAAAAAAGCCAAATTTGTTAACTTTAATGAATGCTTGATGTCTTAACTTAGTGTGTTACAAGTTACATGTCATACTAAGCTTTGCATTCTCTTTCCACCTCATCTCATCCTCACAAAATGACTTTTATTGACTTGTCACTGTGCAGAGAAGAAGGGCACTATGAGAGCTTAGTGCAAACTCCACATAATTATAAATATTTATATTACAAGCACATTTTAAAATGTTTCCTCTATTCCAGCTTCCTCCACTGAGACATTACTGAATTGATCCTGAGCCTCAACACAGCATTATCTTACATTATAGTTACATTAGAGCTTACTCTCCATGGTAGTTTACATTCATGTTGCTCAACCTCTTAGCACTTACACTCTGCACAGCTGGCATAACCACTGTCGACGACAACACAACAGTGACTGTCAGTGTTAACAGCATGACCTCACATATGGACTCAAAATTGGCTGTTCACAGATGAAATCACAGATAAGCTGGCCAGTCACCTCTGTGAACATAAAAACGATCCCATGTGAACTATTCTGCAAGAAATAATTTCAGACAAATTTGAGGGTAGCTCCATGTGCCCTGCTGTTAAAACATCGCATGACTAGGAAGTGACTTCCCCCCGAGCGGCGTCATTATGTTCTGACTGATCTGCCCTGAACCCTGTAGCAGCTCTAAACATCCCGTATCTCTTATTTTTAAGCATTTATGAGCCTCCTCCTGAAGGGCCTCTCCTTTTTAGTATTTATTTTATAACTCTACATTTCCTCTTCTCTTCCTATGACTGTCCATTTTCATTCACTCTGGTGGTGTCACCTGTTATAGAAAAATCAGTAATACTTCCACTGGCAAAACTAACAAGCCGCTCCTGTCACACTAGACACTGATTGATGGCATTTTTACCAATTTCCCACTCACGATTCATGACAGGCAAAACTGTGTCAAATGTAGGGGAGACTTATCAAATCCCAAAGATTATATCTGCTCAGCTGTGCGAACCGATAGCTGATTTCTCTGCTTAGTTCAACTGGCCACTTGGTTGCTTTATTGTGATTTGATCACAAGCTACAGCTGCTGGTCACATCAATAATCAGACTGGTGGTCTATTGGAAGTTGTTCCAGACCTTCCACTGGTTACGCTGGGGGTTATTTCTTACTGATAAGAATGCCATGGAAGTTTTAAGCAGGCAATGCCTTTATAAAACATTCCCACAGATTAAAGTTAATAGACATATTTTTAATAAATCTGTTATCTTCATCAAAATTTCAGTCAAGGAAATATATGTTTTATCCTTGCAGAATATATATCAAGCACACACTTTAAAATACATAGATTCATTTACAAACTTTAGATTCATTATTAAAATTGTAAAGCTTAAAATAAAACTACAACAATTATGCCAAAAATCAGAAAATATAAATTTCGGAACATTTCCAGGTCCACTTTGTTCCCTTAATTTATTCCCCTACTTAGGTGGCCAAAGGTAGAAGCTATGCAATGTTTTCAGCCATCTTAAACCTCATTGATAGCACAGCTTCAATGATTTCAGAGCTTGACAGCAGAATATTTATATTGCTAAAGATTTTAGTGTCAGCCTCACAGAGTCAAACAACAAATTATCCTCTCTAGACTCACCATTTGCATTGATGTTCAGTGCTCATACAGAGAGAAATGTGTCATACAACTGGCAGAGATGCCAATTTGCTCACAGCAGTGGCCTAAAAAAAAACAAAATGCAATGCAGCCACAAAACACGTCACCTTTGGAGTTACAGGTGTGACACTCACTTCTTCTCAGCTGGAAAAATTCTCACATAATAGTTGCTATTGATGTCGGTGCACATAACTGGGCTGAATGCATCACTTTTTCTGTCTCTGAGGGTTGTTGAAAGACATTTCAGGAATCAGTAATTGAAGAGGGAGCAGACAGGTCAGTTTGAGAGTAAGTTTATACATCAAAAAGTTAAAGGGAAACTTTGCCGATTTTCAACCAGCATTTTACTCATTATAATGTGGGTAGTGTATGCAAATGAACAATGTCCAACTTCCCTCTATGTTGCCTTCACCCAGACCTCCCAGCTCATTTGTCTGCAAATATCTGCCAGGGGATGTAAAACGCGTCATCTGGCGGCCAATGGAGATCATCCTTTGACAATAAACTACGTTTCTTCATTTTGATTTCATTTTCAAGGATGGTAAAATGGCGGTCTCCCCACCCAGAAAGAATGGAGATGGACAGAAAACTCTGTGTTTCAACAAACTTCGCAGTGCTTTGGCTGACTATGTTTTCTCACAGAATATCATATTGGACTTTAACTCTGAATATTGAACAGAATAGCAGCGACTGTGTTACCTGTGTGTAACCTTCTTCCACAATTGTTTCCCAAACCAAGCTAAAATGTAGATCGCAGGTTTTTGACTGTCCACCGTCACCGGCAGCACCGGTACATATATCCAGACTCGATGACGATAACATTTTGTAAATATAAAATAAGCCTCAGTAAAGAGATATAATGCTGCTCACTAACTTTGTCTCTGAAACTTTGTCCCTGTGCTTGCTGCCTGCATCCTGTAAACACATCGTGACTGCACGCAATGCATTCTGGTTGTTGTAGTGGGGAATCTTGAGCTTTTTTCACAGTTTTCTCTAGTCACGGGGCACAAATTTAAAAAAATAATTGCACATTTCCTACTGCATAGGTGACCTAGTTTTAAGAAACCATCATATTCACAGCAGTGATTTTTTCCTTGAAGTAACAGTTGAACACATTAAATATCTGAGATATTTTTTCTTATTTGAGGCATTGTGAACATTTTCATTTTCAAATATTCCAGACGTGTTGTGGATGGCAGGAGCTGAACAAACTTAATGAAGTCAGCCAATTACACTTGATAAACTGGTGAACTTTGCCACAATTAGAAAAGAAATGAAGCCAGAGGAGGAAGTATACTGTCACTCTGAGGAGAGAACACCCTGCATGACATTGAGGTAATGAACTCATAACATGTATTAAATGTACCATCTGTTGCAATGTCATGCATGAGTTAGTGCAGGTATTTTTGATGGATTTTTTTTTTTTTTTTTTTTTTTTTTTTACCAGTATTTCTCTCCATGGAGTGGTCTATTTTCTGGGCCTGTTACAAAGACTCACTTGGTGATGCAGGGCTATATTTTGAACTAACCACCAATCAGAGAGAACTAAGGGAGGGACTGTCTACCCATGTTTGATTGAGAGTCTGTTATTGAGTGACATTCTGCTCTAGAAGCCATTTCAGAAAAAAAAAGAATTTGCATAATTGCTGCCCTAAAATGTGACAGGCTATCATTATCTCTGGACAGCAGCTCTCTTTGAGCCAGGCTCATTCTTTTTTAGAATATGATGTGGTCAAAATTGAGTGGACACAAAGCCCATATTCTGTTTCAACCCGGGTGCCTCTCACATCCCCCAAAACACTTAAAAGCTACACTGCTGCAGTAATTACAGTCTCATAGCTATGATCATTTGCCAGAAGTTGGATGTTTAATCTTATCAGAAGCAATCAACACTAGGAACAGCTTCCACATGCCCGATGAAAGACTGTAAATGCAATGTCCCTTGATGTTTTTTTTTTTTTTTTTCATTTTTATTCCGCAAACCATTATATTTGTATTTCTTTTTATAAATTAGACTGTCTGAGCTGAGAAAGTGCCAGTGGCTCTGCCATGGTCCATTACAGCTAAGTATACTAGACAATGGCTTTTTCAGCTCATCTTTAAAATTGCTATTATCACACAATCATACACACACAAACATTTAGATACTTTTATTTTTGTTTGCAACTGAACAAAACTACTACACAAACTCTGGCTGAACATTTTGTCATGTTTACAATACCACAATACCATAATAGCTCTAATTAAAGGTCCCCTGTGGAGTTTCTGACCTCTAGTAGCGCTATGGGCAGTTTTTTTTTTTCAAGTGGGTCCCCGTTTTGTTTGTCTCATTTGCAAGTGGGTGACTTGATAAACAGTCCTGCCAATGGTTTCACACTATTCCAATGGGTGGCTGTAATCTGCCAAGAAATGCAGCAATGCGCCAGCAAAGTCATGGAGTAAGAAGACTGCATGCTAAAACGCTGATGTAAACAGTGCAGGATTTAAAATACTTTAAAAAATCGGCTTTGCAAATGTTTTATGAGGAAGGAAACGCATTCAATCCTCTTGTTAGATGTCAAGGATACACACAACAACATAACTTTTGTTTGTTTACAAAATAAACTCCACAGGGTCCTCTCAAAAAAGCGGAGAAACAGAGCAAGACCTTGCAGTACATTAGCCATTTCTTAGGTACAACTGACTGCAGACTTCTCACCACCGATCTATGGGCACTACTGACAGAGTCAAATATGACCACATGCTTTCTGCATTCAAAACCTTTGCACAAGATTGTTTGTGTGTCACAAGCGTGCAGAACTTAAAAAAATGGCTGCTGACTGTTTTTTGTTTTTTGTCCTGTGTCAAAATAAACACACAGGAATTGCAAGTTATCACCGTATGCTGTAGCATCCTCTCAAAATTATATGTTTTCTCCTAGGTAAGTTGAGTTTTACCTAGCTAAACAGGACGTACTGATTTATATACAATATGTTCTGGTGCCCAGCTCAGGTAAATCCTCTGTCACATGTCACTAAGGTGATTTATGTCAAATGTGAGCGATGTCTGCCTAATTCTTCTCTGATGAGTCAAGGTAAACGTTTGAGCTTGGCTTCTAACAGTTGAGTCAGGCAGCCAGAGGCTCTAACCTCATCCTGCTCAGGGAGGAACATGTGAAACACGGAAGCAGGCAGCATAATCACCACATGGCATGCAACTCCACTGCCAGACATTAAGGCGGATTAGGGTCCTTCATGCCAATTTAATAGCATCTTCATGGCACTGTTGGGAGATTTTGTGTCGTTTTGTGGTATCAAAAAAGCACTTTTTTCGTATTCTTTATGGGCAGATTTGTCAGCAGATTAATATTTAATAATGACCCAGGGAGTTTCAACTCAAAACTCTACAGCATGTACAACACTAACTTTCTTGGCATAGCTACAGTGACAAAATCTTATTTATCTAAGCTCTTGCGATCTGCAGTTTCCTCTTCAGTACTGGAGGTTGATTGACTTTGCCATGGTAGAATCCCGCTCTGTGATTACCAGTAATTACATGTTTCTCCTTGCATGCCAGTGTTTACATGTGTTGTGTTTAATTTTAGATCGCACCATTAAACGATTCCCAACTCTCACTTATTTGTGAGAGCAGCAATAATTATGGTGATTGTCAGCGTTGGGTAAAAGCAGGGAAGAGGCTCTCAGTATTATGTGTATGAGAGGCTGTATTTCCTGTTTTACTGCTGCTTCTGATAGCAGATGAGGGGTTGGGAGCTGAATGAGGTGGCAGACTGACAGTTTTAGTCCAGAACAGCAATGCTAGCTTGTCTGACTGTCTATCTATCTATCTATCTATCTATCTATCTATCTATCTATCTATCTATCTATCTATCTATCTATCTATCTATCTATCTATCTATCTATCTATCTATCTCTGCAGTCTCCTCTGGTAGTTGGCAGGTGAGAAGCCCACAAAGGAAGGGGACTGTGTCTTCCCAAATGTGGACAAACACCTGTCTCCCCAGCCTGAGGACTGTTGTTTTTAACAAACTCCAATTATTTTCCCTTAATGAGCTCCTGTAGTGGTAGATGTGCTCCCCCATCATCATTACTGTAGAGACAGGGGTTGCAGTGCTGGGCCTGACTGGCAGCTTACATGGACCTGTTCCCCCTGAATGACTGCAGGCTGCACTCCCTGACAGCTGGAAGCCGGCCTCCTGGAGCACGGTGTGCAGAAAAACACACAAGCACACAGATGCATGGACTTGTGTGTCCACACAGAATAGATACTGGCAGTGATAGGATTGTGCTTCAATGTCATGATTACTTTTAATATCTACAAAATCTATATAAGGTGCACACCAGACGAGAACAAAATGTCACAGTTTGCTTTACTTTAACCCCTTGACAAACAGTTGTCCTCTTTTATTTCTCCTTTAAAGTTGAAATCTTATTTCACATGATTATGTTCATCTGCTTGTTTCAGCTCTTCAGCTTGACGTATATGGTATTTTTGGAAACTGTGATCTCCACTAGAATTTACAGTAAAATAAAGTTCTGTGGGTCTGAACAATGTTTGGCTGGATATCACAGCAAAAGCGTCATCACAATACTGTACCTTAACTTAAATTTAGCTTTTCAGCTCCACAATTTGTACAAGTTACAAAATAATACATAAAGGGCTTGAATAATGTTCCATGTTTGGCTTCAGAATTAGTTTAAATTTGCATTAATGGTTACGATCTGTTTCTCTTCCAGTCTTACTTCTTCATTATCTTATCTGAACTGTTCATATCCATGTGTCTGCCACACACAAGCCCTCTAAAGATGATTTTGACAATGATTTTCTGCTCCCAGAAGCTTTAGCTTCCATGTTTGATGACAGTATTGAACATTCATCAAATGAAATATCAAATTCAATCATTCAAATTCTGTCCAATTCAATCTTCCAACATAAAATAAGGATCGCACTCATTTGTGATTACATTACTACGCAGAGGAGTCCGGAGGTCAGCACGAATATAAAAAGCAGCAGCCTCCGCAGGCCCACACAAGACTGCTATTAACCTGGCATTATGTTCCTGGTCTCAGTCTTTGATTTAAGCAGTTACATAAGTACAGTAGTAAATGTTCCTCCTTCTTTTATATGACTTTCTGAGAGACTATGGTTCAAATTCTTCAAAGTGCAATTGCTTCTTTCCATAATGTGTCATTCTGATGATTAATATAACTTGCATGGCTTCACAATAGCTTTCACATTACATTTCACAGTATTGACTCTGCCTGCTCGCATTGCACACAGAGAGGCCTATAAGTACCCAAGAGCTTGAAATAGAGGCTGAAAAAGGAGCTATTGCACTGCAACATGTGTTTACATACATTTTTATCTGATTAGATGAAAGATGTTAATGCAACATGTAATATATCGTATCTGTGGACTATTCCCTACTTCAACTTCCACAGTGCTTGTGTGCAAAAGAAGCCAGATGGGTTTGGCATGGGGTCTGGGTGGGGGTGTGAGAATGATATTTCACCCAACACATATGGCACAAAGTGTCGGATGGCAAAAGAGTTTGTCTGACAAACTAACATCAAGGTAAACAAGGAGGTAATTTATTTCAGCCGACTGCAAGCGTAGTGTAGGGTTGTTAGTAGGTACTGCAGTTTGCTTTGGTTGATATTTGATTAGATTAAACTATTAAGGACCAAACATTTACAGGGCACACAGTAGTACTTCTATGCTGGAACAATATATTAGTTCAGGTCAGTTAGTTTATGATAATTTAAGCACTAATTTAGTATTATGTAACATGTGAGCACATTATAAAGTACATACTAAAGAAGATAAAACTAAATTTTCACCTGGGGCCCTTATACAAGACAGGGCCACAAGATTAAGTAATGCAAAACCAGATTCTCAAACAAAGTTGCAATTAATTCAGCTACTAACGACCAAGTGGCATGCAGTGAACCAGGATGTTTTGGGGCCCCTGGTGGTCTGTGGCCCCAGGGTTTTTCCAACTTTTCCCTCTTGGTAATCTAGCTGTTCAAGTATGTGCTAAAACACTTCCTGGATCTTTCTCTAGTGTGGGAGAATGTAGCATACTTTGGTGCTGTGTTAGCAAAATATTCTGTGCTTTGCATATTGTATATGCATAATGACATAACCAACCTGCTACGCTTCTCTATATCAGCATGGATTTTGTATATTTCATTAACTCATCTATAGTTCCTCTAAATTTGTCTTACTGTAATGTCTTATAATGTATTAATTTAACATCTTTAAAGCAGCATTTTCTTATGCCTCATTTCATTCAGTTTTCCCACTAATCCCCAGTTTGTTTTATCTGAGGGAAAATCGCTGCTAAATTATAAACTGGAATGTTTATTCATAGTTTTTCTCACAATAACGGATAATTAACAGATTATTTTCTGTCTTTTCATATGTAAAGTGAATTGTGGTTTCTGTGGTGACTTAACAATATGAAGAAAAATTGGTTCACTTTTGCTAGAGCTTATTTACAACCCTAAAAAACATACAAACATGTGCATGAAATTTAAATTAAGGTCTATTCTAATACTCCACTTCTTTTTACCTATATGCGGGAACAAATATAACACAAACATCTTCCAATCAGTGCTGGATGAAGTATTCAAATCTTTAATTAAATACTGAATATGTAGCATTACAACTATTTAAAAATACTCAATTACAAATTAAAAGTCTTGCATTCATCATGCTACTGTTAGAGACATTACTGGATCATTATTACTGATGCATAAACACATGAAAATGTTAATGTTGCACTGGTCAAAGTGGAGCTCATTTTAATTACTTTATAATTACTTTATAAACTGGTGGGTAGTTTGATCTATTTGATTTGATCTAAAATATTTAGTGACTAACTAGCAACTAAAGTTAGTGGAGTGAAACATACAGTATTTCCCTCTCAAATGTAGTGGAGTAGGAGTATATATTAGCATCAAATAAAGTACAAGTATCTCAAAATTGTAGTCAAGTAAAATACCTGAATAAATGTACTTAGTTACCTTACACCACTACTTTCAACATAATGCGGTACAAATTACTGTAGATTTGTGACAATTCCTCTCTGACACAGACATTGAAACTTATCATTAACTATCAGTGTATTGCATAAAACTGTACAGGGATTTCTATTTTGCTGCGCACTGACAGTGCAATTGAGATATAATGAACATGTTTTAAAATTAGTATACATGACGATGGTAGCTGGTGTTTCGAAAAACACTGCTGCACATCTTGCAATATACAGTATGACTGGATGAATTATCTTTGCAACAGGAATATTTACATGGGGGTTTACCGACATTAAACAGCCACCACAGGTCCTAGTGCCACCTTTGTTGGCCACCTGACTATCTGCCAAATGGGGCCGACTGTGATCAGTGGACCTGTGCACTGCCAGCAACACAGTGACCTTGATAGCTGAGTGGGAAAAGAATGAAGATTGACAGAAATGTAATGAACTGTTTGAGAATATTAAGTGCCATTCTCACTGACATTGGATTGCAGTTTAGAGGGGATATAATTCCAAAATTGCCCACTGCAACTGTAGAATGTCTATCCAGGACTCAAAGTCACCCCATAAATGACATAAAGGCTAAAGTAAAGAAAACAAATGATTTGAGGTGATATTGCAACCTGTGATGAAAAGCAGCCAATTCCCTGTTTTGCTTTGATTTAATAGAGTGGCGATACTGTTGCTGGCCATCAAATAACACTTTAATTTCATCACTGGCAGAAGTGAAGCAGTTGTGTAGCCATATAATTGCCCAAGAGGTGAAAGACATTTGACTCTACACATTGTATACAAGCAGACAACACAGTGTTTGTCTGTCTCCCCAGACAACTATTTGCCACCAACCCATTTTTCTGTGGCCTAGATCCCCACTCCATCGAGCCAAGATTGCTTCTTGATAACACTGTTTTCACTCTTCAATCCCCACAACTCACAACTGCAAACACTTTGACAAGATTCAGAATGGAGAAAAAGAAAAATAGTGGCAATGTGACAAGGTGAATTGCACATGTCTGAAGAAGGAGAGTAAGATTTTTTTGATTCACTTTCATACTCCAGGTTTGCATCATCTATTCCAACAGTGATGTCAGATTTCATGGATTTGAGGGAGATTTTCCATCAATGCTTTGTGATATGCCGACATACACTATCCCAGTGCAAATTACCGAGGATCATATCCTAAATGTCACAGACTTTTTAGAGTATTCTTGACAGTAAAGGCATCAACATGAACTACTTCAGACTAAAACTAAATTGAACCTTGCTTACATTAACTTTGGTTTTTGCTTAGCCTGTAGAACTGAAATAATGAAGGATATACATTTCATATATTATTTGAAGCATGCATTTCAAATGCATTTCATTAAACTAGGCACTTTAAAAGAGATGGCACTGCTTTCATGAATTTAGTCCCCTTTACTTTAATATATTTCAATCATCTGAAGGCCTTCATCTTTAAGAATATACGGTAAACCTCCCCATACAAAGTAACCAGAATAATTTCATGAACACGTTACATGTTTAACAAGAAGGTACAAGGAGGTGCAAGACTGAAAGATATGACTATAACATATCTTCCTCTGCAACATAATCATAACATTTACTTTGCATCCCAAACTTTCTATTGCAATGCATTCCCCTGGTGTACCAACTCTGGCCCCCTCTAGATCCATGGCCTTTCCTTCAGGAAACTGTGTTGGTGCTAAAACTACTGATAAAACTATTGTGTGATGGATGATTCAGGCATGGTGGATGAATCGTTTTTGATGCTCCTTCAGGAAATTTGCACCATCAGAGCCACAAGCTGAAGGCACAGGAAGACTCCCTCAAAAACTCTATACACAGGAAATTAGAACAAAGTTACATCTAAAACAACAACAAGAAAAGTTTTTATTCTGTGTCTGAGAATGCAAAATTTCAGAGAATTTCATTTTAGAGAAGCTCCACAAAATAAAAACTGTTCATCAGCAGTGGCCAGTGATAGATCATCTATCACTTCCATGGTAATATCTGTTCTTTTTTCTTGCTCTTAGTTTATTTTTGATGTTTTTTGACCCCTATAAATATAAACCAATGTCTACTTGAGACCCCTCATCACATCATCAGTGCAGGCAATCTGTGTAGGCGTTTTTAGCAGCATGTTGCAGTACATGAATACAGTAATTACATGAAAAAAAGCAATGATTAGAGGAAATTCAGAAAAAAAATAAACACCATTTGATGATGATCTTTTCTTGGAAAAATTTATCTTGCTGCCTCTTGAGAATGTCTCCATCCCTCCTGTTGGACACCTCTCACAAAAATGGATTGTGTTTTCTTGCTTCAGGCCCCGGGTTGACTGTGAAAGCAGTAGTTAAGGTTTATGCTGGAGCCGCCTGTGTGCTTACTCCACTTGTGTCAATTGTTTTGTTTTCTGTCTCAAAGATTTGTGCAGTGGCTAGGTACACCTCTCCAAATTGATTTGTTGGGATTTAAATAGGAGATATCACTGAGACTCGCTCAATGTGTGGGACATGAATAAGATACAGGCTCCTTGGGAAACTAGTCGCAGACAAGCAAGGCATTTTGTCCCATAATGAGATTGTGACTGATTTAAGTAGAAGATAATTATAGATTAAACATGTAATCCTAATGCTCCAAGGGCAAAGAAAGATATTTTGCAAGATTAGTTTTTCAGTAGAACAAGGATTTGGGACTTTTCAGGTGATAATAAGATTCTGAGACAGAGACCTGCACTGCCCTGATATGCCTTCAAGACAGGATTGGACTCAGAGGGACCCCCATGAGAGGATGTGTCCCATAGTGACATCTTCTTAAGTGAAAATGGGTTGCATAACTTGAAGTTATCCTCTGCAGTGGCATTTAGGAACAGCCACCTCTTTCATCCCTATCTCTAACTCAGCTTCATCACAATTACTGTCAGTGACACGGCCCACTTCAACGGCAGCGCAACACACACTGACACACAGTTTATTTTATTCAGCCTGCATACAAGTCCATACAAGCCAGATTCCAATTTCCTAATTACTCCACCTTATAAAAATTCTCTGTGCTCGTTCTTTCCACTCAACCTGACACACTGTAGAGATAGTTTAACTGGCAAGAGTTCAGTGAGTGAGAATAACACTCACCCACCTTCATCTCCATTTATCTATCCCTAATACATTTTGCATTAATGCTAATATTTGTAAATGGCGTGCTGAAATGCAGCCCGGTATTGTTTGCTGAAATGGCTTAGTGTTTGTGGATACATTGAGTATAATGCAAGGTTGAGATAGCTTGAGGAGATAATGGAAAGGAGTGAGTGTGAGGGGAGGGGAGAGAAGGAAGTAAAACTGAAACTAGCTGGCTTCAATATACACTGAATGGACAGGCCTGGCTGGTGCAATTATACTTGAGCTGAGGTCAAGAAGAGTGAATGGTAGTAATGCGGAAATTCATGTCACCTTGAAAAATTAGAATGACATGTCAGCAGCATCTATTGGTTTCACTGCTTTTACTGTACAGTACATAGAAAGTGGTCACTTTTAATATTTACTGCAAATACTGTGACAAAATACACATTAACAGCTGTATTTTCATTGTAGCTGTGAGATGCACATGTTGAATTGCTGGATACCAGGTAACAGAAACATTGGGACTAAAGTTGTTTTATCTGGTGATGGTGGTCACAGTGGGGCTTTTGCATTTTACCTCCTAATACTTGTTGCTTTTTCTCCCATGTTTCCAGACAGTGACACCAGAATGAATGAGCGCTTTGCTCTGGCTTGCCATGTATAGCTGCAGGTAAGGCCTTAAAACACTACTTACTGCTATGGCTATGGTCGTGCATGGTTAAACCTATAGCTAGGCCTATATTTGTGTCTATGATCACTATGGTTTATGGCAGGTTATTGTGACTGACTAGAAACTCTTTACAGCACGTAAAAATAGATTAATTGCTTGTAAATCTTGTAAATCCAGGGTCTTCTGCCAAACATTGTGAGGAAATGCAAAATTAGTTCAGGAAAAGGTTCCCACCATGACCTTTTGGGGTGCAGTTGGAAGGTATAAGCTAGGGATCTAAATAAATTATTCAGTGATATGATGCTCTCTGGTAACTCTCTGACCTTTTCACTTTCATCATTATTAGGCCCAAATTTCCACTTGGGCAGCTTGCTGTGAAATTTTCTGAGCACATTCATGCTACCCTGAGGATAAACAGCTTATATTTTGAACATGCCTTGAGCTAAAATTTAAACTTCATACACAAGAAATCTCATAATGTAATGAACTGATAATTATGACATTTGGTGAGCACTCATGCTCTTAAGGAGATAAAATCATTTCAGTTTAATGATCTTGTGGTCTTTCCTCTAGCGCCACCACCAGGGCAAACTTTTAGCCTCAGTGCTGGTATAGTTTTTAGAATAGTGATCATGCCAATGTCTGGTTCAGTCAAACACTTTTGTATTGTGAGGTACCAAATATTGCAGCCATCAGAGGACACTAATGTGACTGCAATATCAGACCCCAAATCTACAGTGCAGTGTATTTTTAAAGTATTGAACACTGTTTTGACACTTTTTTTGCTATAAAGGCTAGTCACCATTATAATCAACAAAAATTCAGCTGATCACAGCCTCTGCTCTTCCTGAAGAGGGGCACTACAACATATCCACAATCAAAGCCTGCAGTGGGTGTTTGATACTCAAAGATATATTTTTGATGAAGTGCCACTTTTGTTCACATATCTTGCACTCTACAGAATCACTGAACTGTATGAATTAATTCCATTTAATGCACTGATTTCTTTTCAATGTGTGAGTGGTGATAACACAGAGTCCCTGTGCTCATTCAGGACATGTCATTTTTGTGCAGTTTTAACATGCACAATTAACGTGGGAACAGCATTAGGAGTGTGGATAATTGTGAATTTCCCAGTCTTGATGGTGTGCTGTTTTCCAGCATATTTGAACTCTGTGACGACAGCTGATTAGTCTGAGACAAGTATTCCTCCAAGACCTCTTCTGTCTTGTGTTGTGGTTTGCTTACGTATGTGTGTGTGTGTGTGAATGAGTGCTTGTGTGTGTGTGTGTGTGAATGAGCCCTTGTGTGTGTGTGTGTTTGTACTTGTGTCAGAGTCTGCTCTTGTAATCAACCTCTTTTATTAGAGAGCTGTGCAGTGCATAGGTTTTTTGTATTACTGTGGGAGCAGGTGGTTTGTCATTTCACCTGATCGATATTTAGGGCCCGATATTTAGGGCCTGGCACTTTAAGTGCCAGGGGCCATTGGGCCCTGGCACTTAAAGTACAAAGAATCTATTGTTTTTGTAAAGATTATATTATTCCCCTATGCCACTGCATTTTTGAAGGGACTGAAAATTGGCAAACACATCAGAACTGGTGAAAATTGCAAAATTCTGTGGTGATTGGGCCTGGGCGTGGCCAGCGGGCTCCATAGTACATAGAAGTCAGCCCTATGTGAAAAACATCATCTGATTTATGTGGTCTACATATGATATACAGCAACATGATGTATAATTAGTGGGTGTTCTCTGATAGTTATCTCCGACATGCAATGTCCAATACTCATGAAAATGTATATCTATGTAAGTTGCCATTGCCCACGGGCAACAGGAAGTGAAGCCTAAATGACACATAGTTCATCAAATGTATACACAATTTCCAATATGTCATCTCCAATGCCACAAACTGCACACAGGAAATAATATTTTCCCCATTCACACAGTGTCTGAAAATTCAGAGCCATGCCAACCGACCTCCAGTAGTGATCCCACGACTGCCATTCCCTCAGACGTGCCAGGGCCCATTCACCACTGCATGCAGCTTTAATTTATCTTTTTGTTTGTTGCATGGTGGCACAATAAAAGCAGGAGGAGGCAAAATAACAGGGTGCTTCTATGGGGTACCAGGTTGCCCCTAAGGCAGACAGAAAAGCCCTTTGAACTTCTCCCCAGGAGGGAGCGTGCAATTGTTGGTGGCAGACCGCGAGGATGAGAGGAGAAACAAATCACAGGGCAGGAAAGGTTTGTCAGAAGAGCTGCTAACGTGTTTAAGTCAGAAAAATACACAAAATGTTGCTCTGTGGAGTTGCCGTGTGAAAGCCTTGCTCCTGCTGATGAATGTGCTTTTTTTCCCAGTCTATCTTTAATGAGTATTTTTCAGATTTTTCACTGGGCCTCTCCTCTTTCTGATGCATGTGTTTGGTATTTGGTAAATCCCTGGAGGACAGAGCCCTTTAGAAAACTGACTGCAGCACTGCCCTACATCAACCATGGAACTGCACTAATATGAAGAATTGACCACTTTCACACTGGCTTGCAGAAAGCCAACTTGTTCATTAATTGCTTATTTTAAAATATCAGGGATAACTTGTCTGCAGGCTCTCTCTTCCCTTGCTCTCTCAAAATGCATCAAACCGAAAATGTGCATCACAGCAACCAAGAAAATGACACCGGCGAACATATACATAACAATTTTGCTGTCTGCAAGATTGGAAAAGTAATTTAGGAATAAATAATGTCTGCCTTCTACTTCTGGGCCATTAAGTGGTGTTTATGCAGGCAGATTGCTGTTCAATGTAAATATTTATTTGTAGTCATGCTTCCCTTGATTGATTTTCTGGCAACTCCTCTCACTGGAAAAACAGCAGAGGGCTTGTGCAGCATTGTTAAACACAATCCTCCTGAATAGCCTCTAAATACAGCCACAATCCTAAACAAATCCATGATGACACAAGAGTCTATCTATTTAATTTTTTACATGCTGCCTTCATTGTCCTCAAAATACAGCAAAAGCCAGCGTGAAATTGCAGATGCATTACTCTGGCTAAATTACAGCTCGCGGGCTCAACTGCTGCTTCCTAAAATAGATGAGAGACAAGGGGTCAGTTACACTTTTGTCATCCGCTGATAGGAACTGTTCATTCGAAGTCTGTTCCACCTACTTATGTCACCGGAGATGAGCATGTGTGATGGGCAAGAGAGATGTCGCTTTGATTAATGGGACAATAACGTTTACAGCCACCATCCAGTTTATTGTCCCTCAAATGTGTCCCCCTGAACTCTCTTCCGTCTTACCCACACATATTTTACTTTTGTGTCTTTGTTGGTGTGAGAGGAGGATGGCATGATGAAAGCAGTACAGGAAATTCACTTGCCAGGCTCTTTATCTTTTTTGCTTAAGACTGGCCCTGCACATAGACTTAATATAGGGTTCTATGAAGGATGAGAAGGCACTATGAATATGTGAGGGGGTTGAAAGTCTGAAAATGAAGAAAGAAATGGGCTCTATGCGACGCCTTTATATTCAATCTCCTTTAGGGTGCTATCAGCTGGGAACAAAAATCTACTAAATTCACTAATAAGTAGGGCAAGAACATGCACTTTTCTATATTTGAAGATTCTGCTCCTCATGATTTCTATCAAATGCCAACGCTCAAGAACAAAGTAAGAGTGTGGAGGTCAGGGTGGTGGATGGGTGTGCACAGCATCAGTCTTTCATGCAGGAGACATTAAGTGCAATTTTTCCCAAACCTTAACCAGCTTTTTTTTGTTTCCTAACCCTTATCTGCCCTTAATCATAATATATTTACCATAGCCATGACCTGTCCCTAACCTTTACCATGTACAGATATTGTAGAAAGTGAGAATTTGAAAATCATCATGATTTTTCTTTTCATTAAATCAATAGCAACAGTCTACTTTTAGATGTTACTGGGTGTACCTTCTCTATAGCATTGGGTATCTGGTATCAACGATAAGATTGACCTCAGCTCCACCCCACAATAATCAGTCAGGATCATCACAATTTCTTAAATACACATTATTCAAGTTTTAATTCCAGAAAAAAGATTAAAAAAAATACATGAAAAGTGCAGCAATAAAATTCAAATGATAATCTCGTCATCAAGCTCTGCAGAAGCCTGATAACAACCCATTTATTTGAAACAGGTGTGTTGGAAGAGAGAAACATCTAAGACATGCAGGGCAGGGGTGCCCCAGGACCAGGATTGAAAAACACTGCAATAAACAGTTCTCACGAACAGCATTGCAAAACTCATATGGGTGGAAAAACAAAGCCAGCATTAGTAAACAAGCCACAATACATTGAAGCCCACGGCACCCTGATTTAATAATTTATCCGTTTTGCATAAAACAAACCTGAAGTGAAAATAAAATAACTGCACAGCTCCAGGAATCTCCAATAAATATGACCAATCACTCACTGAGTTAGAAAACACCATTAATCTCATGTTGCCTTAGACATCAGGTGCCTACTCTGCTGAGTCGGAACGGTCGAGTAACATTAGAAACGAGATTTGAGGCTGGAGTTTTGGGATTTTTTTCTGTTTGGGTGCCAAGGGAAAGGACAGGAACCCAAACAAACCAATAAGGTCCGGCTGCCGGACCCTTCTCAAATGAGTTCCTTTGATTGGCCAGAAAAGTTCTCTGATCTCTGCCTGCCCCTGGCTTTACAGGTGCATAAATCACTTTTGCTCCACATTTAACTGAAATATGCGGTGCAAACGTGTGAGTGCACAGAACCAGAAAACAGCATTTGAGACTTGTAACAGCAGATTCAAGCAGCTGTAGTTATTGAATTGTGTTTGTTCAAGGAAAATATCCAAGAAAAAATATCTATTTGTAAGGAAATATTCTACAGGTGTGCAGCTCTCATTGCATTCATTCACATATTGATTTACGAATGTGCAAATTTTGTCCATGACTTCACATTATTAGATATGGGTGTGTGAATGCGTTTTGCACCACATTCACTGCAGCAACTGCAGCAAAAATGTGAGCATATCAGTTTCTTAATTTATGATTTGTAGAAGAGGATTTGTGCACTTGCAATGAATTATTTGAGAAGGTGTTGTGTTGTGTTTGTGGGAGTTCAAAAAAAATCTGTAAGGTTGCAACTCTCTGTGACTATTTTTCTCTGTGACTTCAAATTTACTGATACATGTGTGTGACTATTTTCTACAACTACAAATTCCACTGTCACTCAGTTGTTTTGCTACAATAATACCCTCATGAAGTAACACTTAATGACATGGTAGTTACATTGTACTAAAACAGTGTGTTTGTGATGTAAGGTTCATAAAATAAACATGATAATACAATGTAACAATATGTACCAACACAAAGCTTAAATTGTTGTTAACATGTTAATATATATCTACTATACACTTAATAGAAACTGGGTTCAAAGAGGCAACCTCCTACTGTAGCACTTGTACGCAACTTAGGCTATGATGCTACTTTGTTTACCTGGGCTCTGAGGAGTAAATATTGAAAGATGGAGTGGTTAACAAAACAGTTGGCAGGTTTATTATAGCACATTCGACATTTCACTTACATTTTCCAAAAATTGAAAAAAAAACCCACAATGAAAAAAGCTCTTGTAACCAGAAATAAAGTGAAATAAAATAAAATGCCCTTAGTGTCTCTCTTTTTTTTCCTTAAATGTCTCTCTATCCAGGTAGGATAAATTGGTGTGTTATGATCATTTCTTATCTGGCAATTTTCTGCAAATCCATTGTGTCAATCCTGTAGAATGGGATCTGAAGCAGCTGTAAACCACTTCCAGGTTTCCCTCAGAACGTTTCACCACTGGGCCTGGCTCACCATCATGTCCCAGCAAGCTACAAATCCAGGGTCATCAAAAAACCCATCTGCATATACAGTACAGAATAAATCATATAAATCATCGCACAGTCTACTTTCAAATTAGATTTCATCCACTTCCTCAAAACACAATTTCACAATCCTATTGTCTAGGGACTTAATTTTATAGTATTCCACCAAAAATTAACTTCATCTGGTATCAGTTAAGGAAGACATTACTCATACTGTATAAATGAAATACATTTCCCACATCTTTCATTTAACATGAGGTTATAATCCCTTTAAATCTGATCTGATAAAACAATAACTTTTGCAGATATTAGACTAATGTTAGCATAACTACATTCAAATATTTGTCTTCATCATGAATACAACCAATAAAATTACATTTGGACACACTGTATACATCAAAAATATTTTGTAGTACTGTTCAAAATACTTTACTTTAATTTCACACAAATTAACTGAATTGCTCATATTTTCTTAAGCTAGCAAAGCCAGCTGTGCTATTAACTATGCCACTAGTGCAGGCATTCAAAATTTCCAGAGTAAAAAAAAAAAAAAAAAACACAATCCTCCTTGGTATATGACAAAACAGTTCTAAACATTCAAGAAACAAGACTGACAGTCTAGCTGAGTTTTATAACGTGTTTCTTCACTTAGGCTTATTTATCAAACAGAGTTTTTAGCAGTTTCGCACACTTCCCTTTCTTTCTTAGTTGGTGAAATCTGGCGCTAACAGGGCCACACTCTCTAGATGAGCTGACAGGATGTACCAAGGGTCAAAACAGCCTGACTTGTGAGGAGTTGACCCTTTAGTGCCCGTATACTTTTACATACCTTTTTGTATGACAAGCTGTCTAATGAGGCAATGAAACCCTCAAAACTGCTTTGGCAAAATGAGTCCAAGCACTTTGCACTTACAGACAAACCTGTTGATTTTTTTGAGCGAAAAAAGCACGAGCAAGCAGGATAGAAGCAAGTGGGAGCCACCACCTCTACAAATGCTACTGCCCTGAGAGTGTCGAATTTAGTGGCTAGGGGTACTGCTAAGGCTAAGAAGCCTTTCACTATCAGCGAAGAATTGATTCTGTCTGCTGCCAAGGGCATGTGCCGTGAACTGTTGGGAGAAGCTGCAGCTAACAAGATGGCACAGGTTCCTCTTACAGATACCACAGTTTCAAGGAGAATTGGTGAAATAGTGGAGGACATTGAAGCACAGTTGTTGGAGCGGCTTAATGAGTCACCATGGTATGCTATTCCGGTCGATGAATCTACCAATGTCAAAAACAAGGCAATACTGCTGGTTTATGTGCGATATATTTTTCAAGATGATGTGCATGAGGATATGTTGTGTGCACTGTCGCCGCCAACTAACACAACCGATGCAGAACTATTCAAGTCTTTGAATGACTACATGTCAGGTCATTGTGTGTGGGAATATGCACAGATGGGGCTGCAGCTATCACTGGACTGCTGTCTGGTTTCACTTCTTGAGTCAAAGAGGTTGCTGCCTGAATACAGTCTACACACTGTGTCATACACAGAGAAGTACTGGCTAGCTGAAAATTGTCACTTGACCTTAACAGTGTATTGAGTGACATTACGAAAGTTATCAATTACATCAAAGCATACGCCCTTAATTCCTTTCTGTTTGACCAGCTGTGTGAGGAAATGCCTTCTTACACACTGAGTCAGGTGGCTATCAGGGGGAGGTCCCTGGCCAGTGTTTTTGAGCCAAAAGAGCCGCTACAGAGATTTCTTTCAGAAAAAAAGTCACCACTGGCAGCACACTTTAGTGACAAGGAGTTTATAGCAAAACTCGCTTACCTGTGTGGCATCTTCAACCTGCTCAATGAACTCAATTTGTCACGTCAGGGGAGAATGACAACTGTCTTCAAGTTGGCAGATTGGTGTCTGCATTCAAAGCCAAACTGGGACTGTGGGGATGGCTAGTGCATATGCACAGGGGCATATCTGACATGTTCCCAACATTAGTTGGGATTTTGAGAGAGACTGAGGCTGGACCGCCCTTATCCCAGCTGGTGTACAGTCACCTTGCTTCACTTTTGACAGAATTTGACCATTACTTCCCAACCGCAGATGACTCAAGACGTGCAAAGGAATGGATCCGTGACCCTTTTGTGAATGTCCCCGGCAAATCGTCCATGTCAGTGCCAGAAGAAGATCAACTCCTCGAGCTTGCAAATGACAGTGGGCTGAAAAGTATGTTTGACGTAACATCTCTACTGGCATTCTGGATCAAAGTCAAAGTTGAATATCCTCAAATAGCCACGAAATCACTAAAAATATTACTTCCATTTACAACATCATATCTCTGCAAAGCAGGGTTTTCTGCAATGAATGCAATGAAAACTAAATTGCGGAATAGACTGGACATAAGGAACACACTTCATGTGTCGCTGTTTTCCATCACCCCTCGATGGGACTGTCTTGATGCAGGAAAACAGCGGGGAGCCCAGGCCTCCCACTGCTTCAGTGATAGTGGAGGTGCAATGTTTTTATATGTACATGCGAGGAAACTATTCACACATACGTGTGTGGGTGTGTGTGTGTGTATATATACAGATGGGTGACATGTGAAACTTTATGTTGGAAACCAACATAAAGTGTCTCAGTAAGGTATTTGGCCACCATATGCCGCCAGAACAGTTTCAATGTGCTATTGATTCTACAAATCTCTGGAACTCTACTGGAGGGATGAACACCTTTCTTCAAAAAGATATTCCCTCATTTGGTGTTTTGATGATGGCGGTGGAGAGTGCTGTATAACACATCAGTCCAAAATCTCCCATAGGTGTTCAGACTGGGCCTGTTCAGCATTTTTATACATGCCACAATGCATGATTGTTAATTGCTTTACTGTATGATGCAGTGCACCTGTGTGGACGCATCTGTATTTGTTATGTTTCTCCATTCATTTATTCAGGTTTTTCCTTTAATTTGTCACCCGTCTGGAGATATCCACACACACACACACACACACACATATATATATATATATATATATATATATGCACACACTATCAGAAGCCAGCTGCCTCTGGATTCCATTCTACAGGATTGACACAATGGATTTGTAGAAAATTGGCAGATAAAGAATGATCATCACACACCAATTTATCCTACCCGGATTGAGAGACATTTCAGGAAAAAAAAAGAGAGACACTAAGGACATTTTATTTTATTTTATTTTATTTCTAGTTACAAGAGCTTTTTTCATTGTGTTTTTTTTTTTAATTTTAGTAAACTGTAAGAGAAATGTTGAATGCACTGTAAACCTGCCAACTGTTTTGTTAACCACTTGATCTTTGAACTCCTCAGAGCCCAGGTGAACAAAGTAGTTTCATAGCCTAAGTTGAATACAAGTAATACAGTAGGGAGTTGTCTCTTTGAACCCAGTTTCATTTAAGTGTATAAAAGATCTATATATTGACATGTTAATAACAATGTAAGCTTTTTGTTAGTACATATTGTTACATTGTATTATCACATTTATTTGATGATCCTTACATTACAAGCACACTTTTTTTTAGTACAATCTAACTACCATGTCATTAAGTGTAACTTTCTTTGACAGTTCTCTTGTTTCAGTGTAGTTATTCAAGATAATGTCATGTTTTAGTTAGTAACACTATGGAATATATGGTACAAGTTTATCTATATTGCATGGGAAAGGAAACCATCCATTTTGATGAAAGGATGTGGTAAGGACTTTGTAATACCATGGGATTAAACATTGCTTTCTTTTACAGTACAGTTTCAGTTTACTTACTCTGTAAATTGTAATGTCTTACTTAGTAACACTGTAGAACATATATGGTAAAATGTATGGTCCCCATTTTTAGAGATCCCCTCTACTCAAAACGTTTTTCATGGTTAAATCCACTTGGAGGCTCTTCAATTTTAGTTGAAAATGTAGTTTTCAAAATAACATGCAAGTGGCATTTTTTCTGTTATTTTCATAGAACAGTGAAATTGTTAAATCACTTTTGCGTTATTCATTTCTGAGAACACCAAAATTGTTAAATTGTCTACATAATATAATTGCATTTTCTTTTAACCTGTAGCATCAAGTCTTCATCTTTTTAAATTTGGAATGACTCATGTTGATAGCAGATGGTTGTCATGATGAACTGTTTTCCAGTTGGAAATGTTTCAGTAATGTTTAATAGCTGTGTGATTGTTTCAAATTAACAAGAGTCACAAAGAGCATTGATAAATGGTTAATTATGATTAAGTAATGCTTTTTCAGCACTCATGCATATATAAAGGGTTACTTAAGAGATACATGTTTCAACTTTACTATAAGGGTCACAAGGAGCATTCATTAATGGCCAACTATGGTTAAGTAATGCTTACACAGTATAACATGCAAAATAATTTATAGGTTCGGCTATAATTTAATTTTCTACATGAAGATAAAGGAACAAGAAAACATCTACATGAAGACCATGGAGTGTGTCCACTGATCTCAACTTTTACCCAAAATAAGTCACAAGTTGGAGGATGAACAAGTAAGTGGACAATCATTACCCTTAAATAAACATTTATAAATAAAAATTTTATTTAAACAGTTTCCTCATGACATACATGTTAATTAACATCTTTATAAACTATTTACTAATATTAGTTAATACCTTCATTAACATGTAAACCCTAAATAAATGTTAACAAGAGACATTTGTTAACAGTTACTTAATGCTTATTATTGTATTAATTAATGGTTAGTTGTTTTTTATTACTGCATTACCTAATGTTAATTAATATACCCTTACTGTAAAGTGTTACCAGTTAGCCTGTTTGTGTGTGTGTGTGTATATGTGTGTGTGTGTAGTAGTAGTAGTAGTAGTAGTAGTAGTAGTAGTAGTAGTAGTAGTAGTAGGGAGGAGAGTAACATGTGAGCCTTGGCGCACATGTATATGTGTGTGTTTGACTTATATGTTTGATGTGAGTATGTGCATATGTGTGTAGTGGGCTGTCAGGCTGAAAGCAGGGCAGTGACAGGTCCTGACTGTGAGATTGACAGGCCTCCTGGGAGTTGGACAAGAGATGGATTCGGCCCCACTAATTGAACTGTAAGAGCACTGAAGCTTTCAAAGGAGCCAGACTGAGCACTATTTTCACTTAGTATATGTTAAGGCATCTGTGTGTGTGTGTGTGTGTGTGTGTGTGTGTGTGTTTGTGTGTTTGTACCCTGCATATGTGTTTGTGCATTTGTATCTTTATTAATGGCTCTGCATTCTGTCAGGGTTGATGACAAAGCATGGATGTAGTTTGTGTTTGCCATAAAGAAAGAATCCCTTGATTGAGATTTTTCTTTGTTGCTGTGAATTGTTTTTGACAAGCTGTTCCGAGGCCCCATGCTTCACCATTGACAGCTCTAGTTTTAATCAATGTTATGTTACATTTGCTATTTATCAGCAGGCCCAAAAGCTGAAAAAGCTGACTTTATTAAGCCTATGTCAATTTGAGACTTAGAGAGGAACTTGTTTGTATGGAATGAACACTGTGATATCTATGTTGTAGTTTCTGCGATGTTTAACATCAAAGGACACACTTTGCAGGTCACTATGCAAGGTTGCCCTCGCACACATACACATGCACACACACGACTGCCTTCTTCTATGACAGGTTGATGAATCTTTTATATGTTTATCCATTTTAACTCCATGGCTGGTGTATTATTAAAGTGCTGGTGTGCAGCTTACATTAACCCTCTCAGACAGGGCAGAGACAGGCTAGGACAGGGTAAGCACTCCCTCTTGTATCTTGCTGTCCGTCATCTATCATCATCTGTTCATCTGTCTCTGTCTGTTTACTAGCCTTGTCTCTATCCTGCCACTCATCCTCCATCGTAGCTGTCCTCATGCTCCTCTGCAATGTCCTTCTCCCAGTCACCCCCAACTTAGATCTTCAACGTGTATATATATATATGCTGTCATAAAGTCCATATGCTTTATCTCTGTCTTTCAGGATCTATCTATCAAGATGAGTTCGTGTTGTGTCTGTCTGTCTGTCTGTCTGTCTTTTTCTCTCTGTGTATGTGGGCCCGAGCCAAGAGACCTAGTCCTCCACATGGACAGCCTTTTGAGTCTGACTGTGCTTTGGCCATGGAGCTCTGACAGAAACTTTAGAGGTCCTGTCTGAAACAAGACAGTGAGGGGAAATTGAGAGGGCATTGAAGAGGTTATGAATCCCTGTACCAAGTCCTCTGCTGACAGGCAACTCATCCCTCCTGGCTCCCAGTCAGAGGCTGAGATGGATGGGAGGGATTGTCGGGATGGATGGGTCCCAGCTGGAGAGATGGGTACAAGTGGTGACAGTGGCGAAACAACACTGACAAGGGATGAACCAAGTGATGAAAGAGTTAGGACGACAGTATGAGCATGAGCGTGCATATGCTTGTGTACGGCTGCATATTTTCAGTAGTGTAAGGGAGGAAACCAGAAAAGATGGGACTGACAATGAAGCACTGCAGAAAGCAGGGCAGATTATGCCTGGAAATCCCTACATACATGTGTCAGCATTATGGGTGTGTGGTCTGTGAGAGAGAGAGTAAATGCGAGACAGGCCATAACGGGCCTTGCTGTTTCAGTAAGCTGTGACTCAGTATGGCCTTGGCTTCTATTGTGCTTCCTTCCCAACCTGCCTATTGTAATCCACCCTGCCTGGCACAGCATTCTGGTTATGGCTCTGCTTGTCCCACCTGGGCAGTGGGAGGAACACAGTATTCCCTCCACAGACAAGGCCTATTGATTGCTGTGTCAGAGGCCATATTATCCCATGCCCTCATTGGACTGGCAGAGATTTTATTCAGTCTGTCGTGGGCTGTGTGTACAGCCAACAGATGACATTTAAACTAAGGCTGGTGCAGGCCTGCTGGACTGGAGCTGACAGCCTTACTAATGGCTACTTTACAGATGGCATTTCACTCTCCGCTTATTAACACTATTAAAACACAGCTTGCTCACACGAGGTGAAGGCCAGTCACATTTCTAGACAGATATAGTCTCAAGCTAAAGGGGGTCAATATTGCTCATTAGAAGGAGCTTTTCAAAGCCCTCATAAAATAACAAACAGGCCTTTCCTTTTTTTCTGACCTGAAGACAATGCTACAGCAACAGAGAAGAGAGAATAATTCAGGGATATATAGACAAGTGTGTAATTCACTTGATTTACAGTACTGGTTAGATGCCTTTTACAGTGAACATAAAGGTCACAGTAGTGCTCAGTAATGCATGCAGAGCCCCAGAGGACCACCACAGCCAAAAAGTTTTACAGCTGGTCCCCAGACACCAGGAGCTACAGTACCTTTCAGCCGCCAACCTGCTCTTTTCTCTTCAGCGGATCAGCCAAGCACACCAGCTCATTTAGTTCTCGTTTAGAAAGGAATCAGTCATTATTGTCACGGTATTAACCACCTTGATACACACTGAAGCTCAAAGACATGTCAAAATTGGTTTAACATACATTTGGATCCCTCTATGTATAGCTCCTGGGGGTAATTGGTGCTCCGCTCACGTCCGCAGGCAGATGATATGGTTATATGTGGGAAGAAGCGATTGTCTTTGATCATAATGGAAACCTGATTATTGAATATAAATGGGGCAGAAATGACTGTGGACAAATGCATATGGTCACAGGAAACAGCCGTTTAAATTATTTTTATGCTGTGCTATTCAAGATGTTCTTGGACACACTGTCTTGTCAGATGGCAATGTCTTGTTTGTAGAACCATGATTTACATGTAGAGCATGTGCCATCAAATAAAAAAATGGTAATAACATCTTATAATTGGCTATGCAGTAGAGCAGTCAAATTGAAATTCAAATGATGTCCTTCAAGGGACTAGAAATACCAACCTTGATATACACTAAAAGGTGCTACCTAGAAGAAAATTTATTACAATGAATGAATTATCAATAAAAATCCCAGGTGAGATTTTTGCAATCTCTAAAATGGCAGATGTCTCTCTAAGGCAATAATGAATTGAAAGCATAATTGAATAAATACATAATGGGAGATTTAAATAATGCAAATGGTTTGTGAAAAATGCTTTTAATTCTCTTAATTATTTGCCCCAAAACAGTCCATAGCATAAATTAATTAACATTTACTGCCTGCATTTAAATCAGTTTTCTATTTCCCATTGTCTCTCACATAACTTTATCATATTATCTTCATCTCAGTCTTTGAGGTAATAAGAGGAGTCTGCCTGTCTAAAATGCATAGGCAGTTATAGCTCATGTGTAAAGTATAGTGTGCTGTCATTAGGAGTTTTGCTTCCTGCTTTTACATTTATCCAAAACACAGAAGCCTTGCTGTTTTCTGAACCATTACCCTTTACAGTACTTCATAAATGTAATATTTCCAGCAGATCTGTTGGAGGAAGATGCACCAAAAAAAAGTCCAAATATAGATTTACACTTTCTTAGTTTTCTCAAGCAATGAGTAAGCTGTCAGTGGCTAAGCTCGGTAGTTGCAGATGTGTCACAGTAAAAGCTTTCCAGCAGTTTGTGGGGCATTATCATTTGCCAAAACAGCTTTTTGGTTGCTTTACTGCTGCATAAATCAAGCTTATTGCTAATACTGCCCAGGCATTTTAGACCTGCCTCACTTGTTGGTTGTATGATAAGAAATTGTGAAATGTTGCATGGGGGAAAAGTCACATAAATAAATGGATGAGTTCTAAGAAATTACAGAGTGCTGAGCATTAGGAGAAGTAAAAAATATCTGTAAGTAATACATGCAAAAGTTAAACAGATTATTTCTTAAAAGAGAGATATCATGAACATTTCCAGGTCTATATTTATGTTCCGGGGCTCTACTGGAATATCTTTGGATGATTTACAGTTCAAAAAACTTCCTATTTATCTTATAATGGCTCTTTATGCAGCCCCTCAGTTCAATTTCTGTGTGAAACAGGTTGCTTTAGCTACTGTCTCTTTAAGGCCCGCCTACCAATAATCCCACTCTATTCTGATTGGTTAGTTTCTGAAAGCTGTGTCTCGGCCAACTTGTGGAGGCTATGTTAACAAACAGTAGTAGCAGAATTTCACTTCTCTTTCTCGTTCTTTACTCGAAATGGAAACTTGTCTTATACATCCATACATGTTCAAACCTGAATCTGATCTGAAATATGTGGGTAGACGATGCGAACAACCTATGGAACAATCTTAGCAACAAACCTTAGCGCGAAAAATCTGATGTCATCTTGAGGAGGAAGTAGAGGTAGCATTGCAAAGTGTTTAGTACAGGCTGAAGCCCTGGCTTTTGACTTGCAGGGAGCATTTTTACATACGTTCAGCTCCAGTTTTGGACCTTTGACCATGTTTAACATAGACATCCAACATCATAACAGTATAAAAATAACAAAAAAACACAAAAAGTGTGTGTCCCCTTTCATTTTTTTGTCGAGTGACTGGAGGCATAAAAGCTCTATCTGTTTGCATTATTTAACTCATTCCATTATTTATTTATGTATGTGATTAAACTTTTGATTAATCAGAGAAGCCTGTTTGTGATGTTTGTCATCTTTGGGGTTCCATGGAGACTCTGTGCTCATTTCACACCTTCAGTCTGCGCTAATGCTTCTCGGAAGGTGTAGTATTTTCCCTCTGCAACACCATTGAAGAACAACCACTGTGTGACATTTTCATTCACATAATTAAGATGGTATAGACAGGGACTTGGTAAACAAATGCAGTTTAATGTCAGCGCTAATAAGGTGATGAATAGTTATGGTCGCAATCCTGTCACGGCGGAGGCAAATAGGTGTCCGTCGGGACGTTGGGGTTGGGGCGAGAACCGGAAAAAATTCACCTGCACCAGTGGGGGAAGAGAAAAACATGGGGAGTGACAGAGGACAGAGGTGTGGGGGAGAGACAAGGGGGATAGTGGAAGGAGACATCAAATGGGAGAGAGAGAAGTGGGATGCTTTCATTACCCCTGAGTGGACAGGTGTGGACCACGATTAAGACTGAGTTTCACTGGCAGCCATCTGGAAACAGTCCTCACATCACCCGCAAGGGACAGGACATTTGCAAGCATCCACAGCCGTGTGCACACGTGAGGCCACACACATAACCACACACACAGCAACATCTTTATGAGCGTGCTGCTAGAGTGAAACAAACATACTATGCAGTGATGCTGCAGTTGAATTTGAGGCTAGAGGGACGCTTGAAATGAATTATGAATACAAAAATATTTCCCTCCATTTTAGATCTTCCTGTTCTAGCTCAGCCTCAAACACAGACACAACCCCTGCTATAGGTCTCAGTCTGCCTGTCCTTACTACTCTGCTGGCTCAAGCCAAATCATTTCCCTTCCTTTCTGAGCTGCAGGGTAATAAGGGAACAGGAAAAGGGAGGGAGAGAAAGAGGTAGAGTCTAAATGAAAAACCAGCCTCGGTTTAACATCTTCTCTTTCTGGGGCACGGCTAAGCTTTATTGGATTTTTTTTTTCTTCCTACTTTCGTCAAATCAGAAAGAATTTTCTCATAACCTTTGGCACATGTGCAATGTCAAATTTAATCACTTTCCTTGTCGAAATACATTATACATGAAATTAAAATGCAAAGACAGGGACAAATAATAATTTAGTGTCTGACAAGTATTGCATATTATCCGGTCCCTCCACCCTCTCCTCTTTTTAGACAGAGTGATACTGAAGTCTCTGCACTGCATCTTCACACTACTTTAATCAGAAAGTATATGAGATGCAGGAATCTCATGAACCCACTTAATACCTAGCCTCATTGTTGTTACACAGTACAATAATTCAAAGATAATCCTCAAACTGCACCAGAGACACTGAACCAGTGTAGTCAGTTCCAGGCTGCATAGTATGAGGGTCAAGAGGATAGAGCTGAAGCCTTAAAGCATGATAGCATGACGTATGTCAGCGGAAAGCGGCTCTTAACAGCATGTATCGCAAAGGCAATATTTTTGGTGTGTGATGTGAGGAAAAAGGAGTATAAGGAAATATTAATATTCCAGCTGAGTGATGGTCAGTTTCATTTTTCTTATATTTGTATACAGGCCTCATTGAAAAAGAAACATGGAAACCTACAACAATGCAGATATTACATATACCCACCCGCCTATTTGTCCATCCAATCATCCAGCCATCAATAATGCAGTAATATAATTTGCTGATGAGGAGATATAATATGTTTAAGGCTGGTCATAATTGCCTCTAATGGCCCGTAGGTTGCCACACATTCCATACCAAAGTGTTGCCCAGTTTATATTTTATTGCAGTGTCTGTCTCATTAATTCTAGTCTAATTTGTGAGCTGACTCCACATGTGAACATTTTAGTGAGAGCTATAACGTGTTAAGATAACGGAAATTAAATTCAATTCATGACATTTATTCATTTTATCCATAAAGGTTTCTATTTGTCTATTCACTCTATTATTTCTGAATCTGAATAAATTGTCACAGTGTTCCAGTAGTTTTTGTAGGCAGAAACATAAAATTGAAAGCTAATTTAAAAGCTCAAGTGATTCAGTTACATTAGCGATTATAATGTTAAGCATGTAGTGCATAATTTGTTGTCCAGACTGCATTTCAGTGTTCGATGTTTGAACCCACACTCTGAAGCCAGATTGCTCTCAATAAATAAATAATTGATGACAATAACAGTGTCAATAAAAGACATTAAACAGTCTGTCCAGTGCATTAACTGCAAAGCTTCATTTGAATCTGGTTTATATTAAGGCTCATTTCCTGCTTGCTGACCTCCTATTAATGGATAGTTCATCATCATCAGCTCAGAGCTCTTTCTGTCCAAAAAGGTGCTTGTGCAAGTCACTGGGATGGAAAAACAATTCATTAAAAAGTAATATAGTGCATATCTGAATGGGCTGTATGAGGCAAAGGGATGTTTAGGCAGGTGGTGTAGAGAGTAACCAATAACTGTTACTTCTGAATATTAAAGGAAATACAAATTGCAAAATGCATTTCTTCATCTGAAGGCTCCTAAAGTCTGGCTCCAACAAAATAATATATTTTTTTAAATGTTTCTGAGTTGGTAAATGTGGTAAATATGGATCACTATACATAAAATAAACACTATACTTGGTTTGCAACTGATTATTGTAAATTGGGTGAAGTCCATACACCAGTTTTTATAAGCTGTCAGGACAGACAAAAATTTCACTCGCTGTTTTTGGATTTGTTTTCTCTCAATAATGAAAATAGAAAATACAGAATTGGGAAGAAAACTAACCTCAATCATGCATGAACTCAGCAGGGGAGGAGAGGTGGAGCCCTGAAACCCACACTTACTAACAGTTGCCCCCATGGAGAGACTTCATTTGGATGCAGTTGATAGAATCCACCCATCAAACTGCACTCAGTTTGTAAAGTACGTTTTTTCTCTGATAAATATTATTCTCAGTTCATAGATTTACTCACATGGATTAGTTCGCTGGTGTAAAGATAAGCCATATGTTGTACACATTTCTTTTTTTTTTACAATATTTATAAAGTTGTGCCATCCTGTGCTCAAAATACAACTAGTAATTCTACTCCCCTCATGCAACTCCTACTGGTACACCTACAGCGAACAAAACCTTTGTTCTCTCAGCATTTGCACACTTTTCTCACCATAAAATACACGTAGGAATCTCGACGATGAGAAAGCATTATTTTTCTCACCTATTACATTTTCTGTTATGCTTCATGGGGAGCCTGTCTGAGATAATCACACTCAGCACACATCATGCAGATCCCTGTTGTCTATGCTGCCCCTGAAGAAGAGTTTGTGACTGTAGGCACTATAACGGAGAGCAAAGAAAGTACTCAGATGAAAGGACTATAAATCCCACTAAACAGCAACTTTGTTAAAATGTAAATGTTCTTTACTAAGTGTTACTGTATGAGCAATTACTAAAAGGTTCAAATCCCTATTTCCTCGGTGAGTAACTAATATATAAGTATAACGATATATAGATGTAATATTTTACCAAAATTGGGTAAAAATATCGACTCTTTTTGAGGAATAAGGGAGTAAAAATTATCAAAATACTTAAAACTAGTAAAAGAGAAATCATGCTGACTTTACATGATGCACTTGGTCACCCAAATAACCATTAAGGTTTCATACATGTAAATGAATACTGTCTCTTTCTTTTATGGTAAACTTTGTACCCTTTTATCAGTGTGTTGGTTCATGTAAAAAGTCTCCCTGGTTATCACTTTGTCAATCCACTTTCCTCAGCTCCATCTAGACTTGACCATTGAGCAAAATTTTGAGATCACTGACAAAGTGAGCGACAAAGAGCATGACTCCAAATGACAAGACTTCTAGGTGACATCACAGACACTGTGTACCTGTTTTCCTTCAGTTTTTCAGTTCGAGCCCAACTGTAAGCCAGTAGCTGCCCTGTGAAAGTGACCTTGAGCAATAGACTGACTTTCTACCACCTCCACAGGCGCTGCTCTATTTCTAACTTTCACAATGCAGATCAATAAAGTATCATTTATTAAATTACAATGACAATTATTATGATTTATGTAAACTAGAAGTGCCAGAGAGGGTAAAAGCCACCTCCCTCATCATATCTTTATCTCCTGCCCATGTAAAAATAATTCTCTTTCATTGCTCACAGCTGTGTTTTCTATAGCATACAGTACCTTGTGTAGGCTAGGAACCTCTCCACCAGTGTTTAGGCTCAACTAGCCAGCAGCCTGCACCAGGCGGCCAGCTAATGGGCTGGTGAGGCGCACGTCAGGAGCAGTCCTTCCTAATGACCCATAACTGAGCAGCACTGGGCTGTACAGTGAGACCACTCAGGAGCCTTGTGAAATCTAACCCCAATCTCGTTTTGTAACAGCATGCTCTTCCTCTGTAACATGGCATCACTGGTGTGAGTGAATAACAGAGGAGCGAGCAAGTGGTCCTCCTCCCTCCACACTAACAGTTTTACTACATTTGTTACAGTATCCCCCATGTCTGCTGTTGACCCACTAGCATTGTTGACCAGCTAATAAAAATCTGCTTTGGCTCTGAGATTTTCATTCTAACCCATATTTATTCAAGTCTATTTCAGCCACAGCAGCTTCCCTCAAGTCACTCCTACATGCATGCAGATGGGCTGAGCTGGACTATTGTTGAGAGAGGAAAGGAGAGAGAGAGAGACTGTGCTGGTGATTCGCAGCCCCTAATCCTATTGGAAGTTAGGCCTGCTGTTTGTTTCCCTGTGTTGGCCCTATCAGTCACACTTAAATGAAGCCTGAGGGGAAGTAATATGGGTAGATTGGGCCTGAGTGGCACGGAGAAGTTGCCATGGCAGATGGGGGACTGTGGAGTAATACTCTGTGAAGTACCACAGCCAGGGGTTCAGCTCACTGTGGATGGATGTGTAATGGTAATGAAGAGAGATGAGATGAATCTGATACTCAGAGGATGGAAATGTCACACACACTCACACACACACATACACTCACACAATACTCTCAAGAATGGCCCTATGGATTATGCACTGAAACGCTTGCTCGTGATAAACATCATTCGGCACGGAGCTATTTCTGCAGTGTCTCCACTTTTAAATGTTTCAAGAGAGATAGAGTGAAACTTAGACGAATAGTATTCACTGATATACAGTGTGAAGGGAATGTGCTGACATAATACGTCGTCAGTTCTCAAATCATGGATGCCTTGAAAAAATTTCTGTGATAGGCTACACATCCTCACACTGTATCAGTGGGTAATCGACTTCCTCTGGTGTGCACTGAATAAGGACTCCGAAAGATGGAAAAGGAGATAGGCTGGCATTTTAGAATGTCTACACCCGATCCAGGCTCTATCTAACTTGGTGGGACAACAGTGTCAATAGGATGATTCAGCGTGCCTATTTTTAAGCATCTACCAGACAATTTTAATGCACGGCCAGCTAATTTCTTTTTGAATGTGTTATGACTTTTAAAATATGCAGTGATGGATGTCACACTCAGTCAGAGTGCATTTCTTTCTCATTGCAAATAAATAAAATATACATGTGATCTATTTTTATAGCATTTTACCCCGAGTGCCTAAATATGCTGTAATAATATCAATAAGTGGACCTTTGACGATGCTTGTTATCTTATTAAGAGCTAAGTAAATACATCCAGTGCTTTTTTTCAAAAGACTTCTTCTAAAGCCCAGTGAGCTACATAATGAGAAATGAGAGAAAAATGAGAAATTATTTTGAGTCTGTTTTCCTACCCTAGCCTGGTAGCTAATGAGCTCTGAGCATCTAACAATGTCTAGGAGAGAAATGAATGGGGTGGGGGGGTGGGGGTTGGGGGGGTGGGTTGGGGTTGCATTTTTATTTAAATTAGGGTAAAAGCCATCAATAATACTCTTTATTTGGTTCCAAGGTGCAGATTAGTGCTTGCACCATGACTTCAGACCTATCCCTCTACACAACAAAACAGCTCTAAAGAATCAGAAAATATCTTTTCTCTTTCTCTTATTTTTACCCACTAATGAAGATTTATGGCTGGCGGTGTCAAATCATAGATGATTTACATAACGCAACGGGTAGCCTGCCACCAGTGGAAGGAGAGTGAGGAGGGAGGGCAACTAAGAGCTTTGAGGTTCTCCAGCAGGCATGACGCTCCATTAATATGCACACATATATTCCTGTGTGAAATAATTTTGGGCAGATGATTATAACTGTCAGATTCATGAAGCACATCAAGTGCAAACATCACACATGATATAATGGTGATTAATACACCAATACCCAGTGCTTGCAAATACATAAATAAATATCAGATACAGTTGCAGTTTTAAAAATGCCAAACAAGACTATTTGTTTCTAAACCTAACCTTAGCCTCTATTAGCATTGGATCACATGACAGTTTGTGTGAAAAGGGCGACTCTGCAGTTCCCCTCAGCTCTACAGAGTTGCTCTTTTTTTTTTCATTTATCATATCAACTTAAAAGGTGATAATATGTCTGTGTTGCATTTACAGCTTGCTTCTGCCGCCCCAGGTGGCCAAAAAAATCAGTAAATGCAGCTTTAAATAAAAGATTGGTGCATACTAAGTGTTTTTATAGTCAGAATGAAATCAGTCCAGAAAATGGGCCAAGTGCAACTCGCCTATAACTTATTATAAATATTAAAAAAGACAGTGAAAAGAAAGTAGCCCCTCTCTTCTATACTGGTCAAGACAAGAATGATAGTCATCAAAATCTCATTTCACTTTGCCTTTAAAGCACCCAAGAAGCAAGTGGACATTCCAGAGCCTGAAGCTTGGAAAATCAATCAGGAACGTAAGCGTGAGTTCCACAAGGTTCTCTTGTATGGCTGTCTTGCTATGCCCAGGTTAGCTTTAATCATCACTGATCCCCTCGCTACTATTCAGGAGCTCACAGCTCCTTCTCCTGCCCTGAAAGCCTTTGATATGGATAGGTGTGAAACCGGCTCTCATTGCTGATCCCTACCACCACCAGGCTCACCATTCCAATAATTCAGTTTGCAGTCTCCGGTTTGTGAATTGATTTCTTTGCTTTGCCTCTTTAAATTGGTGTCTGGAGAGTGGATCTTTCTCTCTTCTCAAAAAAGCTCCCATCAAATCAAATGGGAATCTAATATAGGAGGGTAATGGGAATGGATGGTGGGTGACCTATGGTTCAGAATGATGTGTGAAGGTGATGATTTGACATTTACAGAGATGAGTCCATAGATGGGTGCATCCCACTCATCCTCTGGTGGGCTACTCAGGATCTTAAACACTCTCCAAGCCAGCAAGACTGCCTGGAGGGCAAGAGCAGTGTGATTCAGGTCCCAGGTCAGATTTCTAAAGCACATATCAGCCATGTTCCTGATGGGGCAAATAATTACAACAAAACCTCCTTTGATTCTGACAGCTCTCCCCACCTCTCCTCTCCTCTCTTCTCCTCTCCTCTCCTCTCCTCTTCTCTTCTCTTCTCTCCTCTCCTCTGACTCCCTTTTCCCCTCCCTGCCTCGTATCGAGCAGATCAGACCACTCCACAGCAGACATTGGTGCACTCTGTGATCGTGTGTTGAGATTACATGTTTCATAGTTTGCTAGTACTCAGGATTTCACCAGTGCAGCAGGAGGTTGTGTGAGAAAAGGGCCACACAGTGGGAGGTGAGGAACTGCAGTGATTGTGAATAATTATATAGGCATGTATCAGTCAGCCTGTCTGTCTCAGTAATGCACATAGAGTTTACATGTGGACTGTCTAGACTCACCTCAAACACCAGACTTTGCTGTGTTGCCCTTTTGCACATTCATCACCTCTCTTCAATCTTATTTCTTTAATCTGTCTATCTCTGTATTCTTCACCACCCTGCCATGTCTAGACAGTCACCGGTGAGGCAGACTTTGCCATATCACTGATCGATGAATCACCTGGGGTAACACATGCTGCACAGCTGGGCAGGTTCATTTTTCTAGAAGCCACAAGCACAAAAAAACACACATACTGTACGTACATAGCCCCCGACTGAGTCTACATATACTGTAATAGATGAATGTCATCCCTGCAGCATCTCTGCTTATCAATCAATGCACCACATGCAAAACATCCTGCTACAATGTTATTATTGTATGTGAAAAATGGCAAGATGGTTGGATGGACTTTCAAGGAAAAGGGCATCTGAAGGGCAACTTTATCCCAGTAGGCTAAAACACAACCTATGAATTTCTTATGGTGTTGTTGCAACTGACATGCCCACACTCAACATTCTCATGCTTAACCCATCCTTTCCCAGTCTCTACTGGGTATTGTAAAACACCACTGACCCCAGACAGACTGTAGCCTTCCTTTCTAACCCCACAGACCAGTTTGAGTCTGCATGGAGGACATGTTGACATGCAATTAAATAGGAACAGAAATGTTGTCTAAATATTTCATCAGCCAAGTGAAAGAAAGGCTGAGGACAGTTTCAGTTTTAGAGCATGGGCACAATTTTTTGAGAGCCAAGACATGCTTTTTTGTGCGTGAAGAAGTGAGTGAGTGAAGAATGTACGAGCGAGGGGGAGAGACAGATAGATGGAGAGGCAAAATGTGACAAGACAATGGAACATGGGAAAACTGAGTGAGAGGGAAGAGAGTGTAAATAGAAAGAACAAGTCTATATGTTTTTGTTTCCTTTCTCAGAAAGAATGACCTAAGGGTACAAGGATGTCTTAGCTCAGCCATACCTTAGGAAATTAGGCCTATTTAATAAAGAGGCATGGGCCAATATACTGTGCAGTGCATATACTCAGTGAATATGTGGCAGCCATAATCATGTCCCCCTTGAAAAATTTAAGAAGGATGTGCAGTGGAGCAATTTCACCAAGGGAAAGAAAATACATCGAAGATCAAGGACTTGCTCAAGGTCATTCATTTTTTCTTTTCTCCTCTCCTCTCACGACAGCCTTTTCAGAGCATCACCGCTTTGTATCATACAGTCTTGAATCACAGTTATATTTCTTGGACATTTGTAGGGGTTACACAAGCAGCAGATGATCTGCTATTTCTAAGGAGTTGGCATGATTTTCAGCAAATGAGACATCAATTTATCAGATTTCTATTAAAGTGAGACAATGGCACTGATGTGCTTTAGATGGAGAAAAATATATTGTCCTGTTTATTGTATTGTATAGTCAGGTAGTTTGCAATATAAAAGCTTGGTTTTTATATACAAAATGACTATAACTAGCTGAGAGACAGTAAAACAGGAATAATTTCAAACTTTAAATACTGTATCTGAATATCTCTTCTCTTCTAACTGTTCGGCAATTTACATTTTATTTTTTGATTAGTAGATCAGTTTAAACTGAGGACAAAACTGCCTAATTCAAATCATGGGCATAATTTATGGTAGGGATGTTGGGGATGTGTCCCTACCACTTTTCTGATTACCTAAAATTGCAGCCACCACTAATTTGATATTAATTGCATATCATAATTGCAAATCAAGTATAATTTCCATCAGCTCTATAAAGGGTTAACTCCCTCTTGTTCCTGCTGGATGAGAAACAGAGTTTCTATTGGTGTTTGTTCACTTTGTTCCCGCCTCTTTTACATGCAGCAGTGTGATTGCTGGAGTGCATTTTGGATGAATCAGAAACAGCACAGTGTACTTAGTCAGAGGAGAGAGCTTGGGGCTAGAGCACAAGATAATCCAGGCTGTCGTGTCGCAGGTGCTTTGCCTTCTGTGATCATAACATTATTGTACTAGTATCAAATTAAACAGGTTGATTGTTCAGTGATATGAAAGACATAGCTTTCCTGGGCTGGCTAACTCACTACAGACCAGGAATTGTAATAGTCTTACTATGGTTAGCACTGTACAAACAAAAATAGTTAGGCATATTGACATTATACTCATAGCTAGTATATTTAGCTGACATTAACAGATATCGTGATTAGCTAGCAAGCTAAATGTTGTGACAGGGGTGATTTTGTGCCACAGTTTTGACTTGGCTAATATTAATTAATATTACTTTTAATAATACTTTTAAAAGTTCTCTATGTAGGAATCAGAAATTTCTTCTCATAAGTGACACCACTGGCCCTTACAGTCAGCCTGTTGCTCGCACTTGCGCACATGCTCGCTAATGAGTGAGCAGCAGTGCAAGACTATTGCAGATGTCTTTTTGCATAAACACAAACACAGAGGCTCCTGTTGCGCTGTGGCTTCTGGCTGGTAGAGCCAATCCACATTGCCCAACCCGCTGTTAATCAACCACCCAAACCTGACCCAACACGCTAACTGCCAACTTTTTTTTTTTACCAATTGTGTTTACTAAACACCAGTAGGCTCAGTGAGCTGTGGCTAGGGAGCAACACACTGTTGTTTTGTTGTGAAATGTGTGCTTATTACCTCCTTTGGACAACCAACAGGAAAAACAAGAGGGGTAAGCTATGTTCTGCTATTGCTCTGGAGCTTGTTTTCTGCTCCTTTGTTGAGGAAATAATGTTTTAGTTGTGTGTGTTTTAGGAGTGGGCGACTTGTCATTGCAGGGGCGTTTTGTTATGAAATGTGTAGTGGTTGACAGAGGCAGCTAGCTGTCTCATTAGCTGGAAAGCTAATATCTGCAGGGTGTTTCTACTCAGATAGCACTGTTTTTGTTGTGGTAGATGCTGGTCATTTGTTCACGTTAGCTGGAGAGAGGCAAGGCACTGAGTGCACAAAAACGTTATCTCTGTTGGAATTTTGCGAAAAATCCGGTTCGGGTCCATCACATAGAAATTAGACCACAGACTGATATAACCAACCAACAAAGGCAACGGTCACTCAATGGCAATAAAAAATGTTTCATAAAGGTAAATTGCTTCATAAATTCTTACAAATAGAACCTTTAAGTGTTCTTGTTCTTCTCGTGTTGGCATTATACTCATTGACCAACCAAGGAGAGAATTAGTAATTCTTCCAGGATTGCTAGTTTGCTATTCTGTCTTCCCCATTTTCAAAACCCATCTGTGTGGCTACAGGGTTACTGTAATTAACATTACAGTTAATTATTTTCTGATGACTGAGTGAACCTCCTGCAATATTTCCTCTTAACTCAGCGGCCTGGATTAGCATCATGGACATCAAGAAAAAGAGTTTTCTTAGCAGAAAAAGAAAACGAGAAAGCCCAGGCCAGACAGGGAAAGAAAAGGGGAGTGAACAGGTAAGAATTTGCACTATGAGTTGTCTTAAACCAATTTCTCCCATCGCACACTCTAATTGCATGAACAGAGTGACCTTTTTTTGTTTTTTAACTTAAGGTCTATCCCTTGGTTCAGTGGTTGTCAATACAGGTATCAGAGAGACAGAGAGAGACCTGTGTGCTGTAATGTTATCTTACTGAGCACATCCTTCTGATGTAATTGTTAAAAAACAATTTATCTCCCATGTGCAAGACCAAAAATGGACAAATATGGTTGTCATTGACAGTTTATCACATAGTGGTTGTTCATACAGGCATCAGAGAGCGATAGAGGCAGACATAAAGAGAGAGAGAGAGCGACAGAGCCCTGGCCAGGCAGAGAAAGGAGAAAGAGGTGACCAGGTAAGCATTTTAACTGTGAGCTGTAATGTTATCTTGTAGAGCCACAATATGGTTGTCAGTGACAGTGTATTACATAGTGTCCATGGAGGCATCAGAGAGAGATAGAGGCAGACAGAGAGAGAGAGCGACAGAGCCCAGGCCAGGCAGAGAATTGCAGGAAATGCAATGAAAAATTCCTACATTTTCTGAGGGAGGACCCCCTGCCAAATTTATGTCCCCACCACTTTCTAAATCAAACCTACACCCTTGATTCAGATAAAGTTCACTACAGACCTTCAGTCCTCTTCACTAGCACTTATTATATGAACATATTTTTCTTAGTATTTCTTCCAAGAGAAAAGGCCATAATTAATAATTTCGTCAACTCTCAGCTTTTAAAAGCCCTCGAGAATGGCAAGGCAACGGTGGTGCAAGCAGAGCCTTGCATCTCTCGTTCTGTGTGCAGCCTAGATTTCCTCCTCCCGAGATTGGTGTCTCCCCGGCGACTGTCTGGTCCATTTCAACCCAGTGCTGATGGCCTGTAAAATCCCAGTTCCTGGAGCGCCAGCTTCTAAAACATTCATCATTCCCTCACTTCCCTCTAGGTGCAAGCTCAGCCTATATCAGAGGATTTGACAGGGGCTTTTTCTTCAGCCCTATTGGAAGATTTAACAGAGTCCACCTCTACGCCTTTCCTCAAAGACCCGGGTCAGGTAATGGAGAGCTTTCCAATCACAGTTCTATTCTTCTCAGTGGTCAATAGGCTGGCTGGGTCAAGAGCAATGTGCTTGCTGTGTTCAAAACCCAGTTTATGCCGACTTACTTGGCATGCCTCTAGACAGTGCCATCGGTTACCTTGGATAATGCAGCTGTGTCACAGCATCGGGACAGGCTATTTCTACAAGATCCTTGAACAAGTCTGAAAGATGATTATTCATAGCTAACATTGTGGAAATGTTACTGTGCTTTCTTTTACAGTTCACTCCAACAGCACTTCAACTAGGCTGCAAGGACAGCAGCCAATATTCTGCTCTCGGTACTTGAATAAACATATCCCAGCCAGTTAGCGTGCATGACTGGCTTCAGATGAGGTGATGGAGGGTCATTTTCCAGCTTTGATTGACCACTGTAAAAGCCAGAGCTCACAATTATTTGCTGCCACTCAACACCAAGCCGCTCTGTTGCTTTACCTACACAGAATGAAATTAGTTGTTGCTTTAAATCAGCCAACAGTGACGAATGTGCAGTTTTCCACAGTCTTTGCCATGCCTCTTCACAGCCACAGGGCTATTTGTTGCTAAATAAAGATCAATACAGAACAAGAGATCCATGCAGATACAAGTACTCAGGGACATTTACTCATTGGTTCTGCACATTTGTGTTTGAAACAGATGTGGCCTTTGTACACAAGAAAATATTCTGCTGTTATAGTCAAAGAGGAGACAAAGAGGAGAGGGATAGCAAACAGGAAAACGAAATTACATTGGAGTTGCAAGTAAATGAAGGACAAATAAAAAAGGATAGTAAATAAAACTGTGATTTTGTGCCAAGATGATTTGCAATTGAAATTTAGCTCTTTACTTAAAGCAAATAATTGTGAGGAGTAGGTACAAAGATGTGGCCTCCACTAACTCACCCACAGTAGATACATGAAACTGTGTACAGTGACCACTCTTTGTGCTGTTTCTGTCACTTTGATCCGAGCAAATGGAACACGTCCTTCAGAGCTATCACTCTCCACCTGCACTGCAGCATACATGCCTTTATCATCTTGTCTAAATTTGAAAGAAAAACCTAATGATTGATTTTTTTCTTTAAAAGCATTTGAAAGTGTCTATCTTGTCAGATGCTATTTAAAAAACAATAGTTAAGTTCAGAGGCCTTGGACATTGTGGATCCTGTGTCCTCTCTGTTTCTGCTGACGCTAAGTGTTGACACAACCGTAAGTGTGCGGCTTTATCACTGATCCACTGGGAAAGTACAGCTAATAGAATTAATTGTATTTCACATTCTGTTTGCGTTTTCAGTTGCTCCATATGTGTTCTTACACACTCTGTTAATTCCTCACTGTGATTGTCTTTATCAAGTTAATCCCAATATTTAAAAGACCCGCCTCTCCAGTCATCCATTTGTACTTTGTTTCCTTCTGTGATTGTGACCTCTGCTGCATCCATCCATGAACACAAACCTCCTACTGATAACGGGGGAATAAAACAGCAAAGGCTTTGCATCTAAAAGTCTGTCTGCTGTTTTTCTTTATGACAGCCTTTACTCAGCGCAGCCAGCCAGCACAAGGCAGATCAGCTCTTTGGGTAGGAAGTCTGACTTGAACAGTTGCTGGTTTGTCCTTGGCACTGGTAGTGCCCAACATAACTGCAGCAAGGGCACCTCAAAAACCATGTTAAGTATGTGTGCTGATGTCCTCCAAGGTCTGCTAGTGGATACTGTCAGAGTAAAAATAAATTACACACACTGTCTTACACTGATGGTATAGCCACTATTTCCTCTGAATATAAAACAATTTACAATCTTGTCCTTGGTGAAAATTCAGGGGACTATCTCTTATCTTGTCTTGTGTTTTTCCATTAAAAACTGGCCAGTGTGACATGGAGCTAGGGGCTAAGCTAAAAGCCTTCTCTGTATGCAGCAGCTGTGTACGTGTGTGTGTGTTTGTGTGTATGTGTGTGTGTATGTCTTCGTATGTGTGTGTGTGTGTGTGCATGAGAATTTGTGAGATATTAGAATTAAGGAGTGGCTTGGTTAATCACCCTTTATCAACTGCTCCCTTTGGCTCCTTTGCAGTCCCCCTCACCGATCAGGCTGACACAGCCACTGAGATGCACTAATAACATTGCTCATCCAAACAGAATTAAACCTGAAAGGCCTCAGCCATTGGAAGGATCCCTTAGGAACTGCAGCTAAAAAGTCTGGAACCAGACATCGTACAGGGACAGTCAAAACTGATTTAATGCTTTCCTACTGAGCAACAGACAAGAACGTGCACACAGAGACAAAGCAATATTCAGCATTAAAACGACTGTTTTAGAAGTTATCCGATTACATGAGTAATAATGCAGCCACATTGGAATTTGAATCCCAAAATGTCCATAATGTCTAAGCTCTTTGGTCCTCATAACTGCATTGTAGTTTGAACAAAATGACTTCTACATTCAGCTATTGTGTAAGTCAAAGCCTATTTGAAAGGGATAAAGGGCTTTCTTATGAAGTTCATGGGGGAGTCAAGTTCATTAGTGGTTTTGATGGAGTAGGAGGTATGAATCAAACCTGAGTCAGTGAGAGAAAGAGGGAGACAGAGAGAAAGAGATGATAAGAACCGTTGAGGCTTTCACTAAGAGCTGAGCAAACCACAAACAGGCTCCAAAGGGGCAGGTCTTCAGTCCCTCCATCAATACTGGGTCACACACACAAAAGTAGGTGTGCCACACACATATAAGCAGTTAATGTTACATTGATCACTATTTTCCCATTACTCCCATAATCTGTTGTGTTGCTTTTCATAAAACAGCCACCCACTTTCTCTCTAATTACTCTGTGTGCCAATTAGTGTGGTTGTGGCAGTTTACAGTTATGTAGTATATGTTGCTATGTAGCTAAGTGGGATCTGACAGAATTGGGTCACATCAATACAAGAGAATACAGTTACTTCTCACTCTAATCTAGACTAATCTAGATCGTTCCGATAAGGTTGTTATAGTCTTTCAATTCAGATAGGGTAGGAATGTGATAGCTTCTACGTTCTACACACTTTTTTGGTTCCCAAAAGACATATTGACAGTGGATATGTGCACTTGCCAGCTCATAGTCACAGTTGCCTCAGTTCTGAAAGGGATTTCACCATTTACTTTAAAGTTTCATCATGAACAGGACACGATGCATTCCTTTGACACTGAAATCAAGTGGTTGACACAAGTGGCTAAATGATGCTAAATAGTGTTAAAAAGCAATTAAAGCTACACATCTGATTATCAATGTTTAATACTGTATGTACAGTATGAACCTACTCTAAGACAGAAGGGATATAATATGCCCATTCTGCATGGGTTCACAAATGATTTGCAGTGTTAGCTGAAGACTAGCATTAATATATTTACATGATTTATCTACAAAAAATAAGCAGAAAGCTAACTGTTAAGCAGCCTTTTCTTCTATTTGATATTTTCTCAAATATGACAAATGAAACTGTTATACTGATAGATATAAATGAGCTGTCTTGGAAATGAAGGCTCATAGCAACTAAGCAATAAAATTACTTTTCAACATGTAGGCTTCCACTCATGAGCAGTGGGGAATAGGGCTTCCAAGCAGGCCCATTAGGTTCAATAAAATAAACAAGACTGGAAGCCACTTGATGAAACTGTGACAGTTTTATTTACTGACAGGCACCATAAATCAGTTAAGAACAAAACAGAACACAAAAGGCAAATTTAACATGGAGCAGAAGCAACATGTTTCAGCCTTAGAGCTCTTCTTCCTCAGGTAGCATCAATCAATAGGTTAAGTTGAATCTTAGAAATAGAGGAACATATCACATCCCAAATGCATGGTCACATGCACAACTTGTTTCATCATGCAGCCTCCAGTGTCTTTTATTGCATGACACAGGCAGGAAATTAGTAGTATAAAATACTTCCAAGATATGCTGCCCTGGTAAGTCAAGTAGAACCGCCGCGCTGCACGACCTCAGCACTGACATTCAATCAGTTCTGAGTGGGCGTTTGGGTGAGAATAAGCCGCCTGACTGACAGTGCTAAAAGGGGTCAGGAAGTCCAAGGCTATTGATCAATAAAAGTGAGCAAGTATACACGGGATACATGCCCGACACATACACACAAACACACTCTCTGTCTTTCTCACCCCAGGAAATATACCTTGCTTCAGACTGTTCATTAGAAATCACAAGACCCTCTGCCATCTTCAGTCCCTCCCACACTCATTCCATAAAAGACCGCATAATAATAGAGGGAAGACACTCAGCCTTTTGAACACAATCTACACATCTCCTTATTGTGTATTTACTACATCAGACCTATGATTGGGTTTATGTATCTCCCTGAAGCTGCTACAAAGCATTTAGCCTTCCTCCTCTCTACATTATTAAATGTTCCTGTCATTATTTTTGATGACTTCTCTCAGGCATTCCTCTGAAAATAGAACTCCCTTGTTCAGCGGCTGCCAGGCGAGAAAAGGCAGACAGAGGAGAGCATGGTTGCGCTGGTAATGCTGGAAAAGAGATGGGTGAGAACATGTGTAGTGGTGAGAGGGGGAAATCTGATCAAATGAGCCAATCCCCATGTTTGGAGCTAATGATGAGCCTAGAGGAGAAGCCTCTATCCTCTCACCAGATGTATGTAAGACGGTAGCTAGAGTGATAAAGAGATGAAGAGAGCATGGCCCATTATCGGTAACTGCCTCTACTCAAAGTTTAAAGTGATGCACAGAAGAAGCATTATATTACCGTGAACAAGTTACAAAGAATACCATAGGTTTCCTGACTGTTTTCTTAGCTTACAGGCAGCACTCTGGTTTATTACAGAGAGCTATTAAAATCAGTGTGAACAGACATGATACTTGAGATCTATCACATCTTCAGCTTGAGAATCATCACTGTGATCAACTCCCTTCCATTACTGTTTTGCGTTCTTGTTGTGTGACTGTGCAGGTGCAAGGTGCAATTTTAGGAATTTACTATGAAAACCCACATTGGAGAATTAAGAGTCATCTGATGAAAAGAATTGATTGCAAAAAAGTGCTGTGTCACTATGTCAAATTGGCATAGTGGCCAAACTGTGGAATTACAACTTCTGGGTATGACAGGGGCCCAAAGAGCATTTTTCCCACACACAATCATGGGAAAAGAAGTGGATGCAAAATGGTAGATACGTTTTTTTGAGCATCATAACCCCAGCAAAATTATCAGAATTTGATCCATTCAGTCTGATAACTTTAGTCTAGAAGAGCTGCACAATTGAATTGTTTTGACCCCATTCAAGTTAGCCAGAGGGCTAAACTGGAAGTTAGCCGTTTCGGCCAGCAGAAGTCTCTGGTGCCCATGCTCTATGGGTGCATTGGGCTTGCAGAGCGTGCGTAGTATGCATTTGCTGGATAATTTCTTTACAGTGGAAATTGGCTTTTTGGCTTCATGCGCCACTGAGTAACTTTCATTGGAATGAACGGAGCCCTGCCTCCAACACTGTGTCCAGTTATCTTTATAGATCCATGCCGTGTGCACACTGCACTCTCTGGGTGACGTCAGAGAATTTGCACTGGATGTGTCTAGATGGTAACCCTAGATTTGTGACAGAGATTTGTACACATTGTTTCTTCATTGTGTGCGTTGTCATTGCACAAAATAATTATGTTCTATAATGTGACAACACTGTGGTTAAGGTCTGGTTAGGTTTAGGTTAAAATGATCAATCTCACAAATCTAGGGTTATCATCTAGACACAACCTAGTTTGCTACCACAGAAGTTACCTGCTCAGGCCTGGATATGTCTAAGCCAGGCTTTACGCTACAAGGGCAGTAAGTTCTAGCTCATTTGTATGATATGGGTAGGTTTACATGCTTGGTTAACTATTTCACCGCCCATGTAGCTTTCCAGCTAATGCTAATTTTTGTTTCTTAAATGTTCATATTATCTGATTACTGTTAGCTGGCTAATGTTACCAGGCTAATGAACTTGGTAAGAGTAAGAGTTAATAATTTTGTAATATGTAAAAGTCAGAATTTTAGCCAGTGCTGATGGATTTCTGTCACTTTTTAAGTGACCTGACAGACATTGCAATTGGATCTGCTAGCATAACGTTACAGTATGTTATGGATAATACATTCCTCTTTTTACACTGTTTCTACTCTTCCCTTAGCTTACCTTTTTTTGGTTTATTAGCTGTTTGATCATATTGTCTCTTTTGGCCCTTACCAAGAGTCTCGGCAGAATGCAGACATAAAGGAGCCCTCCCAGTTTTCCATGTGCAACAGCAACAAGAAAATATGCAGGTAACAGTAAAGATAACACAGTATTGCTATGGCAGATTCAGTATGTGATTTGTTTAGATTGCAATATAGTTTTCAGTGTAATGTTTGGTGTAATTTATCTCAAATATAGCTGAACAATGCAGTTATCTCAGATAACTTTCTGTATATATCTGTATCCAGATTTGTTCTCATTCATCATCTCTGAATGGTTCCTGTTTTTTTTATTTTTGTTAGGGATTTTTCTTTTTTTGTAGGTGCTGGTGCATAGTTACTTATTGTTCTCTATAACAATTCACTTTGGTCTTTTGTAGCAGCAACATGTTGAAGGTAGATGAGATGCTGTTACCAGCTGCCTGGAGTTCCTTGGAGATTTTCGAGTGGAGCTTATCAAGGATTACCAGGTAAATATTGAAAATTGCACCCACTCTTTCTCAAAATATTTCTTAAAATATTATTGATTTTAAATTATGTATCCTTATTAACATGGTATCAGTGGGTCCTCAAAGTGTGAAAAAGAGGGAAACAATTATCATGAGTTGGTCAACTCAAAAACATGAACTAGCATGTATTTATTTTAATTCTATTGCTAGCACAGCAAACAACTCATGTAGTTGAAGAACCCTCAATCAAAGGTGAATAATTGCACCAGGACACCTAAAAAATGCTAAGCACAACCTGCTCATATAAATTCTATTTCCATGAAAAATATATCAATTTGTACTATTTTGCTGTTTGATCCCCAGCTTTGTACTAATTCCATTGTGACATTAGATGTTTTGTTTTGTGCAGTACTTGGCAAATTCCTTATTTATTAAAAGCATATGATTGACTGGAGGTTCTTCAACCATAGAAGTTACAAATATCTGTCATTTCTATTAATGGACTTATTACTACAGTTAAATTTCATCCTCAAAAAAAGTTTTGGCCACTTGAAATATTATTGCCTTTTTATAAAGTTGTTACAGTGAACACATTGCATATTACATCCAGCAAAAATACGTTAGTTTTTATTTGGAGTGGTTTCTGAATGTATGCCCAATATTCACTCTTTTATCTCTGTTTTGGTCCCCACTAACTCCTAGGGGAAATATCCGTCTCTTAAGCTACTAAATGCTTCACTATATTCACCCATTAGTTGCCAACTTTCATTATAGCAGCTTTAAGTCACTCATGCCACTGTGTCAAAAATTAATCTTTACTAACAAACTCTGTTGCATCATTGGGTGCATATATTGCATACTGCATTCAATGTCACCTTAGACCACTGATTAACCGATGTTCATATGATCAGGAGAACACATTACATACTGTACTGTATATATTGACCTCCTATCACTAGTTTATATGTGTTCCACAGGATGTCAGCAAAGAAAGTGTCAAAGAGGACTACACTAAGCATGTCATGAAGATTATTGTCCACCATGGACATGCAACACAAGAAGGCCCCACTCCTGCCGACGTATCCATCATCACTGAGTGAACAGGGCTCTTGATGATTCTAGAGGTGTGGTAAACATTTGCCCTCTGTTCATGTGTCTGAACCATTTAGTTTCACTGGCAGCTCCAAGGAAATACTACTATGATGAGTAGCTATTAAAAACTGGTCTTGGACCACACTTAAGTCTGAGTAAAATTTAGTGATGAATAATGAGTAAAATTTTCTTATGAAAACAGAATGTTGCTAGTAAACTTATTTATTTCAACTTAAGTATTTCTTGGATAAACTTAATGCTTATTGGTACGTATACTTTACTGAGAATATTTTATTATTGTTCTAAATATGTCTGAATATGTAAAAGCACTGATTTGGTACATAAAAAGTATCATTTCCAGTTGGGGACCAACTAGAACCTGTTTCTAAATTTAATAAGGCCTGCCTGCAAATAACTACGGTAACTTTCTTTGGGCCCAATTACCATCTATTTATTGAACAATACATTCCTGATTGATGTCTGTTCACAGTGGGCAATCTATGATTCATAGCCATTCTTTCTTTGAATATCATCAAATAGACTCCACATGTATATTAGTGAGTCATGGCTGTAATTAGAACAATGAATAATTCATATTGTTAGTATTCAAAAATGTATGCCTGTACACGATACATGCATCAAACACATGAGATGGAATGTGTCCTTATGCACGATTTGGATTACAATAGCGCGATAAAAGGATGTAATGAGCGCTGATTGTCAGGGCTTTAGCATGGTTTTCTTTTCAAATGGGGCCAAATAGCCGGCAATTTCTGGTTTACTTTAGAGAAAAAAGTTATTCTTATCGCATGTTAATAATAATGCAATTCCTTGACATTTGACCATTTAATAGTTTACTTGGCCCAGGCTACAGCAGTCTACAACCTCAGTAGTCGTTGTAAAATGCAACTCCTCCCTTAACTCTAATTTTCAATCTCATTGTTTTAATGTAACTGGTTACTTATCGTAAACCTTGAGCAGTCTAATTCCTATCAAATCCATAATCTCTGGCTGTGTTTTAAGGGCATAAGATTCACACATTTGCAACATGGTGAAACTCCCTTGAGCAGACCGTCAGGGGAGTCAGAGTACTGAATACATCCTGGTCCCAGCATTACCTCTAGCTGTTTACATTATCGACGGATATCATTCTACTTTTTACTCATTCTGCTTCTCTCTCATTCCTGGGAGATGCTCACCTAAGTGTCAATTCCTAAAGGGGTCCTGTGGAGTGATTCGATAGGATAGGTCTACTCTAACAACAATCCACACACTGTCTCTTGAGACTTGCTCATAAACAAGAATACACACATGCACATACAGGCACACAGGACCAAGCACACAACCACACACATGCACAAACGCTCTACCTCTACCCTGTTCAAGCACAGGGACTGGCACCGTTTCTGTCTCATCTCTACCCCACTCTGCCCTTTGCTCCTCTCATTTTCCACCTGTCTCTGATCCTCTGACTCTTTTACATTTCAATCCTCTGCCTGTTCTTCCTCGTCCTGACAGGGGAGTGAGCAGAGAGAGAGAGAGAGCAGGAAAGAGGGAGTTGTCCCCTTTGGGTAGCTAAGCGATTACCGTTTGAAAGATCCAATTCCTTGCATCATACCTCTCACTACCTCCTCTGCTCTCACATTACTCTGTGGGAACCCGTTTCTGCCTCCTCTGCACGTCTGGCGCCTCCACTCCTCTTTTCTTCATTTCTCCTTATCCCTGTATTCTTACTTCATTTATGACTCCACTTGTTGTCTCTAATCCCACCCACAAGTAAGCCATTTAATGCACACTTATGAGTGTCTGTGTTTCGTCGTCATTATTCCTTGTGCATCTCAGCGCCACACTGAAATACAATGTAAACTGTAATCAGGTATTTAAAATTCAAGAGTAATAGAAAACAGCAAGTGTTACACTGCTTTTTTGAGAATGTATGGCATGTTGCAAATAACAAAACATTTGTGCATGCTTGTATCTATGCATGTGCGAGTTTTTTGCCAACATGTGTGTGTTTATAAGAGTGTATCCCAGTGTGTGTATTAGCATATGCTGTGAGTTGCTTCAGGAGCCTTTTCTGCCAGCCTTATCTGGGTGAGTGGAGTGTTGGCTGCTCCAGCAGCAGAGCCAGAGCCCACTGCCCACTGCTTAAGTGGAAGATGACTAATCCCTCTTCTCAAAGCCCACTCTAGTAAACACCACTTCTCCAAAGCCACCCATGCACACCCCAGCCTGTCCAGTCCAGCCATGGTCCCCAATACTCTGTGCAGGTTATGTGCAGCCTGTGGTCCCTTCATGAAGGAGGAAATTATCGTGGGAGCCTGATCTCATATCAAATAATAACCATTACCATGTTTCATTACAAGTTCAGGGGAAAGAGCTTTTGCACATGCCAGCACTCGACAGTTATTTGTCCCTCGAATACTCCAGTAAGGCAGATCATGCCCATGTGCGTTTTCCTGAATCAATATACCAATACGCCACATTCATTACCCTTTATCTCCATGATAAAGGGAGGAGATATTGTTATGGAAAATGTAGCAACTGGTATTAGAACCTCAGAAATCTGAAGCCATCTAACAGCTGGAAAAAGGAACAAAACTGCCAGTGAAATGTTCCTAAATGGGTTTTCATTTAAACCTAGCGGGGTTCATTTCCCAGCTTTTTTTTTTTTTCAATTGGGAAAATGATCTCCTCCTAGCTAGGTGTCTTCAGGGTACGATTTATTCTAATGGAAAAAGATTACATCTTGAATTAAAAAGTGCTCAGCGCTGACCAATACACCAGACAGGAATCAGCTCTGAGACAATCAAAAGATCCCCATTTCCTGCTGCAGCTTTTAATAACTTACTCCTGACTACAATATCTGTTTGAATACGCATCTCATTCCAACCCCTATATCGCTACAATTGTAATTACAATGGTTAATAGCTTACAGCAAGGAACATCAGTAGTGCAACACACATCATAGAGCAAGGACACAAAACGGTTTGGCTTAAAGAATGTTAGGGTTGTGCTACAACCCTGATTTTATGAATGAGAACAAGAGTTTGTATTAATGTCTTATACTGTCTCTAGGCAGCATCCACTGATTAAAGCAATAGCCCTTTCCACCCAACCAAGTCTGCACTTGGCCATGACAGGCTGTGATTGGGCCTCCGTCACTGAGCCTGTCCGGCAGTACATAAACTACAGAATGGTGACAAATGAAAGGAAAAACCAACATAAAATGTCTTAGTAAGGTGTTGGGCCACCACGTGCCACCAGAACAGCTTAAATGCACCTTGGCATTGATTCTACAAGTCTCTGGAACCCTTCTAGAGGGATGAACACCATTCTTCAAAAAATACTCCCTCATTTGGTGTTTTGATGATGGTGGTAGAGAGCACTGTCTTAAATGAACATGTCCATCCAAAATCTCCCATAGATGTTCAGTTGGGTTTAGATCTGGTGACTGCGAAGGCCATAGCATATGACTCACAACATTTTCATATTCATCAAACCATTCAGTGACCCCTTGTGTCCTGTGGATGGGGGCATTGTCATCCTGGAAGTGACCACTCCCATAAGGATAGAAATGTTTCACTCAAAACAACTTTGTATTGATTTGCAGCGACCCTTCTCTCTGAGGGGACAAGTGGACCCAAACCATGCCAGCAAAATGCCCCCCCACAGAGCCACCAGTTGTACCAGTTTTTCTTTTAATTTGTCACTCATGTGTATCAAAGACTGTACAACTTCCTCTTGTGCCCATAATTCAGCTCCTGAACGGGTGTCAGCGAGGCCTGATTGTATGACCTCTCGTTCTTATTCATAAAACCTTACATTTACTAACCGTAACATTTTACTTCATTTCGAACTCAGGTTCTTACTAATAAAAAATAAAAGGTCATAAAAGGTCAGGACCACTGGAGATATCTGCAGGCCCGAATGCAGTGCATCTCTGCTTATAAACCCCTATCACTGACTGAATAGACTTTACATGGCCAGACCTTAGTAAATAATGGAAAAACACCTATATGGCTTACTCAATACTGTGCTATTAATAATTGAAATATGGCAAATCATAGTAACTAATGTCTGGCAGCATTCAAAACTGAATGAGCTACCGAAGACTCTGTCGTATCAAGGATATAAAACCTAACAAAGGTGTGTGGGTGGCCCAAGAGGCAGCAGCACACACATCCTCCACTGTGACAATTTGTAACAATGCCCAGGAAGTAGCCACACTCCTAGTAGAGTTTGCCCTCAGGCCCTCCGGGGACACCTGTCCTGTGACGGAGTAAGCCAAGGTGATAGCCTCCACTATTCAGTTTGACAAAAGCTCTTTAGACAGGGCTTTGCCTCCTGTCTGGGATCCATAACAAACAAATAATTGATTAGGGCACCATAACGCCCTGGTGCAAATGGGAGAACACAAAACTTGTATACCTTGCCCTGAAAGGCAAATTTCAAATATTTCCTGTGATTCTGCACTATTGGAATGTGAAAGTAAGCATTTCTCAAATCCACTGAAGTGAACCAGTCTCCTTTCCATACAGACCTGAACAGGCAACTGTGTGTTAACATTTGGAGTGGAAGTTTCCGTAATGTTTTGCTTACTGCCCCCTGATCCAGTATTGGATGTAGAGAGTGGTAATTGGTAAATGACTGCATTTATATAGCGCCTTTCCAGTCTTCCGACTACTCAAAGCCCTTTACACTACATGCCACATTCACCCGTTCACACCTACATTCATACACTGATGGAAGAGGCTGCCATACAAGGTGCCAAACTGCTCATCAGGAGGAACTTCTAATCATTCACGTACAGAGTCACACACTTGATGGCACAGCCTTCGGGAGCAATATGGGACTCAGTAGATTTCCCAGAACACTTGTTGACATGTGGACTAGAGGAGTTGGGGATTGAATCACTAATCTTCCAATTATTATTGACGACCCGCTCTACTTCCTGAGCCACAGCAGTCTCAACAGCTGTCTTTTTTGGGAACAAGGAAATACCTGGAATAAAAGTTGCAATTCATCTCCCCACCCACCACCTGGCAGATGGCGCCCTTCTCCAACATAGAAAGGATGTCCTGCCTGAGAGTTGGAACTTTATGGTCTGAAACTATCGTTTGTGTGACACCACCAAACTCTGGTGGTGGCCAATTGATCTGCTATGCATAACCCTTTTTCAGGGTCCGTTCTAGCCAGAGGGATAGTGCACATGTGCTCTTCCAAGGCTGATCGGTGCGGGCAGGCATGGCGCTGTGTTTATGGAAACCACGTTGCAAGTAGCAAGAGAGACACAGTTTGGAAATTTATCAGCAAAAGTTCTGGCCTCATTTGAAGCTCCAGGCTCATATTTTCATTTCTGGCCCTGATGGTTTCTTGTGGGACTGGGCAGTGGACTGTAGTTACTACACTTTTTGACTGTGACATACTACACAGTGCTGGATGGGTGTCTTTGAGAAGACAAGTTGCAGCAGGAGGGACTGGGGTCTTGATGAGGCCTTGGAGAGCAGGCCATATGAGGTGTGACATTTCGCACAGCAACCGAGTCCTTCTGTTGCCACTCGAACTTGAGGGTTATTGAATCCACAACAAGACCATACATGGGGGAACGTTTAGAAGCCTGTTTTTCCTTTCTCCGACATTGTGTCATATTTAGCCACAAATGCCAATGACTGATGACCAAAAACCCCATCACATGTGCTGTGTTTTCGGCTGCTCCCTTTGCCATCAAAAGGCCCTTTTGAGGAGATGAATGAGCTCCTGATGGTATGGACCCTTCATTGAAGCAGGATTGGTTGCCACCAGATGCTCATCAGGCACACTCTTCTCCCCGTAGTCTTCCTCGTTTGAACCCCACTGAGCTGCATGGAAGTCCCTCAGTTCCCTGTGGTGGGCATACACTAGCTCCTCCCGCTCTCTTTGGCATGAAAGCTGAGAGTGATATGGGGAAAGTTGGTGAGGGGTAGGAGTTGCTGACAGCAAGATGGCAGCTCTGTCCTCTCCTGTAACATCCCCACCATTTATAGGTTTCTCAGTACAAGAAGGTCCAGGAACCGGGCTAAATAAGTCTGCCTGATGTCGAATTACTGCAAGCAGGAATTTTGTGTAGTCTATGCAGAAGAAGGGATCTGATAGGGCTGCTTCAGCATGTCCCTGCTCCAGGCACCAGATGAAGTGGGTGTGGTTGTCCTCCTCATCATGTGTGAACCACGGTCGAAACACCGCGTAAACTCTTCAATGGCTAGCAAACTTTCTTTGTTGACGAATCTAATTTAGCTAGCTAGCTTGATAATGGTAAGGGCTTGCTTCCCAGCGGAGAGCTGAATAAGCAAGAGGAAGTTGTACAGTCTGTGATAGTTTATATACCATTGGGCAGGCTCAGAGACATAGGCCCAGTCGGCCCAGTCACAGCCTGTCATGGCCAAGTGCATGAATTTGGAATTTGTCACCTCATATACACGTCATCTGAACTGTATCACTTCTCCGGGTCATAATTACTACAGCTGCTAGATGGCGTCTGTCACTCAAATGTAACTATAGGTTGTTTTTCATGACTGAATTTACGACCTATACTGTTGTTTTTCGTGTGAGAACTGGTTTATAAGACCTTTCTTGCCCCAGCAGCAATAGTGAAGGCTGTTATCTGCTTACCTTGCTGCTATGAAACAAGGTATTTAACAGGAGAAGGTCAGATGCAAAATAGAGATCTGCCATATGGCGTGACAAGTCTTTGATGAGGAAATACATCAAAATCATTGCCGTATCTGGCAGTTTTGTGATTTCTCTCCGTAACACTTACTTTAGCCATTTTGGCTACATTTTTAAGGAGGGTGGGTGGTTAAAGAAACAGGGTGGCAGATTGAAATTCATTAAAGTGAGCTTTGCATACACGCTGCACTTTGCATGGATGGTTGGTTCTCTACTCAATCAAGTCTGGTAAAAATTGACCCACATCATCCATTCCTCTGTGAGTCAGGAACAGTGTGTAATGTGGCATGCTTTTTCCATTATTTCAGGGTGGCCTTGATTTTGATAGCTTTTTAGTTGTAGAGCAATTATACTATCATCAGAAAGCATGAAAATGTGCTCCTCTGTGGTACTATTGGACATAATCTGGATATCCACATACCGTTACATGCAAAAATGTCTAAAACAAGTGTCACATCAAGATGTTCATTTTTTTCCCTATTACCAAATGGTGCAAACATGTGCAGATTCAATTACACATTAACATGCATGCATAAACAAGATGCACTATAAATCTAAAATCGATGAAAGCCTATATGAGGCAAACAAAATAGCCTAACTAGCCTTATTTATTCCCCATGTCAACAATTAAGCTGAGAAATCACTAACAAATTTTAATAAATGCATTTATTCAAGCTGACTGACATCTCTCACATCCTCCACAGTGACCTTTTGTGGTTGAATTAGGGTTAATCAAAGTTCAAGTCTGTTCAAATCCGTAAAGAGGACACAGGGGAAATTGTGGATCGAAGTTAGAATAATCGTTATGAAACACATGCTGACAAGGTAGGGCATCACATTTCACAGCATTCAGAGTGGATGAGGAGGAAAAAAGGAAAAATTAGAAGACTGAATGATATCGGAACCGGATCTGTTGAGTCAGGACGAGACTGGTCTAGTCAGTGTGTCTAGGGGTTCCATTAGTGGTTCCCTGCACCTGCGAGACTGCCCCACACTCAGGCTGCTCATCAATCTTTCAGGCCTATGGCTCAGGAAGGTGGCTCTGGAGCTGGGTCACTGCCAGATGTAGCACTGCCAGATTCTGAGCTGGTCCAAACAAGCACAGACAAGCTACATCAGCTGGCTGGGCTTGGCTGTTTCGTTCCAGTCTGGTGGATGGGCACACCAGAGGAACTCAGCCTGTTTGTCTGTCTGCACAGTAACAAAACAGTCCGGCCCAGCACAGTCAGCGCCGACATTTTGGCCACAGTCAATGCATGCATGTGTGTCGGATGCTTCAGTAACAACAGGGAATGTGGGGAGTTAAGAAGACTCCAAGAACACCAACCATGCTGGGTCAAGTACGTTTCTTTCTGCCAGTGAAACCACATAACACTTTGATCCTTTTTTTACTCATCTATCCCAATACACACAAACACTGAGGCTATCTCAGACTGTCTGTCAACTGTCAGAGAATACACTTCAACTGAGCGCTGTCTTTTTTTCTTTTACAAAGCCCGTCACTCCACAAAAGCAGGAAAGTTATTTTCTGTCAAAAATCTGTTACAGGTGTAACCCTTCAATGTTAATGTCAGGAAAAAACAACTAACTAATGAGCATCAATTCTCATTCATCACTTTTCACGACACATACACACACATCAAATCTTCAGCTCCCCCAGCTGAGGACATAATCTACTACACAGCAGGAGCAGACACACTGATTCTGTTTGTTTCTCCTGTTTGATGAAGTTGAGTGTCCCTAGGGCACAGTCAGAATATTGTGGGCAGCCACAGAGCATAAATGATCTGAGGTTTGCTTTTTAGGTTGTGCTCACCATCAAAAAAAAGAAAAAAGCATTTGCTTTTTTATAGAGAAGTCTGGCCTGTACAAAACATGGCTCTACTCATATGTAGATTTTAAGAATAACACGGCAGCATTTAACTGGAGATGTTTTGTTCCAGAAACCATTATGATGCATTGTATGTCCTAATAATAATGCTCTCTGCATTAATATGTTGATTTTTACAAAGTTAAATGGGGATTGCATCGTGGAGTGCTATTAAGCCTTTGCATTTCAGAGTGGCTTCAATTAACCTTTTTAGTGATTGCACTCAAAGACACATTGGAATCCATTGTTAATCCAATAATTATTGTCTGGTGAATGTACTTGACTTCGCCCCGTCAGCCAGCTAATTCACTTCATGTGTTTGTTTGCCGGAGTCAATAATTCTTCTGATTAGAATTGGATTTGCTGTTTAAAAGGGGAGACATTTATCAAGTTTTTCTCCACACTCGCGTTAACATGCCAACAACACAGGTTCATGTAATTTACCTGTGAGATAGCAAAATGGTAAATACTTTACACAAAATATATGTCTATTTAAATCTAGTAGTCTTTTTATATGATGGCTTTAATGTGAACTTCTTATTATTTATGATAAATAAACTGCTATAAATGCTAAATCTATGTGACTAAAAATGAACTCTTATGTTTTGTTGACATTGGCTTTACTTCCTCATTATTTTGGGTCTCACAGAGCCCACTGCTGTATGCATCTAATAATTATTGTCAAATCAACCATTTAACACTTAATACTAAATATATTCAATATTTAACACTAAATGTATTTTTTCTTCTCTTCTGATCCCCTAAAAGCGCAATATGTTTAAAAGTATTTAAGTGCTAATGCTTCCCTTTGCCATAAACTGAGTTTGCACAATTGATGAAGGTGACAAAGGAAATATTTTATGTTTTATAAGTTATATGGGCTATCCATGAATACATTTCTATATTCCTTTTGTTTGACAAAAAGTCAGTCACAGACAAAGAAATGTACTGCATGTTTTCATACATCCTACTTGAGGTCAGTTAATCCACAAAGGTTGGACTCCCTGTTAAACCTCAAAGTTCAAAGTTAGGCCTATAAGCAATAATCATAAAATCAGTCATGAAGTAAAGTCGAGTATCAATGTGACAAAACATTAAGTGTTTTTTTTTTACTTTAAAAAGGCTCCAGGGTTCTCCAGGACCTCAAACAGAACATTAAGGTTAAAAATAATAATAAGATGAATCCATTTCTCCTTTGCCTTAAGGCGAAGCTATGATTGCCTTAAACATGGAAAAAAGAAACTCCACTTTTCTTGAATCAACTTGAATTTTCTTACTGAATTGGTTTCATAGATGAGCTCCAAACTACCGTCAACTGTCTGAAATGCTCTATGGCATCATAAGAGCACTTGCCATCATAAGAGCCCTATTGCCTGTCAGCTGCAGTGCAGTCAGTGAGACAACAACTTGAGCTGTACTGTCCATCTCAGAGCCACTAACCACTGGACAAAAATTATGCCCTGTTGGCCCTACAGCACTGACAGTTTCTTGCCTATAGGTTTATGGAAAACTTTCATGTATTGGGAGAGGCAAATTATTCCTTCCAGTGCAGAAGATCAGTGACAACAGGTGGCCACTCATCCCTGTCCTCCTCTCACCATGCTATCCCCTTCTCCAAGAGACCCATCTGTTGTTAGAAATCTATTTATTGATAACTGTTTGCTTCTCCTGGTTTGCTATTGTGCCTCAATTTAGCCCCTGAGTCATTCCAGCATTTCAATGACTTGGGCACTCCAAAGTGTGTGAGTTCCAATTCAAATGGCCTTGTACAAAACATCATGGTGTACCCACAGTGTGCCTGGGAATGTGGAGGCCTGGTTAATATTCCAACCAGCAACAGCAGAGTGAAATTTGAAAGCAGAGTCTTTTTAAAGCGGTTCATTTATCTTGTGTGAGGAAAGCCAGCCCACACTCCGACATAGAGAAAAGACTTACAAGGAAAATCCAAATCAAGCGAAAGAAACACATTCAAAGGCTTTGTACGGTCATTTGCTAAAAACAAATTTGTCTCCATTCCTGAACACTTTGTCCTGTGGAAACAAATGAAAATGTCTCAAGAGGTGATGGTAATTGTTACGACAGAAGGTGTCTTAACCAGAGAAGTACAGTGCCTGCCTCATCTCATCATCTCAAATTCAAGCTACAAGCCAGCGAAAGGTTAGACTCTGATCCAAAAGACAGGAGAGAATGCCGATCATGAGATGGAACTGCAGCAGGTTTTTATGGGTGACAGTAAAGGTTGAAAGGAACAATGTTGAAACATGCTGAGAAAATGAACATGAAATTCTCTACCAGTGCAAAATGTCTCTAATGAAGTGAGACAATATCAATTAATGAGAGAGGGAGGAGGGGTGGAGAGGAGCAGAGGAGGGTACGTGAGAGGTGAGGAAGGATCAGGAGCAGGAGATAAGATTATGATAGCGCTCTTGGTAAAGGAGAATGGTTTGAATTGAGAATATAACGTAAGAAGTGAACATTTAAAAAAAAGACAGTTTACTTTCCAAAGCAAGGCTAAGGAGGTCAATTTAAACATGGCAGCAAACCACTGTGTTTAATGATTTATCTGGCTAATCTGACGCAGATCATTAGGCGGAAGCCCCTGTACAACCAAAACAAGGCAAGCATAAAAACATCAGTAAATCTGTTTTCTTTAACAAAGCAAAACAATTCTCTCATCTACAGCCCTCGCTAAGTATGTTTGGCAGACTGTTTGGATGCATATAATGTAGGGAATGGATCCAAGATATATATTTTTGCCAACTGTTTTAAGGACTGTACATGTCCCTTCTCTTTACTTCATTCCTTTTTGTAGATAGTGGGAGATGGGGGGCTATGCCATGTGTGAAAAGCTGGTGAATGAATTTTCCTATTAACAGTGACTGATCAGGATGGGTATGTGGCAGCAGGCGGCCGGCTTTGAGGAAGAACCAACTCAGCTGAGACACAGCCTCACTGCTGGGAAGTCACCAGCAGGACAGACAAACATATGGAGGAATGCATGCTTTCCTGTGGTGTGGAATGTGTGTTCGTGTGTGTGTGTGTGTGTGTGTGGACAGTGGAGTGTGCCTGTCACATAGTCTCCATTATAAATGAGCATGGCTCACTAGGGCAGCTGGACCACGCATGGGGCAGGTGGGCAATTTGGAGAGTTGTGGAGAGTGGTTTGTTGGCCCAGCTGTGTTAGCTGAGGTGGTAAAATGGGTCTGGGTCGCATGACAGAGTGTGTGTGTCCATACGTATATGTCCACTGCTGTGCATGTTTGTGCATGCTTCTGCGAAGGACGAAGCACCGAGGGCAGCTCATCTCAAATCATTGATGTAGACAGGGGGAATAAACAGGCCTGGAACTGAAATGACACTTCACTGAAATATTGATCATCCTCCGCAGCACAGGGAGAATGCACAGAGTACAGAAAGACACAAAGATAGATAGATGAACTACAGAGTAATGCAGATATGAGACAATAGGTTTCTCAACAAAATCTCCTGGCAGAGTGCAGAATTACATAAACATGTTTTCTTCCCTATACTTTGAACCCTACACTGATAATTTGCAGGCATGTCAATATAGCTGCTGCATAATTTATTCTGATCGATTCAGTGTTGACAACTCATATATGGAGGGTCCTGATATGTAGTATAATTTTAAATAAATAAACAGATAGGCAAACCACTGTGCTGTAAAGGGAAATGTAGCAGCTAGTCCAGCTACTCCAAACAAATAAATTATTCAGCTTACAATCAACTCACAATCTCTGCAACAATGCACACACACTGCAGGTAGGAACAAAGATGGAGGACATGCTGTGCTGTTTGGGCCTCAGATCGTTTGACAAAATAAAACTCTGTCTTGTGACAGAGAAGTCCTTAAAATACCATGAGAAAGCGAGTTGCTTTCTCAACAAATGAATTAGCACTATCTCCACATGATCCAGCTGACTGAGGAGTGAGAGGGAGGTGAGAGAAACTACAGGCGCTGGAAGGAGGGAGAGGACATGTGGAGGGAGGCAAAAAAGGAGAGGCCTTTGTTTTTCTTTCTCTCTGCCTCACTCTAATTAGACAGACCAGTGTGAGCAGAATCCCAATGGCAGGATGCAGGAAGTAACAGATGTAGAGAGGAGGAATGAAAAAGCAGAGAGGGGGGTACACCATGACAATAACCTGAGCCTTCAAAATGATGAAACCTAGAAAGGTAAATATGGTCTTGTGCTGCAAGATGAGATGATAAACAGTAGGTATATGTAAAACAGACAGATGGGGAGGTTTGGATTTGCTAGGTAGAAAGAAAAAGAAAACTGACCAAACTCTGTGTCTGACTGCAAACAAAAGATAATTTAGGGGAGATGCTACAGAGTACAGAAGCGGCTCCCCACCCTGTTGAACCATCAAAGGCATTGATATTCTCTCAGAGTGACAGACTCTTTCAAAGGACAGCTGTTGATCATAAGACTTACATTCATATGTAACTATTTGCCATAAGCTAAATACAAATACATTTTGGGGAAAATGTAAGGCCATCCAGATTAAAAGGATTTGGCTGGCGATTTTCTAAAATGTTCTTATTGTCAACAAATCTCATGTGCAAAGCCAAACCAACAATGAACTCATCCTACTTACAAGTATTTTGTGTGTATCCAGTGCCTGATATATCGTATTCCTCTGTGCCGTAGACCTCCATCGTCCAAAAACACATCAGTGAGCCACACGACTGCACTGGGTGACTTTTGTTCCTGAAGACGGTGGCTACCATAGCTTGTTTAGAAATGGCTCCAAAGAGTAAAAATAGCAATAAAATGTTAACTCGCCACTACACATGCGTGGAGACACAATTCCATTTACAGAGCTTCACTAACTTGTTGTGCTACATAACACCTATTCCTCAACTTGATTTTGTACTGAAGTTCTTTGAGAAATTTATAATGCAGTACAACATCAAGAGGTTGTCGTTGGCCACGCATCGGCAGTATTGAAATTGAATGTAATTTTCAATCACAAAACAGTTACATGAGAATGTAATTAATGGCAGACAGGTTGCAACTAAGGTGTCTTTATACATCATTCCTTTTAAGATCAGAAAGGACAATATCATAGAATGACTGTCAATATATTCCCTTTTGAAGCTGTGTGAGTGAAAGTCTGTGTTTTAGAGAAGCCGGAGGGCAGGAAGACTTACAAAGCTGGGGCAGTAATTAAATAACCCTGGATCAAATAAAGCCAATAACGCTGATAATGATGTAGGCAACATTAACATTGAAATATCTCATGTTTTAATTATCTCATGTTATAATTATAATAATTATAACAACTTCAATTATAATGACTTCAATGTTATTCAGTTCTATTTATTGTCGCATAAGAAAAAAGAAAACTTGGATAAGAGTATAAGACATAGAATTGAACTCTCTACTATTGAAAATGACATCAGTTTCATCAGATACAAGGTGATAAAAGTTGAAGATACAGTATCAGCGCTATCTTCAGAATCTTGTCAAATAAACCTTTGAATCCTCCAACACCTGAAACTTTTTTAATAAGTGACAACCCTCTCTGTTCTTCAGCAGCAACCTTATAAATGTTGCAGTCAACTGTGTCAAGTCAAGTGTCAGCAAAACTATGAAACAGCATCTTTACAGAATATTTGGGGAATAAATGGATTATATGCCTCAAGCCTAGCCTCATCATCATTGGTCAGATTTTTCATTCTGCAGGATTTGTAGTGTTTTCTGTCAAGCTCATAAAATAATGTTCCTTGATGGCTAAGCCTGTCAATGAGTCAACACAAGGCAAATTCCTGAATGCTGAGAAGAGGATTTACGAACTGATAAGTTATAGTGAACCTGACTTCAGTTTCTTATCAAAGCATTTACTCACTTGACACACACTGAAAAAGATGAACATCATAACATAGTAAAATATATTAAGTATTAAATTAGATCAGTTCAACAGTTGTTTTATTGTTTGTATTACTTCTTATCTCTCTACTAAAGGAAGGAATCTCTGTCTGTATGTATGTGTGTCCTTCGACAATCGACATCCTATCAACTTCACACTTGGCGGATGTATTGCTGAGGATCCAAGAATGTGCAGTGTTGAGTATGAAGTTGTTTGGATGAGCAGTTCTCGAGTAATATATAAAAATAACTAATAAACAACATTGATTTGCTATTTCTTCTTCCCGTGGAGTCAACAAGTGGAAATTCGGACAGCACCACTCTGCCATTGCAACCCACATTGTGGTTGGAGATGGGATTACATCCATAGTGTTAATGACTTGAAATTACTTAAGTTTAAGAGACTTAAGCTCTACTATTGAACTGTGTATTGTGAATGAAACTTGGCATGTACGTTCAAGATTTACTGCAGGATGCCACAGACATGTTTTTAACAGGCACTGGAGTTCATCTAACTAACTATGTATGTATGTATGTATGTGTGTACGTCCTTTGCATATCTTGAGAACCGTTCATCCGATCTACTTCACACTTGGCGGGTGTGTTGCTCTGGACCCAAGGACCTGCAGTGTCCAATGTGGTGCAATTTGGACACGCAACATGTTCAATATTAATAAACTTTGAATAAACTAAACAGCGATGATGGTGAGGAGAGACAGTGGTGGAAAGCTTTCTCTGAGAGAGAAAAAGCCCTTGAATGACAGAAATAAAATGTTATTTTCTGATTATTTCATGGCAGCTACGTTCTAAAGCATGAATAAATAACCATCAAACACTCAACAGATGATTTACTGTGGGGACAGATGCTCTTGGTTTCTGTTTCATTTTCCTCCTAATCAATTATTCTTTTCATTTATTCATTACATCCAACTAATGCAGCAGTAAATACAAAGAACAGGACAAATCTGTCGTTTTTTCCTCATGTTTGAATGCTGTGTTTCGAGCACGACAGCAGAGGAGCGCACACACGAGAGAGAGAGAGAGAGAGAGAGAGAGAGAGAGAGAGAGAGAGAGAGAGAGCAGCAGAGCGAGGAGAGGGAGCAGTGGAAAGCTTTCTCTGCAACACAGAGCCTTTGAATGAGATAAATGTTTTCACGTAACCTTTAAGTATCAGCTCAGCTTGAGAAAAAGATTTTTCACATGGCATACTCTAAAAAGAGAAAAGTATTCAGTGAAAATACAGATTTTAATCAAGAATGGACAGACTCTTAGGCTACTTCCCATGGGCAGGTCAAAACCAGAATGTTTCATATAACACAAATCTTTTATTGCTATGTATTTTATTTTTAAATGCAGCCCTCATTATACTTGAAATGAGAAATATTTCACTATTAACATTATTAACATCTGTGTATAATAGAATGTTAGTTTCTTTCATTTTGTTGGTGTATATACTCATTCATACCTCACATCAACAGTATTAAATTTTCTATGCGTTGAAGCAGCAATACCAGAGGCCAAGCAATCGGCCCGTTCCGAACAGGCACGTTTTGAACTGGCACTGCACTAGTATTTATAATGACAGACCAGAATCTCACACAGATTGTGCAGCTTAGTACAATGGGTGCTTACCGAGATCTAAGGTGGCTTCATCAAACATTGAGCAGCATTTCAAACGGAACTGTCAGACTGTGATTGTGAATAGCCTACTTGAAAGTGAGATAATCCATCAACACATTTGAACCTGCAAACACTGATGACCCATTTCTTTTTGACACCTGTTTCAACACTTCAGTTGAATGATGCATTATTATCAACATGTATCTTCCATTTCCTGGGTGTGTGGGTGTATGTGTCTAAACTTGTGTGACCAGTGTTCGTGTGACAAAAACAAAAAAACTACTGAAAATCTAAAAAATGAACTCAATGACCTGTAACAAAGACAAAATATAACTCTCTTTTGACACTTGTTTGTATCATATAAGCACCGTGATGAGACAATTTAACCTTTTAGCTTTTCCATGAAAACAGTTCATGTCCATTCAAGTGCTAACATAGCTGACATTTATTCAAGACATCTATTAATAAAATATAAACTGTAAAGTTTATTTAGGTGTATCAGTGTGCTCCTATTTTAGCCCTTTGAACTGATATACAATGTTCAGATTTTAGAAAAGCTATTTTATTTATAAGAAAGTTACCACGCTTACATGTGGTACTTCAATTAAGCACGATAGCTGCAGAATAACTATGATTCCACTACTGTAGACTGTATTCTGTATTCCACTACTGCATTAAATGGACTTGTTTAATGGTGCATTTTTGTCTATATCATGTCTCTAAATGGGAGCTAGCAAGCCTTAACAGTGTTCTGGAAATGTCCTGGAAGCCCCCCACTCTGAAACAAAGCTTCACAGCCACTGTGGATAATCCATCTGATTCAAGTTTTTTCAGGAGCTGTAATTAAATTTCCTAACGATCGAGGCACTATAACGGAGGGGGATTGGACACTGAATGGAATTGAAGTTCAGAGGAGCGAGACCTCTATAATGAAGCTTATTCATTTAAAGCATATAGCTTGCCACCAAGCAGTGCTATCTCACTTTCACCATGTAGTTGCCAAATGACCTGACAAAAAAAAGAATGATATACTGTACTGTATGTGGCAGGAGCAATAATCCAGTTTAATATGAAACCTGGTGCAGATCACAAAGACGCAACACATGTTTTTTAATGAGGAAGGCAATTAGGCTGTGATTCTGAGAGTCCATGTGTATGAGATTGTTAATTTCAATTACAGGATACATCAGTATCCACCTCAGCACTCACTTTCCTCTGTGGGGAAATCTTAGAAGCTCCACTATATTAGGGAGCATAACTGTGTTAAGAATAGCTAGGTGATCCTGCAATCGAGATCAGTAGTGCACAGTTATACCAATTAAAGCAAGAGAAGATAGAAAACTTTCGCTTTGAAGAAAGAAAAACAACTTCCGCAAATGACTTTTGGATTTTGGGAGCAGTGCCTTTGGCCTGCAGACAGAGCTGATTGTCCCAATTTTTATATAAAGGAGACCAAGAGAATATCATGTTCATGAATGAGGGTAAAATGAAGAATTTGATAAACACAGTTGGAGGAATGGTGCAGCAACTGCAGTCATGCAGACAACCTAACAAGTTTGCAGTAAAAAAGGCCTGGAGGTGAAGCTCTCAATTCGCCAGGTAATCTATATTCCACCCCTTACCTTTTGCCACAAGCTCTGGTTAGTGACTGAAAGGACAAGATTGATCCTCAGGGAGAGGAGCTCAGAGTAGAACCGCTGCTCCTTAGCATTAAAAAAGCACCAATTGAGGTGATTCAGGCATCTGATTAGAAATCCTCACAGATGCCTCTGTTTAGAGGGCATGTCTGACTGTTAGGAGACCCAAGGACAGAGGACCAGCTTTTACTGTAACCCTCTTTTGGAAATGGAAGAGTCATGAGAATGTGTTTGCTATCTGACTTCATGCAATTTGTGGATTTTTTAAAAGTCAAAATCCTTTGGGATTAGTTTAGATTGATGCAGGGAGTAATGTGATTTGTGATACTCTTGGACCTGTTGTCCTGTTATGTGACAGTGTTCACTGGAGTTGCTCTTTGCTGATGATGCCATCCTGCTTGGGCATAAGTGAGGATGAGCAACTCTACTGAAAAGTGTGAGGTTTTTCTGGTTTCTCCATCCACATGAGAGGGGATAACATGTCTTCAAAGACTTATAAATGCATGACAGTAAGAAGGATCATGAGATTAATGGGAAGCTCTGGCTGCAGTTATTGCAGGTGTTACTGTATGTTGGAATATAGTGATGAAAGAAAAGAGTGTATGACAGATGAAGTCTCTTAATTTACTGCTTTTGGTTGGCATTGGTCATGTGGTCATGAGATTTAGGTAAAAAGAATCATGCAGTGATAAGGTTTCTCTGCACACTGACTGGCCTCGCTCTGCATGATAAGATGAGGACATCAGCTAAAAGAACCACAGTAAGAAATAGAAAAAGAAAAAGAAGTTCCTGGAGCAAAGAACATCCTTGCACCACAACTCCAAACCAGATAAGCAGGTAGAAGATGGATGGATTAATGGATACAAAAATGTAGAATGGAAAAAATAGCTGGAAACATCCACACAACCACTTCCACAACTGCGACAGCAAGACTGAAAAATGTCAACATGAAGACTTTGAAATGGCAACAAATGGCTCAACTCCCTAATCTTTAGTGTAATGCTATTATTATTGGTGACATGGTGTCAGCTCAAAAGCCATGATATGGTGAATCAGAGTCATTTTGTGTTCATATTTCACAATTGGATGGGGAGAGAGCGGCGTGCTTGAAAAAAGGAAAAACAAAATTAATCTAACGAGCTTTTGCTTGTTAAGTACGTGCTGTGTCTCCAGCTGAATGACAATGGCGAGGCATCCGCTTACCACGATACACATTCCATTGTGAATAAATGAATATGTGAGCACGCTGCAAAACAAAAGGCAAATGGAGGAATTAATTCAATGAAATGAAAAGCCTGCATTGCCAGATAAGCCATAAGGCTTCGCTGCTGAGGTATGAAATATGACAGCGTTTGTTGAGCCGTATGGATATGGTGGCTTGGTCTACATGTCACAATCTGTCCATGCCGTGTCCACTGTGGTAGGCTTGTGGCTCCGGCCAAAGTTTCTTGCATCATTAATTCGGCATTTCCCTGGCGCAGTGTTTTTGGCGGGTTTCTCTGCATATGGGCAAAGCAAATGCCAAGACAAACAGAGGTCAGAGAGCAACAGAAAGAAAAACTTCCCCAAGAAATGAAGCCTGCTCTCACAACATTTACACACATTCATTCATTGCCTTACAGAAAAAGAGTTTTTGCCACAGGGATGAGCAAAGTGAGCCCATGTGAGTGTGATGTTTGCAAGCCGTGCTCTGTTTTGAAAAGTTTGGCCGAGGCTAGGAGCTTAAGAATAAATATGTACTTATGTGTGTCTGCTCCAAACTACAGTAAGAAAGATCAGAGAGAGAATCCAGACCAAGATCCACATTCAGCCAGACCAACAGCAGTGCATCAGAGCCAGCAGCTGCCCAGGGGGTGGGAGGCTGCACGTCCAGCTCCAGCAAGGCCACTCGGCTATCAGGACAGCTAAAACAGGCACAGCGCTTGGCACCGAGCTACAAAGAGCCTGAGCCTGCAGGGGGAGTCCTGTTTGATGGGGAGGTGATAAAGATGGATGGTCACCCTGCCAACTACCTCTGAATCATAAAGCAGGGACGAGTGGTGGGGGTGGCAAAAAAAAAAGCAACAAGATAGAACAAACTGGATGGTTTGAATATAAGCTGTGTTGAATAGCTCTGAATGTTGGGTAATTACAATGGGTGAGCCCTTGATTGGAGCGAGAGGATGCTGCTCATAGCTGAGCGAGACATTTTCCACTGCCACACACTATATTTCCTACTGTAACTATCCAAGACTGCTGACAGAGCCCTTGACTGAAACTGTTACTGCAGTAACAGTGTGCTGCAGTGAGGGCAGTAGGGCAGCATTCAGAGGTTTGTAGAGTTCTTACTCTGTAGAGACAGTGAGAGAGTGGAGAGGACACAAGTTTACAGTATGTCACTTATCCACTGGACAATCCATGGCAACATCCTCACAGTATGCTGTTTTGCCTGAATGAGCTCATATGGTGAACAAATCCTTATCAGCGTAAACAAGAGATGTATATAGCGTCCAGGGGAAAAGAAAGACATTTCATGAACAAATTAAACTGACTGAGGTTAACAGCATGACCTTGCCATTTTGAAACCAACACAAATGCAGACGCATGCATACACAGGGGATTCCTACGACCAAAGTGAAGAAAAATTATTAATGAGCCGACTGGGCATCTGTAGTGTAACTGTAGGCTAACAGCAGCTTAAGTGCACAAGCTGTCAGCTGCAGTTTGAAGAAAATACACACGAGAACTTAAAGTTGTAATTGTTTTTTTTTTGTACAAATGATTTTCTTGAATGTACACTGATTACTCAGTAATATATATATATATATTTTTTTTTTAAAAGGTATGAAGAGGCAAGAAATCAAATGGTATGAGGCCACATTAAAATGCAGCTCGGCAAATAGTCATTATTTTTACACTCATACATTCAAAGAGGAGGAAATAAGTCTGAATTATATGAGGGTAACACTTCAGATTAGTGGACTGAAAAGAAAAAAAACAGAGTGAATTTGATTGTCTTCCATCTATGGCTCTCTGTTCTTCCCTCTGAAGTGTTTCCAGAACGAAGAGAAGGTACATGGAAAAGGTATTTAAGCATGACAGTGGAGCTGGAATTAGTTAAAGCTACAAAATACTGCTGTCAGAATCCCTTCTGCTCAGTCACACAGCTTTTGCTGGGCCTGCAAGTGACCTTGAATACATACATAAATGTATGAACACATGGGGAGGACATTGAAATATTTACATTTAGATACACTGGTGGTCCACTCTGGCTTATTCTCATATCCCATGTCTCAAGTTGACACAACTTCAACATTTCATTTCTCAAGTGTCAAATGGGAACACCGTGCCTAGTTATCAGTTATGATTACCTGAGCCATAAATAAGAGATTTTTCTATCAAAGGTTTAAAAATTGTGAGATGTTCAGGAAAACATGGTCAGATCATAATTCCACAGACTGATAACACATATCTAGAGCATCTCTAGGTCTGAAATTGAGCTGTTTAACACTTTTATGCATAAAATGGATTTAAAAAATGCTTTATACAATATATTTTCTTTGCAACTACTGTATATAGTTTCATATTTCAAGAATCAAAGATGCACCAATTTTCTTTGTTGCCGACATAATTTACATAAAGTTATAATCCCAAAGATTTACATAAAATCAAACGCTCTCTTTGACACTATTTACTGTATTGTCTGCATTTTTTGATGTATTTACATTCTGTAATTACCTCTCTATACAGTAGTTTACATTGTTACTGGTGGTGTCCGCCATTCCCGTGCTAGATTTAAATTTCCTTCACACACACAAGGGATTCACAGGAAAAGATTTATGTACTGTGTGTAATCCTGCCTTACTGTAATCAGTATCAGCCTCACTGTTTACTTGAACTCACCTAAGTCTGTATAAGAGCTGTATTAAGTTGCTGTTGAATTCAAACAGAACATTTCCTACTGCTGCTGCTTCACATTAAAAGCATTCAACTGGCATATAATAATACATGCAATGTAATTGTTTGTGCTGTATCAATGTATTTGTTGTTCATTAAATATGCATCTAAAAAACAAGGTCAATGGTCATTTTTGGCATTTTTGCCCAACAGATCATTTAAATTTTTTGCAATGGGGTAATGGAATAAGAAGGAGCAGCCAGTGTAGTGAGCTGTTAGATGAAGAGCTGTAGGCGACAACTGTGCCTGCTGTTGTGTAGAAAACTACTGTGCAGCATGAAATCAAATTGTGTTTGCATGATGGAAAAGGCCTTTTATTGACTGACTTCTTTATTAAAACAGCATTTGTTTGGCTGCATCGTAAACCGATACACTGGTTGCTCTTCCTGTTGTATTTCTGACAAAGCAGAAAGGAAAATCTCAAAGGATTTGGCTGGCGATTTTCTATATTTTTCTTATTCTAAGCAAATCTCATGTACAGAGCCAAACGTACAATGAACTCATCCTACTTACAAATACTGTGCGTGTATCAAAAGCCTGATATATCGTATTCCTCTCTGCCGTAGAGCTCCATTCTTGTCCAAAAACGATTAAAAACATGTCAATGAGCCACACCACTGCACTGGGTGAACACATGTTCCTTCATCCATGAAGACAGTGGTTACTGTAGCTTGTTCAGAAAGGGCTCCAAAGGGTGAAAATAGCGAGTTCAGAATTTTTTTTTTTTATCAAACCTGGAAATATGGGTTTTTTTTTGTTGTCAATCTTTTTTTTTTCAAAGATGCAGAGTTGTTCTCTTTTCATGAAATTTACATTATAAATAAATTGCTATATGACTGATACCCATTTGGACAATTTTCAAAATTTCAAAAAACTTTTATTATTTAATATATACATATACTGATGCATACATTTAATGTCTGTGTCACTTGTGGTTATTTTTGCAGACTGTAGGTTTGAGTTATATGTGAATTTAAAGTTGAATTCTCAACACTGCCTCTTTACAAGGTGATCTAGTGTATTATTTGGAGCTGTAGGCATTGATGTGCTCCATTTCTTTGTTGCTCTTACTGTACCTCCTGCCATCTTTAAACATTTATTTACCAAAGAGAGAGTTGACTGAGCCTGCCTGCCCTTTCTCTACACTGCCCTGCTAAACAGTCATGGAGCTACACATATTTACACCTGGGACCTGCACAGTACAACAACAGACCTCTGCTATTAGTCACTACGCCACTTTGAGGCGATTGTGGGTTCACTGCTTTTCTCAAAGGATCATTAATGGTGATTGTTAGGGCAGGGAGCAATGCACTTGATTCACTGCTTTCTCCTTTAATCTTTTATCAGTTGGTCAGGGGGCATTAACTTCCTTTCGGTCACAAATCTTCCTCTGTAGCTGCTCGGCCACCTCATACTTTGACCATCAAATTTTTAATTGACAGCACAATCTCTGATATTCTATACTTTCTTCACTTTTATCTCTATTTTTACCACCCAACCACAAATTTCTTTCAATTATTCTCTCCACATCTGATAAGTTTTAGTCTGCTCTGGGTCACCTAAGACATTAATCAGTATTTGCTATCTGCCTAATGCTTCTCATTAAGACTCACATTAACACTATCATGCAGCGGAAACGATAGAAAGCATTAATGACTGTAGATGCAACCTTTTACTCTCTTTTTTTCACTCTGCTCTTTCTCTCTTGCTGATGGCACTGCTTTTTGTCCCTTATCCCCATTCCATAACTATGTATCATGTCATATCATGCATTCTCAGTCCACTCTCACTTCACCACCCGCTACATTAACCTTTGCACATTGCGCAAGCAAAAATCCACCATAAAAATCTCTGGGAGGTCTCAAGGGGTGAAAGGCCATTAAGTGGTCTACATTGAGCCTTAAACTCTGCCACCCTTACGCCTGCCTGCACTCCCACAAGTCCATTACAAAAGGAGAGGGGCATTGCAGATACCACAGGCTTTTTCTTCTTGTTCCCAGAAGAGAGCTTTACACTTTCAAAATGTTCACAACCCACTGACCACAGAGTCCACCAGTGTTTGTGCAAAGTCATGAAAAGATAGGACCCCTTTAAAGTATTTACTGTAGGAGTGCAAATCGCAGTATATGGAATGTTGGCTCTTGACTTGCACTGCAGCCCTGCCAGTCACAGGCTTCGATTGTTGTCAAAAATTAATTAGAAACAGCTCACAGACACATACTGCAGCCTGGACTGATGTAACATATCATGTTGAAAAGCATGTGTGCTTCAGTTCAACTCTGTCAGAACCAGTTTCAATACAACTGCAGTGATTTTGAAGTTGTAATCATGCAAAGAAAAATATCCCTTGCATGTGTTTTCCATCGTGACAAATTACATTAGTTCAGGCTGCTGTATGTCTCTGTGAGATGCTTTTGGTGGATTTTGGACAACAATAGGAGTCTGTGATATCGGTAAGTAAAGGAAAACATGCAGGTAAAAACATAGTAAGGTGGATTTTGTTGTCACAATTGCATCGGTGGGTTTACAGTATATTCATTTGTATTTATGGTAGTATATAAACTATATGTATGCAACTGGAGATGGCACTGATTTTACATGTCTGTAAAATATGAGAGTATCAACATGTGGAGACTAGATATTAATGTGAGTCGAAGGACCATGCCAGTGACTTTGTTTGATTTCACTCATTTACAGTAATAATTATATTTTTTTATTTTTTTAAGATTTGAGATTCTTTTAGCCCACACCTACCCAGTCTTTCTCACAAGATCATAACATTACAATCAAGAAGTGTAAGTAATACTGACATGGGGAATATTGATTAGAGCCTTTATTTTTCAGAGTGAAACAGCTGTGATTTCTTTCCAAACATCTCCACCCACACTGATGAAGCAGAGGTAACCTCTAAAGTCAGTGAGAGGGTGAATAGCCTCCAGTATGAGGAGGAAAAACCAGACTTCATCCAGCAAACCCTGAGGCACTGGGCGTACGTGTACTGGCCTCACCAACTGAAGAGGAGTAGCTCCCCTTCTGGTTCATTCTCTCTGACTCAGTATATTGTATTTAGTATTTAGTTCACAGTGGTGTAGTGCTATACACCTTCTCCTCATGTTATTTTAGGGCATTAAAGGTTTATTTGAGTATCTTTCTCAATTATTTAAACTGGCCATGGTCAGCAGTTGGGAGTAAAAAAGCAAAGATAATTTATTCATGACAAAATGCAGCTGTGTTTTAATCAGTGGAGGTCTGTAGAAACAATGTGAGAGGAGGGTGGTTTGTTTTATTTCATTGGTGACAATGAGATTGACAGGGACAAGCTTTGTCTCTGTCTTGTGTGTCTTTTCGCTCTGTCTTTCTCCCTTTCAACACCATCTTAAAGTAAAAAGAGAAATTCATCCTCAGATGCTCTTACACTGATCGACATCATCAACTCGTGATGAAATGTGGTCATTTGCATTCTTTTGGAAAAAATAAAATATTAAAGAAATATTACTTGTGTATTGAAAGGACAATGTCGGAGGACAGCAACAAAGAGAAACAATTTCAAAGATATGGTGCTCAATTTATGAAACTCTGTAGATTGAGTGGAGCCGTAAAATCACCCAGCATCCACACATTTTAAGGAACCCTGTGTTTTGTCTTTATTTTGCTCTGTTTTGTTGTGTGTGTGTGGTAAGTATGTTTATGTTTGTGTGGGTGAGGATGCAATATTTTCTGTGATGACAACCCTATGTGACTGTATAGTACTTGGGGTTGAGCATCTCAAACAGGGTCAAAACAAGAAATTTGTAATAAGTTGAAATATTGAATGTATTGTATTCAGACCCTTACTCACTCAATAAAAAAACAAACATAAGAAATGGTAATTTTCATCCTCTGGCTGTGTCCATTTTGTTTCATCTTGCTTCAACAACTTCTCCTTCAATCAGTGACTTCCCAGAATGACTTTAACCAGCTGTCCAAGAACAGCATCTCACAACAAAAACAACCAATGATTCACTTCTCTTCAGGTGGACTAAGGCTCATTTATTGGAAAACTATTAGTTATATGATCACAATCAGCAGTGCTAAATTTAGACAATTATGTGAATCAGGAGTCACTTCTCTGTTTAGCTTCATTTAGCACCACTGTACAACAATGAAATAAGAAACTAAGAGTAATCATTGAAGCCATCTTTTAGTGCTGAGCTGCTGCTCAATGAATAAACCTTTTCTCACTGTGTTGCTATCTACTGGTTGGTGGCTGCAAAGGGGCTTTTGCAGGCTCATGCTGTATTTTCACGCAAGAACAACATAAGAACAACTTTGATATGAATATGATTCATGTTATAAATGTTGGTAACCCATTAATAAATAATTTTGGGATTCAAACTTTCTAATAATCTATCAAATCTGTGGACATACTGTATATGTTAATAAATTGTTAATAAATTGATTTCCGTCCAGATTCTCTGCAAGTTTTTCCAGAAGTGGTCTATTGGAGAGTCTACCTAATGAAGTAAAGCAATAAAAGTGTCCTGTGGAGGAGGAATACCAGCCAAAAGTTGTTCTTGTTCATGGTTTTTATGTGATCTATAAAGTATGAGTAGATGATTTATTAAACATTAGAAAGGCCACTAGTTAAGTATTACAAACCCAATTCAGGGTGACTTATTATAACGTGGTACTGGTATGTCATAGTGACAAAATTACATCCAAGCAGTGGAAAAAACTGGCAAATTTCACATGTTTATATTAATACTCACTTTCACATGAACAAGACACCTCAAAACCATCAACAAAATTTGGAGGAAAGCTCTCAAGTAGTAAAATGAGACAATCCTTGTTTTGATTTGGTGCGCTAAAGTCAAAAATGTTCAATTTCTAAGCACTGTCACTTAAAAAAACAATCTGAGGCTTAACATTTACACTACTTTTGATAAAAGTTAGGATGATACCTTTTAGCAATGCATTCTGGCATTTAAGAAAGAAAAAAACACTGATTGGCGGTACAGTAAAAGGTCAGGATTTCACATTTCACAACTCACAGGATGAGGCATCTTTTTACTGATTGATTGGGGGGGTGTTGGGGGCTGCATCATTTTCATTTTGTGTAAACAATAAACCTGTCCAAATCACTTCTCGTTCTCTGCATACCCTCTCCCATATGGTTCATTTCTAGATCAATGGCCTTCTGATGACTTTAGGTTGCCTGACATCACTTTCGCTCAGTGTTTCACCTGCAGCACAGTCAGCCATGTCATCTGTATCCACTTTATCTCCAGCCTTGAGCCAGTCCATCAGGACAGCATGTCACAAGGTATATACAGTCGCAGAAATACCTGTATCTCCTTCGATGAATAGTAAGAGCGAGGGGAAACTGGAGAAGAATCTGTCTATATATAACTTCTTAGATTCAGTGTGACGGTACAGATCACAAGTGATGTAGGCTGCCTTACGTTTTTCTGGCCATCCATCACTGAAGTGTAGACACACTGGATGATTTATGTTGTCTCCACAACACTGCTGAGAGAAGTAAGACATGCCACTCTTTTTTTATCCTCCCTGAGCCCAAATAATAAATGGTGCACTATAAAAATGTGAGCTTGAAGGCTTTATTTTTTTCATTTACATGAAACATGGAAATTTCTTACTTATGGTGCCACAGTTGTTATGGTGAAATCAGTTTGATTTTTTGTAGCCACTGCAGCTGCAAAAGAGCACAACTAAGAGTGCTGTTACATAAAGCTGTAATGCTTGTTTGTCTCTCTCTCTCACACACACGCAAAAGAAGATCAAATATTATCACAGCAAAGATGAGCTCTGACAAGAATCCCATTCTAAGCATCAAAGACCACTAGTTAAGGTCCTTAAGCGAGGAGTTGTAAGCAAAGTTTTTAGCAAATTAACACATGGTATTGATTTAACACTCTGCATTTGTGTGACCTCATCAGTCCATTCAATCATCATGGAGTGGATTTGTGTTTGAAGATGCTGTGTGTGGGTCACTGACAACAGTTCTCACATCAACAACAAATGCTTGACATTTCACAGAAACCCCACTCCAATCTCTGCTTCTTCTTTTCTCTTTCCAGAACCCCAGATTCTTCTTTCTGTTCACATTTTTCATGTCTGACAATAAAGGGTCTCTAATAACACAGAGATTATGTTCATCAGCACTTCTGTATGGCATTACAGTGTTTCAGATTGCCTACTGTATTCTACGCATTGTGTTATTGTAATTGCAGAGGTAATTAATTACCTCATAGATTAAATGGATGATAGCGTGTCTGACTTGAAATCCTGTAATCTAGATACCATTGTCCCTTTGAGTTGTTTGTATGGTACGTTCATGAAAGGCTCATGACATATAAATGAGTGGACAATCACAGTTTACAACAGCTTGTTTATGTGATATGTACTGTAACAAGAATTTATTTCATAATACTAGGAGAAAAAATAGAATCTTTAGCTAATGTGCCTATAATTCATGTATTTTAGGGTTTATCTTTTATGCATGTGACCTTTAGTTTAAATGATGAAGGTGTATCCAAGTGCCAGCATATGTTCATTCTGCAAACAAGGGATGACTTGTTTTTCTATAGAGAAGGAACTCATTCAACTCAAACACACTGTTACTTTTATAGGAGTCTTACTATGAAATCAACTATAAAATATTATATATCATAGTGAGGTTTATTTTTACAGGGGAGAACGTGTCATTAAATTAGTCATAAGTCTTTGTGCTATTTTTTTGCTAGTTTTTATGCTATGAAAGCCCCATAAGAACAGTATAACTTGTTCTGGCAGAACCACCTCTGTGTGTTCTGGGAAAAGGGCAGCCTTCTTTTGTAGATGGAGAGAGAGAGAGGGAGAGAGAGAGAGGAAGAGAGAGAGGTCCACATCTCCATGACCCCTTCACACAATACTGCTTATTGATTGATTGCCAGCACCAGGGTTAAACCCCCTTCCAAGGACAAGTGGCTTTACACACCCATCCAGCACACATACAGGCCTGCTCAAAGCTTTTTCTTTGAACAGGTCTCTAAAGTAAACTATGCTCGCCTGTGTGTTTGATGACAAATTCAGTACAGGAGAAGCTGCAAACACCGAGTCTCCCCACATCCTGAAAGATGACTCGACAAAGTCACAGCCTATTGCTGCTGGGAGAAGTACATCCTAATGCATGTTTTCATGTGAACTTTAATGGAAGAGCATACAATTATATTTTAGACAAAAGTGTGCTTCCAACTTTATTGCAACAGTTTGGGGATGGCTCTGTCCAGTTTCTATATGTCCAAGATTTTTTTTTCCCAGTTTAGTGTGGAGGACTGCCCTGACTTCACCCCCATCAGACATCTTTTTGATTAACTCGCCGACTGCGAACCAGCCGTTATCACCCAACATCAGTGTCTAACCTCACTAATACTCTTGGGAATAAATCCCTGCAACCAGGTTCCAAAATCTTATGGAAAGCCTTTATAAGTCTTCAAATGCTCTGATGGAGGCTTCAAGTGCAAATGCATCAGCAGTTTCTAAAGTGACACATTTTTTTTCTGAATTTATTTTGGGGAAACAGACATCTTATGGAAAGCCTTTAGAGAAAAGTGAGGGCTCTTAAAGCAGAATATTAATGCACCATGGTTTTGAAATGACATGTTCAAGTTTCAGTTCAGTTCTGGTGTTGACATGCTTTTGCAGTGTAAATGTTACCAGTAAACACAAGTAATCCACGTGGTCTTCTTTCATAGACACTGTTGAATGTGCCTTTGTGTATGGGAGGGACATGACTCAGGTGCATGAAACAGTGCAAAGCAACGATTTCCAAAAGCAACAATGTGGAATGTAGAATTAAGTTAGCCCAGAAGAGCTAGAGCCAATAACTAACTTTCTTTCCTGACAAGCAAACAACAGAGCCATTTTTCATGGTACACTGTATTAATACATTTTATTTTTGTATTGTCAAGCAGCATTTATTTCACACTGAAAAATGTGGTGTACATATATCCAATGGACATAATCGCTTTAATAGGAAGGCCTTGACTCCTGTATGTGTATGTGTAACTGTGTGTGCTGAAACTTCACTTTTTCTTTTTTTTTTCCTCTTTTGACTCTCTCCTTAATTCTACTGTATCATTATCTATTACAGTACAAAAGGGAGGATATCTCTCACTGTATTTCCATGAATATGTCCAGCAATCTACATTGCTGCAACTAAGCCTGCACATATCTAAAACCAATCCCACCCTCTGCTAAACCCCACAACCACTTGCATGCCTGAAGGCATATTTGGATTGTACACATGCAAATACAAAAAACACCTTTGCTCTAGGGTGTATCAATATATAATATTTATTTGGCAGAAGTAATGGGCAGAGTTATGAGGTTATGGGTGGAGGCTGCAGGGCAGGCGGTGGCAGGGGACAAGGGGGGCAGTGGGGGGACAGGCTGCCACCAATTGGTTCTGCTGGCCTGCCGTGTGTTATTTATTGCAGGACTGGTTAGGATCTCAGCATGGTGTCTGCAAAGTGGGTCAGCATATTATCTACCTCCCTCCTTTACTCCCTCCCTCCTTTGCTTCCTGTCCTCAGTCACTATCTCACATTCCTCATCATGCAGCCCTTTCACTAACGCTGAGTCCGTCTGACATCTGTTTCACTACATATCACACATCTTCTCTCTGTTTCCCTCTCATCCCTACCCATTTGGCCTCTTTTGTTTCCTCAAACTTGGCTCTCTTTCTTCACACCAATCTAATTCCTTCTATTATCACTCCAATCCCTCTTTCCCTGGCTGTCCCCTGACCGTCCCCTCATCTTTGGTGCGTCTCTGTAGTTTTCCCCATGTACCCTCGTAGAGCAAGCCATGGAGAGAGAGAGGAAAATGAGTGGAGTTAGCAAGTAAACAGCAGGAGTAGACTACTGCAGCCCGCACACCCAATGAGCGTCATTAGCAGCCTTCCATTGCGATTCAGGAATCATATTAAAAATAATAAATGCGCAGTGCTCACAGGAGAGTACATGCTCACATACATAGGCTCACCCTCGCACACTGAAATACACACAAATACAAACAAAGTCCCATGCTCAAAGGCTTTTCAACAAACACAAGTTCATGGACTTTTAACAATGAAACTTCCTCCCCCACTGTGTGAGAGTATGCTCCAACATGCTCTGAGTTCTCTCTCCTGACTTTGCAAATCCTCCTCAGAGTGCGTGATCATCAGGCCACAAGGCTATAAGTATGTATCCTGCTGAGTCATCAAGGTTTCTCTTGAATCGTCGCTGTGTTTGGTTTTGGACCCTCAAGGCTTGAGGGCTGCCAGGTTCCCACAACTCTGAAGAGCTGCACTGATGATTTGCAATCCCCTCTCTGACTGGCCTAAAGCCTTAATCAGAATCTCAATCCCAGCAGCCCCTGGGGCCTGGGCGGGGCACCAGCCTATTCCCACAGCCGGGTTGCTAGGATACAAGACTTGGATCTAATAAAAGTGAGCACCTGTGTATGACTTGCACCTGCTACTCTAAGGGAGGAATTATTAAAATCTATGCCAGCACCTCTCCTCTAATCTTTCACTCCTATTCATCCTCCTTTGATGAGAAAAGGTTCCATCTTTGCAGTAATTCAAATGCTTGGTTAACACAGTCAATCCTTCCTCCTTCAAAAAAAAAAAAAAAAAAAAAAAAAAAAAAAAAACAGTCCTATCAATCCCAGTGCTACAAAACAAGCTGAGTTTAAGCAGTTTTCGCTCAACCTTTCATGTTTCTGGACAAACTTGGAAAAAAAGAAGAGAAAAAAACATTGAATCTAGGCCATGCAAAGTCTGAATGTTTCATATTCTGCTTTTGGAAAACACACACACACGCGCATAACCAGTGGTGAGGATGTGATAAAGAAAATTAAGACACTCAAGCAACTCTTGCAGCTGTTAGTTGTTCAGATCCTCCTTCTTCTCCCTCTCTCTTGCCACGCTTCCTTCCTCTCTTCCTTTACTTTGCTACCCACCACAGTTCCTCCTTTCCCCCCTTCTTCCGACCCTTTCGCCTCAGAGCAATACAGAACATGTGCTGGTCGCAGAGAGAGAATGGCTTTGGAAGGATTGCAACCAATTAAAGGGAGCAGTGCTACACTTTGAAGAACTGCTGCACACAAGACAAAGCGGTATGTTTGTAATCTAGCCCAGTGTCTCCTCGCTGGCCCATGCTCATCAATCCTGGCTACAGCGGGTGGCAAAGGGGCAGGGAGGAGAAGAAGCGGCGTTTTGCACCAGGGTCACTTCATCATCACCCTGCACCAACCTACCACTGCATCTCTTGCCCCTATTGCCTCATCTACAGAGCGCAATAAATGTCAGCAGTACCTACCCCACTCTACGGTCTGTGACCATAGATGGAGAATCAACCCCCTGGGACTTGATACATGTCTCTGTCCTTCTCTGTCCACTCTTCTGCAACCCCAGAGAGGGCAAGGCTGCACTTTGCTGCATAATGGGCATCAGTCATGGAGGCTCACTCATTCTGCTGAGAGGTTGTGATGGTGTTTATGGTGACAGGCATTACAGAGACTGGGACTCACCATCAGCAAGAAGACAACCAATCAAAACTGCCTATGCACAGACAAGCCAAAGTTTGAAACAAAATCACAAATTTTAATAGAAACAGTACTTATGTTATTCTTTTATTATTTGTCCTTGTGGCTATAGCTTCAAATAAACAAAAGCTGCTATATGTCTTTTGGCATAAACATGTACAATTTGCCTTGACACTGACTAGTCCTGCTTGCCCCTGCTGCAGATAACAGCTATTGAAATAGTAGACCTGCAGGGCTGTGAAACAGCAAATGAAGCTCACTGCAACAGTGATAGAAGACTGTGTCGAGTAAAGACCTACCAGCCATGTGGTACATGTCCCGTTGGACCACTGCTCATCTCCTCCACTCCTCTCCTCCCTGACATTTACTTACTGCATGCCTGTGTCCCTCCCTAATATCTTTAAAAGAAATTTCTTGTCCATCTGTCATTTTTTCATCTCTTTCATTCTCCTCAAGGGCAATGGGTATTTTTATCCTTTTGTTTCTTGCTCATGTCCTTTTTTTCCCCCTGCTGAGCACCCTGCTCCCCTATAGAAATGAGCCCAATGTTCTTTTTGGCAGTGTAAGTTTTATATTCTATATCAGCATTAATTTTGCCTGTCGGACAGGCAAGAAAACTTTTGACTGGATTCTTTTAAATTTTAGGGGTATGAATACTAGCGCTTTCATGATTAGTCAATTTATCAGTTCATTTTTTGACAACAATTTAGATCATCAGTGTCGTGGAAATTTACTGACTGTGATGGAAATTTACTGAGATGCTGAAGTTGTGTACTAAGAAGCTTAGTCTCTGTTAGGTCAGGGTCATTCATGATAGTCATGTGTTTTCTCTATACTTCTACATACCTAGCCAGAAATGTAAGACGTGTCCTTGCAAGGAATCTTCTTGTATTGGTGAGGGCTGTCTCACACTTGGAGGCAGCTCTGAGACAGTGAGGTTAGCGGGGTGGAAGTCTGTATAAAGTGAGAAGATTCACTGTGAACGCTAAGCATTCTTTATGTTTCATTTGAATGTACACTTTCCTTCCTGGATCCAGAATAAATGCTTTCATGTAAGACAATAAAGACTTGACTAGAAAGTTATATTTTTGTACATCAAACAGTGGTTTCATTGATTGTTAAGCATAATGCTCAACATTTTCTGGTCCCAGCTTTTCAAATGTGAAGATTTGCTGCTTAATATCACTGTAAATTCAAGGTTTTCATTTTTTGGACCATTGGGACCTGCCAAAGCTAGTAATTTCAAGTTTGCATTTTTTCACAAATTCTTGACATTATTCAAAAAAAGAAAAACAACAACCAACAACCGAATAGATTGGGAAAAGAACTGTTGATTGCAGCTGTAATTGAAACACCTATGCATACTGCAAATGAGCACAAACACACAAATGCATGCCTTCTTTGAGAGCTTAGGCTGAACAAGTCTATTAAGCCCATTGAGACACTGTGATATTGAATTATACAAATAAACTTGACTTGACTTATTTCTGCCGGTGCTGTCCCTCTCCTCTCCTCTCCTCTCCTCTCCAGACAAGCTGAATAACTAACATTGATTTCTTCTCCAATGTTCATTCATGTGGATGCCTGTGCATATGATCACACTTGCTTTCCTCGTCCTGTCTAAGAGCTGCTGTAAAATGTGTGCTTGCTTAGGCAAAAAGAACCTTGTTGGCAAAGCGACTTAATGTCGTTATGTTACGTGTTGCTGTGTGTGTGTGTGTGTCATGCAAACTCCGCTGTCAGGCTGGGACAGTCTTAACTAACAGAGATCAGGGCCCTGCCATCTCTCCAGCGTCTGCATAAGCAGCCATCTTGGACCAGGCAGGCTATGGACACAAGACATACTGATGGCTGAATGGGGTAAGAAAAGCTTCATGCAGGAGCTTCATTGTCTTTGTCGGTACCATGGACAGCTCCACAGAGGATCTGGGCCCCTGTCCTGTCATAGTGCTGAATAAGACTTGCAATGCTTCAGTCTTTATTTCAATGAGTCAGTTTTGAAAAAAATATGTACGACAGAAATATGAGTCTGTGAAAACCTAAACCAGCTGTGGCCTGAATGTGTCAGGTTCAAACGTCACTTTGTGTATTGAATGAGGAATAGAGCATAAGCAGGCAAAGCACAGAGAAGCTTTATGGGGGCGCCATCAGCCTTAATGGAGTCTGAGAGGCAGCTATGTACACCATGTCCTCTCAGATTGTTCTAGTGCTTTTCTCTCCCTATCTCCCTCGTTTTCTTCTCCATCCCCCTGTTGCCTAAACACACATTTAAGAGCTATTAGAAAATGTCAGCTGTAGCAAGCACACAAAATAACGCCCAGGCTCATAAATATTGACTCGACACACATATTGCGCACACTTTACTACTATTATCCTCACTGTCACATTTAGAGTAATTTCATTCTCATATTCATAGTGGAATCATGTTTCCTCCTCGGAGCAGATAAAGTCTCAGTCCCCTATTTTGTATCTGTTCGCATCTCCTCAAATGTGAAGAAATATTGTGATTTTCCAGCTTCATGTCACTGTATGTTTTCACATTATTTCTAATTGTTCAACAGAGGCCAGTAGTGTCATAACAGCAGCTTATACGATGTTGTAGCTCCCTCTCTTCTCTAACTTTACCCTCCCTGTTTCTCTTATCTCACTCGTTCACCCTCCATAGATTTCTCAGTCTCTCAAATACACATGAACATGCACATACATGGCCTCATACTGCCACCATCACCATGACGACCAGCATACACGTACGCACTCACAGTTTTTCTCCTAATGATGTTAAGAAAATGCACATTTTTAATAGGCCAAACTACAGCCGCCGTTTTCATGTAGCATTTTTCTCATCTCATTAGTATCTCTCTGCCCACGTGCAAGAAAGGAAAGAAGAATGCAGACTATGTGTTGTTCGGTGCCCTTGATTAGGCTTGCCGCCATAAATGAAAAATAAACATGTCTGTCTGGCTTTCTTCATGCAGTTCTGACATCAACTACAAAGCCCCATGGAAAAAGGGAGAAAAAGAAAATTAGCTCCTCTTGACATGTCTGTGGCAATTGAACCGTGCATTGCTGTTTGCCTTCAGTCGCACAAAAAGCAGTTGTCTGAAGATCATGTGTGACTCTACAAAGCTCTGTCCTGTGCATCCAAACACAGAGGGGCTGAAAAACAAATGCCACTGAGCTCAACACAAATACAGAAGAAAGACAGGCTCACCAGGTAGAAAACATGCAAACAGTTGGAAAACACACCACTATTGGCTGGAAAGCATTTCAAGCGTGCAAACTGTGAAATTAACAATAGAAGATAAAAACAAATAGAGTGAGGGATTTTAAATGTATCCCCAGTGTTGTCCAGTGCTCAGAGCAGATGATTCTAGCTTTGTCTGATTACAGTGATGTGGTTAAACAAGCACAGGAGCATTAAAGAAGTATTTAAGGACCAGGAATAATGTTCAAAAGTATTCTTTAATGCTCAACAAGGACATAGCTGCTGCAGACAGCACTCTCTTTGATGCACGAAAAGCAGCTTGAATAGCTTATTGAGCTACTGCTGGGCTATTCTTTGAAAAACATATTGGACATGCATTTAATTTAAGCTCTGAAGCTCAGAATGGCTTTCTTCCTGGAGTAGTAAGGGACAAGTTCAGAGAGACGGGAAGATGAGTGGCTTGGAGTGGGCTGACCCACACCAAAGAGTTTCCAAACAATAATGACTGATTGAATAATAGTGAATAATATTTTTTAGAGATATTCTCAGTGCCCACATCCTTTCATTAGAGCATCAACATAGCAAAAAGCATTGTACTTGGCACAGGGCAGTTTTATTTAACATTATACTCTATAGTTGAATCATTCCTTGTAGAGATATAGCATGTGTGACACAAATGGGATATGTTCAAGTTGGGCTGCATGATCTGCTAAAATTATAACAACCTCAAAGAGATTGTGATTATTTAATTGACATAATAATACTGCAATCAGTCTCATATTTTCCTTTAAACACACATAAAGAAAACTTGCTGCAAATGTGTGTCTCTTTACATGTCTTCACATTAAAACAGTGCATCCTCTTCAAACTAAATATAAACACAACTAGTCTCGGTAAGCATTCCTTCACAGCATGCTACCAAATAAAAGGATTCATCCCGAAATAGAAAATGTGGTTATAACGTGCAGGTTGCTCATGTAGTGTGAATGCTCTCACCTGCTGTAGCAATGTCTGGGAAACACAGACCAGTTAATCACAGCATGCTCCAAACAAATGACTGCGACAGGTCAGACAATCTACTCGATCCACCAGATCAGACACTTAAAACATAAAGAGACAGCATTGCAGCTGATCAGACAAAATTACAATAATTGTGGGATTCAAAAACATGTTCATGATTTTTATAGCATTAACTATGCAGCTCAGTGTTCAAGTAAATGTGCCCCTTCTTTAGAGACACTTGTGATTTTGCATTTTTTAAATGAAATATGGCACAGTTTGGCTTTAAATTTGTGAATGTGTATGATGGCACCACAGTATTACCACATGCAATATAACAGAAATATCTAAAAAAAAAAAAAAAAAGAAAGAAAAAAAAAGACTCTGGTATGATTACACACCATACACTATACTGCATACCAAATAATTGTGACTTTACACATGCACAGATGTTGATGAGGAGCTGTGGCACTAAAGGTCTGATAGAGGGGATTAAAACTGAGATATATCGTCTATATTCATGCGTCTATATTTATGAATTATGGTGCATCACCCCATGAGAGGGTTTCAGAGGGAGAAGTAAAGGAGGAGCCGGGGTATGGCCGGCAGATGTGCTGTGCAGCAGGAACACAGGTGCAGGCTGGTTTAATGAGCAAAGGGAGGCCATGTGGACTAAACTCCCTCATCTGTTGCCATCACACCTATGATGAGTCCATTTTGGGGTCAGTTCCGCTCCGTTTACCCCCCTCCAGGACAAGTGAGACTCCAAACTCGGCCATATGGAGTCCAAAGCGGGATAGTGGAGCCCCTTGGCTCTGACCTGTTGGAAACGGACCGCTGATGGGCAGGGCTTATCTGTGCTTATTGGGGGCATCACTAGGAGAGTACTGAAGAGGCGGGGAGATCTATTGCTACAGAAGGAGCTGAATGTTTGCCTTCTCAAAACAAACATAAGCAGCAGTGTTTACCATAAGAGGAGAGTAAAGCACCGCACATGCAAGAATACACAGTAGACAGAGTTCATAATGGATGGATTTGGATGTACAGCAGCAGGGAAAATTATAGGTGTCTATCATGTTATCTTTCCTAGACAGGCCTCTGTCATGTCAAGTTTGTGGAGGTTTGGAGACTTTCAAGCACGTGGTGTTCAAAAAAAATGTGAAGGCACAGTGGGATGCTTATATTATTACTAATGATGCTTCCCTGCAGAGAACTTGTTTGCACTCAACCATAGAAGCCATTTCCTAAAGCTAACATTTCAAACTCACAGCCAATCTAGTAGCTGTCTAAGAATTACCAAAGGTCTCACTATCACATTTTGTTATGAGATTTTCTCCAGACCTCCATAAACCTTACAAGAGATTGAAATTAACAATCATGTAGCACTGAGATACTGTACTTCTCCATGGGATATGAACAATGTTGCATGCCAGCGAGGGCAGACAAGAGTGAAAGTGTACTTGAGCGGGGCTGCTCAGGCTGCCTGGTGTGCACATACTTCTGTGCCAGCCTCTCAGAAGGCCCAGAAAGTAATTACAGGATTCAAAGTGGTAATGGGAAATATATGTCACACACTCAGCCGTGCAGACTAAGGGTTTGAAATTTGCAATCAACCTGAATTTCCCATTAGATCCAGACAAGGCTTTTGTCGCGCTGGCAGCTGGTGCAAAGCTAAAGGTACGTGGGCACAAGATCTGACCTGGAGCTATCATTACATCTATTGTTATACTGTTTTGTATGTTATTTGTTTTGCTGTGCTCTGATTTACTGAACAAACATATCAGCTGTAAGATGCTGGTATTCCATCATTGTTCCGCTTGGGGTCACAGGAACAATTGTAGGATTTGGTGGTGGGCTTTTGGAAGCAGATAATCCTGCATTTGCGTTTCTGCCTTTTGAAGTCTCTCTTGTCTGACATGGCTGGTATGGGTGGGTTGCACAGCAAATAGACTTAGCCAGGGCAGGGCGCATGTGGGAGATCACGCATGGGCACGGACAGATGAAAGGTTTTGGAACCCTGCTTGTGACAACAGCAGACACAGATCTCTGCTTTGATGGCAGCACCCTATCTTGAGCACCTGCCCCAATCTGCTAACCTCCCGGCATTCCTGTAAAAGAGAGAATCACCGTCTCTCTCTCTCTCTCTTCCTGAAACATTAGCAGCACCACTGCTTCAGCTAAGTATCAAATTCCATGTACTGTACACAAGAACCTCCTGATCCTAAGCATCATTGTTCATTACCGTCAGCGATTACAGATATCTGAAGATATTACACTGGAATACAGCTGAAGAAAACTTGCTCAGCATTGATTACAATGACAGTGAAATTGGAGAATTAATGGCTCTTGGTTATCACAGTCATTTATCAACATGAAGTCTGTATGTGTCTGTGTATCAACATGAAGGACTGTGGACAACAATTTATTTGTTAGACATTAATTTCTATTTATATGAATTTCACTGTGCCCTCTGTCAAATCTATGAGTCTATGATTTTCTAAGCAATAACGGAGGACAGGGTTACATTGAACTCTGTAATATTTTTTAAAGCTGCCTGGTCAAACTAAGCCATAGGCCCTTTTATGTAAGCTGAGACTCTCTCTGAGTCCGTTTTAAGAGGTTGAATTTAGTTAGTCTCCATGGATGTTGAGATGCTGATAAGATGCAGGATCACATGGACAAATGGTCCTGTTCTCAATGGGATATGGGGAGTTATATGAGAGGAGATACTGCAGGTCATTTAAGCCCAAAGAAATAAAAGCAGCCCTGTGGTTAGCATCCCTCTCTGCGTTTGACCTCTGAGCGTTAACACAGTATTCACTACAGATGGCCTGCATGTGCCTCGCTGCTCATTGCTCACCCAGGTACCGTTGCTGTCACCTTGTTACCCCTAACTCACACACACCAGTCACATAGCCAACTGACAGAGGTAAGAGCTGGCGTGTGCCCAACAGCCCTAGGCACACCTCAGTGCAGCTGGGGAAGCTCTTATACAACTCCTTTGAGAAATCTCTCGGTTAATACACTTCCGACTTCCTCAAATGCAAATGTAGGCTAGCTTTAATTGTGTACCGCAAATAATCCACACCTATGACTATTTGTAATGCACATTTAAGACCTACTGTATGTGAAATACCTACTAGCATATTGAGATTTTTGCATGGAAACAAATCATGTTGCTCATCTGCTAGAAGGAGGACCATTTTACAGTCTACAATTATGTCTGAGCTTAATTGCAATATTGTAAACACTATGCATGCCTATCCCTCCACTTTAAAACACTTGACTCTGTTTATCACAGTGCACTGCGCTTTATCACAGGGGATAAATTCTTGGCTCACTATTGTATCTTATATGAAAAGGTTGGGTGGTATTTAATACCTGCCTCATTACCCCTGCTCGAATCATGTCTAAACACAGCGATTATGATGTCAGGTCACTGGACATTTAAACTATAGCTGTACTGCATGTTCACATGCAGCCTTGAAGAACTGCTTCTTACAAATGGAAACTGAAAATTCGTATTCTTTTTGACAATTTTAAAACAATAAGGACTTGTAATTGTTTTCTTTAATGTAGAACTAATGTCTAATGTGTGTTTAGGTTGGGTGTTTTAAAAATGTTTCTGTTTCTGTACTGTTGTGTAACCATTTATTCTTCTGCATAGGTCTCTCTTGAAAAAGAGACCTTGATTAAAATAAAAGATTTAAATTGTGGACAAAATAATCACAATCAATCAAATTGATTTAGAGTGGGTAGTGAATATGAATTCCTAAGGGTATATATATGCAAGTGAAAACACTACCTTTATAAGGTTGACTTGTTTAAGATCAGTACTTTGTGTTGTGATACTTTGCTAGTGATCAGAGGAGCAACAGTCACAGTCAGTCATATGCCTGCGGCGTAATTATCTGCTTTATCATTACTGCAGGAGAAAAAAACCTTGCAAGCAAATTGGAGTTTATGTCGACAAATGCTGTGCTTGCTCTTCTGAAAATCCAAACTACTCTTGTCACCCACTCGCCTCCTCCCTGCCCATCACACCACCACGTCCTTTGTGTCTGTCAAATGCAGTAAAACACCTCCTCAAAGGATGCATACACATAGTCAAACATATGGACACACAAACACATACTAACCCTGCACCCTGCAGCATTTTCATCTGCTGATTCGCAGCAGTGGAGTGAGAGAGAGAGACAAAGAAAGAGAGGGAGAGTGAGATATGTAACTAGAAGATTTGCTCTAAGCACTAACTGTAAGCAGCCTCCAGCCAAGATAAACACCAAATAAAATGCTACATACACATGTGCAGCCACTAGAAAGAAAAAAAGGGTCTGTGGAAAATACTGCTTGAATGTTGCGAAACACAGAGAGCCTCAACATGCACTGATACATATGCATTATTTAATGCAGATGTAGAACAGAAATTGATTAAATAGATGTTGTGGTACTTCTTTAGATTTGTAATATCCATGTATGATGTGAAATCTTTCTTGCCATATGTTGGGATTCATCAGGCTCTAATTAGTCTGTTTGCAGCAGGGTGTAGTCTGACAGAACCAGACGTGATTCTGTCACTTTGTGATGAGTGTACACAACAATTAGTTTTAACTGTGGTTGTGAATTGCACTGAAATCTGCCACTGATGAAGCTATATGCTCACAGGCTTTGGAGCCAGATTTGAATCACCACGCCCTGCACTAATCAATGTTTCTACATTAACAACAGATCAAGTTACTATAATGTGAAAGGGGTTGCTTTTATTGACAAACTCATAGAGAATAATCACCAGCTCAGCTCCCTTCAGCGCTATAGAGCGTTTGGGGGTTTTTTAGCTCATTGTTTTGGTTTTACAACCTACATCTTGACTGTTTGGTTCAATTTTTAACTCTGCAGCAAGCAGCTGTTTTCAGCAAGAAAGCTCTGATGTACCTGCCAAACACCAAATTGCACACACACAAAGTTAGCAACCAGCTGGTTAACACAGAGTAACATTTAGCAGCTAAAGATCCAGATTTTTCCATAAAAGAGCTACAAGGAGAGTGAATATTGAACTTGCATTCCTCAGTTGACCAGAGACATGACTCTAAATGAGTGCGTCTTTGGGGTGTGCAGTTAAGCATTTATGCTTTATAAAGGTCATTGTTGTGTTTGTTCTGCAGCCACCAAGTGGTTAAAGAAAAAAGTTATTTCTGCTTTAAACTTGGTTTACTGTGTTATTGTTTCCACCCACATAAAGTCAACCCTGCACCGTGTGGCTGGCCCTGCAAAATAGCAGTTACTCTAAATGCTGCATGGCGGGATCAGTGTGAATAACTGTCTATGTCAACAAAGCTAAAGACCTAATATTATGTTGTTTTACTGCAAATGAAAACAGTGAATACGACAATATAACACTGATAAAATACTTTCTCTGTCTGTCAAGTCATCATCAAGTGGAGCTTTGTGTTGCCGCCCGCCCACATCCTGTGTTTGCATCAAAACATTTCCTCTTTTGATGTACTCTCTCATCAGTGAAGTCAGTATTGGAGTGATGGAGACAGGAAGAGAAACTCTGACATGTATGTTTGCAATCTGGTGTCTCTTCACGGCTTGTAAATACACTCAACTGCTCGCATGCACGTGTACAACCATATGCCAGAGGGAGGGGAGCAATGGTGCGAATACCTTTTAGGTTATTAATAGTGTCCTCATTGACATTCATCCACACAGAAGACATGTGGTAAGGAAGCTTGCATGTCAGGGGAGGTACATGTGTGTGCACTGTGTATGTGCTTTCAAATCTTTGACTTAGTGTGTGCGGGTGCGTGTACAGGGTGTTAATGTCAACACAGAGTGCAGTGGGTGAGGCTCATTGTCTTTGAAGACGTCAGAGAGAGATGAAAGGGCTTTCTCTCACTGATGCTCCCCCTCCCTGTTACCCCTCACTACCTTTCTCTCCCTTTATAATCCAGTGACGTGCCTTGCGCTCTTTCTTCCCTCCTCTATCCACACACATTGTCGTATTGACATGCATAGGCCATACCACTCTTCTTTAAAGGAAATGGATTTTGCAGAAGTGAGTCCTGCACTGCTTTTGCCATGTTGAATGTCCCACAGGGTTTGTGAATGGATAGATCTTTCCTAAGAGGAGGTATAAAGAGAAGAAATCCCCCTTCATATACACACACACAAACACATACAGTTAATCTTTTAGCTCTCCGTCCAGCTCTTTACATTCCACAAGCATCCCAACATCTGCTGAACTCTGCCTTCAGAAGAGATGCCCACTATTTTCCTTCCCTTTCATACATGAGTGCTGATATATTGTGGAAGTTTTTCTCTTACCCCATCTAATCTGTACTGCGTGCTGACTTGTTAACTCCACAAGAACTATCACCTTCAATAAAGAAGAATCAGGAGTCGGGCTCTTTTCCAGTCCACTGGAAGATTTATTGAAGTCTTAGCAGAGATGGTCTCAAGAGCAACTGAGTTCTCGGATCCTTCACAGTTCTTATATACTGTCATAAGACCGTCCCATGCACATGACCAGACCTCTCCTCACTCTTCCTCTATTTGGCCTGTCTACCACGCATGGCCTCAGGGCCATTGTAACCCTTAATCCTGTGTCCCATGATCTGCCTGTTTTGCAAACTGTATCTCTCAAATATAGCCCTCGAATCATCTCATTTACTCAAACTTGACAGCTTGCATCCTGTATATATAATACAATATATTCACAGATTCTGAACATCCTGTTTTGACTGTCATGACGTTCACCTACCTTCTTCCAGACTTTGTGACGCTTTTTACTTTTCTATTAGTTACCTCAGTACAGCCTTTTTCATTGTTCATATAACATAGTGCATTTCATTTCCACGTTTTCCATTATAATTCCACTTTTACTGACAAAACACAGAGTTATATGCATGATAATGATGCTTTTTTAGTTATCTGAAATATAATTATATTTTATTTAGATTCCACAATATATATGTATAAAAAAATCAGAAGTGACTTTTCTTTCAGATATGCCTTTGGTGTAGTTATTTTTATCATATGTCCATTACTTAAAATTCTTGTTAGTGAATCTTGTTTTGGAAAAAAAAATGGTTGTACATTTATATGAGATGTTATTAGGATGCAGAGCAGAACCAGCCCAGAATGGTGCAATGGGATAGGATTTTTTTTTTTTTTTTTTTTTTTTTGCTGGGGGAGAAATTTCAACATGAGCTGTTAATGGTTTCTGAACAGAAAACCAATTTATTTATTTAATGTACTTATTGTTCAGACTGCACATGAATCAAATTTTAGATGCAGCATGATATAAAGTCCATGCGAAGACAAAAGTGGATGCAAAAAGGCAGATTCACCGAGAGTGGTGCATCCATGTGAGTTGAAAATCGTTCAGCTTTTGCTTAATATATGTCTTCATGACTGCAATGCATAAACATACAGATACAAGAAAAAAAGGAGAGTAGTCTGGAGGAAAATGGTACGTTTTTTGAGCTGTCAGTCAAACACAGCACAGAGACATTTGCTACACACACAGTTGGTGTTTATGTCGCCAACTAGCTCCAGCTAACATCTGCACAGTCTACACACCGGCTATTTGGGGTGAATAAATACAGACTGTAAATACAGTGCAAATAACGAGGTGATTTTTGCCTCTGTCTAAACACACATTTAGACATGCACGACTTGCAGTCACAGACTGCTTAATTTGCTGCATTTAGGTCAATGCACTGGGGTCTGCCAACAACTCTTCTCTACCTGCTCTCCTAGTACAGATGAGACAGTCTCAGCTATTCAATTACTCTGTCAGTAAGGAGGCAATGGCACAAGGGTGAAGGAGTAAAGGGCTGAGGATGGGCACTCCTCTTCAATCTCTGCCGGACTCAAAGCCATGCTGTCCTATATTCATCAGCAGTAGCGTGAATGTCAGAGAGGAGAAGAGATTAGCACAGTGTCAACCCTGACGGAGGTTAATGCAGGAGCAGGCCAACCATTTGTAACCCAAAAGGAGATTAATTACTGTCGGATTGTGCATGCGTTAGCTATTTCATTCGCTTTGGTGACTTTTTTGTTGTGTTTGTACTTGTTCCACACGTTGAAAATCTAGCTTCAATAGGGATCATCTCTTCTTTGCATTGCTCTATCTTCCCTCTGCGCTGTGCTCCTTCACTCCTTGAATCAGCATCCACTGCACTATTTTTTCAAATTAGAAAGGGCAGGCCATTTTATTTTAGTATTTCATTAGTTTTTCAGATACATAGAGAAGATAGATTGGATGCTGGAGTCAAAACACACCCACTGCAACACATTTTGCATTATAAACCCATTCCTTAATGTAGGCTCTGCCTTACTGGGCAGCATTTCCTGTCACAGTCAGTTTTTCTTTTATTCAGTATTTACCTGCCCAACAGCACAAAATAACAATAATATATCTAATGCGAGGTCAGTGATAAATATTAGTGACTCAAGGATGAATTTGCCAAGTGCAGACAGGGAAAAAATCACATTCCAGCCCATATTCTCATTTTTGGAAGTTTTTGAAGTTTGTTCTCTTCCCTAACTCACTCTGCATTTTTAACTGGTGTTCAGTGGAGGATAGCACTACAACTGAGCAACCAGCAATGCAAGATATTTTAGCATGCAAGGCTAAATGTATTCACCAATTTGCATATGAATATCTTGCATCTCTTCAATTCTTCATCTTTTACATTTCATCTAACTAGCTAGCTCCCTTATTCCTAAGCTGTTTAAGCCATTCATGAGCCGCCATAACTCAACGAGAAAGGCGAACGAGAGCATTGAGGGAAGCGTTGAAGGCTGCAACAGAGTTTTGTAAGAAGAGACCTTCGACCAAATTAGCAAATTACTACTGCTCACTAAAAAAGGGCACTCAAGATATTTAATACTGCCTCAAATGTCAGAGGTTTAGGAGCATATTCGAACATCATTTCTGCTTGGGTAACTATTATTATACTTTCAATTTTCCATGTAAAATTGGATTGAGAGAACATGGATGTGAGGTGTTTTTCAAGTTCAGGTAAAATGAGGCACAAGATTTAAAAAAAAATCTATCCTGGAGGAACATTAAAATGTGGGAACACAGGACTGAAATCTATGACAAACAGTGACCTTGGCACTGAAATATTCCATTTGTATATAAAAAAGAACAATTCCTACTACATTAAAATATGCTTATCAGATTCCATTTCTTAAATCTCCATTTAAAGAATAAAATAAAGTTTAATTGGTTTTACTAAGCAAGATATGAGAACACAATAATTCAAAACTACAAATTAATGGGGCATTATGTTTTGAAGTCAAGATTCAAGATTCAAGATTCTTTTATTGTTACATCCCATTATACAAGTATGAGAGAGTAAAATATTCTTGGGTTTCGGCTCCGCAACATTGCAGCAACAATAGCAATAAAATAAAATAGAAATAGCAGTAAAATAGAATGAATGTATGTCAATGTAATGTCCTCTGAAGTGATGGAAACATGACCCTGTGTGTGTGTGTGTGTGTGTGTGTGTGTGTGTGTGTGTGTGTGTGTGTGTGTGTGTGTGTGTGTGTGTGTGTGTGTGTGTCACAGACAGGCAACAAGCCATTAATGTCCATTATTCATAAACCTGGTTGCTTGGTGGAAAAAAAACTGTCCCAGAGCCTGCTGGTCCAGGCCTTGAGGCTGTGCACCATTTGCCAGACAGCAGCAGCTGAAACAGTCCATGGTTAGGGTGGTGGGGTCCTAATCCTATGGGCTTTACTCAGTCTTAGTCTTAGACTTAGTCTGAACAACACCAAAAGTAAGGACACAGACTGAGAAAATACAGGTTGCAGAGGGCCAGGAGAGGCTGACCCTACTTTGAGGCTCCAGTTCCTAATCTGATTTGTTATGTGGGCAGCTGTGCCAGCAGGGCATCACTGAGTAGCCTCACATAATGCTGAATTACTGTATGTGATGGGTTAAATTAGGTTTTAGCATGTATCTGTTTCCCCAGGTGCTACTGTTATGCCCTTAAAACAGGGAAAATATAGTTAGGGGAGTGGGATGAAGACAGCACACTGCTCTCACCTTCACTCATCTGTATTAAACCTTAATGATATACAGTGCAACCAAATTCACACAATTTTCTGTATGAATACACTCAGTTTCAGGACCACAGGTTTCCACAACTAAGTTATCCTCCTATGTTCTTCTAAATAATGTAAATTATATTTTTAACCAGTGTACAACATGGACTGTAACTTACAAGAAATACATTTTTAAGTTATGTATTTTAGCTGACACATGACTTGACTTCTTATGGTGATAAAATAACATTTTTAAGCAGCTTAGAGAAAGTATCTTAGTGACAAACTTAAATGCAAACAATGGCGGAACAACAGTTGGATGCTAAGCTAGCTCACACAGTGACAGAGTTAGCCAGAAACTCTTTAACAACATAAAAGTATAAAAATCACCTCTTTCCTTCGCGATGAACAGCAGTGACAAAATAACAATTATCAACAACATGTGTTGCTAAGTTCATAGTGCTTTGTGCACAGTAATTACTTTGAAACAGGGAAAATAGGGGAGAGGGATGAAGAAAACAGCACACTGCTCTCACCTTCACTTGCATGGATGTATTTTAAGAACTGGACCCATTCAGTCCAATAAGAATTGCTCAGGTGGCACATATGCCAAAAAAAGTTTCTAGCTTCCAGGTTTGCTTCCATGTTGTGCAGCCCACTGGATATGTGCAGTGGTATTTCCCCCGCTGGCCCCGCCCATGAGTTCCCACTCAGCCAATAGACTCTACATTGTAATGACGTCACAGATTTTCCTTTCAGATTGAGCTTTCTCGGCTCAAGGAAAGTTTTACAAATATAAAGCCTCAATGGATCAAAAACTCATAATAGAAAGAGTCATAATTGACCTTGTTTGAAGTTGGAGGTGTCCTGTCAACAGTTTTACAGATGTCTCTTTTATAATGGTGGTCTATGGAGAAAATGCTTTTTGGGCCACAGGGGGATTTTTCACTGCAATACCGCAAGTAGCCACTTGGAAAATTGGCTGTAAGGCTGAGTTTCAGTATTCAGCTCTTATAATACATCTATGTTCACTCCTCTGTATTGAGTGAGGGAGAGGAACACGATTCTCCCTACTGGAGCCCTATGGCATTACCAATAGCTCAACCCAGACAAGAAACTGCATTACGGATTTGTACTATCTATACTCTGGCTACATATTCTCCACAGTAATAACCTTAGCAACATAGCCAAAAATAACAATGAAATGATGTGTTATGAAAATGGAACACAAGGAATATAATTGCATAACTCTAAAAGGAATAAAATTATGTTTTCTGAAAAATCAATTTTTTTTTAAATTCTTAACTGCCACACCACAGTGCCCTAAATCTTCTGTGAGACTTGTCTTCATTTATTGAAAGAAATGGTCTCTACATACAATATTCATTATGTTTTGCATTGCATATAAAATAAGCCCATGTTTCAAGCGCTTCCACGTGGATCCAAGGGGCCAAAGCCCTTCAAGGTCATTTAAAAGACGAGGAGCTAAAGCATGACAGCAAAGGAGAAAAACACTTTGTAGAGCAGGAATATATTATCTCTTCTGCTGCCACTATTTAAGAGCAAATAAAAAATTCCAACCATCCGACATGAGCTGCTACTATTATCAAGGGAAATCAAGTGCCGTGGTGAATTATAGCTCACAATAACCTCAAGGTACAACGCATGTTTCTGACACAGCACCTGTAGCAGAGCAAATATCGTGCTAGTAATGCAATTTGTACCCCGTCGCATGCTGACGCTCTCTGTCTTGTTTTATTCAGTGCAGGATCTCTTCAACTGATCCGACTGTGACACAGCTGTGTCACGTCTCACTGTTGGGGGATAAAAGGTGGAAGATGGAGGAAGCCATCCATCGAAAGGTCTGCATGGGGGACAACTTTGAGAGAAAAGGCTCAATAAGGTAGAAAAGGCTCAGGGAGGTGAAATAAGTTGAGCACTGTCCCTGTGGTGACCCAGTCTGATGAGAATAACAACACTGCTAACTGGCCACAGATGTGCCAATGTTTCTGACAGCTAAAATAGGACAACAGCCTCTTCCACCTCCCTCCCTCAATCTCTTGTATACCCACAGGCTCTGCAGGTTATCTTGCTATGATCCATCCTGCATTTAGCAGGTAATTGGTTAAGCTACTGCAGCAGCTAGTGTAAGCATCCAATCAGGTCTACAATCATGAATTCAGTCCACACATCCATTGTGATTTTCTGGCATTAAATTTTCCTTGGAGTTGGTCTATAAGCCAGGCTCATTTTCACAGAAAATTCTCATTTCAATTAAGTGTGTCAAAGTGGTTTAATCTAGAATCAGATATGGCTGCATTTGAGGGCCTCGTGTGGTTGTAATTAAGGCTCAGTGGGAGTTGTGGCCCTGGAGGGAAGCAAGGTCTCTTAGGTCAGACTACAATCACTGCCTTCACATGTGGCCTGCCTGCCTGCCTTCCACTGTGCCACAGAAAAATCTGAGCTTCCAGTCAGGTGATTTTATTATCAGCAGCCTAATTGGGAAAACATGCCTTTCATTGGCTGGGTAATGACTGTGAATGGTTTTATAGCTTGTCAAACAACAGGCTATTTTCAATTACCTGCAGACCCAAGTGTTCGAATGCCATGAAATTGAGCAATGGAGGAGTTCAGAAAAAAAGCCTGCTGATGTGCTTAAATCTGTTCATTTGGAAAATGGACCCCAAGCACTGATGGCTGTATAGTCACAACTGTGTAAATGTAAAAGCCTTGCAGCCTCCCAGTTAGATAATATTGGCAACAACAGGTTTCCATTGTCCTAGTTTGTGTGTATTTTCAATTTGAGCAAATGAAAAGAAAAATCTGAATAGATGACAAAAGAGAATGCATTGCAAAAAGGTTTTTAATGCATAGTGGAAGTGTTAGAATATCAGAAAAGAGAAGATGTGCTAAAACGATGGAAACAGATTTTTCAAATACACCTTGATGTATTTATGCTTCTGATTCTTCTATTGTAGATTAAGCATTCATGTCATGTTGCCACCCACTGTTACCTTCTTCAACTCAGCCAGAGAGTTACAAAAAAAAAAAAAAAAGAGCGAGGTTGTTTCTGTTAATTTGGTATTCTTGTCACATCTTCTTGAATATATTTGCATAAAGGGAGTTAATGAAAACTCACACTGATTCTCATTTCATTTTGCTGAATTTTCAAAAAATTTGCTCAAAATGTGTGCAATTTTATGGAAATGTCCATGGAAAAATCATTCAGCTCATTTTGGTGACTACCACAGTAAATGCCTTAGAACTATGAAATAAAATGGTTAAAGTCTCAGGGTGACATTGAAGGCTCTAGTTGGTCTATCCTACCTATGTTTTCGCCTTCTTGCCTGCCAGCAAATGACAAATGAATTTGAACCTGAGTTTTAAGTCTTCTCTCTCCCCTCACTCTCTTCCTCTTGCTGCAGTTTTTCAATATGACACTGTTTAACTTCACTTTATCTGTCTGTTTTGTTTCCTTTTTGCAACATTCTTTTTTTTCAGCTCCATGTTGTCTGCACTGCTCAGCTATTCATCCTCGCCTCGTTGTTCCAGCTCTTTGCCCTTTTCTCCACCCTCACTTCATCAACCCCTCCCTCATTTCTCTCTTTGCTCTGGTCCCTCCATCCACATCACTTCCACCCTTATATGCTGTCGCTCTTTCTATCCCCCGCTTCCCAGTTTGCATCCTCTAGAGGCTGAACTCTCTATTAATAGCGTAGCAATGTAAGGAGAGAGAAAAAAGAAAGAGAGAGAGAGAGACAATGAAGAAAAGAGAGAGAGAGACAATGAAGAAAACAGAGAGAGAGAAAAAAGAAAAGAAAAGCTTGCACCACATGATCCCATTTCCAAGGCACAGACATGGATGCCTGTTGCAGGGCAGGCAGCCATCCACGGTCGACACACCACTGATCCCACTATTACAAAGAGCTGAGCTCCATCCCACACCCTCAACCCCTAAAGGCAGTCTGTACCATAGCACTCCTATTTTAACAAACCTGTGTGGGTTTAACAATGTGCACAATGGAGTTTAAAATCCAGGCATTTCATCTGGACATTGTGATTCACTGACAGCAACAGCTCATGTTATTTTGCTTAAAATTCAAGCTACAAGCTTTGATTTGTCTGTGTTTCAGTTATATAATACTCATAAAGAGCATTAAGAGAGAATAAATGTGAAGCACCCCTACATTATCACCCTTCAAGAGGAAAACAGGCTTAATATTCTAAACTAAGAACTAATTGGCACCGATGCATACATTATTTTTTGTACACTTTTGTGCGTTTGTTTCTAGTGTGGGGAATGTTTACTTCATTAGGCCTTTATCTCATGAAGACAGACACAGTATTTTTACTCCTAGCTAGCGTTTGCTTACAATGGAGAAGCCATTTGGAGAGTAAAGAGCATGAGAGTTAGTATGGTTATGAAGGAGCAGACGGGAGAGACTGTGTCTTGAGGTCAGCTCAGCTGGGAAGCAGACTCATTCAATCACTTGGACACAGATCAAGAATAGTGAGAACCTGTATTTCTTGCCTTGAAATTAATTGGTTTCCTTTTCCATTTCAAAAAAAAAAAAAAAAGAAAAACGCAAATGAGTGGCTGCTGTTGAGTAGAGTGTAAGGGGCAAAGAAAAAGGTAAGGGGTTCATTTTTCTTCTCATGGTCATGACGGATAGGTGGCTGGAAGTGAACGATAATAAATCCAGGAAAAAGGGTGTATCAGAAAAAAAACAACAACTGGGGAATAAAGGGCTGTCTATTTGAGATTGCAATCACAGTATTTCAGAGCTTGAGGCATACTGAATGCCATATCTATCATGATAAGGTAGCAGGAAAATGATCCTGTAAACTGATTCAAAGTTTGTTATTGTGAAGCTTGTGTGCGTCTATGTGTGCACATGTGTCTTCACTCAGATGTGTGCAGCTGGTAGCTGGTATGTTTTAGCAAAAGCATTGGCTACATGACAATTTTAACTTCAGTAAGCAATTAATCTGGTGGATGACTGTGTCAGAAATATTTATTTAAGTGTTATTAATGGCATTCACAACCACTGCAGTATTTACCCCCATCTGTTGCCTTTTGTTCTGTTTGGTTAGAGACCGTCACGTCTGTCAGTTACTGTCATAACTCTCTATTGTGTATTAATTGTTGTTTTTATCCCGATCACTACTGAGAAAAGCACTGTCTAATTGATCTGTTTTGCTTTCATAAATAAGGTTTGAAGGACAGTAAGTGGTTTTTCATTTTTCTAACCAATTAACCACAAAACATGTATACATAACATTACTGCTAACCATATTCAAAACTATTTTATAAGATTTTTTTTCTGAAGATAAGATATGATTTCTTTCCTTCCACCCAGAAATCAACTTTAATACAACTGCAGTCAGGGTTTGCTATGAAACTTGCTTTGTTGGTGCATTCAGGGACTTCCCACATTAGATATTTCAAAGTCGTCTGCCAAAAAGCATTGCATTCATTAGCTAGGTTGTTGAAAAGGCAAGCCCAGAGGACAAAAAGTAAGCAAGCATGGACATTGTGAAAGAGATCATTTGAATGTTCCTGAATTTAAAAAGTTGCCCAACTGTCAAATATCTAATGATTCAGCATCCTTGAATGCACCACCAAAGATGGTTTTCAGAAAAGTCTAGTGGCTCCCTGGAAGGTAGGAAATCTAAAACTGTATGGTACCCTCTGAAAAAGGATAGCAATAATTTGAGATAATGACTGGAATGTCAGAAATGTTTGTAATGAGGCCTCAAAATTGAAACATTCCTTCTGAATATATGTTATGTTGTTGATGCTCTGTGCTCAGAGGAGCTGGTGGGTCAGCACAGCAAAAACAGTTTCTCAGGCAGCAATATTTCTAAAGGATGTGGGAAAAAAGAGAGGATATGTAAAGATGTCATGCTGGGCTCTGGGTCAAGTAGAGCAATGACAAGAGCTTTTCTGTGTACTCCACCTGTCTGATTACCTGTGATTGCGGGGAAATTACTGCGCAAAGGCCATGCTATCTCACAAACCCTTTTAGCTGTCTGAGCCTGTATGTCATATCATCTGATTCTAAAATGGCTTGTGAATTATATGTTGCAATGCAAAATGTGCGGTTGCTGAGACACTTAGAGCAGACCATATGAAAAGGGTCAGCATAGGGGTTGAGATAAAGCAAGAGAAACAAAAAAGAGCACGCTCTAAGAAGTGCTTTTAGTAATGGATGCAAATTATATCCTGCTAATCGGAATCAAAAAGTACATAAAGACAAATGTACAAATATGAAAAGAGCTTCAGCTTGTTTAAAGCATGGGTTTTAACTGCTAGTGCTTCAATGCTTTTGATACATCTCTAAACCCACAATTTAGTTCAGGAGTTATGTGTTCACTAAGTAGTTTAGTTCAATCCAAAAAAGAGTTTTGTTTTGTTTAATATTCCCCTACTCCTGCTGATATCATACACTTACATGTTTGCTGCAGTTCTAGGTTTATTTAGTTGTTGCGCTGCTGCCATTTCCTATTAATGTCAGTCATGATTGCTTTCCTTTCCTCTCAACAATCTGTGCCCTGACATCCCACCATTCATAACAGCTCACAACCTTACCCTGTTTATACTTCAAAACCTATTAGTCAGCCCAGAGTCACAAGAGGCCATGCTTTCCCCACAGTGGACTGAATCTGTTATCGCAGTGTTATTTCACTTCTGTGCGGCTATGTCCGGACTTCTGCTGTTAAAGCTCACATAGGCAAAACACATATATGCACAAACTAACACATAATCACAGATACACATACAGACAATCTCCAGGAGGGGGAAAGGATATGGAGCTGTAATGTATCACCCCTGCTGGCATGGCCTTTTCACACAAGCTGTTGTGGGTCTCTTATCGCCCACACTTCTTTCAAGTGCAAAGGCAATATTTCTACACTGAATGGCTTGGATGTAACTATACATCAGCAGAAACTCTGTTGTCTCTGTAGGAGTGTCAAAGAGGACAGAGAGGTAAACAGGTTCAGGGATTGCTCAGGCGTCTCTCTCTTTGTTTCTGTGCTCTCTTGTTGCAAAGCAGAGGGAGAGTCGGGGTGGGAGGAGGGGACAAGGGGTGAGAAGCAGTGTTTGAAGTGTATTAGTACACAAGCATGCCTGATTAGACAAGAGAACAACAGCACTTTGTGGCTTAGTGTTTCAGCTCCTCCTCACTCCATTCTAATTCAGTATCAATGACACATTGTACTGTCAAACATTCTGCAGTGCAGGGGTAGCAAGTAACTCATTATAAATATTTATTGACTCCCAAAATAAAACTACTTTTGGGATGGCAAGAACTATAGAATAGTCTACAGGTATCCTGTTAGAGCACAGTTAAGGTGTGGTCAGGCTTCATTTTGTGAAATACTTTTGTACACTAGCTCCTGCACTTTATGTTTAAAAACCTGTGCCTGATGAAGATCTGATTGATTAAATGTTGCATAGCAACAGTGAATAAAAAACATTAGGGAAGTAGAAAAAAACTGTCTGTGGATTCTACTCTTTGCCATGCTTGCAAATTCTGCCCCATGGATATACAGTATATGGATGTATTGACGAGACAGAAGTTGCTCACTGAGTGTCTGTTTCCTTACTTCCTTTTTTATCCTCAAGGTATTTGTGACCCTCATAAAAATTGCCTCACAGACTCTCTGTCTCACTCTGCCCATACTATTTCCTGTCCCACCTGATTTCTACTACAGTTCACAAGTACATTTTTCCTACAGTACATCTGCCTTAAATTCTTTTTTCCCAGGTAAGGCAGTCTTTGTGAATGTGTTCTTATTGAGAAAAAAAACCCCCAAACAATAACAGATGGTCATCAGTTTCAAGAGAATCACTAACATTGAAGTAAATGATTGGTACTCTGTATTAGCGATGTGCAGAGAGCCCAGTATTTGTATTTGTATCTGTATTTGTTAAGGCAGCAAAATTATTTGCATTTGTATTTGTGTTCGAATAAAATTGGAAAAAGGCTTATAAATCCTGTTTTTGTATTTATTACGCTTTTAATTTGAGAAAATTTAAGTGTTACAATAACTGTTCGTGAATAATCTACTTTACGAAGGAGGTCCCCACACCAGGTCTCGAACTGGAGTCTCCCCGATCGAAGATGACTGCGCTGACTACTGAGCTAAAACTTTACTCATCGACTCACTGCAGACAGACCTCTGACAATTTATACACCCATAACACAGAGACAGCACACCATGTAACATGTAGAAGAACTTCAAAGGTAATTCTTGCTTTGCACTTTTCATTTATTGTCTATTTTTTACAACCTACAACCTTTGTGGAAAGGAGTAGAGGAACAACAGGTTATGGAGAGTCCATTTGGGACTTACCCCTGATAGATGTAACAGTGGAGCAGAGGAGAGAGACTGAGATAACGATGTAACCGACCTGCAAACTGGTATTTGACATGTTTTTGTTTTTTCTTCCCAAAAACAAATAATTTTTAAAATTTTTATATGAAAGAAATATTCGTATAAAACCCACTATTTGTGCTTTGCCGAATAATATATTTGTATTCGGGCACACCCCTACTCTGTATCGGTGCTATCAGAATGCCATATTGGCCCCTTTCAATGACTATATGTAATAGTTTTTACTCAGAAATGTCCTTAAAGCAGCAACTTTTGTGATTTTACCTGAGTTATTATCAGTACAAGTCATCCTACTTCTACTTGAGTAATGTTAGAAGTGACATTGACAGCACTTAGTCTTAGTAGGGTGTTTAAATTCTCCACTCCTCCAGAAAAGTGCGAAGTCTGACAGTCATTACATCTATTTTTACTTCTCCACAGAAAAATCCATATCCACATCCCCATAGGGTTTTCTGTAGTTGTGCTATACATAGCCATGCACTGTTTGTATAACCTTATATTATGTCTATATTTATCCTCTCGTTGAAATGACCCTGAGATTGTACTTAAAAGTGAGAGTATAGAGAGAAGTGACGAAGACCTAGAGACGCTTTTTGTCTTGTTCTGCTTCAATTGTCTGCCACTTTTACTTTTTTTTATGTCTGTCTGTGAATTTAACACAGCTGCCATGTTTCATATCCACCACCCACAATCACACTCCTTGAGGGTTGTCTAGACATGCTTGAATTTGGACACTACCCTTTTCTCCTTCCTGGTATCCTCTACAGTTCTCTGTGGTGGCAACACATTGCCTCCTGTGGTGTTATAGCCAGACACAGAGTTGGCTGCCACATATACCATCTGGTCTCTTATGTCCTACGGAGAGAGTGCCTCGTCCGGGTCAACCAGGTAGTCCAGTGGAGCCTGGCAATGTCAGTTGGTGGGGAAGCATTTTCATTTTCCTGGTTATTCCATATACAAATGCAGTGGGTTGGGGGTACTTGAGCAACCACTGGAATGGGCCAAAATCTTCCTTAAATGTTTCATAAAAAATACTTTCAAAGAATGATGATGAATATAACAAAATTAATTTGTACATAAATATGTGTTTGCTAATGATTAGTTCATTGTTATCTAACAGTTTATTTAACACTTACAACAGTCAATAACCTAATGTTATCAGAATATTTGACATGTGAATTGACACCCTAAATGCAGACTTGTTTATTGAATGGCCAGAAAAGTAAGCAGTTGAGATGGAAGATATTAATTTAGAGTGGCTGTTAAAGTATTTATCAACAGACAATGTAGTTTGCTTGCTTGCTTGATATGACCTGGTGGATTTACAAGCACCACAATATTGTTTAGTTTTGGATCTATGAAACTCAGGTGTTGTTTCCTTCATATCTAAAGCATGTGGAAGAATGTAGTGGGTTATTGACAAATATATTGCTGGACAATGTGTTGTGAAAAAATACGACCAGGGGACAAAGTCCTTGCTGACAGGAGGTTTAATATTGTTGACACAGTTGGCTTTTATAAGAATGTCTTAAATACTGGCCTTCACAAGAGGAAAATGCCTGCCAAAAATGTGAAGGACACCAGAAACCCTGCAAATCTTTGGATCTTCTTGGAAAGAGTGAAAGGGCTTTTGAAAGTATTATTTTTTGCATAGTACTTTATCAGTGAATATACTAAACGTAAAGAATAGTGAGACCAAATTGTACCATTTGCTTTGGTCCATAATTGTAGACCAAAGGGTATGGGGTTACTTTTGCGTCTTGTTTGCAATCAAAAACAAGATTTGAAAGTAAAACTATTGACACTGCAATCAAAAAATGTTTTATTGCAAGTAAATTAAATTTGTGATTAAAATGCAAATCAAAAACTTTTGTTTTGCTTGCTGTTGAGCTGCATTTTGTGGGCGGGATCTATGCTGAAAAATGTAAGACACGCCTCTATTGGCCAGTCTCGAATGGGGTGACAGCTTGGCAACATCCACATTAGTAAACGAGAGTGGAAATTTTGAAGTCCACGGAGAAGACAGGGCAGGAGCAAAGACAGAACATCAACGCAGAGGTATGTTTACACATAACTTACGTCTTAGTAATAGCAAGAATGTTATATTTAAAGTGGTGCATGTAGATTTATTTTAACGATCTGTGATGTTGTAATGGGTTACAAGCAAGTGACTAGCTAATTGAGCTAAGCTGGCAGCTACAGGCTGACAAAAGAATATATATTTTTTAGCCCATTACAACATCACAGATTGTTAAGCAAAAGAAATCTACATGCACCAGTTCAAACATAACGTTCTTGCTATTACTTAAACAGAAGTTATGTGTAAATGTACCTGCACATTAAATATCTGTCTCCGCTCCCACTCTGTCTTCTCCATGGACTTCAAAACTCCTTCTCTCGTTTACTTACTGTGGATGTTGCCAAGCTGTCACTCTGTTCAAGACTGGCCAATAGGGATGTGTTTTACATCTTTCAGCACAGGTCCTGCCCACAAAATTCAGCTCAACAGCAAGCAAAACTTTTGGATTCGCAAACAAAACTTTTTGATTGGCATTTTAATCACAAATTTATTGTACTTGCGATAAAACATTTTTTGATTGCAGTGTCATTTTTTGATTGCAGTGTCAAATCTGTTTTTTCATAGCAAGCCTATTCTGTTTGATTGCATAATAAAGACGCAAAAGTAACTCCATAAAAGTGTGAATATTTTGTGTAACCTTACATTTAGAAATAGCTGTAATCAATTGTTATCAAATATTTGTCTAATAAAAATTGGTTTATTTACTAGTGATTAAGTTACCTGTTGTAGCAAAATGTAAATAAATATCAGCTGAAGAAAAAATTACATATTGTACCAAAGGAAAATTTAATATAGCACCTCTACAGTAACCAAAAGTTACTGTAGAGGTGGAGTAACTTGTCTTTCTGTTGGCCCTTCTCGAACAGCTCAGACAAGAAGGCCACTGCACACTCGTCTTCACTCTTTACAAGAAGGTGCTTGACATCATGGAACGCATCCTGGGCAACAGAGGCTTCAAAGTAATGAGACTGGATGGCACAATAACACAGACTGCAGAGAAAGAGAGACACATCACTCTCTTCCAGACAGTCACTCCGTCTTCCTCCTGACCTTAAATAAACCTGAAATAAAGCACCTGATGTCAAAAAAGGATAATGTTAATGAAATTTAAACTTAAATATCGCACTAAATCTAAAATGATAAAAGTTACGTATGGCAGCATATGTAAATTTATAGACAATGTTAAACCAAAACTAAATGCACACACCAAGTCATATCTTCAAACTGCAGTCCACTTCAAGCAGAGATTAGGACAGGAGGGATTTACAGTCATATCTTCAGGTGGGTGTTGCCATGACGGGACCTGAACCATCTCCTCAGCAGCTCTGGCAGAACACATGTCTGGAAAAAAAATGTGTTGCGCTGGCAACATGATCCCAAAACTCACTATCCGTCTAGGAGCTGTCAATGACAACATCCTGAGGACAGTAACTATGAAGTCACAGTGTTTCATATTGCAGACATGCAACTGACACTGCACTTGATGGTAGTAGTCATGGTAACACTACTTCCTTTGGTTCTTGTATTGTCCTCCAGTGTCATCTTTGGCTGTGAAGGGGCACTTGATCTCCAATATCCCACAACAGAGCCAACTGACCAGTCCATCTGGAGAGGATGAGACATGGGGCCACTTGATATTAGTGTCTTTCTCAACATTCTGCATTTATGGTTTCTGATTGTAAAATCTTCCCCATTTTGCAGCCATATCTGTAGAACAGCGTACAGCATAATCCCATTTACTTGATAATGATAAAGTATTAAAAGCTAGTTATGCCAGCTTTTAAATAAACACATCTCACCTGGTAGCCTGTTTGCTGGATCTGTGAGCTGAATCCATATTTTAAAAATGCAATTTACAGCTTTCCAATAATATAATCTTAAAGAGCAATTTGACACCAGCTGAAAATCCTGTTTATTCTGAACTCCAGTGATTTGATTTCTTACCTTGCTGCAGTGATGTCAAAGTGTACTCCAGGTTGTGTCAGTACACAGAGGTGTCCTGGCCATCAGTCAAGGGCTGAATTTCTTTTCCAGTACACCCCGCTACACCATGAAATCATTGTTGGGTGTGGTTACAGGTCTAACAAAGCACACCGCTGATGATGTATAATCATATCCCAAGGTGCTTTAGTGTTGAATCATGACTAGTTAGGTCAAAATCTACTTAAAGCAAAAAAATAAAGAGGTACAACCCAGAAAAACTGATTCAGCTTTGAACTCCAGTGAGTCATGAAAAGAGCAGAAAGTTTGTTCTCTGTGGCAGCGAGCTGTGTAGTGCAGTTAAGATAGAGTTCCAACTCATCTCACAGGGCTGAATGTTTTTAATATCCGTACCCAGTGCTGCACTGAAGACGATGGATATGCTTGGTTTCCCTCTTCCCATCATCTTGTTTTGCAACACCTCTCTTTTTATCTGTTTAGTGAAGAGGCACATTTTAAAAATAGAAGGCATTGCCAGATTCAAAAATAGAAGTGTTTTTGCACACTGATAATGTGATGTCACCTCACTGTCATTCTTACCAACACCTGTTAAAACTTGTGAGCTAACAAGGAAAAAGGCAGATTTCTACAAGGATCAGACAGTGTAAAGTTGTGAAATAGAAATGACAGGGTGTGTGTCTATGTTTGTGTATGTTTTTCTACGACATTTTGGGGACATGTGGTAGCCAACTGATATCGTGGGGTCTTGCATCCATTCTGCATGTTTATGTGTGTGGGAAATTGTATTAATCACGGTGTGGGGAGAAACTCACTTCCCATCTGGGGACAAAAACCTGACCCCCACAAGGTTTTGCATTTGAATTCTGCGTGGTGACAGTGAGGGCGTCAGAAAAAACCTTTTCCCTTTTCCTTTGGCCTTGATGACATTATGATGGCAGGGTTTTTTGCCCCACCTTTCAGTGTGACCATTCAGATTAGTTATTTCCTCTTTAGACTCCTTTGTTTAAAGCATACTGTGGCCTTTAGGGATGGAATTAGGCATGTAGTTGTTCAGGTTAAGGTTAGGAGTAAGCCTCCGAGTAATGAATGTAAGTCAGTACAATCTCTTCACAAGTATCAAAAGCAAGTGTGTATGTGTGTGTGGAGCAGGGCGGGATAGTCTCTTCAAGGACCGCTTGTTCTTTCATTTCCAACAACATCCCTGAATACAAGATCATTATGCGGTCTTGGATTAATAGCCATAAAATCAGCACATTGTAAGTGAATCAAAACAAAACTTGGCGCTGCAATTAGTTCTGTACCGAATGATTTTTTTCTTGCATCTCTGACCACCAGGATGCCATTAAGTATACATTAAGGGAGTCTTAGATGCCAGTTAACAGTGCATAGCCCTCCCCCTCCAGCCTGGTGAGTCTGCGCAGAAAAGACATCAGATATGATAACCCAAGGCTCTTTGGACTTGAAGTTGCCTTCTGTAACACCATATTTAGGTACATGATGAATATTGGAGCACATTAATTCAATATTTTAAAAGGCTGAGGCAATTTCCAACATACATGCCACATATCTCTTCTACATTAGTGTCAGAAAATATGTTTCTCCACTGCTTCCTGAATTCCTGATGTCTGACAGATCTGATGGTGGTTTTAATAACAAGCAGGACATGTTTATATGCCAGTAATTCTACGTAAGTGAAATAATGTATTCTACAGTTGGCCTTTCCTATTAAGCTTGTCTCTCATGAGACATCAAAGAGCGTGAATTTTAAACGGCTATTATCCTCATACTAAGCCTGGGTTTATGACACTCACTATGGAGTGCTTTTTGATTGTGTTATTCTATTATTTTGTAGGTAAAGCTTACATTTGCATGTGAGTAAACAGTGGAAACAAGTAACGGCCCAAGCTGAAGTCAAAGCATAGAGACCTCATTTATCTTTCTCAACAAGAAACCATTTGTAGTTGAGCTCCATTTACACACACAACTGCAAATTCAAACACGCACATGATCGCTCATATATTCACTCTGCCTGAGTAACAGACACAGGCAAACCATTAAGGGACAAACATTCACACACATACACATAGCTAGCCAACACAGCACACTGTGCAGGGCCCACCCCTAGCTGTTTCACCCACACATACACACATACATAAAAAAACAGCAGAAAGGATGGATAGGGAGAAAGAAAGCGGGTGCAATGAATTCCAATCCTACACTGCAGATCCCTTTCTTCCAGACATATGACATTTAGTCAGTTATCATAGCTGTCAAAACAAGTGTTTTCTCCACTCTGCAAAGCGCAGTAGCTGATGGCGTGGGAGACAAACAAAGAGGGAGGAAGGGAGGGGAGATAAGTGGAGAAGAGGAAGCCCAGAGTGGTAATCTATGAGGTGGAGAGAAGCTTGAATGATAAACAGAGAGAAAGGAAAGATCAAACAATATTTAAATCATCTGACAGAGTTGCACATAAGGAAACTTTAAAGCACTGAAAACAGCCTCTGTATCTCTGCCGTTAACTTTCTATCCTTCACCATTGTAATACCACACCCATCCAACATTACCTCCACTCCAACCACCGCATGATAACCTCTGTACAGTAGTCTTCTCTGAACTGAGGCTGATCACAGAGTGCCTCACTGTGGATACATCCAGCCCTGGAGGCATGCCCTGGGGAGGAGAGGCCTCTGGATTTCATTGCAGAGCTCTGATTTAGCTGCTCCTCTGATGCTCTAACTCTGTATTCTCTGCTCCATGTTGGGTTGTGATTAGGTGCACATAGACAGCTTGTGTTTGCATTAACATACTGTTGGTAACCAGCACAGATAGATGCAATATAATATTTCTCTGAAAGACTACAGTAAATGCACAGACGTGTCTGAGAAGCCTGATTATCATTCAGAGAAGTGAAGCCACAGGCTATCTCCAGAGCAAGATGGAAGTGTTTAATGACAGAACACAGCTCTAAATGCTATCCTGTTTCACATACCTGTCAACACCGGGCTTTGAAAATAAGGGAGATTTTCCAGGACCTCACCTAATCATAATTTTGACATTAGTAAAAAGGGTTTCCTCTCTCAGCTCCAGAGATCTAATCACCTGGTGCCTTTTCTGCCTTCCCTGCTGTAATCGAATGGACGGTTGACGTGTTCTTCGTGGCTTCTTGGGCACACTTATGTTTAACAGACCTAACACTAAAGTCCACCCTACACACGTTACGAAACGCATGGTTGCTAATATGCAACCATGCATGTCAGGAATGGGAAAATAGTTTCCCAAGTATTTAAATATTTACACAGAGATCCTTTTTTTGCTAGCATCTCACCTATTTCATTAAGGTACAGTTACTGAGCTCAACAACCTTTTAACAGCTTAAGAAAATATCAAGTTATTAGAGTTGTTATATAGTATCTGTGCCTGTATTAAAAGATCTGTAAGTCCTTTTATAGCAGGTTTCAATCTTGTACTTTGATTTTTGTTGGTGGGCATGCCCCTTAGTTTACATTTGAATTTGCATTTGGTCATTTTGCAAACAGAATGTGCCTTCAAAAATATTTACCAGAACAGTAATTCATCTAGATACAGGTGTAAGATCCTTAAAATTTCTTGCTTTGAATGTGTTCATGTGTCTCTCCATCACCTGACACATGAGCTGCTTCTGTGTTTCTCTTTCCTCCTTAAACTTTTTCTTTCAATCTTGAATCAGTTGTGTCTTCTTTACTTTCTCCTTGTTTTTCTTTCCACACCATTACATCCTGCAATTCTTCCTCACTTCTGACTCCTCCCTCCCAATTCCTTCACTCACTCTCCAGAAATTTAAAAAGCCTTCCTTTTAAAATTTTGACAGAGCATGAAGCAGAACTTTAACTTGTGTGGTCTTAATTACAGTAATTGTGGACAAACAACACAGTAGGAATGCATCAGCAGTCAAGCTATCCAAACTATCAAGCTACATTAACATTACTGTCATGTAAAGCAGCAGCGCCAGCTAAAGTGGACAATTAAAACAACACTAATGTCAATTAAAAAAACTTAAGCTTCACTGAAGAGTTCTTGCAAGCTACTTACTTTGTTGTATTTTCCCTAACAGATTATTATTTGATGCCACACGTGTTAATGTCATATTTCATCCTCTGAACTCTGATTCATTCATCTGTCCCATGAAAGCGGCTCCAGACTGCCTGCTAGCTTCAGCATGCAGACTGGTTTAAACACCCACGTAGCAGGAGTGGGCGGTGCTTTGTTTGTCGTTCCTTGTTAACAGTAACAGCTGTTTTAGTGTCTCATATGGGGATACAATGTTCAAATGGAAAACAAAACAAGCACTCTTAGAATCTACAACAGAAAGTGCGATAGAAAGCCAGTCTGAGCTAACAGCTGTGACGTAATGAAAGTTTGCACAAAGGCTATTTAAGAATTTGAGAGGAGGGTAAACGGTCTTTATGTGCGTTTAGTCTCGACTATAGCCCTGGGTATAAATGTAAAAATAAAAAAAAGGGCAAAATGGGAGATTTACAGGAAAAATTACGAAATGGGAGCACAGCGGGAAAGGGGATGAAAATACAGGAGAAACCCGGGAAAAACAGGAGAGTTGACAGGTCTATTATCATATCCTGTAGCCAAGACCCGATTACTGCATCATAACTAATAGTCCAGATGAATACATTTAGTGCCACAAGGAGCCTGAGTCTTTCAATGCTCATTTAAAAGCATTATCATTATGTTGCCAATTCCTTACTGTAGCTGTAGCGCTGGTTCATTTTCCAATCCTTCTCTTGGACAACCTCCGTTGCTCCCTCATTAGCATACATTGATCGGAATAAAGGACTCCACTCTGAGTTGCTCTGGGCTGCACAGTCCCACGACATCCACCTACTGCCTCATTAAACTACTATTCATAATCCCTGTGGCCTTTAATGCTAAATTCATCCCCTCTGTGTTTTTTGTAGAATACCACCCATTACCGAACACTTGAACAAGTTAATACTTAAAGCAAATGTGATTTCCATTGCTAGCGGTGGAAATAATGGCACCATTTCTTCTGAAGTGTGTTGCGTGTTTATAGCACACAATATTGAAAACCCATTTATAACACTGAAACTATGAAGAAAGCATGTTGGTGTCAAAGCTCACAGAATTAAGTGTACACTTCACTCCAATGTCTGCGCTGTCCATTACTCTGCTTCTTTTTTGAGTTATTATACTTGTACTCTGAAACGCTTTGCAGAAACTGGATCAGTTGTATCCAAAGCACGATCAGGCAGACCAAAAGTGACCACAACATCAGAAGATCAATACATCAAGCTTAGTTCCCTGAGAGACAGAAAACCTACTTCATCACAGATACAGAATTTGCTAAATAAAGAACGCAGGACTCCAATCAGCAAAAGTACTGTCAAGAGAAGGCTGTCTTGTAGTATCTCAGAGGACAAGTAGCAGATTCTAAACCACTTCTCAAGAGGGGAAATAGGGCCAAACGCTTGGGGTGGGCTATGAAATACCAGCATTTCACAGTGGATGACTGGGAAAAGTCCTATTTACTGATGAATCCAAGTCTGAGATTTCTGGCAGTAACAGAAGGATGTATGTAAGGAGATGAACAGAAGAGTTATACCACAGTGTATCAAACTGCAAGTGATACATGGTGATAGGAATATTGAAGTCTGGGGGTCTTTTGCCTTCTCTGGAGTTGGACACTTGCTTTGAATTGACTACATCCTGACCATGGAGTAGTACCACTCCATTCCTCAGAGACATGCTACACTCTATGGTTTGTATCTTTGTGGAGAAGGATTCATACTGCAGCAGAATAATGACCCCAAACACATCTCAAAGCTTTGCAAGAACTACTTGAAGACCAAAGAAGACCAAGGAGTCCTGACTGTCATGGACTTTCCTCCACAGTCACCTGACCTCAACCCCACTGACCATTTATGGGGACACTTGACTGAGAAAGCCAAGTATTCTGTGACATAACAAGAAGCTCGTTGGAACATTGTCAAATCATGTTGGAATAACATGGGTCATCAGGTTTTGCACAAACTTGTGGAGATCATGCCAACTCGAGTGCACGGTGTCATTAAAGCAAAACGGGGACATACCAAATACAAAGATATTCTGATATTCATGTGCATTTTTCAAGGATTCAACTTTTCACTCAAATTGTTAAGCTGATATTATCATTTGATTATAAAAATTAAACTTTATTTATTTTAATCTCCTCTCTTGACTAGATCTGGCAGATGTTCACCCTTACATATCTTGTATACAGTATCTATCTATATGCACTGCCTTCGCACACACAGGTGAAACTGTTTATTGGACTGAGATAACCCCACCACAGTATGCCTAAGCATAGTGAGTTGGGCTCATTCATGCTTTGTGTGCCTAAGGGAGGGAGATAGTTCTCCTAAAAACTTTAACACAATCAAATTTAGAAGGGAATGAAATTGCCAACCTGAACTTTCTGTGCTTTCAATGAAATGTCATATTTCCAAGGACTGGGTGCTGAGTATCATGAAGAAATCTGTGTATGATTGTTCAAGCATCTGTCTGAAGCGTATTATAACACATCTTAAAGGATAGTGCAACATTATCATTGTTGTGTGTTACAGAGCTTTCCAATGTATTCCACACAGGCTTCCTAAACTTAGATAAAATAAATTACTTTCTCAGTATCATCTTACAGTAATAAAGCGATTCATCTGTTTTTTATTTGTTTTGTATCACAATGTTTTATGAGTTCACATGTTTCCACTTAAAGTTCTGCCCAGATACAAGTTACTGAACTCATTAAATAGTGAACATCAAGTACACTTCAAGCCTGCCACGGGTCAGTTAAGAAAAAAATGGAGAACAAAAATACATCAGTGTGGAGGCAGGATGGTCAAGAGATACATGTGCACTGGAAGTAACTCGGCAAGTGAGGACTAAAGAAATACAGCTGCAACCACAGTAGTTCAGCAAGCTATAGAAAGAGCTTCTTTAGCCATCTGTATCGCTCTATCGCTCCCCTCCCTCACTCCATATCTTCCTCTATCGTGCCTCTCTGAGGATCCCTCTCATGTTTTCTGCACTGGCCTATTAGAGTGTACATCCAGCCAGTGCCACATTAAAATCACTACAACCCAGTGCTTGTGGACTTAGATAAAGATCCCTCTTTTTACTGAATAGTTTGATCCATCTCAGACAGCACACACCACATTAATATTCTCCCACAGATCAGAGACAAAAGAGCCCCAGACCCATGTGCTGTACTGACTGTTGTGTCATCCGTGCATCATCCAGAAAGAGAGAAGGAAAGAGAGAGGGGTGGGAGGGGGGTTGAGATGAGGCGGGGATACTCAAATATATAGTAACACTGCATGAATTTTTCATCTGCCAGCAGCTGTTTTCATAACCTTTTCTCGGGGCAGCCTCTGTGGTTTCTGTAGTGCCAGAGAGTCATTGGCACGTCAAGCTTGGCAGCCATGGGAATCTGAAGGAGTGCGAAAAACAGAAGAGGTGGGGTCGTTGGCCATGGTGGCAGGTCAGCTGCGGGGGGGACGAATGTGTTGGTCTCTTGGGTCTTTGGTTATGTTTGAGAAGACAACGGGCGTGTGTTGTGGTGAATGGATGTCCCTGGCAGGTTTCCCTCTTAGGGAGTCAGGCTACAGACAGGATGCTTATCCCTGGAGAAACTGCCCAAGCCTTTGTGCCAATTTGGGTCCTGCTGCTGGTGCACGATGGGGAAAAAAAAATATCCCTCCCTCCTTTTCCCCTCCCCTGTGAAAAGCACCCTGACCTGAATACAGATTCAGACGAATAATACTTGCTCTGTAGACGAGGGCAGACACGACTTTCTGAGTATTCATCATCTAAAATTCCCCCTCTTACCCCTTCAAGGTGAGATTTTGGGTGTGAGGACTGCAGCATCATGCTCTGGCTTGTGAACCAAGTGAGAAAGCACGAGAAAAGACCGGGTGAACACCGTGAGGAGAGAGAAAAACAAGCAAATGTGACTGCGCAGTTGAGAGCTGCAGCCCCAGATTCACAATCATACTGGGAATCACAACACTTTTTAATAATTCAGGATGAATAGAGGAGAAAAAATTCTGCAGCAAGCAAGGAAGCAAAGGAAATGACAAGGAGGAAAAGAATCCAACAACACTCTCTGTGCAAAATCTCCCAGTCTGGAGACATGTCTGAATGACTGCTATCGGGTTACGCTATATACAGTATCAGTGTATAGAAAATTCTTTTAGCATAGAGAATCGCTGTGGTTCTTGTTATTAATGACCTTGTTTCACCGACATATTCTCTAGCAACAGTCTATCTCACCATGATGTCTTCATTTTGACGTACAGCTATGCTTAAGATTCTTAAATTAACATGCCAAGTTAAACATTAACTGGATTTCACATTGTAAACATGTAATCAAAATACTCTTTGTGGGTGGTAGACTAAGTTCTGCCTGTACCTAAGGACACATTTTCAAGTACCAAACAAATGAGAGTTTGTACAATTATCGTGGTTCGATTTTTCAATTTGTCAAGGCTCCTGTACAGTTTCTCAGACAATACTTTCCTTTTAGAGTTATTATTATTCTAATTGAATTCTGTCTCAAATGAATCTGTTCATTTGGTTGTTCTACTTCTTCCGACCCTAGCCCAAACCACATCTCAATGTTCGACTATTCTTAATTTCTTACCAGTGGCAACAAGGTAGTGAGCGAAAAAAAACATTTGCCAATTAGTCTGAGCCCTTGTGATTTTGCCACTCTTGCTAACAATTCCAATTTACATTAATTATTCATTTTGAGGCCGCACACACAGCTGTCCCTGCCAGAAGGGCTTGAAAGAGAGGAAGTGCTGCGGTGAGATCTAATCGTTTGTGTTGACGCTGTTCTGTTTCAAATATCACCACTTAGCATGTCTGTTGTCCTGTCTTTCCTATGTCTGATTATTGTATGTTGCTAATGGTCTATATAGGTACCATGTTGAAATTCATTGTCTCCTCTCAAATTGGACCATAGTTCGTATCTTCAATATGTAGAAAACAAACTGGATGCTTTTAAAAATGGTTCCTGTCTGTCTGCAGAATGTGTTTTTGTCTGTATATTGTGTGCTGCTAGGGATCATATTTTTCTGTGACCTTTGTTCCCTCTGAAGTCTGTCCTTACAAATCTGCATTCAAAAAGAAACTGCGCCAGTCATCCTGCAGTCTCGACAAGAGGCGGCAGATCAGACTGAAAACACCTTGGCTCATTGTTCATACCTCTATCTCCTTTCAACAGTGCCTTGTTTACTGTTGTGACTGGAGATAAGCTGGAGCTCTGTGAGTGTTTACAGGGCTGCAGGGGCCGAACATGCTGAGCTGAGGGGTCATGGGACTGGTGCTGAGAGGTCACGGCCTTTATGTTCAAACATCCTCTTCAGGGAAAACCACTTTCTTCACCCAGCGTAAGTCTAAACACAAATGCTAGCACACACTCACTCCTTAGACGTGTCTTATTAATCATAAGCCAAGGAAGAGGGAGAAAGTTGGAATGCACACAGCAGGATCGAGCTGACTGCAGGCTGAGGGAGCAGACCTGGCTGTGAATCAGCACCAAACCTGGACAGATGTTGCATACTTGTTGCTTCTCCAGACAGGAGACTCATTTGCACAATTAGGGGTGGAAGAAGTCCATGAGTTAGTTATACAACAGCTGCAAACAATTTTTTAATCAAAAGAAAATCCTAACGTTAATTGATGAATGAGATTTTCTGGGATGTGAACTTTGAAATTAGTCTGACAAGCCTTGTTTGGTTTTATTTTTAAGCTCTATTACTAATCAGCAAGACTTGGTTTGACATCTTTTTTTAAGGTTTTTTTTGTGAATTTGACATATTAGTGCTGATTTACATCGGCAACTGAGTGGAAATTACCCATGAAAGAAAGAAAAACTTTTTTGATTTCTCGTTTTCCTTGTTGTAAATGAAATAAGGTCTAATCCTATTTTTGCACTATTCATATATTCAGTGCATGAACTCCAACTCTACTCTTACTGTCTTATTCTACATGATGTAATCTTTAACACACAAACAAGCAAAATATTTTACTAGTTTTGGTTGGTTTTTCGGAGCTGTCTTTTATGTCAGCATATCTATTTATTTTGACATCTGCCATGTCTCTCATTTTCTGCAGTGTCAACTCAGCTGCTCAGATACACCTTCCAGGCTAGATAACACAATAATCAAGGAATTCATTCTGACAGAGGTTTTCTGTAAACATGCATATTGTCTGGTGCATACCTGCCAACATTTAGGTTTCAAAATACGTTTTTTTCAGTGAGGGGGTGGGGGGCTGTTGTGGATAGTAAATAAATAAGTGAATAAATAAACAATGTTATGACAAAACATCAACATCAATTTATCACATATCAATTTATATTCATAGAAAGTGTTCAGTCCAATTCTTTTTAACTTTGCAGGTGTATTTGGATTCTTTAGGTGGAATGGTTAGCTGCTCTCTACCTGTGCAGACAGCAGGTGTTCACACGCCCATTTAATCCGGTTGTGGGTTGCCAGGTTGTCGGGTTGTGGTGACAGATGGGTTGAAGTTGTATGTAGTTTGTGGGTTGTGCATGTAGATTGTGTTTCATAGACGATCTGGCAACTTGAGTAACGTCAGACAAATATACAAAACTTATGGATCAGTGTATGACAATTATTCATGATAAAGTTTAAGTGCCATGTAAATGACTTTCCAGGAGAAAAAAGAAAACAGGAGGGTGCTGGGAGGTGCCCTTGAAATGCGGGAGAAACCGTGAAAAACTGGAGTGTTGGCAGGTCTGCTGGTGTGACACCAATGGCAACGACATGGCAGAATGCTGAGGGGATCTTACCTCAGTCAGCACATTTTCCACTTTAAAAATGACCTTTGGGCTGTAATGTCAAGATGTGCAGCAAACATCGTAGATCAAAACTGAAGATGTTCAAGTACAGCTGTGGGTCTTCATATGGTGTTTAATTAGTTTCATCACAGGCACACATAAAAACCAGGTGCTTGCACATGAAATGAGTGCACAGAATAATATCTGCGAGCAGAAAAGCATCCTCACAAGAAGGCATTTCTGCTCTGTGTGCACAAATGCAGTCCCATGAGCACAGGGCTGTGACAAGTGCAAGCTCTATGGAATCAAATAATGGTCATTAATATTTTAAACTCGTTAAATGGTTTGTGAATGTGTGATAAAGTTTTATGCACACAGATATAATTTGCACATGAGTAAAAATGTTTTGCAGCTGTAGAAATATTTTGTGTATGTGTAATTAAAATCTGTGCAGGAATATTTTCAACAGTGAGGTTTCCCAAAGTCTGATAGACAGACACACAAATCTCCAATGTTTGTTTGAGACAGTGAAGTTACATGAGAGACAGAAACAAATTTCCTACATGTTTATGTGACACTGAAGTTATAAGCTACAAACTACAAGTTAGGAGTACGAATTTTGACCCTGTTTTCACAGGTGAATTCGATTGGTAAAACACAGGGTCAATCTGTCCAAGCAGAGGGCAGGTGGTTCTGTTGCATTCACCCTCCTGCAGATCCTGAAAATTAAGATGGACGATGGTGCGGGCTCTCCTGCGACCCAAGTGGGTTTAATTGTAGCCTACTTGAGGATGCTGTAGATATTAATGGTAATCATAATGGTAATCGTAATGTGTTGTGTATTTAGCTTGCAGTTAGTTTGCTGTCGTAAGGCAACATAGTTGTCCAAATGCATATTTTCAAGGTCAGGAAGGCTGCTTTATGTACCCAGAATAGAACAGTAATGTAGCTTTAGAAAGTTAGCAAATGTCCGCTAGCGTTACCAAAATAGCAGCATCAACACTAGTAAGACAGCCACTGTCTATTCCATCCCCGCCTCCAAAGTTTCAAAAGTCAATTTGACAAGTGAGCAAGCGAGTGTTGAGCAGTTGCAAGAGCCTAGGAAGGGTCGAACTTGCACTCGTCACAGCACCGCGCTCGTGGGACCACATTTGTGCACGCAGAGCAGAAATGCTCCTTCGCGAGGATGTTTTTGCACTCGCGGATACTGCTCATGCACGTTCCTGGTTTTTATGTTTGCAGGTTTTGAAACTAATTAAACGCTATATCTTCAACATCCGGTAAACCACAAGTACGAACAGTCCTGTGAGTCATTACAGGATTGTCGTCATTCATTGAAAGTAGTGCTGCTACAGTAGAAACTCATCATTTAAAACAACAGTTTAGTATACATCATACAGTAAACAGAAACTTTATAGTACAAACTGTTTTGTTTTTCACATACAGTACGTGATCATAATATCACATTTTTCAGGAGGATTATGTGGGCCATGATGAGTAGATGAGTAGTGTATGGAGAGAGACAAAGCTGGAGCCTTTTGGTTCTATAGAAGTGCTTGCACCTGCTGGGTGGGAGGCAGAGAGCTGAAGAGGGCTGATACATACACAGATGTAACAACAATGGTGTGAATCTCCAACAGAGAGAGAGAGACACTGAGTGTGTCTCTGTGTGTGTGTGCGTGTGTGTGTGTGTGTGTGTGTATGTGTACACCTGCAGCCAGATCGCCCCAGCTGCTCCCACACAGCTCCAAGAGCTATTCCGATCAGCAGGATAATAGTGCCATCATCACATGGTTTCATAACCGAGATACTCCGTACAGAGATGAGAAACTGGCCAAATGTATGCATTCTAACAGACAGCTGCAGGGTTGCCAGGTCCGTGGTTTTCCCGTGGAATTGGGTTACTTTTGAAGTGTTGCCGCGGGTTTTATTTTTTGTCCATTGGTTGGGTAGACCCATGTTCTAGTAATCTGCATGCAAATGACATGAATAATATCTATAAATAAAAATCCATATTTTAAATGAAATCACTTATTTATACCCAAAACCCTACCAAACTGACTACAGTTTAGCACGTACACACACGCCACACACGTACACACACACACACACGCAAACACAACATGCTGGAATGCTCTCCGCCGCCGAGCTCCTGCCTCTTGATCCCAAGTCTGCTAGTTAGTGAAGTGAAGCAAAACAACTAGCTAGCTAGCTAGCAACCCCGAGGAGAAACATGACACCTGGTAATTGGGCAAAATACGGGAAGAAATATACAAAAACATGGGAAAGTGAAGACGGAATTAAAGAATGGATAGAACCTGTGCTGGGGATGATACTGAAGCTTTTTGTCAGTACTGCAAAACCAAGATTCGGGAGCACCACAGTGATCTCCACCAAAGCAAAACGCAGAAACACATTCAAAATGCTGCTCCCTTCTCCAGTAGTGGAGTGCATACCTTGTTTGACAATGGCATAACCACAGTGAAAATTGACCACTCTGTCAAGGTAAACAAGCTTAAAATGCCAGCTCAAACTGCACTCCCAGTTGGCAAAGGAAACTACAGTGCGGAGATTTTGTTTCAGACGTACACAGATCCAGTCAACAAACTTTACTGACAGTTCCTTCAGCCTATCATAAAAGAGGCAAACCGAGTGAACAAGATGTTTCAGCTGGAAAATAAAAATCCATGCAGGCTTTTCCACAAACTCATCAAGTTCTATCTGAGCCTACTACGAAGAGTCAAAAATCAGCACCAAGGTCGTGGACATCTCCCGGTGGTCACAGAAAAGAGACTTTGACAGGGCCATTGAAACCAATCAGCTGTGTCTTTCCGCGGTTAATTATGAAATTAATTTCCCCACACCAGCAGCAGAGAACATCAAACAACTTTGCAAAGAATACCTGCTTGAATCAACTGAAACGTCTACCCACCAACATACAGCAACTCCAGTCTCTCGGGACCTCCAGTATGTCTACGGTGCTCAATACTCAAAAAATACAAACAAGCTAGCATCTCTTTCATTTCTCGGACTGTACACAGGAGACCTCGGCAAGCTTGATCAACAGTGGAGAGTGCTGGACATGCTTAAGCGGGAGAATACAGAAGACTGCAAAACTGAACAGGTCTGGATTGAAGTAAAAAATCACAAGGATGCTGTCAGTGATGAGGACTTTGCTAAGCTTGGATCATTTGCTATCTCACTTCTGGCATCGCCATTCAGCAATGCAGCTGTAGAATGCACATTCTCGGAGATGAATTTGATCAAGACCAAATTGGGTAATCGAATGAAAGACAGCCTTCTGGAGAACATCCTTCACATTCGGGCCTCCATGCAGAGGTATGGAATCTGCTGCCACCAGTTTGAGCCAACCGGAGAGATGCTGGCCTTGTTCAATACAGACATGTATGACAAGGACCAAGAGGGTGAGGGATCTCAAAGCATCTCAACAAAAGAAATTTTTCTCTTCCTTCTTTTTTTTTTTTTTTTACTGTAAGGCAGTCAACCTTCTACAAGTCAAACACGTAAGCTGAAATTATTTTCATTCAGTAAATACATGGCCTATTTACACATGTATTTACTATTAGTATATGATTAAAATGTAGTGAAGCAACATGATAAAGTGTTAGTTGAAATAAGGTATTGCATTAATTAAATAAATGCATATGAAGTAAAAACAGTACATTATTTATGTTTTCCAGGCAGGGAGGAAGAGGGGAAGAGGGAAGAGAAAGCGAAAAGACAAAGCAAGAGGTTAGTTTGTGTGTCAGTGAATTGGTCTACACCAGCGGTTCTCAACCTGGGGTCCAAAAAATGGGCAATATTTTAATTTCACTGTTATTTCATTGACGAATTGAGAAGTTAGCCCAATGAGTGAATGTATAATAATGACCATTCTGTTCATAGGTTTCCACTCTTCATTGTTAATCTGCCAATCGACAGTATAGACAGTTATGGAATAACTAAATCTTATCAGAGGGATCCCTGAGACTACATAAAGGTTGAGAACCACTGGTCTACACCACAGAGCTGTATTTTTTTTATGATAATATACTGTATCTAATTACACAAGGCCATTTTAAGACCTAGGTGAAAGAAATGTTTAGGGAAAACTGCTTTTAATGCCGGCACACTAAACATTTATGGTGTTACTTAGTAGATATTACAATACGTTTGGCAATGATAGCAATGCTGTTGGACTTTAAAAGCAGTGTATATGGTTTTGCAGAGGCATATCTTCAGTTCTGGTATTGGGCTGGTTTCACACAGACCTGGCAACACTGGACAGCTGCAAACCAGTGCAGTGTGTGTGTGTGTGGCGGGGCCTGCTGTGAGGGGCCCTGACAGATTGGGCTGTACACGCGCCTTCTTCTCACTGCCACATCATGTAGCTTGTACTGCATGGAGACTTTGGGAAAAGGATGATGTTTACATCATAAACAAGGTGTGAAATCAGGAAATAAACACAGCTTGCTGAAGTGCTCGTCTTCTAAGGAAGGGGAGGGGAAACTGATGGGGCTTTTTCTCAGCTCCTCCATATTCACTCATCATTTATGTCTGTCTGTATTTCCTTCTCTATTTCTTACAACCTTTCTGTTTTCTTTCTCTGTTTCTTGGAAGAATCGCAATTATCTTACATAACTAAAAACGGGTATTACAGCTGTATGCAATACATCACACCTTTAAAGCAATGCAGTGTTTGAAGCACCCTGCATTTGTTGCAAAGAAATTATTTGGAAATTGTAAACATCTTTATCTTTTCAGTCATAAAATGAAACTATGGCCTTGCTTCAAGATTTTTCAGGTGAAGCATTTTAAGAACTATTTTCTTAAGATTTTAAGATTGTACCGGAGACTGACGCTGCCTGTGCAATGCTTGTGAGACGGGCACAGAGTCTCTGGTGGGTACCCCTATATTATTTTACTCTCAACCAATCAAGCTAACGTATCAGCCTAGAAAGTAAAAGCCTTTCTTGCAGCCACCAATCAATCTCTTTCTCCGTCTGCTGGTGTCGCATTAGCTTAATACCTTTGTCTCATTGCCATGGTTAACAAGCATGTCTGCATGTTTTAGTGTGTGTGAAGGGGTGTGAGGGTGCATGTACTGGTTCAGCAGAGCTTGTACACATAGGCAGTATGTGCTCATAATAAATGCATATGTGTGCCTTGAAGAAGTAGAGATGCCTCATCTGCACTGGCCCATGGAAAGGGCTAGTCTAAGGGGTCAATGGGCTTTTCATGTCAATGACAATGTCGCAAGCACACATGTATCCCCCCGACATCATTACAGCACACGTTATCTCCTTCCCCTGCCCTCCCATCCCTTCTTCTCCTCTGTCACTCACTCCTCCTTTCCTCCCTCTCCATTTTAACAACTCTTTGTACTTGTTTTTTTTTTCTTTGTTGACAATGTCATTGAATCTATTAACTTCTCTTTGACCAGTGCAGCACAGGCAATCTCTCTGCGACACAATCTGTGATGTTCTTAGAAAGAGATCAAGTTCAATACCAACAGCATGCATGCAGACATTTAACTTTTACCTCTTTGGTATACTTTTTGGTCTTTCAAAGAGAACGTTACATTCCCCAGAGAGACTGGAACGAATATGTAAAGAGATGTAAGCAGAGTAAACAACGCAGCCTGCCAAGTAAAAAAATAACGTGAGCTGGGTTAAAAGTTAAAGTCAACAGCTTTCTCAGATTGGTTGACTGACTGATCAGCAGCTACAGAAGGGACCGGTCTGAAAAGTGGCTCCAGAGGATGTTGTGTACTCGGCTACCTAACTCACAGCAACTGTTAACCTTCCCATCCATCAGTGGAGAGAGCAGCCATGGCACAAAAAACCTGCTTCTTCCATTAGAGCCTAATGCATGTCCTTGCACTCTCTCTCTCTCTCTCTCTCTCGTACCTGTACCTCTGTGTTACAATAATGAAGTCTTCTGCCTCTTTCTGCTCCTATGAAGTGAACAACTAAACAAGTCTTTAATAATACTTTTTGGTTACCTTCTCCTCAGTGCCTCTTTGTTTTCCCTTGATGCCCTCGTCTTTGAGAGATGAGGAGACTCACGTTGGCGGCAGTGTGAATTAGAACACAGACACATTGGGATGAAAGACCAGCTCTTATTATGGCCTAAACACATGAGCACACTTCTGGGAATAGAGATGTGTAAATGAGCTCCACACACCAAGTGCTGTCTTTTCTGGGCTGTTGTTTTGCTCTTTTAAATAATTGACAAGGCTGTGCTTGCGAAGACAGGGACAAATCTGCTGAGTTAATGTCCCAGCCAGACGAGTTTTAGCACCAAACACTATCAATCCCCCCTACATAGAATTGTTACCGCCATGGCAGTTCATAAATCTTATGTAACCCCAGCTCAGCGATATAACAAGTCAGTATTCCGCCAGCGTGTTCTGTTTATTGTTTCGCTGGAGAGCTCGCAGCGGATGACATCTGCTATATTTACCCTCTAGATTACGTTCCATTTCCAAACAACACTTTAAAGTCAGGCAGGTCTCTGCATTGGGGCTGGGGATGTATTAGTGTGATTGCTGAGGGCAAACTGTAGGCTGTTCCCGGGCATCTGGGGAATAAAGAGACTTGTAGTTTTAGTAAAAGTTGAGGGATGCACATGGCTCAGACAGTGATCTATACTGGAGTGTTGGGGCAGAGCAGTGGCAGTGTTCACTGTCAGACTGTGGCATCTCTGTGTTCCCTGCCTCCCGTGGGAATTCAGAAGTATGTGATAGAGGCCTTGACTGGGAGCAGCAGCTACGAGACACAGCATACATGGTAGTGACTATCTATTAGCTTGACAGTTTTTTTTCTTGCTTCTTTTCTCTTTTTTTTTTGACTGCAGGCGAGGCAGGATGCAGCTTTCTCTTCAAGGTCTTTTGCCAACCACAGCAGATGGGTGGAAACCTCTCTTTGGAATAAAAACAGCTCTGAGCTTTCCCCTTTTGCTCACCATTAAAACCCTAACCAAAAAACTACTCCTGCATTAGCAAGAGAAGAAAATCCATATCTTCATACTTACTTCAATTTAGACCACAATGTTGTGACATCTGTCCCTTCGTTGTCCCAAAAGGATGCCCGAGAAAAAGATGACAAAACCCTCTGAGAGTAGTTTGCCTTGTGAGCAGTTTCATCTCAAACAGAGGCACCTGGATTTTCACCTGAGCAACGTGCGAAGGAAAGCGCTTCATTAAGATGCACAACTGAAACCCTGCAGGATCAAGGTGATTGGAATGTAAAACAACCAGCTACCAGTTTCACTACCTCTCACTACTATCTCTACTCCTCCATCCTGAAGCAGGGTCTCCCCAGCTACACCACTTGCAAAAAAAAAGAAAAAAGACACCGCAACATCAGTTAAGGAGCCCTGGGGATGGAATGCAGTACAATACTAACACACTGCAAACAATTTTACCACATGCACCATGTATCACAGTCCACCTCAGCTTGTCATTTTAGTCCAGCAAGAACTCTGTACTCTTCACTGAGTGCTGGAATAATTAACACACTTATTATCTCTGGCACACAAAACAGCACCTTGCACCTCTTTTGTGAGTAAGATGCCTAGTGTTTATGATGCAAGGTCTTAATGGTGCGAATGGTTTCTATGAGTGAGGGCCAACGCTGAAGAGCAGTGCTTGTTAGAGAAGAAAAACAGACAAATGTCAAGGACTTCACTCTCATTCAGAGCACTGAAATACATAAGGAGAGAGTGTGAGAGAGGTCCTTTCTGCGCCAGAAATAGATTTCAATTTGATGAAGGCAGGCTGGGAACACAGCAGGACATTTCCGACTCTGATTTAGGCAGATGTGGGAAAAAATAGAGGACAAATTGAAACTGGTAATTCCAATCCATTCTTATCCCTATTGTACAAGCCTTAATAAGGTCAAAACATGGTTCTGCTGCTGTAAATGACTGAATTTAAGACCATTCTAAGACAATTGTGAGGGATTTACATATAAAAAGATGTGTGATTGTTGAAAAGACCTTGGCCTATATTCTGTAATTACTACAACTCCATCTGTCTCTCAGTCCTGCCTTTTAAATAATATTCATCCACATCTTTCTCCAACTATCTTTTGTATTCTGTAGTAAATCCTCTTCTTCAAGCCATTATGCCAGACAACATCTGGTGCCAGCCTGTATCTCATCAATTCACTCTTGAAATATTTAATACAATGAAACACAAATCGTGCTGCTTTCAAAGAATACTTGTATATACAGTAGAGTCATTCTTCTCAAAAAAGAGACAAATGTAAGGAAAAGTCTAACTGTTTCAGGGGAGTTTTTCCATGATCTGGACGAAAACCCAACAAGTTTGCAAAGGCACCCAACAATTAGCCTAATCACCTTGCAGTTGAATAAGGGGGATTGAGTTTTAAATGGTTCTGAAGTTACAATATCACAGGTCACAGCGTGCATCAGAACAATCCCTCCAGATTAAAAAACCAAATACGTTGTTTGACCATGCACTCCAGAATGACCCATAGGAGCGTTTTCCAATATGGCGCCCCTATTGGCAGTAATCGGCAGTAATCGGCATGACAACATGCTTTCCAAAACTGTTACACATCACTGTTAAAAATGATGTTTTATGATGTGACAACACTGTGGTTAAGGTCTTGTTAGGTTTAGGCACAAAACCCACTTGGTTAGGTTCAGTGAAAGATCGTGGTTTTGGTTAAAATGATCACCAGAAACATGGTGTGGGTTAAATTTACTACTTCCGTACAGTTAGGTGACCTTCGTCATCATGACAACAGTAAACACCACAACAATTGTAGTTACAGTTTTTAAAACAACTGTTCCGACTCTGGTTGGAAATGGGAGGCGAACAGTGATCTCCTGCATCAAAGTCCACTGAGTCCACTTTTTGCAAGTTAGGATCTAACCAGCAATGCAAACCACCACCTCCGAATATGGAAATTTTTTTCTTGGGAGGACAGGCCTAAGCATTAACATAGCAGAACAGCATTAATCTACTGGTTGCAGCAATTACCTGAAACCTGATTGTTCCTAAGAGTCAGTATGAGCCATGACAGATGTATGAGTACAGATAACATTTGCCAGAACAAACACGGCAGATATTACAAGCACTAAGCTAAGATGTGACTGTGACAGTAGCCTGTCTCATTAAAGCCAGGGACAAGGGAGCCGGCTCTGGTGGAGCTGTTGAGCTGGAGGTGAGTGGAGCAACAGAGCCAAAGTCAGGAGCTTTGGAAAATAGAAAGATATTTGTTCTTTTTCTTCATCACATTCCCCACTGAGGGGCGGATTCACAAAGAATGGATTTTGGCTGCTGATGAATGCACCATGAATTTTGCATTACTTGCAACCACTATCTGCCCTGTCTCAAGGTCTGATTCACAAAAGATATTGCGCTGATATTAGAGCGCAAACATGCCCATAAAGTTTTGCAGCTGAGTGCAATTTGCCCTCGTTTTGTGTCTGATTGAAGTCATCCATGTGGAAAAGTATAAATGTTGCCTTTGCGCCAAGAACACAGTAGGCAAGACAAAAGCAGAGAGAAAGAGAAAAATTAAATTTTCAGACCAAGAGCTACAAGTCCTAACCAATGAACTGCAGAGGCATTCCTCAAAACTTCAGGCAAGAAATTTAAACATGACAGAGAGAAACAGTATTTGGGATTTAATATCCCAGTCTGTAAGTGCTGTTGGTTTTTCTAAATGCACACCTTCAGACTGCAAAAGAAGATGGCATGATTTGAAGAGGAGGACAAACGAAAGAAATATCATTCAATGCCTCACAAGCTTTTCAAACGGGCTGAGATCAACCTCAAGAGCAGCCTTTAAATTGCATTGAGGAAATGTGCTTCAGTTACCACCAACTCTCTGATGAAACAAATCATTTCACTTTGTGTGTGGCTATTAGTGCTGGTCTTTGTGCTTTGGACTGTTTTTGCAATGAGGCTCATTTGCATGGAAAGGGCCAAATTTTGCACCAAATGTATGCATATTATTTTATTTTAAAATGTGCAAATAGCAAAGGAGCACCGAGACGCTATTTGCTTGGCAGCGCAATTAGGGATGCATTTCACTCTTTGCAGGTGCTTTGTGGATTACACGGTTTCTTTTTGTCTTATTTGTGCAGGTTTAGCGGCCGCAAAAGCCACACAATCCTTTTGTGAATTTGCCCCTGAGTATTTTAATTTCAACCAGCAGGGCAGTGCAGCACCCAGACAGTTTACAGCGTGCACACGCTTGAATTATCTTGTAATTCATCTTCAAAAAAGGCAGTGGTTGCAAACATGTTTTGATTTAAATAGCGCCCCCTACTCTATTCATTCAATCAAGAATTGGTTTTGAATCAAGAATAATTTTGAATCGAATCGCACCCAAGTATCGTGATAGTGTCGAATCAGGAGATAAGCAAACTGTCACTTGTCACAAACATTATTTTTCATTTCTTTGTTCCATCTTGTTATAACATTGAAATCCCTATGGACACTTTCATCTGTCAAATTGTGATTTTTTCACGTAAGTGCCCAACAAAAAGGTGCGCGCTCAAACTGTGTACGCTGCACCACGTACGTTCTCCAGCCTTTGTCACCTTTGTCTCAAAAAAATTCCAGGGAGGAGCCTGCAATTAGTGAAATAGCAGAGCAAAACACAATTTGCTCTGCACTCCAGGAAATGTGTCACACTGAGCTTGTGATGGAAAAGCAAGTTGAAATCACCAATATATCACTGGCGTCAACACATCAAGATAAACTGCTCAGTTAGCAGCAAACTAAACCAACAAAGCCAACAACAATGCTTTCAAACACGGACACCTTTGCAGTTTTGCTGGAGGATTTACCAGAGGGACGATTTGTGGTATACTTCCAAGTTCAAGACTGCCTTGCATTCTGAAAATATCCCATATTGTTTTTACATTTTTGCTTATCATATACAAATTAGCAGCGATCAGCAGAAGCAGGCAGAGCACGAAAACCCACCACGCTCACATGAGGAAAACCAGCTATTTGACTTGTTTGGTTTTTTTTCTTCCTGAAAACAAATATTTTTTAAAATATTTGTACAGAATAAATATTTGTAAAAACCCACTATTTGTGCTTTTGGATTTGGGTCCACCCTTACTTTAAACCTGCATACTCCAGATACTGAATTAGCTGCTGTTTTGATTTTAAACTTCTCGAAATGAATGAGTTCTGACTGTCACATGGATGGAGTGTAAGATTAATCTGAAGCATAATAAACGAGATGAATCAATGCCAGGAGTCAGATCAGTTCAGACTTTATGTCATATAGGAGACTATGTATGCCACTGCGTACATATCCAGTACATGCTTGTGCTTGTGTGCTCACATACAAATCAAATTATGTGCGTACAAAACCTCTCGCTGATAATGAGGAGCACAAATGCACGTGACAGACGTTCCCTTTTCCCCTTTTCTTCACCTCTCCTCTATCTTGTGATGATATGCCAGTCCATCTTGAGGACTTGCAAACTCTCAATGCCAAAAGGGCAGATGCCCAGGTGCTGGTGTAGCTGAATTGCTGTCCTCAGCACACAAAGGCAATGTCGCCTGGGGAGGATGGCTCAGGAAGGGGGAGAGCTGTCAGAGTAACAGGAGAGCACCTGGGATTACTGTCAACAGTCTCCTGGACTGTCTTCCTCTGCCTCTCCTCCACCTCCCTCCTGTCTCCTCAGATCTATGGCATTCTCGTTGACATTGACCTTTAAACTCCAATTAGCCACTTAATCAGAAATTAATTATTAATATTAGAAAAACCAACAGGGCTTAGGTTGTTTGTCTCTTTCACCTCATTATCATCTGCTAATGACCATCCTTGCATCTCATTTCCACAACAAAGGCTGAGGAGATGGCGTTTGCACGAGAATCTGGTGATTTTTTTAAAGGGCAAACTAAGATGGACAGATTTTTCCATGCATGTGCTGTAATTTTCATCTCTAACTCCTCTTACAAGTTGGAGTGTACCATGGATTTAATCATTCAGATGTCTCTTCAGACTGCATTAATAAGAGAGTCCTCAGCTGCTTAAGAGCACCGCATCCACCTCTGAACTCAGAACCCTCATGCCCTAATTTGGTGTGAAATGGTTGACAGGGAAGTGTGAAAATGGCTCCTGGAAAAAAAAAACAGTTCATGGTAAAAAAGTGACATGCACACCAGTCAGTGTTGTCTACTCCACAAACACACTCATGCTAATTATTTGTCATCTTCTGTTAGGACTCACGTGGTGAAACAGTGCCAGAGGCTTCCATGGAAACACTCCTGAGTATTGGCCGCTAAATACATGGCTTTTGGATTTGAACAATCTCCTTTGGCTAAATAAGATGTTTGGAATGCACTGACAGAGCCAGAGGTGCATTGTGTGGCTGTATAATAAATGTGACTCAGCTATGCAGTAATTGGTAATGTTCCTCTGTCAATTACCCTTGTCGCTGTATTTTCTAGGCGAGATCTACAGACTACCAATGGGTCAATTTGTTCAAGTTTTTGGTCGCCTTCTTTGATTAAATCAGCATTTATGCAAAAACTCACAAAAAAGAAAGCATTTGCTTCAGTTGCCTGTTCCTACTCGCTTCGATTAGCTGATTCTACCATTATAAACAGAGGAAGTGTAGAAAGCCTTAGAATTTACATTCTTAAACAAGTGTCAGATAGGAGACAAAAATTTTCTCCTCTCAGATTTGCTTTCTATTTTTCAGGCGGCTTAGAAAGATTTAGGGGATCAGTTTGAGGTTTATATTTTTGCTCCTCTACACATTATCCTCTTCCACTTCTCTTCAAACCCTCCGCTCCTCCAAACCCTCAGTCATCAGTCCACACAGCCTCTCATCCTCATGGAAACACAAGCCAGGCTGAAAAAGTACAACAATGCAGAGTTGACAAGGAGTGATAGCAGAAGGCTGACACTGTGAGAGGATTAGGAAGATGATAATATGGGCAGGGAATCTATTCTCTTTAAATAGAACTCTCTCTAGCAAAGTTTGCAACATATTACATTGACAGATGGGCATTTATTGCTCTTGTGAAAATTAATGTCGTCATGTCAAATCACTTGCATAGGGATGGCTTTAGGGTGCTGTTTGAGTCTCCACTCTGGCAAAGCCTCTGTTTGTCCTTTGCTAATAAAGAGATACCCATTGTTTTCATTACTCCAATCTCTTGCTGTATGATCATCAACATAGCACTTGGTGTTTGTGAGTCATATCATCCTTTGGTTAAAACCATCTCCCTGACAGGAGAGAGGAGCCCCTTGACGTCTGTGGCTATTTGATATTGTAGAGAGCAGAATTGGAGCTGTGCTGGCTGAAGAGCTGCTATGACGCCAATAACACAGGTCCATGAGATATGGCCTGCACAAGTGAGCAGAGCTGGAAAAGCTGAAGAGCAGAGGCCAAAGGTGTTTCTCTTGTGCTGGATTCATTATGCTGAACTCATCGATGGCAAGTCCTAGAACTCTGTCTTCTAGCACTCAAAAACAACATGAGTAATATACTACTTTAAAGTCATTGCTCCTAATTGCTGTTTATTTACAAAATATGATTGCTAAATGTTACAGCCTTTCATAATTGCTACAAGCAATTATCCCTGCATATTGTCAATCACTGGCGATGGAAGATTAAGGAGCAAACTGTGGTGTTTTCCTTTTTAGATGATATCTTTTAGATGAATGTTCAAAATTTAAATTTTTATTTGTATTCATACAATGGCGGATGTATCTGCCAGCGTTCGTAGAAATAAAACTTGCATGATTTGTAGTATTCTTACAATCCCCATTGTTCGCTCTGTGCTAAATTCCATTAAAAATGCTCATCACATTAAATGAAGTAGATGCATTTCCCAATTAGTCTTATCTTGCAAGTCTGACACTTGGAAAAAGAAAATCTTACTGTGCACATTTGTGTGCGTGTGTGTGTCCATACGCTCCTCTGCTTGTGTGAGATCCTGCAAATGTTAGACGTACTTTAGGTTAAGAAGTTGGATTTATGGTTGATGATGGATTAGCTTTAAGTTCAGGTTTAAGGGTTGAGTTGAGGTATGTACAGCACTGCTGATGCTTAAAGCTGCTTATCAGTGGTTTTGCATGTTTTAGCCTGTTAAGTACAAATTATGTATATGTTACATTACAGCCAAAATGTACCAGTTTTCCAGAGCATGACATACGTTGTGGGTGCTTTCCTAGCTCCCAGGAAGCTATCAGTATCAGTTCATGCCAGTACTTCAAAGACTACTTCAGACAGTAATCCATCACACTGTACATTTATTTGCTTTTATGATTTTTTATTACAGATTACATTGTCACTGTGTGGTGAACACAGATGCAGTAAGAGACAATTTTGACAACTGTAGTTTATTCAAGGGTGCTCAGACATCTCATATAATAGAGTTGGAGTCTAAAAACCATTGCATCTGTGACTAATCTTTTCAGAAAATCGAATTTAGGAGACAAGATTTTCAGAAAGTCCTCCAAATTCAGTTATAAAAAAATATAGGTGACTTTATGTTGTCTTTTATATTGATCATTCTCAAGCATGTTTCAAGTCTTTGCAAATTGATTTTCATGCTGTGAAATTAATAGAAACCAGTGGCTTATGTGTGAGAGAAAATCTATGATATAAAGGTCAGCAATAATGTAAAGTATACACAATTTGCGGTAAATGGGCTATAACATGTAAAACCATGAGATGATATGGAATAAATGAAGTCAGCAGAGCATCCTTGTGATGATAAATGTTTGGGTTTGGGGTTTGCATATTGACGCACTTGTTTCTTTTTCAGGAGTTATGTGAGTTGCATACCTTTGTGCTTGACTGCATGGATCATTTGCTTAAAACTGTGCAAAAAACACGGCATAACACAGAGAAAACCTTAGTCGAGCCTCCTCCAATAATCCCCTAACATGTACCAGCAATTACAGCACGTCAAAGCATGGTATATTCAATGGACATCTCGTCCTTTCCATCTCAGAGCTGTTCTGACAGATCATCCCTTGTGCCTTCTCTATGGCTGACTGCTTTTGAGAAAAAGAGAGATCGTGAGAGCGAGACAGAGATATATACAGAAAAGCCAAGACAGAGTTAGAGTGATATGTATGCTTGCATGACTACATTAATGTACATATGTACCCAGACACCCACTCACATACACATGTAGTTGTTGTATAAGCCTTAGAAAAGACGTACACGCACGCAAGCAGAATCCCAAACACCATTCTGACTGTTCAAACAATGATATGAAGACTATGTTGTCTCACCTGCAGTTGAATTCACACCACAAATGTTATACATGTCTAGACATATTTGTGGATTGTACGGACATGACCATAACTTGTCACAGCAATGATCAACCTGTGCAAAGGCATCGCCCACCGACGAAGAGATCAGCAGAGACTGCCAGACAAAGTGTGAAACAAAAGGCCATCATAAAATCTACGTGTCCACTACATTAACATGGTAATTAGGCACAGCCAGCCACAATGTGAAGTCAACCTGAGAGGTGTTGCAAGTATGTGTCAGCTAAGACACTTTGCTTCTACTGTATGTGCTTGTGAATGGTGAGCCTGTCACAGTAAGTGCTGTGCCTGATGCATCAGCCAGGCTCCCTAGAATGTGTTATTTTAGGTGCAAAAAAATTCAAATTCACCAGAGAAGTTCTGCGCCGTGCCTGCCAACGCTGACGCATCTCTGGCTTACTATTGTGGACTCAGACATGCTGGTATACTGAGCACTTTTGGCAGACTGGTGAAATCTGTACTTTGAAGTCATTTGTCTTGAATTAAGTGATTTTCTGTCCGGCACTGTGCAGAAGTAAGACAGCTAATTCGCATACAAAAACCTTGGGCAGAGCAGGGATAGAGCATGCTTGGAGCACAAAATTCTCAGATGCCAATCACTCTGACTTCAGCTCTCCATTTAACCCTGAATATAAATGGAAAATGAATGTGTGCTGTGGGACATCATCTCCTAAAATGATCTGTTGATGATAACAATATATTAACAATTGTAATAGCTTTTACCAGCATGCCCATTACTTTGACATAATACAGAGACAGACATGTTTACTCATACATTAAACTCTAAGGAGCATTTTCTGGAATGCACATCGTGACTCACGCTAGTTCTCCCCAAAAAATCTAAACCAAACACTTCTCGTAAATGATGCGGCTGTGCACTTCTTGTAGAGCCTAATCAGTTATGAGAAGCTGTCAGCAAGCAGGTTTAGACAATAGGCCTTCCCTCATAGCTGTTACAGCTATAAGCACTCATCACCATGGTGTGTTTCATCTCCACTGTTGGAACAGCAATAATCGATCTGATGGCAGCAAGAAAAACATGTTGTTTTTCTCTGCCCCTGAGGCACACAGCAGAAACGCATACACTCAAAACAGATGGTTTTCATGATACAGACTAAATACAATTATTATAACACAAGCAGTGAGCAGTGGTGACCCCCACTGAGTATTTGTATAAGTGTTAATGTGTGTGTGTGAAGTTTTTTAAAAGGTTTGAGGATCTCTTACACTACTTGGTCTAAAGTGAGTTACATTAAATACTAAAAGAACAGCTCTAACCCATGACAAAGTGATGTGCAAAATAAAATCTAATGCAGTGGTTTCTAAAGTGGGGTCTAGGGACCTCCAGAGGTCCCTGAAGGGGCTCTAGGGGCCCCAGCAAAATGCAGAATTTCACTGTTATTTTACTCCCTAGATAATAGCACAATGGGAGCATGTATTACTGTAATTTATTCTCATTAAAGGTTTTACTCTCTCTATGTTGTCATCCATCCAGTGGAGACACTTATGCAGCTATATAGCTAATTAAAGCCCAGAAATAAAAGCTATTGTTCCTTGGGATGAAAGATTAGAAAATTGAGGTCTAATGTGAATCTATCTGGGGGATCTTGATATTAAAAGTTTGGGAAGCTCTACCCTTTTATATGAGGTGCTAAAGGTGTTGAGTGTTCATATAGTGTGTGGCCAGCGGTGAATAACCTTGTGAACTGCGGTTTGATCCATCACATCTAGATGTTCTGACACACAGAAAATATTAATGCTTCAGCAGAGTGCAATGCTCGGAGAGATAGCCCTGTGACCCGGGTACAACTCATAAACTGCAGTGCGGCATCAGCTGTATTAATATCACATAGTCGTCCCCATGTTTCCTTACACAGATGAATATTTGATTCCCAGAAACCTTCAGTGCGTGTGGTGCAAATTAAAGATGCGCTTCAAATGGCGCATCGTCTGTAATAACACATCTACAGAGCAACGTGGTGCATTATGAATGTGTCATATTTAAACGTCCGTTTCATAACCGTAAAAAAGTACCAGCATTAGGTGCATACATATTATGAGAAGGAAGCCTTTGCCTGATAGGACATATCGGGCTGAAGGCTACTAAAAATAGGCAAAAATGCATTATCCCGTCATTAATTTGTGTGCTAAAGTTGAGACTTACTCACCCCTTTTGAACATTTTGTAGGCCTAGGTGTATTTCGTCTTCTGTCCTCTGAGAATCATCTATTCTTATATTCCAGACTTAAACTTGTGCGCTTTAGTTTTGAAGTTGATCCGGAGCTTTCGTGGATCGTCGTGTGAATGTCAGTTGTCACTCCTCTGGATTTTCTTGCGATCCACAGTATTGAGTTGCGCTGCAGACTGCCGTGATTTTGATAAACATTGACAACAAACAATATTCTCCTTCTCCACAAAGTCTGGCAGACCTCAGTCGGACCTGGGAAATTACGCGGCAATCATTGCAAAACAGACGCACTAAAATCATCCCCTCTGTCCGAAACAATGATAACTCCAGTGTGTGGTGAGCACAAACACGCAGTAGTCCGATGCAACCTTTGATAGCCAACTCCTTTTTAGACGCAAATGAACGTAGAGGCTGCAAATCAGTTCAGGGGGAAAGTCGACGGAGAGCACAGGCGGTCTCCAAAAAACCACAGATGTTTAAATTCAAGTGGCCAATCTTAAATTCTTCTCCCGGTGCTTCAGAGCCGTTCAAATCGCATCATATTCGTTAAAATCTCTAATTAACATAAGTTATTTGGATTCACATTCCGCCTCTGATGTCGGATTATAAACGCAGACTCCTCAAATCCTCCTTAATAATGTAGACTTTGATGCCTTCCTTAAAATCCTCTCTTTTCAGCTCTCCTCTCCACTCGTAATTGTGACATTTCTGTGATCTTGTCTGTGAAGATCTGTCTCTGCTTTCCACCTATGGATCAGAGCACGCTGGTGCGCTCAAGGAGGGAGAAAGTATGTTGTACTGCCTCAGCCCCTCCACCGGGCAGCATCCTGCTCCATCCCTCTCACTGCCTCTGTCCCTGTCTGCGCCAGGCACAGGCAAGCTGCTCCCTGACACCAGAGGTCTTCATAATCAATATGATATGACACAGGACTAAACTTACACATCACAAGAATCTATTAACAAGAAGATAAAACGTCAGGAGAAATCTGTGATGATTCTCGTTCTGCAGTGGGAGAATGTTTTTTTTAATATAAAAGCTACCAATCTGCTGATCAAATAGCCCACACCCAAATATATAGGTTACCTTATAGATAATGGACTAATTGATAAACTGACTGACTCTCTCTCTCTCTCACTCTCTCTCTCTCTCTCTCTCTCTCTCTCTCTCTCTCTCTCTCTCTCTCTCTCTCCCACACACACACACACACACACACACACACACACACACACATCTGGTCATGGTCACTTTTGGGGACATTACATAGACTTACATTCATTTCCTGGAGACCATAACTTGCCTAACCCTCCCCTAACCTTAACCACTGACCCAAATATCAGCTTTTTTCCCAACTAGGGACACAGCTTTTGTCCCTAATTGGACAAGCTGTCCCCAATTAACTGGTCTTAAGTCTGAAACTTGTCTCCAAAAGTAGCCTATTACAGACCATAATAATAATACATATTATTATATAATTTGTCCAATATTTAATTGATTCGCAAATTAGGCAATAGGCCTACTTATTAAACAAAATTATTTTAATTTGATATTTTATATAATTTTTATTTTATCATTTTTATTTTAAACTTAATTAAAGTACTTCGTGAATTTTGCTATTTGTATACATTTCATTTTAATTGATTATTTTTTGTTTTATCATATTTAATTTTATTTATTTATTGTTTTTTAAGATTTTATTTAAAGTGTAAGTATAAAGCACTTTGAAACTGCTTCAGCATATAAAATGGGGTGTATAATATTTTATTTTATTTCACGTTTTATTAAAAATTGATTTCATGTTTTATTTGGTATTACTTTATTTTTTTTTACATTAGTTTTTATTGCTATTTCTATTGCTCTTCTTATTTTTATAGTGTATGTAAACAAACAAAACTTTGAAACTGTCTCAGTGTATACATTGGGCTATACAATATTTTATTTTATGATATTCTATTTGATTTCATTTAATTATTGCCACTGCGGACAGCTCACCTATTGTAACCCACGTCCACCTGTCCACTGCTAATCTGTCCTCATGGTCCCGTTAAGCGACATCAGTCACATCGGCGCTCGACTTTCTCCACTGATCTCTGCGTTCGATTGGCTTTGCCTTCCTTGTTCCTCGTGCATTTCATGTTTGGGAGAAAAGAAAACATGGCAGCGCCCTCGAGTGAAGTTGTACTTGCTCCTGCCAAAAAGCCAACAGGTAAATATTAACGTCGAATGAAATATTTAACAAAGAAGCCTCTCGAGTTGTGTGAATTCTTATTTCACGTCTGTGACGCTTTTACGGACAGATACAGACACCAGGGTTGTTTTAAACACAGCACAACAGTCAGGCGGTGATGTAACGTTAAGCTAATGTGATGTAACGTTACGTTGATGCCATATGTGCATGTCGTTTAATAAATAATAGATTGTGTACATCATAAGCAACTTACATGATACGGTGTTTGTGAGCTTAATGCAGACAACGTTCATTTTTCGGCCTTTTCGCGACGAGTCACCCGAGTTCATGAGTCTGACAAACATGACAGTTATTGGTGTGTGCATGTGTTTATGACAGATAGCATGTTTCAGTTTGATCAATGAGATGCCTGTTCAGCTCTGTTGAACATCTCAGGTAATGCAATAATGTTTTACATAGGCTAACTGAATTGCAGTGGATTCATGTAAACATGTTTATGTTAATACTATGATTATTTGAAAGGTAAACTTTGAGCAATATTATTTCATTGGACCTAGAGATCCTCGCAATGCCCCTACCACCTTTGGCTTATTGACGAATAGTAATGGAATTTCACTTTTGTGAGCTTATTACACAACCTGACTCAAGGAAAGTGAATATATTGAGGATTACGGCCTGAAATTGTGTCTACTATTTTCTATTAAGTTGGAAGACACGATGCACAAATAATGACAGATGGAGCAAGACCAGCAATTTTGAAATACTTGTCTTAATTTAATTTATGATTCAAACACACGATTTAGGCTACTTGGATTATGCTGCAAAAATGAATAACTTCCAGTTTAAACAGCTTTTATGGAGGAAAAGTAAAATACACTGGCAAAGATTTGTACAAGTAATTCAGTGACTACGTGAATTGTGACTATTGCAGTTCTTGACTGTTAAACAAGCTTAACAGTTGCATTTTTTTTAGGAATAAATAATCTTACAAATTGAATATAATATTATTTTAAAAGTCTAAGTTATTTATTGAACTCTACACCAAGCCAGTCAGGGCAATATAAGTGGTGCAAAGTAAACTATTGCACATTCTTTCAGCAAACAGCGGGGTTGTAAGCTTATTAAAAAGTTAATTTAAAGTTCCCCTCCAGTCAAAAATGCATTTTGCATATTGTTACTTCACTTGGATGTTTGAGCTTCACTGTGCAGATTGATGTATGTGCAGAGTCTGAAATTAGGAAGTTGTTTTTACATTAATTTGCTGAAGAAAGTTTCTGTGTGCTCAGTGAAAATCTGAATATAAGCGGTGGCCCTATGAGCGTGATTTGAGACATCACTTGTGATATCACAACTAGTTTGAAGGCTAATCGTGGTCCAGTATGCAGCTTACACGAGTGTGTGAGTGAAACTTGAAACCTTCAGTGCACGTACACTGAGAATGGACTTTTCAGTGAAGTAGGAGTCGTCTTTTGTCCAGCAGTTAAACTTTTGAAATGAACAATATTTGTTTTCATTGTTTCTGGAATTTTCAGTGAGGGAGAAGGAATAGGTTGAATGTTAAGGTTTTTAATGAGGTAATTATATTGTTTGAGGAGTAAAAGCATATAAGACACATTATTATTCCAAGCAGAGTATTATATATACAGTGCTGCTTGAAAGTTTATGAACTCTAGAAATAATCAGTATTTCTTTAAAAAAAACAAACAAAAAAAACTTATTAAATGTGAATCTATACCCATATTCATAATACTGACTCAAACAAAAGAAAATTATATATTGCCATTGTTTATTCAGCAAAAGTGGTTGATTTAACTTGATTTAACAAAAACTCAGATTTCATGGGTACAAAAATATATGAACCCCTTCAGGTAATAGGGTATTGCACTCCCTTTCGCAGCAATAACCACAACCAAATGGTTTCTGTAGCAACTAATCATGGGGGGATTTTTTCCCTCTCCTCCTTGCAGAACGCAGCCGGTCGAGTGAGTTTGGATGGGCGTCTGGCATAAACCGCCTGCTTCAGACCCTGCCATAGCATTTCAATTGGATTCAGATCCGGATTTTGACTTGGCCAATCCAGAACACAAATCCTCTTCTTCCTTTGCCATTCCTTGAATGTTTTGCTGGAATGCCTTTGATCATTATCATGTTGTATGATCCATTTTCAGCCAAGCTTGAACTTCACAACTAACAGCTTGAGGTTATGTTCCAGGATTTTACGATATTCCTCCAAATTCATGATTCTCTGGACTATGTGGAGTTGTCCAGGTCCCGAGGACATAAAGCAGGGCCAGATCTTAATGTTCCAACCACCATGCTTCACTGTTGGGAGAAGGTTGTTTTGGTGGTATGCAGTGTTGACTTTTCGCCAAACATTGCAGTTTTGGTTGTGACTAGTTCAATTTTGGACTCATCTGTCCACAGAATGGACTTCCAGAAAGCTTCAGGTTTCTCCAGGTGCTCTCTGGCAAAGTTGAGACAGGCAGCAGTTCTTTTTTGAGAGCAGAGGCCTCCTCCTAACAACCCTCCCATATAAGCCATGCTGACTGAGTTGTCTTCTTATTGTGGAAGCATGCACATGTGTCCCAGATACAACAAGAGAGGTCTTCAAATCCCTAGATGTTATGTTTGGATTGGCTTCTACCTGAATCATCACTTTTCTTGCAGCTCTTGCAGATATTTTAGAAAGTCATCCACTTCTAGGCAGAATTGCAGTCATTTCAGTGCTCTCCGTTTGTAGATAATCTGTCTCATGGTGCACCGATAGAGCACAATTTTTTTTTTTTTAGATGAATTTATAGCTTTCCCCCAGACAGATGTTCTGTCACTACCCTCTTCCTGAGATCCTCTGAGATTTATTTTCCTTTCGGCATGATTGTCCTGTATGGGCTCACTTTGCCAAGACTAAACTGACCTGATTTGATCTCCGTTTCAAATCAGTGCTGCCCAATTTCTTCCCTAAAGATCTCTCATTTCATCGGTCCATTTCATTGGTTAATTTACCTTACCTTTACCTGCTTGTTTTAAGCAATGCAGCTCAGGGTTCACAAACTTTTGCACCTACAAAAGTTTACACATTTTTTTTTTACTTATTCTTTTGACTACACTATTAGTTTCCTAAAAAAAAGAATATGGAATTGATGTCATTTCATATAAAAAATACTGGTTCTGAATTGATAAAGAAATAATGGTAAAACAATAGAAAATTCCAATATGCTCAAGAGGTTCACATACTTTACCTGAAAAGGTGAATGTTGTACTGAAAATACAATTTATGGCCAGTAACCAAGGGAGGTAAATTGCTGGTGGAGTCCCCATTTAAAGGTAGATACATTGTGGTTGTCACTGAAATTTTGCCTTTACTTGAAAACAAATGGTGCTACATTGAGCTTAAACTCTGCCAGTGAGATCTCTGTCACTTTTTCTCCTATTTCAGCTGCCATTTCAAGCTACCCAGTAGCTTGTAGAAACTTATTTGAGAGGATGCTACAAAGACAGATCTTTGGTGCTCCCAGAAGTCCCCCACTTCTCATACATCATAACACGTGGTCTACCACTGCAGATGTGGGAGACACATTTGAAGAGGATGTAGAGCGAATTTTCTGAATTGTCCTCTCTCCCCTCCACACTCCAAGGGCCAGTCTGATCTGCAAAACATGTGAAGCTTGTTTTAAAGCATACGTTCAGCTTGATTTGGTGCAGAGTGACTTGTGATTCAGACTGCTCCCATCAGCACTCCTGGGAGTTGGCTGAATACAGCTGAATAACCCCGCTGATAACGTATTCACAATTTTATCTGACTGTGACCTTTTGCATAATCGTTTCACATGTGTGACCAGCTTGTCTGAAGAATATAGACTTAGTTTGTTGGATCTTGTGTTTATACCTCAATCTGTGTTCACTGCATTGCTAACAGTTTTGTAATTTAACTTTCTCTTTAGTCCGAGGACCACGGCGGGTAGCCAATCAAATTCCAGATGAGATCCTGCAAGACCCAGAATTAAAGGAGGCGATCAAAGCCCTGCCTGCAAATTACAACTTTGAGATCCCCAAGACAGTTTGGCGAGTGAGACAGGCAAAGGCTACGAGAGGTGAGCTCAAATGTTTTTACAGCTCATGATTCATTTGGCACATGAATAGGAACCTCATATTTAGGCTTTTAACAGAGACAGTCACTCATATAATTAGAATTTGAACTAATTAAATGACAGATTTCAAATGACAGAATAAACTGTATGGAAAGGACAAAATAGAGTCTGGGTGGCACTCCATTAGGAAAATCGGTTGTTCAACAAAACCACATGGATATCATGTGAACTCTGAAGTCCACACACAGATGCACAGAAATCTATAGTGCTTGTGGTGGAGGTACAACTTACTTTTGAAGAAAGTTATATTAAGTGTACTTGAACAGGGACTGGACTACAGTATTTTACACACTATGCTATACCACTCTCCTGAGTACAAAGTACGCTTTTTGGACAGGGGGACATATTCTTTTTGTGATTTTCTGTCAATTTAAAACTGTCATGATGTTGGATGTCTTATGTTAAACATGGTCAAAGTACGTATGAAAAAAGGGTTCCCTGCAAGTCAAAAGTCAGGCTTCAGTCTGCTTTGAACGCTTCGTTTGCAATGTTACCTCTGCTTCCTCCTTGTGATGACATCAGATTGTTCGCTCATGCCCACAAATGGCCGTCCGTTCTGTAGTCTTCGTTGCTTAAGTTGTTCCATGGGTTGTTTGCATTGTCCACTCGCATATTTCAGATTTGATTTGGGTTCGAACATGTACGGATGTATTTGAGAAGTTTCCATTTTAGGTAAATAAGGAGAAAAGGAAGTGAAATCCTACCACTACTCTTTGTTTGTAGCCTCCTGAGCTGCAGGAAGTCTGCCAAGATGCAGCTTCCAGGAGCTGGCCAATCAGAAGAGAGCAGGCTCATTGAAAGGGGGACTTTAAAGAGATGAGAGCTAAAACAACCTGTTTCAGACAGAGGCTGAACTGAGGGGCTGCATTAAGGGCTAGTATAAGATAAATAAGAAGTTTTTTTTAACTGTAAATCATGCAAAGATATTCCAGTAGAGCCCCAGAACATAAATATAGACCTGGAAATATGCATGATATGTCCCCTTTAAATGATCTTCATCCATAAACCCAGAGACACTGTGATACCATGCCCTTGGTTAGCTTGTATGAGAAAACATATTTATTATATGTCCTGAATTTTCCCCCAAAGTTGCAACTAATATAAGCTAAAGCTTTATAAAGCAACTCTGCATTGAAGCATCTTCCTTTAATTTTTTACTAAGACCTCATTAACAACTGATTATCAGTTCGCAGTGAATATATGATCACTCAGGCTACAAAGTATTAAGAATCATGTACTCAAAAACAATGTCTGTTAGTATTCATTCAAGATGCTGTGCATCTGTGCTTTGACCTACTTTGACGACTTTATTGTACAAAAAAAACCTGTGCAAACCACGCAGGTTTATTCAGCACTGTGACATATCAAAAAACAGACCCAGTTTACAAAAGGTTTGCTGTCTAAAATTCAGGTCATCCTACAATGACTGTAACATTTAGAACTCTGTGTGCAAAAAATAACTAGCAGCAACAACCGTAAATAAAGCAGTAAGATTAAATTTATTTGTGCCTCTGTAGTGACGTGATTCAGAAATAACAAATATATATTGTGTTTTCCTTGTCGCGTACTCAAGATGCTCTCCACAAGCACTTCATGTCTAGTGTGTTTTGAGCCGGTTAACACTCAATTTATGAGGTGGATGTATTAGCCTTCTTTGATCTTCGGGGGGGGGGAGACAATTCCCTCAGGAATCGTGCTTATGTGTCATAGACAGAGATGGAAGGCTACACTCACACTACAGCTGTGAGAGTGGCCAAACTAATAATTTCTCCCCATTGATGCAAAACAGATGTCTGTGTAAAAACAAATGCAAGAAATTAGATGATTTTTTTTTTTCTGTTTTTATTTGACCCATATTGAAAGCAGAACTCATAATCAGCAAACACAAGAGGGGGAAAAAAAAAATCAATTTATCAAAACACAATTAAGCAGCAATTTTGGCTGTCTCTCTGACAGACTGTTCAGACGTCATATCTTTTGTTGTGATATCTTTTGTTCATCTGTGTTATTTCAGGATGGAGGTTATTAAAACTGATAAAGGATATGTGTTACTTTAAAAAAAAAAACGTAGAGTCAAACAGAATAATCAGATCTGAGCAAAAGCGTTGAATAGAGTAGCAAAAGCCTGCAGTGTGTGCAGAGTAAGAGGCTTCACCGACGTCAATATGTAGTGGTATATGGCAACAGGCAAAGCATAAGGTTGTTTCAGAATAGCCTTTCTTAACATTAGTTAATATTACATTGTTTGACTATCCTGTTAGCAAGGCTGAGTGTGTATGGTAGTATTTCATGCCTGTATCAGTAGTGTTACTTCCATTTTGCACCTGGTTAACAGAGATCAGCAAAAGTCTGACTGTTTGGAAGAGATTGCAATAACATACAATACATTTTCTAAATATGTAATATGTATTTTCTTACATACTTTAACATTTGTCTACAGAATTTCTAGTAGCTTGAGATGAAATTTCACCCTTAATAAGCAAGGGATGGCTGCCTCCAGTGTAAAAACACTGTAAATGACTTACCAGGAGTAGCATGAATTAAAAAAAACCTGTTAATTAAAATGCATACAATTATGTATTTATGCATGGCTTCACACACAGAACAGATGCTCACAAGCGTCTTTATAAAGTGACTAGGGTTCAAAAACATATCACTTAAAAGCTGTCTGGATGACAAAAACTGTTCCTTAAAGGCCCTGCACACCCACACAGGTGTTTGCACTTCATTTGGCTGATTAGACTTTTGCTCATGTTGGCAGAGGGAAGAGCTCACTAAACTACATGAACCGCTAAAAATGATAAAGATGAACTTTTAACCTCAAACAGGTACAACAAAACTAATTGGGGGGGGTAAGAGAAATGTCAATCATAGTCTCAGCATGCCCACACAGTCCTCAGAGGAGGTCTAATCAAGCATGTAAAGTGAAAACACCTGTGTGCATGCACCATAGGAAAAATGCTGCTAATGTATCCCTGCAACTTATTTCAAGTCAGTATTTATTGTTAATCCATTTAACAATAAATCAATTAATCCATTAATCCATTTAAATTGAATAGGTCTTTTTTTCAAATTATGGCAACTTCTTCTGTAATACGTAGTCATTGCTGCGGTGTATTTTCCTGCACCAGTCACAGATTACCTATTTTTTCTATTGGTTGCACACTTTTTTTGTCTGTTTAACTATGTTGACCATCAGGCTTCTTTCAACAATGGTGTTTTTACACATCACAGCAGAAAAGCACAGCTGTGAATAATGTTAAAGAGGCTGAATTTCATTTGGCTTCTTCAGTGTCAGGGTCCTGGTATTGTGCATGCTGGCTCACTGTTACACTGTCACGACTTCCTGGGACACTTGAACAGTGCCATTGTTAATGTTTGTAACACCTCCGCTTCTCCTTCTATAACATGTGCACTGCTTAGACTTAGTCTGTAGAGTTCCTCTGCACCTCTTCTAACTTCTCATTACATGACCTTGTAATAAACACGCATCCCTGAATCAGTATTCATGTATCGTCTTGTTTGTCTTTTCATATAGCCAACCCATTTCAAATAACTGAAATGCTGTTGTACTGTACCCTACCCATTTAGAAAAATCTAAATGATACTTACTGTGCGTCAGAGATTTTTGTTTCTTCTATTTACAAAGTACAAGTGAGCAAAGACCACTTTTGGTTTATCTCTTCAGGTGTTAATTATTCTGTGTCCGTGTGATGCTCTCATTTACATGAAATTAACAATTAAGTAAATTAGTTACAAATGTTTTTTTTTTGTCTTTTGGTGTAATAAAATTATACAAAAATGAGTTCTGTGTGTCTTTTAACACTTCAAAACTTATCAACCGTGCTAATTTTACATGTCAATTGTCAGTTTTTATTTTGAAAGAAACTGACAACTAAAACATTGTTAATGTTTATTTAGACTCTTCCGTATATTTGGAGTTCCTCATGAAACAGCTCATGGTTTAATGCTTCAATGGTGTGCTTCAGTCTAAGAAAAATCACAAATGTAAATGTAAAAATGTCTAATCTTTCAGTTGCTCCTGCCTTGGGTGTAAATATTCAGATAACATGCCAAAAGGAAATCTTTTTTTTTTTTTTTTTTTTTTTAGATGTCCCTATTGGGAGCATGTGGTTTACCACAGCCTGATGCCTTCGCTTTTTTGTTGTGTAACATTTTTTTTTTTATCAGAGCTCACCCTCTTTCTCTGAACTGAGAGCATCACTCACCTTATCACCTCCGTCTCTCTCTGTTCCTCTTTGTGTCCATCTGTTTCTTTGTCATCCTTTGAACTCCTCTTGAATCTCAGACACTGTGCCTTTGAAATAGAGGACTGAGGAACATACAGTAGAATTTTTGGCTGCCCATCATTTGTATCTGAGTTTATAAATAGTCACGAGCAGTGCATCGTTGTTTTGCCTCATTTTCTCATTTTAATCTAATTGAATGTTTTGATATACTGTGATGTGGATCTCAAATGTTTTCAAGAGCAACTCAGTTTTTCAGAGTTTTGGTAACTGCTGTTGGCTGTCTGCTGTCTTGTGTGCATTGCACATGTAGTGCAGATAAAGACAAGTGAACGAAAATTTAATTAGGTGACAAGAACGAGCTGCCGTTAGTCAAGTGTTTTGTTTACAGAGGAAGAAACCGTTCGAGTAACATGCCTGTGAGCCAATCAGTAAACTGTAATGCAGACCAACAAATGAGCCAGAAGTGGGTTCACAAGGCTAGCCAGTGACAGTTGAGATGGAAGTAGTGTATTTATCCACGTTTCGGTGAACATATGGCTTATGTTAACTTACAACATTATGTACCTTTGGTAGATACCAGTGTTTTTTTTGCACTTTTTTTGCATTGAGTCTCCCATCAGTCTGTTCCGGTCTATTCGCAGAGTTAGAAGTCATATCATCAAAACGACTGTTTAGCTTTCCAGGTGATGGCAAATGCAGAACATACAGGCAGGTTTGCTTTTTCTAGACTTGCTTAAATAATCCTAAATTTGTTTTTTAAAGAATTGTGACCCAGATTTATCAGTTAAGCTTTAATTGAAACTAGCATTTGTGTTTCCACGTAAAGATTGTGGTGTTTAGTTTAAAATAAAAGCTTTTACAGCCATATGTAGAGTTATGGCCACTAGTTTGGATTTGAAATCATGTACAGTCTGAGCTGTTTTTGAGCTCAGGTCACATTCATTCCTACCATTTTAATCTAGCCTACAACAGTTGTTCAACTTTGCATTCGACTACAGTATCTCACTCGGAAAAACACAAAAAAAATGAGACAAGACATGGAGATAAAGAACAGTACGGCCTTGAGTGTCTCAAGGATCCTTGAATCCATGAAAGTGCTTCCTTGCGGGGATTGTGAAATGGTTGGGGAGTTGTTCTGTTTTCCAAGGTCTTCTCACAACTAATCTACAGACAATCAAAAGATTAGTGCAGTTGACAATTTCTCGTTAGATATTTCCTTGGCCTGCAAGAAAATAAGCGCCATGTTGAGCTTTCAGTTCCTCCTTTTAGTTGCTCCAAAGTTTTTCTATGATACTTTCATGCTCCATAGGGCATAAAAGTAGAAAAATCGAAAAAAAAAAAAGAATAGCTGCAAATTGTACCAATGTTAACTACACAATCTTCAGACCACAAATTTAAAAAAGAAAATCATAACAAGTTCGGTTTGACAGTAAATTCTAGTCTACCATTGATGGTGACCTAGAAGTACTTTTAAGTTTTTTTTCTCTTTGTGTACCTCACAATAATAGAGCTGCTGTTTTCATTCATCCCCAAAATACAAAAATGAGTCCTCTATAAGCAGTCCAAGATGGCCTTTTCTCCTCTGTCTGAACAGCGTGTTCCTTTTATAGAAAACATGACAGTAGTGAGAGCGCTGGCTGCCAGTGTAAAGTTCAAGCAGATCATAGTCAGTAGTATCTACAGACTGGACATGTATGTGTTAGCTGAATTCAGCCTCATTAAAAGACATACATACATACATACATTAACATACACAGTGGGTGCATGTATCATGTCTATATTCATAGTCTGTATATCATTTGCTTGTGATATGTGAACACATACTGTACAAACTTTTCCAAATATAGAGACAATTCCAAAATATTGAATATTAAGTCATGATAATGAGTTGAGTTTAAAAAAAAAAAGGTTCAGTTATCTCAGAATTAATTGGTTAATTTATATATTTAATATATATTTAATTGATCTGCTTTGATGTAAATGAGGTTGGACTTAAAATTACAAATGTGCACCGCACTGAATAGTCTCCTAAAGTTGAATCCACACCTCTAAAACAGTTTCAGACATGCATCACACGCACACATACTACTCCTACTTTTGTTATCACAGTGCAGTTGACAATTCGCCACGTCTAGCCCTAAATGTTGTGCATTCACACCAGAAATGTATTTGACTACAGCCTGAAATCTGTCTATAGGCTTATTTTAGTTTTCCTAACCATAACCCTGTTGTAAATTCTGAGAAATCCCCTGGCTTTGCCTGTTCTGTCTGCTGTCCACTGATAAATTGGTCTTTCCAGCACTTTCTTAGTTTACCTCTTGTTTTTGATTGTTAACATAATCCCACATGTAGCTTTTTGTTACCTGTACAGCCATTAGCAATACAATAATAGGCTCATATAACAGCATGATTAGATTGATGATTGATAGTTCACGTAAACCGAAATTAAACTTTTTGGCACTGCAAATTTTAAAAAGCCGAAGCAATTAAATGAACTCTTTTTATCTCTCTTTATGTCCATGTGGTTTAGGTGCTCTGTTTTTTGGAGGGCATGCGTGCACTTCCAAAGGTAGCTTCTAATGCTTACGTGCAAACGTGCATTCAAACAGCCGGTCCTACTTCCAGCATCTGACTCACCTTTCGCCACGGGCAGTAGATGGAGAAAGCTCTTTGCCTCTGTCAGCTGTGGCAGAGGTGTGCTCTGAAACCTTTCTCTGTTAATAAACTTGCCCTTTTCTAGGTAATGACCTGTCTCTCACTGTCTGCAGGGGAGCTCGGTGATCCCTTAACCTTTCATCAGTAAGAGGTGCTTTCGCTCCTCCTCTTCGTACCGCTCCATCTATCACTCAATCTCATGACCATCCTGCCTCAACCTTCTTGGCCTTTTGTCTGTCCCAGCTTTTATTGCTTAATGCTGTCGGGCACTGCAGTCTTGAAATTGTTTCAGGCGTAGTCATGTAGAAACGTTGGTGTGCCGAATTCGATGTCTCTGAATTTTAAGTGTCCACTGAGACATTGATGGATTTATTGAAGTAAGGTGTGACAGAGTTGGACTGGGAGAAAATGTCATGGTTGATTGAAACAAAGGCACAAAGCCAGGTTCTATCTCTGTGTGTCTGACTTTGTGGCAGGGACTTCACAACACCTTGTAAACGGATCATCTCAAATCTACATGAAGCATAAGTAAATTACTGCCTCACAAAGGCTGTAGTCTGAAACATCAAACAGCAAAAACAATGAACAATATAATCCCCACATTTCACACAATTCCAAACCAACAAAAACATACTGACACTCATTCTAGTCAATCAAAAACAAATCAAAAAATCCTGTCTTAAGTCTGCCATGAAACAGAATTTTGAGTTTTTGTGAAACATGAGTCAACTATTTTCATAACCTGTTAATTTTTTAGTTTTCTATACCAAAAATATGTTTGTTTGCATTGGAAACAAGTGATTCATTTAACATCTTGATATCTCAAAGGATTTGAAAGGAATCTGTAAAAGGTATCATTTGTTTCCAATGCAGATAAACATGTTTTCCTGATTAAAATGACTAATTATCTTGGTACAAGTGATGTTCATATTATGTCTAATTTTATTTTTTGATTAAGCTTTAAATATTGACACTTGTTGCTAGAAAGCTAAATTTATTTATTGTTATATATATTATTACCCTACTTTTTTCTCTTGAAAAACATATTTGTTCATTGGAATCAGTTATGAATTGATGTGTCAGTCGATTAGTCGATCAACAGGAAATAATAAACCAACTGTGTTGTTCGATAATTGATTGGTCATTTAAGTCAATTGATTTTGGACTGTTTGTCATATTAACCAAGCATTGGGCACTGTGAAATTGTGATGAACATTTTTCTATTATTATTATTATTATTTTATCAATCAGTCAACAATTGAGGAATTGGTTTACTGAAAGAATAATCAAGTGATTAATTCATAATGAAATAATCATCTGTTTCAACCCTAATTGGTATGACATTTTTCACTCTATGCATTTTTAAATTCCAAAATGAGGAAAAATGTTCAATAGGCTAATTGTTTTGTATTATTTTTTATTTTTAAAGGTTGTGCCTTTTTACAGCACCATATTTGTTTTCCTTCCTAATCTCTCTGTCACCCCTGTCATTCCCTTCTCATCCACTTCATACTCTGATGCCTGCTCTATTATTCCTTTAGGGCTTATACTTGACATCATCAATATCTTAGTAGTCTCTGATACCAAGATGTCATCATGTTTATTTGATGACGAGTTGACGGGATTAATGTATACTAAATCACAGATTCTTGATCTACCAAATAAAATAAGGTCTTTAATGCAAAAACCACAAGACTTATATCTTAAGAAATCCCTAAAGGACATTTGGATTTTCATCTAACTATGAATTCTAAGAAAACATGATGATATTATCTTGAGAGGACGTCTTAAAAGCTGCAGTTCAGTTTGTTTGAGAATACAAAGCTAAAAAAAAGTAGTGAAGTAATATTTTGGCTGCAATTGAACAAATGTAAAACTTAATTATATTTATTTATAGAAATGTGAAATTAAAGCAAGCAAAGTCACATTAAATGATCTGCTAAGGAAAGGAAAACAACAGATGGAATGATGTACATCAAAAGGTTATTTATAAAGAAATACAAGACATCACAATCTGGTTTACCTGATCAAGAAGAAGCTACGGGCTCAGCAGATACTCAGACCACAATAGGACAAGGTTGGAGATGGTTTTCACAGGAATAATGTATCCCTGGAATCCCACATGTGGATGCAATATGCACATTTGTTTATGTATTAAAAAGGTAATTTTAGTGCCTCATTATACATTTTAGCACTGATATGTTTAGTCAGGTAATCAATTAGTTGATCAACAGAAAAGTAGTTGTCAACAGTTTTGATGATAAATTAGGCTAATCGTTGAAGTCATTTATCATTGAAAAATGCCAAACATTTACCAGCCTTTCAAATGCAAGACTTTCATGTTTTGCTCTAATTAATATCAAACACTTAATATATTTGAGTTTTTCTGGTTTGTTTAAACAAAACAAGAAGTTTAAACATGTCGCCTTAGGCTGTGGGTTGGGATCACTATTTTTCAAAATTTTTTAGCCTAAAGGATTAATCATAAAAATAATCGTCAGATTAATCAATAAGAAAAGTAAGCATTAATTGCTGCCTTATACCTTTTTATTTATAGAGCAGTTCAAAGCAGTTCAGTATGGTTTAAATATCAAATTGATGGAATAAAGATTCAAAGGACAAAACTTAGTTTTAAAGAAGAATTTAAACTGCTGCTATTTTAAGGTTCAGGCCACATAGCCACAACTCTGCTCCCCCTTTGGTGGTCTTTTGGTCTTTTTTAAGACCATGGGACATTATGATTCGTGCATATGCATGTCTAAGGCAGTTCTAAATTTGTTTGCAGAGTAAGAACAAATTCAGGTAGGAACATATTGATGAATCCCGGATTTGTGCTTAAAACATTTGTACACATGGTTTAAGCACAGATTTGTGTGTCCGTACTGTTTGTGAATGAGACCCACTGAGGTTTACATACAAATCAGGTTAGTTAAAATTCATTTTTCCCCCACTACAACCTACCATTTAATATACCTGAGTAAAGTGGCACCTGCTTTTGACAGGTGGAGAATCTTTCATGCAACACTGACCTCTGCATTTACATTAGTAAATCCAGCAGAATGTGCAACCACACATGATTGTGTGATCTTTCCTTAAATTAATATGCATAACAGAAAGAGCGGCACTTCACTGACTGCAGGCAGGGTGCAGTGGAGATGACAGGCAAACTGTGCTTCCAGGTCCTTCTGCCTGTTTGATAAAAAAAAAAAAAAAATGGCTATCTCTTAATGCAGATTCTGAAACGAGGCACAAACTACTTAGTAAATCTCACCCTAAACAAGGTTTTTCCATCAGTTCATCTCAGTCGGTGTCACATATCAATAGATCAGTAGGTCTCATGTTGTCAACATGCAACACCATCAGCAGAATCAATGCTTGTTAATTGGCTGCTTGATTAAAATTTCTAGTAGCTCCCTCAGTTTGCCCATATTTAATTCTAGCTTTGAGACATGAACTTGCATGAGGCAAGGGGAGTTTTTGTTTGTTTCAGTGGCAGAGAGAGAGAGAGTAAAAGTTTGACTCATAGAGCCAGTGGCAGGAATGGAGAGTGACAGGAAAAAGAGACAGTTTAATGGCTCTGTACAAGCCATGAGCTGTAGAGATAGACCTGTAGTGATTGGTTTCCACTATATTTCCAACAGCCCGTCACCCGCTAAAATAAACCAACAGCACTTCTGTGGCAGGGGGGAAATTGACCTGAAACGTCACCATTTGCTGTCGTTGAAGCACTCTGGAATATGTATAGCTTTGCAGCCTTGGACTTATTAAAGAACATGTTGCCGTCACTCAAAAACAAGTGTGTAACTTTTCTGTTTGCATTTTCTACTCCTTTCAGTGGCTCTGCAGCTTCCAGAGGGCCTGCAGATGTTTGCCTGTGTCATCGCTGACATCATTGAGAGGTAAGATGCAACTGAGAAAGAGAGAGAGTTTGTATTTTGATGGCTTAAGGTATTTGAGAGTCTGTGAGTGAGTAGCAGGCGTAGAAGTCAAGCCAGCAGCGGACGAACTTTAACTGCCGTGGCCACTTGGTACTCATTAGGAGAGCAAGAGCTTTATCGTAATTCCCCGCCTCCGATTCAATCAGGGGTTCAGCAGAAAATGAGACACAATTATGCTGTTTTAGGACAGAGCAGATTTCACAGCTTCTCTTGCTCACAGTTGGAGGAGGGAAGAGATATTATTCTTGTTAATTACATCTTGTTTCAGTCTGCATATGCCCTATTGCACACCAGCACTCCATCACACAGACACCACAAAGTTTTTTTGTTTTTTTTCTTCCTGCAGTGAGAAGTGCTTCAGCATTAATGTGGTCTAGACCTAATAGTTTGTCTTTTATGCTACACTGTGGTTTGGTCTACACTGTGCTAAATGAAAAAAATGTACTTTAGTGTTTAGTAAATAGAAACACACATTCTGAAAAAACACTTAGGGCCGCTATGAGGTAAAATAAAAAATCTGCTCTATTTTCCACCATTTTTCTCCCTGGCTGTTGTCTCAGTATTCTTAATTCACCTTAAGTTGGTTTCTGTTTCTCTGGAGTACCATCTGCTAAGTGTTTTCTCAAAGAAAATTGATGCCGTCATTAAACACCCAAAGTGGATTCCTCTCATAGGTGTTTAGTCAATACTAACCCGCTTATGAGATGGACAAGATGAAGAATAGAGTGGCGGGAGCTGCCATAAACTTTTCAGCGTGGGCAGATATTTGATTTCGCACAGGAACTTTGCAACACATCAGTTTGACTGTATTAGTGTGATTGACATTACAGTACTTCCCACAGATTGAAAATTGACTTGTGGTGCTTGGTGGAGCGACGTGTGACAAGCATGTTCAGTAATAAGCTAGTCAAACAAAGGTTACAGAGTTCTTTGTAGGAAAATAGAAAAAATTAAAAAGCACTCAAAGTCATCTTATTAGGGACATTTTTAGAGCTTTTATCCACATATTTTGGCCTTCATTAGTGGATAGAGTTTGTTCAGACAGCTGATGTCTGTTTGTGATGTTCCTTCAGCCTCTTGTTGAGGGTTCTTGCTGTTTCACTGATGTAGTGCTCCCCAGAGCTGTCATATGTGATGTCATGATGATGTCATACACCACTCCAGTCTTCGTCTCAGGAGAGTTTTGTCTTTAGAGTACCAGCAGAAACGTTATGGTATTGAATGGTTTGTGGTAAATGCTGATTCCTTGAGACTTGAACACTCTGGTTAGATGTTCTGACAGTTCAACCATGTAAGAGATTCCCACTGTAGCTGCGTTTCAACCGCAGGAACTTTCCCCAAGGACTAAGAACCTTTTGAGGAACTCAGTATCTCTACCTGTGTTTCCACTGGAGGGACCAAGGTCTAGAGAGATTGTTTTACCCACTAAAAAATCCCTGCTCTAGGGGTAGTACTTTCCAAAAGTACATGAACTTCAGGGGGAGGATTTGCAGGGATGATCATCACTGATTTGTCAAACACACACAGCGCGGCTGCTTCAACTTGTGTACCTCTTCATTCACAAAACAAGGAAGTGCTTCAGTATTGATTCCTGATGAGTTTTAAAAAAGATGAGAGAAAAAGAGAGAGCACGACCGAGCTGAGAGCGTGAGCGAGAGAGAGACAGCCTGACGGTGGTCAAGCGAGGAAAGGGAGTGGCAGTAGCAAGAACCTGTGAATGAGAAATAAAACGTTTTTTTTTTTCTGATTGTTTCATTGCGGTTACGTTCTAAAGCAGAAATGAATAGCCATCAAACACTCAACAGACGATTAACTGTGGAAACAGTTATTAGTTTTTTTTCCTCCTCTGCCTTTCTCCTTTTCGTTCATTCATTGAATCCAACTAATACAGCAGTAAATACCAAGACAGAAGTACAAATCTGTGTTGCTTTGAATTCTTATTTTATCTACCAGGTCTTAATCTACCTGGGCGGGCCGCCCAAGTAGAGTCTTTGCATGGCAAACAATGGGTTACTATGTCAAGACATGTATTTTTAAAAGATAAAACTTTGGTGACGGGCAGGGGCTTGTATTGCTCCCTTGCCTCAACTGTTTTATCTGTCTTCTCTTTTTACTCCACCATTTTGTTCATCATTTACTCCAGCTGTGTCACACCTCTATCGCTTTATCTCTGTCACTCTCTTTACACTCATTTCTTCATCTTAACTACTTTTTATCACAAGAAAGATGTTAGTGAAGATTTGATGATAGGGTCTGGTCTTATCAGTCCTGCTGCTATCAGAGTGAGAGCCACCACTATGTGCTCCATTGCTTTCAAACCACACACCCATGCAGTCCACATTTATATGTTTAAATTTGCCATGTCCATCATGGAGGCTGCTAAATCAGTCCCATCTCTTCTAATGAGAACAATTAGTGGACACCAATTGCTTTTCTCACTGCCTTCAAACCTTGTCCTATATCGCCCATGTCTCTGTATTTTTCACCATCCGCATGATTTCTCCCCCAGACTGCGGCAGAGACGATGGTTCTCACGGTTTCCCTTTATTAGCTCCTGCTATATAGATTCCCTTAAGCCATATTGCTTCAGTCTGTGCTTCCTTACTATGTAAAAACATTCTTTGCAATCCCAGTCTTTTCAGACTAACAGATGGGTTCTTTGAATCCTGGATGAACATCAGAGTCTCTGTGTAGCTATGAATATGTTTTGCACAGGCAAGTTGAGTATTAAAACTGAACACAGTGAAGCTATTCAAGGCCTTGAATGAAAGCTGAGTATGGCTACTGTTGTCACCCTAAAAAAAATAACAAATTTTGTGTTATTCTCGATGATCAACAAACCTGTCGGTCATCCAGAATCATACAAAGGGCAGTCAACATTTTAGTACCACTTGAGTCTTATTTTTGGATGTTGGCCATCGTTCTTGTCGGTATAACACTTTGCTCTGACATGGCTACAACAAAGTCTCGTGGCAAGAAAGAAGCAGTCAGGTGATCAAACAGGTCGTAATCAACTGTTTTGCCATTTTATCTAAACCAGTTTGTTTGGAGGTATAACAGAACTGTCATCAATAATCCCTCATTTCAAGGGAAAACAGTGTATGTGCACATTTATGGTAAGTACAGTTGTTCAACGTTAATCCAGGATGGTCTGTTTGCAGGTCTATGAACTAGGATGGATGTTCACAATGGGCAATTTTGGTAATCATTTAAGATTCACTTTCATTTTCTTTTCTACATAGGTTTGCCTGTGTTTATACACCTGTAAAATGTTTCTCTTGCCTGTCAGATTTTTGGCCATTTTACGCAATGTCAACATGTTCTCAGATCTGCGCAATAATTTGTTTAAAAAATGTTATTACCCATGCAAATAATAGCCAAAACTACCAAATATGCAAGTTCTGATAACAAGAATTCTTAAACTTCATCCTTCCTGATCACCATAGAGAATGTAAGACAATGGTTGATTCATTAAAACAGGGTCACAGTGAGTATTTGTGCCTCAGACACAAAGCAGAAGGTCTTGGTCAAAGTTTACATACTTTAGGGAAGCTGATGTGTATGCTAAAGCCCAAGAGCCTGCATTTAATGGCCCCAAAAACTCCAGTTGCCTTCGACTTACTTTGTGTAGATATTGTGACCTGGATGCGTGAGAATCTGCTGAGAGACACTTTGCTTATTTGATGGCAACAAGAATGTCAGTTTTAGTTGACAGTCACATCACGTATGCCTTTGGTAAGGGCTTACAGGAACAAACAGTGAATATAAGGTCAACACCATCTGGTGGCCCTTCACTGTATGATCTTTGATGCTGAAGTGGAGATAAAATTGCAGCATTTGTAAGGAAGAACTAAAGGAACCTTAAAGGTCTTGGTTTAAGCCTGTTTACACTTCATACTGTACTGTCAGAATATTCTTGATAACAATCTCAACACAAGTGCTCAGAATTCAGTTTATCACTTCAAAGGCTTAACTTGCATGAAAGGTGTTGATGTCTGCAAGTTTAACCTACCCTCAGATGAAACATAAGGTATGCTTGTTGGAGAGAAACCAGACTGTTGTGCTGAGAAGGCTTTTAACAGTTCTATCTAACAAACATTGGAAAATTAGTAAATAAGATAACTCCCAGTAGGTATCACATGTAAAACTTAACAATGACCATCAAGATAGAGAATGAGAAATATTTAAACCAGACTTTACAGCAGCTGACATTTCAGAACAGTCTTTTTGTGGCAACAACCCAGCCAGCTGTTGCATTGATGAAAATCTAGCAAATGGAGGAAGCAGTGCATCTAGCATGGGATCGGAGAGTAGAGTTTGGACAGAGTGAATGACAGTAACCTTTGGGTGTTGGCATAGCAGGCATCTGACCTTGTGTCACCCAGCTTATATTGAGGGCTATCAGAGGTCACGGGAGTTGGGCTGCCATCACCGCCACTACCACAGTCCCGTGTACCCAGGAGACAGGGCTGAGGTCCATATCAAAATGGGGATGAAAGGGCTAAGCTGCCCTCAAAGTAAGGAGCTTCAGTGGGATAGACTGCTAAGTCTTAATGAGGACAAGCTGGTCCGAATTATGGCCACGCTGCAGTTAATACACTAAGGCTAAAACACACACCCCATATATAGTCACTCTCAAACAGTCACCATCTTTAATGTGATGCAGGCAATGCAGTGCTATTTGATGTTTTCTCTCTCTCTGTTTGTCTGTCCCTCTGCTTGTCCATCTTTCTATCTGTCCCTCCCTCTTTCTTCCTATCTTTCTATTTCATTTCCATTCACACCAACAACCAGGAGGAAATCCTGATTCACACATACACACAATTCCACTACACCACAAACTATATCCACCAACATGACCATGAAGTTGAATTAACACTTCTCTGACACACTCTCAACAAACACCATATATGATATTCTCCATGAAGTTGTTTATAAATGTATTAAAGTGCATTATATTAAGGTAGATGTATCTAAGGACTTGCAAATGAGTGTATGCACATGTATTATTTCACCCATATCATGTCAGTTTATATAGTGCTTTTTGATTGATGCTACAGAAACCTGAGCACTGTCAGATGGAAGTCCTTCTTGTGCTTTAAATTAGATTGGTCTGTACACTAAACCGCTCTAATGTATAAAGTCAATTTATTTCACTGCCAACCCTTCATCTGATTCCCTTTACACCTTTTTATTCCTTTCTTTTATTCTCCCACCGTTGATATTGTCATAGTAATTCAAAGATTCATGAATTCCGCTTTTACATGTAAACAAAAGAGAAAAAGCTTTCAGAATAAAGGAAATAATTGATAAAGGCAAGCAATGATGTATGTGCTGTCACTAATGGTGTAATGGAACGTAGTTGATCCCTGATCTGTACAGATCGCCCCCCCACAGTTCAGCACGCATGTGAACCGCAGATAACTGCATAATTTAATGTCTCCTTGGAGACAAAGTAAACAAACGGCTTTAAGTACAAGTCATGGACAGACAGTGTGTGGCTAACAGGGGTTTTGAAGCATTGACCAAACCAGCATCTGACGGGTCTGAAGTGACATCTGCATGTATGTTTACACACTGTGTAATGTGCTGCAGCTAATCGGCTATCTAGCTACTAACTGAATGTTTGTTTGGTGGCTCGTTCAACAAGCTAAGCTGCAGGACAAGACGTGTGTTCATGTTTGTAAGTTATCATCAAGTTTTGGTGATATGGTATATATGGTATGATATTGTTTCACTCACTAGCTTGTTTAAAAGAAGAAGATATAGTGCCTCATAATGCAGTTTAATATAACAATGGAGTATTGAATATTTTATATATTTTAAGATGTTATTCAAACATTGGACATCTGGAATGTTGTTTTCATCTAAGCAAAAATTCCTTGCTTTAAGTGTTTTACAGAATAAATGGAAAGCATAGTTATATTTGTCTCCTTTTTTTTTTTTTTTGCTGATCTGAAAAATGATCCGGTCCATTACTCAAAACCGTGATACGATCTGAACAGTGAGTTCGCTATCCATTGCACCCCTAGCTGTCACTGTACCATATGTTTTATTGTTTTTGATGGCATTCCAGCTTTCTTGTTTTAGCTTTAAGAAATACTGGTAACACTTTCTATGACGCCTATGTCTATAATGCATTATAAACAAACTTATAATGTGATATAATCTCCTTGTAGCACTCTATAGTTATAGTACCTGTAAATATTCATTAGCTTTATAACAATAATCATAACACATTATAAAGCATTTTATAATGACTTATAAGGTCAGGTGTCATAATACTTAATAATTGCTGGTCACTCACTGACAATGTTTTTGCAAGGATCATAGTGTAATATAATTCTCGTAGTTGCAATACATAATAATGGTTTTATAATGCATTATAATCACTGTTATAATGCATTATAATGTGATTATAAGTTACTCTAAGTGGTCATTGTTTGCTTTAAGTAAAGTGAAAAAAATATCATTAAATCTATGCAAGAACAACACAAAATGTTGTAAAATTAATTTATTTGTTTAACAGGTCATAATAGACAATGACTACTACTACTTTACCTGTAGCTGTATATAACAGGTCATAATATACAATAAACTGAGCACTGGTAAGGTACTCCAATTTAAAACAACTGAATGATGGACATTTACATTTCATTAATGTTTCGTTACCCAAAAAACTCACTCCAAACACTAAATTGACTCAAATTATATATAATTCCTGAAACAATTTCTACTTTACCTGCAGCTGTATATTTTACTTTTATGTAAATGTATAATCAACAAAAGTGACTCCTTAAAAAAACTTTGTAAGTGATTATAATGCATTATGAAAATTATGATACTCTATGATCCTTGCAAAAAATGTCAGCAATTATTAAGTACTATGACACTTGACCTTTACAAGTCATTATGAAATTCTTTATGTGTTATGATTATTGTTATAAAGCATTATGGGTATTTATGAGTGTTTATAATTATAATTATGCGATGCTATAAGCAGATTTTAACACATAAGTATGTTAACAATGCATTATAGACATGGGCATCATAGCAAGTGTTACAGAAATACTTTCATGAATTTATTTCAGTATTTACAACTGCTGCTGCTGCTGCTGCTGTTTTTGTGACAATGGAGCAATACAATGCGAGTAGCAGAGAGCAGGGTGTGTGAAGCTGCCTGAATGTCCTAATCCTGAGGACAGCACTAGCATTTAATGTTCTGTCACTGTTTTCCTGGCACAGAAACCCAGGGCCTCTGCATGGAGATGCTGGCCTGTAACCTAATCCGAGCTCTTGTTCTCTGATGTTTGGTGGTTGAATGACAAATTCACTGAGCACACAATGCCAAAGAGCTCCTGGTATTGAAGCAAAAGACAATAGTGAAAAATGAAACATTCTTTCCTCTGACTGAAAGGAGTGACTGATTCTTGATTCATCATAGATCATACAGTAACAGACAGTATACATGTTATAACTGTCTAATTGTTTGTTCTTAATATATGTATACAGGACTCCCTGAATTGCAGTATTGGTGAATTAAAGTGGATTGAATAGACGTTTTATTATAAAACAAAACTTGCACTGCAGTTAACGAAGCACAGATGAAATTTATACAAAAAATTACATGAATTAGCACCTTCAGAGATTATCTAACTGGCAGTTAATTGGTAGTTTTAGAGAAGGTTGCACTTTCTGGTCTAAAATGAATTAAAATTGGGAAATGCAGTCTTAATATATTTTCATTATTGTCATATATGTACGGATAACAACATGTGTTAAATGTGGCTACATTCACTCTATTTCTACTGTTACTGGTGGTGTTTCTCAGGGAATAGAGCCTTTACACCAAAGTACTAAATTACCATAATTGACACATCTGTGGTGATTATTGAATTCATTTGATGATTTGAAAAAATACAGAATGACTGCACAACCATAGTGACAATTATTAAGGATTAAAACCAAATAAAGGCAACAACAAACATAATTTTTTTTTTTATATATATTTTAACTACTTTTAGATCGATAACCAATGTGATTAAGGGCTGTTTGGTCGGTTACTTCAGATCAGACAGCTCAAGTGTTGCACTAGTATAACATTAAAGATTAGGGTGATATCTAAAATGACTGGATGATACATTTAGAGTGTCATAGGTGTCACTTCATGGTGTTTTTGTATTTATTTTATATAGCTTTTATGTTTAGAATGTCAATTGAGACCTCGTCAAGATGATAGTGGCGCTGAGTGTCATAGACAGGTCAGAACCTCAAAAAAGCATTCAATATAATGAATATAATAAAACATCATGTACTAAAAAGTAGTGAAGTAGGAATGAGAGGAGGCTAGCAGGTCACAGACAAGTAGAGATTGGTCCATTAAAAAGTATGAGTAATATCTTACTGAAAGCATTGACAGTCACCAGAATATTTTTATGTTACCCTAAACCCTTTCACCAGTTACCAATTCCTTTTAATTTCAAGTCTTTCTGCAAAATAACAGACAAGAAATATCATAGGTCTTCAAACTAAAGTATAATGAGGCCCACATTTCTGATTAATATAGAAGCAAGAGTAGGAAGGAAGCTTTCCTAAAAATGGCCTTATATATATGTAAAGATACACCAGTGACTAAGCTGTATTGACAGAGATAGCCATTGACAGGGATGGCCATTCAGCCACAGCATTCAATATACAGGGATGAGTCAGGGATTTGCTATTTGTAGCAGTCTGAAAACACCATAATAAATGGTGTCTAACATCCAAAGACACTGAGCTGATGGAGTCACACCAAATCACCATAATAGTAAATTGTGGCAAAAACACTTCCTTAGGCTAAAAAAAAAAACTTCTTTGTGAAAGAACACTCCAGCTTTAGTCTTAGCTTGACAAGTCTAAACAAATGGTAGCCATCCATTACAATGTCTGAAACCAGACACCAGCTCCAGTCTACATTCTGTTTAGTTGTTGTTGTATGCTTAAATGTCTTTCATTTATATTTGCATAGTCTTTGTCAACTGCCTTGAACGATGATTAGACGATAAACCTTCTTAAATGCCTTTCTTCAGTCAAATCCTTGGTGGTTTTAAATTAGCTTAGCAAGGACATTTTCAGGTTATGTCAATAATTACTTGTTTTATTTCTTAAAAGAGATCATAAAGGTAGATTTTCAAATGTGCAAGACTTTGTTTATGACTACAGTGTTTTAACAAGCTTTATCAAGGTTTTTGCAGTTTATCAGGACTGGCAGACTTTCTGTGATGCAGGTTTTTAACACTCTGTGGACCTTTTGAAAAACTAAAAAAAAAAAGGATAAAGGTAAAAAAAAAAAAAAAAAGGATGAATGTCTGGAAAAAACGTGTGACCAGCAATAACATGACTGTCAGAACAAGAGCAGGATTCAGTCAGGTCTTATCGGTGACGAGAGCTGGTGTGGAGGCAGTTGGTTCTGAAATGCTCATTGTCGAGCCTTCTGGAGGAGTCGTGTGCTCATATGTATGATTCAACAAAACCTGTGATGGAAGATGCTCACTTAACGATCCCATTGACCTGCTGTACCTGTTTTCTGTCTCGCTCCATCATGTACTATTCTAGATAACTGTCAACATAGACCCTGGGTGACTCAAGTAACAGGCATGTCAGATGCAGTGTGTTGGTAAATTAAGGTACAGAATGCACACATGGCCCCCAGACATCTCCGGGTCCGTCACCGGCACCGCAGTCGTCTCATCCATCAGAATAGATTTCTCTATATTCTTCACGGCAGGTTGAATCATTTCTGTGGGAGCAGCAGCCACAGCTTCCCAGGGTAAATGTCAACTCTACCATTAGGAAGAAGCCTTGTAGGAACCTGCAACGCCTCCTTGCCCTTACATCGTCACAGTCTTCACAGCGCCCACAGCACAGCTGAGCTGTAGCAACAGATCTGAGTGTGACTGAATATCTATGAGCCAGCATGTATGTATAAGCCTATGTGAGTGTTTCGTGCATATGAGCACTTTGCTGCAGGGTTATGTGTCTGTGCTGTCTCTTAATTCGGCTATATGAGATCCTCATATATGGGCTTCCAGCTCAACCATACAGCCATGGGCTGTCTAATTAGCTCTACCAGGCGCACGCTTACTGCCTACCTGAAGCTTATGTTGAATTCAACATCTCATCAGCGACCACCCTCCAACCCTGTAAAGACTTGTCACTGTCAGTCATGTTTCCTGTTTCTATGTGTCGTCTCGTACCGTTTATACAGATGGAAACGGAGACATGAAATGTAAGTTAAATTGAGAGAGAACGAGAAACATTTAATACCTGCCCAGCTCCACTTGCCAAATTTGTATTTGGAGTTGAGCACTTTGTCGAGATATATTTCCCTCTGACTTACATATTTGATCCTCCGCTCATCCTCCTCCTTTTAAATGTGATATATAAGTCAGGAGCAGGAAAAGAGAAGGCAAATATTCAAGAATGAAACTCAAGACTGTCATCCTAACTAGAGCACGACCGATAAATTGGCCAGGCCCATATTGGCTCATTAGAGATCTATCTGTATCAGTGTATATGTCGGCCGAGAAGTGACAGGAAATTGAATCACATAAATGCCAAAGATATGTTTTGAAACAGTGTCACAATTCTATAGTTTGACCACCAGAGAATACTGACAAGTTTATTTTTCAGCTGTAAAACATCCTGTTCAGTATGCTTCTTGGTCGGAAGTATTAAAAAAACAAATTTAAGGGAACCTTATCAAAAATGCTATTTTATGTTATGGGTTAGGTTGGTTGTGTTTTATAAAATCTTAAATATGAATCTCTCTGTCAGCCTCAAAAATCCTGTATCAGTCAGGCTACAATCATAACTACCCCAGGTAGTTTTGTCAGAGTAGTTACTGGTGACCCCCTGGCAATGACGATACACTAGTGCTTTCTCAGGTGAATTAGATTGTAGTGTCAGGTAGTGATACAGGAGAGTGTAAAGTGAATCAGCCACACCTTTGTCCCACAGCATGTCACAGACAAAGGCCTGGAGGACCACCAAGGTACCTATCGGTTCTGTCTTTGCTAATCTTAATCACATCTCATCTAGGGGGACATCATATCCAGGCAGACTGGAAATCCTGATAGCTGCTGACACTGTGTAATATGATATCTTGACAGATAGCACCTTGGAAATTGCCTGAGCTTACGTGAAAGTACAATTGATTCCCTTTAGAGATACAGTAAGAAAAAAACTGTCACTTTGGCTGCAACTTGGACAAGACTTGGAAAGCCAGATGGAGGTTTTGTGTGTTTATCTGCATTAATCATCTTAATGCCTGGCCTTTGACTTCTAAAGGAAAAATGTGGATGGTAATGAGAACACATGGGTGAAGCAGTAGTTGCTCATTCCACTGCTGAAGAGACCACCGGTGTTATCTCAGGCTGGATACTTCTTATTTATGAAGCACTGATACAAACACATTTTCCCTCTTCTCAGCAGTGTGTAGAAGAGATAAGCAATGCTTAATACTGAAGGTTACAGCCCCCCTTTTCCCCTCTGTTCTTTCTCCAACACCACCACTCAACCTGCCATAATCACTCTGATTTTGGATGGCACAGTCCCAGGCACATGTCCATGTAATTGCACTCACAGAAAGCCGTGTAATATTATGCAAGGAAAGAACGTATTGGATGAATATTACATATGCTTTTAAAATGTCCTTTCACAGTAATTCCACTGACATTGCTGTGGCAGTTGAAGGACACAAATTGGGGTTCCACAATACGCAAATTGGAAAGAACAAAAACAACAAAAAAAAAAACATATGAAAGGGTAATTTGTGTTTTTGTGTTTCTGTTTTATAGGATCGAGAACTGCAATTTGTGTTTCACTGTCTTTTGTGAAACAACATTGTGGATTGTGAACACAGCTCAGCCTATGACTAGAGATAGGTCAACACTTTTCTAATCCTATTTTGAAAATACGAACATGTCTTTTAAGTCATAATTATCTTATTTTCTCATTTTGTTAATCATTTTCTACAGTGGATTACTGTAGCTATACGTAGATGCTGTATACTCCTGTTAAGAGAAACGGAGAGAGAACAGCAGCACAGAGATGTCCTTTTTCGTTAGAGGATAAATAAAGGACAACTCAATCAAGGGGACTCACCTAGATTCATCAAGCATTGAGAGAAATCCTAATGAGTGGGCGTTCCCAAAAATTAAGTGATAAATGTAATGATAGACAGCAGCTCAGAGAAATTATGACAAGGAGCATAAGACGAGAGAAAAGGAGTCAAAAAGCTTGAGAAAATAAAGAGAGAGGAGAGGGACTGTGAAATGACTGGAGGGCGCCAAATGACAGATGATGGAGAGAAGCCTTAGGGGTGAATGAAAGACGGATTAGATAGATGTGACCTCATCAATCGCTACAAGAAAAGATTTTTATTATCGTTATTTTTCAGAGTTGACTTTTATGTCGAGGATTGTGGCTAGAAAGGCGGCAAAGTACTGTGTTTGATTAATATTGTTGTCCAAACCGGAATGTGCAGGCAGCATGTAAATTTTTACTTCTGGCTCTTTTTTTTTTTAATCGTACCTGGAAAAATTTAAAGGCTCTCAACACCAATTTTCTCAGTCAGCGTCATGCTATTAGTGATGAGGTCCAATGTACAATTCATGCCAAAGTTAGAGTTTCTGCCAAAGAGTTGATGTAATTTCACATGAGATTTATGTAATGTTTTTTTTTGTCTTTGCTTTTCTCACTAGTTTGAGATCGATGAAGCCTAGTTGGAAAAGGTTGACCTCACATGCTTCCTAAAACCAGAGTTCTGCAACATTTGATGCAAAATCTGATGACAATTGTGGGATTTTCCCCTAATGTTGCCAGCAGTGTCAGTCAAATCTGATCAACCGCACTCGCGCTGTCTTGATGAAGACAGACAACGTAAGATTAATCTTCTGGCCACCCTGAATGTCTGTACAAAATTTCATGACAATCCATCCAGTAGTTGTTGAGATTGTCTTTCCATCTGGACCAAATTGATGGACCAACTAACAGACTGACATTGCCATCCATAAAGCCATGCTGCTGTGGCCAAAAACAACATAATGAGAGCCATGAGAGTGAACCAAAACAGTAACGTTATGAGCCGTAAAAACCAAAACAATGAGCTAAGAGATTCAAAACACCTCCGGGTACTGCTGAGTCAGGGGATAATTCTCTGTGGGTTCATCAGTATGAGTGTCCCCTTTTACTTTACACATGATTCATTATAAAAAAGATTAATCACAGCTACTCTAAAAAATAATAACTAAGGATGTTTTTTGTCCTAAATCACACTCAGATTGTTGCTTATTTAGTCATGAATATCTGATGATGTAGAGACATAGTATGCTACATAAGACCTAGTTTTCATTAGCTAGCTTAATGTAGTCCCTAAGAATAGTATTAACGGCTTCTTTCCACAGGCAGTCAGGTTGCTAAACAACTGAGACACCCATGTGCACCTCACATTGTTGTTGCAATGTTATTGTGTACTGTATATTGTGTTTACAATGAACACGTATGAATGCACTGTGTGCATAGTCTATGTAGGTCTATAGTATTTTTTTGTTGTTGTTTTCGGGATGGTGTGTCCTTGGTGTTGAGGCAGAGAGCCAGGGCACAAGTATTTCATTGTATTTTTAATAAACATGAAAATAAAGTTAAACTTGAACTAGAATTCACGTGAGCTTTCCATGACCCCTTATGGTATAATTAATTTATCTAAGGCTGAACAAGAAGTGAATAAATAGTGAATACATGGTTTACCCCAGCAGCAGCAGCAGCTTCAAGGAAACTTAAGTGTTCTGGTCTTTATTGTGGCACAAAAGCTCTTATTACCCCCATGATCCGTCCCCTTTGGTCCCTTATCGTGATGCCTGTCTTTACACCCTTACAGATCTGATAACCACTGTGCCAAAGTAGATTTAGTTCTGTATTATTATTATTTTTTGAGATCCGTAGAGATTAGATCTGTTCCTGGTTGTGGGCCTAGCCCTTAGTTTTCACCTCCAAGTGCAATATCAGCACAATATCAGTCACTTGTAATAACTGTTGCCATATCACCATTTTGTTTTGTTTAGTAAATTGGATTGCGGCTCTTTTACGCATCCTCTGCTATGCTGTGCAGTTTGGGGCTCTATCTTGATAAAGCTGTAGGCTTTTCTATAATGGGCTTTTGAATAAATGCCATGACAAATAGATGAGATACACTCACAGAAATAGCAGTAATGATCTTGTTTTTTGGGGAGTTAAAGGATTATCTAATGGTATTACTGAAAACATCTGTCTAAGCATCATCCCGTACTCGCTGCCTCACGTCTCTCTGTTTACTCATTCTTGGCAGATGTTCAGTGACTGCAGTTAGACTGTCATATTTTACAGGGGTTTTTGTCTCCAAATGTTCACAGTGGAAGACGGGCAGCCCAGGATTCCTGTGTCAATATGACAACGAAGTGATGTGAAATAGTCAGGGAGATACACCGAGTGGAAGATATATATACAACATGAGAAGGAGTGGAGATCATTTAATCCTCCTGCCCAGTGCCCCTTGCCAAATTTATTTTTGGAGGGGGGGTACTTTGTCAGGATATTTTCTATGTTATGTGCGCGGAAAGCAGATTATAGATATCAGATTTGCTAATATTACAAACCCAGCAGCAAACAGCTCATCTGTCTCACGTAGGCTGTCCTCTCCTCGTTGTCATCCTCACCCCTCTCTCCCTTTCTCCCTCTCTGTCTGCCCCTTTCCTTCTTTTTCTCTTCTAGTCTTATTTATGTAAGAAACACACCTGAAGCTCTCCTGTTCTGTCTGTTTTCCCCTCTGTATCATCTCCCAATCCTTACATTTGCTCGTTCACCAAACTTAAATTGTGCTCTTCTCTTTCTGATTTTTTTTTTTCCTCTCATCTACCTAAACTAAACTCATTTAAGTACGGTAATAACAATGGTTCATCTCAACTGAGCTACCCTGCTACTATGGGAGAATCCTCTCTTCCTGGACAAATCTGTTCTGCCCTGTGACAAAGCCCACTCACAGACACATGATGGGCTGATAGGGGCTGATGTCTGAAATGTAATGGAATAAAAGATGAGCCTTCACTAGATGTAGGAAATATTCCACAGACATATATTGTGTACAGGGAATGGTGATCTTGTGTCCTTGTGTATGTGTTTGTGTGTCTGTGTGTGTGCATGGTTTAACTTGGTATGCAATCGCACCACATATGCTCATTTGAGCTGTCTGCCCACAGTGTATCAGTGGCAACTGTGCAAGAGCAGCGCTGCTGCACCTGTAGCCACCTTGCTGACCCGCTTGTCACTTTGTTTCCTATGAGACCAGTCTGCTACCTCTGCTATTATTAGACTTCAAATGTAAAAGTTTCACTGGCAGCACAGTCATATAGACAAACAACCTATTGTAGAGTGTACTGCAGCCTTCTTCTTAGACTGACAGGAGACAGTAAGACTGTCCTTGTTCCTTTGGAATAAGAACAGTGCCTCTGGTCTAGTCTAGTTTAATCCTTCCTGTCTGTATATTTACCAGGGTTAGTCAATGTACATCAAACCAGACAGTATCAATTTGAAACAATGAATGCACAAATGCATAGACAATATATGAAATCCTCAAGAACTAAAAACACAAGAAACACAAAAACAGCTACTTCCCTTGTTAATCACTGCACTCCCTTATTTTCTTTCTGCCCCATTCATTTACACAAATTTGTACACACAAACACACTAAAAGGTAGCTTGAGTAACCCCAGCTGTCCCACTGTGTTACGTCTTACAGCTAAACATTTTTTTTCCTAACATAAATGAACATGGCAGTAAGAATCCTCATGGATGCTTAGCATAAGGATTTGCCCGGATCTTTAGTAATGCCATAGTTAAAAACATATAATTAAGATATCGGTTTTATTATGGGTTCCCAGCATTGGCAGAGAGGATCAAAATTCTCTGAAGTTCAGCCAACTGGTTCAGAGTAGCTCTGTAGATCTTTTGGAAACTTCTGACTTTGCTCATGATATCATTAATAAGCGCAGGAGGAGCAGCTAAAGTAATAATCTAACTCTGCCCACATAAGTTTGGCACATCAGATTCTCCCCATCTCAAGAGTTCACATTTTCCTGCCCTGCTGTAGCAATCAGCTTACACCAAAAATGAGCTGCGATGCTCACTGAGGTCTCCCTAACATAACACATGAAGCTGTCTAAGGTCCTGCTATGTATAAACAGTGAATAAAGTTTAAAGTATAAGGAAATAAATTGGACTCAATGTCAGTGGTAAAAGAATGTTCACATTATGATGCATAGTGACATATTTAAAAAAAATCCCATATCCTGCTCTAAGGGCCCTTTCACTCCTACCTTGTTTGGTCTAGACTTTCGGACTTTTCAGTTTGATCCAAACCAAAATTACAGGTGTGAAACTTCCCCCGGACCAAACAGCCAAACCTTGGTCCAACGAAAAGAGATGGTCTCGGTCCAGATCAAACTGAACCATGGTTCGGTTTGTTTCTAGTGTGAAAACATTTTTTGGATGTTTAGGACTTTCAGACCAATTACAGGAAGTTCTGGCAGGCTATCGTCAGAACCTGAAAAAGGAAAAATGAGCCAAAATGTGGCCTGCAACAGACAAGGTAAGCCTTGTTTTTAGCCTAGCCAATTGCCAGAAATGCCTTTTTCTATGTTGTAACACATACCGTAAAATGGCGAGGACTGCTGAAGTGATGAAAGTCCAAGCTTTACGATAGGTGCATAAGTAATATTATCGATATTTATTGGAATGGTTGTCCCTATCGGAAACAAGATTCCAAACTGAGGCAGTTGTTGATCACTTTCAGCCCCTACCAGTCGAGAGGAGTGAGAAGTCAGCAGTCAATGGCGGTTTAAAACAGAGCAGTCAATAGTATTATAAAATATTTTTTTCAAAAATTGTGAATCACTACAACCGAAAGATGTCCTTGAGCATACAGCTGGAAATGTGCACAAAAATATTAGGCTGATGGGTCCCGTAGTATGTGAGATACACAAATGGACACATGCACACACACGACGTAATGCATGATCCCCTCCAGGCTTACAGCTGATGGAGATAATGAAAATAAAAAGACATATTTACTAGTTTGGGTTAGGGTGACACATAAAAAAACGCAACAACATATACTCTGATAAATTAGGCACTGATTGGTATTGGCTTCTAATTAATTACAAAGAACTTTTTGCAATATAGGGTATAAATACCAAAAGATGTATGAAAGATTGAATTGTAAGATGCTGTAATTGCAAGCCAGATGAGTGCTGGATAATGTTGGAAATAATATTAACCTGGAATGAAAGACTGCTACTTACTGTTGTTCAAGAAACCTGTGAAAGCTCAGACCATACTGTTTGATGTAATGTGCACCTGTGTTTTATGTACAGCTAGTGTTAGCAAATTATCTAACATATGCCTGTTTGCCACCTTCATCAGCAGACACCTCACTGTAATTACTTCCACTGATGATATATTGTAAATACTAATATCTGCATGTGAAAGTCACCTGTTGCCTACTACCAGCTGTTGATGAGCTATAATGTGAAAATCCAGATGTATTTTGCAGGATATTCTCATATAGGTATCAAGAATTGAATCCTATATAAAGTGAGATTTATGTTATTAAGTCTTAGTGTAGATAACAGAACTGGGATAATGAAAAAGGCTGGCCTGATATGTGAAGCAACACATGGTAGCACTATGTATTGTACATTCCAGAGAAAGCTGAGGCAGGCAGGAGTCCATCCCAGCATGCACTGAGTGAAAGGCAGTGAAACCGCCAGGATAGATTTCCAATTCATCAGGGTCAACACATTCACAATCGTACAAGGCAATTTAGAGTCACAAAACCATTTGCATGTGTTTGGAGTATGAGAGAAAACTCAGAGTCCCTGGAGGAAACCCACACACCCACTGAGACAACATGTAAACCTAATATAGAAAGGGCTTTGGCTGAGGATCAAACCCAGACCTCTCTTTTGTGAGAAAACAGTGCAAAACTACCAGAATAACATGTGGTTGATGTGAGAGGATCTAAGTTCAGCTATGCAGTTGTATCATTTCAACAGACAAATAATGTGTTTTTCCTATGCTGGTATTCCCTGTCACAGCTTTATATTATTTAATGACTCAATTAGATGCCAACGCTTGTTAGAAACCATGAAAAATACCATTTAAAAAGACATAAAAGTGCTGTGATGGCTACGGTTGACACCAAAGGATGCAAAGCTTTAAAAACCTGAAAGCTTTGAAAAGGATCATGATCATTTTCTCACCTATTTTGCACTTGGTTAGCAAAGTTACTGCTGAACAAATTAAATCACATCAGTAGGGAAATAAGGAAGCATGCAAATTTGCAAATTGGATTAGCCTACCTGATGATAGCAGATGAGTGTGAAAAGTTCAATTGTTACCAGGTTTTATGAATAGGTTTATTTTGGTCTGTCTCAGGCTTGTTGACCATCTATACACTTGCCTCATAAATGCATAAAAACAGGAGAAGCAGTACTAATGCAGCTCATTGAAAGCATTTTATTCTTAAATAGGCTTGATTACATTCTGCACATGAGTACAGTGAAGCATCATCAGAGTCATAAGAGATTTTTTACAGCTGCTTCCTTTACATTAGCAAACTAGCAGGAAAATATGGTGGTCGGGAAATCAAGCAGTAACATTCATCCTCTCCCAACAATCATTATTGCAGTGCCATTGAGCAAGGCAGTTAACGAAAATATAGAGAAAAATGAAAATATAAGCATACATGAACCTAAGACTAAACATGACATCACAATCGCAATATTTTTGACTTAGTACTTTAATACTGATTTGATTGTTGTGTCACAATGTTTTGAATATGGCTTTTGTAGTCTGTGTATTCACACAGTATTTAATCTTAGGGGTGAAGTTTGAGAAGAGTTTTGTAGATACAGTATAGCCAAACAGGTAGACTGATTAACTATTCAAACAAATTAGCATGGAGTGCAATGACAATCTTATTTAGAAGATAATCCAGACATTGAAGAGGATGGCTTGTGTATATGAGGACGATCATCTTACTTCTTGCAGCAACAGTGTGTTGCAGAGGCAACTTTAGTTGGTAGACTAACACATCATCAGTAAATTCATTCATTTATTCATGATTTTTATTACTTGGGGAATCTCTAAATTACAACCATTGTTTGATATTGATACCTTCCAGGTAATACGTGTTTGCATTGCTGTTGAAGTCTAGTCAGTCCACTTTCCCTGAACAAAAAAAAATCTATTATTCACAGGAATGTCCCCACAGACACTCACACACAACTGAAAAAATGTAAGTGCAGTAAAATGCATAATTGCCTTATTCCATAGCTGTAGTTTTCCATGCCATGTTGATAATATAGATGTCAAACAAAGAGTCCTTTTTAAACTCCAATGGTTTGTCTAGCTGATTGCCCAAAAGCACAGTTGAGTGTCAGAGTGAAAAACACAGCGAACCTTCAATCAACAGTTATCCAAACAGACAGAAACCCAAAGATGGCGGAAGCCTGTTTTACTCAGTGTAGTTAGTTTCATCAACAGATAAGTGCCACTGTGACAGAATGGCAGTGCTAATGGGATGGTTTGGAGACAGGAGAAGTTTTCCCATTCTCTTTGTCTGCTGCAACATCTTCGAGCTGTGAGGCTCTGGCGCCAACAAGTTCCTGTTTTATGCCGGCATCAGAAGAAATTTCAGTCAAAGTCAGAGAAGGATATCATATCTAGAAGACAGGAGCAAAAAGATTAATCTGCTTTCATGCCTATCCTACCACGCTATAGGACAATAATGGAGCTGAGTGGAATGCTATTTATATACAACATATCAGCTACTTAACCTGTTGATAAACAGTAATACAATCAGCTTGCACTAAATCCACAGTCGTGTGTCTGCCCTCATGCTGGCGCTTGTGTGTGCATATATATATATATATTCCAGTCTGGTCCCAGACTTGTGTTTGTGGCATACACCAGCGCGGTGGATTTTATAACAAAGATTCAAATCAGTCAGCAATTTCTCACACATATTGAGCCGTATGCTAAAGAGCTAATTAACAAGGGCTGTTACGGAGTTCACAAGCTTCTCTGACATCTTAATTAGATCTTAATGACATTTCAGTTGGAATGGCTGAACTGAGATGAGGCAAAACCAGTGCTGATATACAGAGGGGAAACTGGAAAGCGGCTGACGTTAGAGACGAGGAATGGAAGGAAGGAAGAATAGATGAGGAGATGGAAAGAGGAATAAATGGAGGAGGGATTGAATTTGTACATTTATGCTTTATATGTACCCACCAATCATACAGTATGCTCTGCGTTAGATGGTGTGTGTAAGGGGAAGGATTTGATTAACGCTGATACACGTTTCATTTGATCGTCCTCTCTAACGTTCTTTCGTTCTGTCTTCTTACCTCCCTCTCTTCCTCTCTCCCAGTGGGATGGGACTATATGTGGCCCAGTAATTACTCTGCCCATGTCCCAGTAGCATCACATGTCTCATATGGGCCTCTTAATCGGATTCTTAGCATTTATTACCATGCAATTTCAGTATAGGCACTCTGGAAATAACTAGATATGCACTGCACTGCCAATGGAGATAGTGTGATAATGGTATTTCTGGCAGATAGATGGCTGATTAGATACAATAATCTTCTGTAGTGCTGTGTTTTGCATTGTAGATTGTTCTGCGTGGTCTGCCGTGGATTGCAGGGAATAGTCTCTCTATATTCTGGTGGGCAGGCTGTGTATTTTTAGCTGAAAGGTTGGTGCACGTTTATGCAACTCCAAAACAAAGTCAGCGGACTGTGATGAAAAAACAATGGTCCGCAGTGAATGAGCAAACTAGTGCAGGAGTCCACAAACCTCAAACTACCTGTGTGATTATATCATTTTTTGTAACCCATAATCAGCGTCCTGCTGTCAGCTTCATGTGCACGTGTACACAGTACAAACAGAAACACACAGACAAAACCAAAAACCTTGACAGGGGAGGGAGTAATTGATTCAAATCTTCAAAGGCAAATATTTATTTACCAGATGAGTTGCTCTGTCTATGTTTTCCTGGGCTCAGCTGGCCTGTGCTGCCCTTCACTTGAGAGCAGCCATTAGAGGAGAGGGGAAAGGGAAATGGAGAGAGAGAAAGAGAGAGAGAGAGAAAGAGAGACAGGGAAAACTAGCAGACGATGATGAGGAGCCCAGAGAGAGTGCAAGTCAAAGATTACATCAGAGAAAATGAGGGGGGGAAAGGCTAAATAGAAACTTCGCTCTGAAGCCTCTTGTGAGGAGGAGACCCTGGAATAAACAGAGTGGATGTGGCTTGAAAGATTGGGCAGCAGGAGACATATTACTAAGAGTCTGTAACTTGCTACAGATGCTGTTCTGTGTGCAGCCATGTCTGTTTATCACTTTTCTCCTCTCCCTTAGCCCTCCGTCTCATCTCTATTCTACCCCTTCTGTCTAGCCTAAATCTGTCAGAATACAGCCACAAATACCTGGCAACAACCTCCGTTTACAACCACCCCCTCGTCTACCCATCTTTCCTCTCCTACAGGGCCCCGAGCTTCTGTTCATTTGCACTTCCACCCTGTTACTCTCAGCCTTTATTCATTTTACTTAGCCTTTATGGGTTTACTTAGAATTTTATTTGCCCATAAAGGGCGATAAAAGAAAGCTTGTTTTTCTGTAGCGAGATCAGCAATTCATTCTAACAGATCGAGGTCCACAGATGCTTGTGTAATTTGGTAGTTTTTTTTCTCTCAAGATGGCCATGATTTTTTTTTTTCTAATACAGTCTCAAAGTGGAACTTAGGCCCACACGGTCTGCACTGCACTCTCACCACCTGCTCGTGGCATAAAGCATCTAGTCTGAATAGTTTATTGTAATGCTGCACATACTAACTCTCACTGAGGCTGTGTCCTCTGTTTCCCAGGCAGATGTGCTGTAAATCCAGGCTGTAGATAGACTGGCCAAGACCCCTGCAAACTCTAATCTGCTTACTTGTACCAGTCCTAGCCTTCCTCTTCTTCCCCTGCTCTTTGGGTCAGGCTGACTGATGACCTATTATCCCTCGTCTAGCAGGGCTTTAACTACCAGTCAGCTTGTGCTGCACTCGAGCCATTGGAGAGAGAACAGCAGTGTGTCACCCTGATACGCTGTGAGTCAGTCATTGACTTCTGTCACATACTATATAGTGTACTCTATCTGGAGCAAGTGAATGGGGATTGATCTTATTCAGCTCTCTCATAATCACACCGTGCCTGGCATGCTATGTGTATTGATCGCTATGGTAACGAACAACAGGAGGTGCATATGTTCTGTGACTGCACTGATTAGTGTCTGTGTGTGCGTGCATCCCAGGTTCACAGAGGCAGATACCATTGTGATGGGGGACGTGACGTACGGGGCTTGCTGTGTGGACGACTTCACCGCCCGAGCCCTTGGAGCTGATTTCATGGTGCACTATGGCCACAGTTGTCTGAGTGAGTCTCTTTACCAGTGTGTGCGTGTGTGTGTGTATGTGCACGTGCATGTGTGTTTGTCTGTCTCTCCATCTCTCTGCATGCAGATGGTGCCTCACAGAAGCGTGAAGTGAGCAAGCATCAAGGACTCCCACCTACTTAAGAGTGGGCTGCATGAAAATGAAGGCAGAGCACAGACAGACAGACAAACAGACACGGCTATTGATCAACGGAAAATGCAACTAGTGCACCCTGCCCCAGATCTAGTATGGAAGGCATATCAGACCTTTGGAGCCTGGACATCACATTTACCCAGCAGATCAATGGGGAACATGCATTAGAGCCGTCCTTTGAAAACCTCAAGCAGTTCCTTAGGACCTTCACCCTCGCCCCCATTGTTTGTCTCTTGCTGAACATGGGAGGAAATGCTAAATCGATAGTTTTGATATATCCCTGCCAGAACAACCTCACCTATTCCAAATACCAGAAATGACCAACAGAATTTCAATACACTGAAATGCTCTTTTCGTGTCTTGTTTGTCTTTGCGTGTATGGTTTGTGTGCACATGATATACATGGAATTATATGTGAATGCAGGCTTGTATGTTTACAAAAGAGATAGGATCTCTATACATTTTCCATTTAAGCGCAGAAGAACCCAATAAAGGCACCAAAGATCACTTCTTCGTGGGTCGTGAAGTTAGATCAGATATTAATTAACGGAAGATATTTTCAAAGAAATTGGCTGAACTAAAGATTCCCAAAGAATGCGCGTGTACAGGTGACAGTGTGTATTTGTTCCTGACCTTCATCATTCAATCATGAGGACATCCTCTGCACTGTTTGCCAAGATGTCAGACACCTGTGGAAGAGTAAAGACACTGCTCTGACTGACTCTTAGAGAAACCATCTCTCCTGCTCTCCTTTATTTCCCTTTTATACTCTCTCCTGAATCTCCTTTTGAATACTGATGTCATCTTGTATTTTGTCATCATAAAGCTCCTCCATCTAGACAGTATCATAAAACCATGTTTTTGCATGTTTTAATGTTATAATGATATTTGCTGATGTGAGGGATCCAATTTTTATTTAACATTATTGATGGTTAAATGGTTTTGTAACAGGATTTTTGGAAAAAGATAACAAAAAAAGCCAAAAAAGAAAGAAAGAATGACTAAGGCAAGAGGCTGAGCAAATTAGAGAAACCAAAATGAAGTTTCACTTTATTCGGTTTGTTCGCATTGTTGTTGTTGTATTTATGAAAGCAAAAAAAAACTGCACCAGAAAAAAACTGTTGGCACAGACAGAGCAGCCTTGCTTAGATAATTCCAGGCCAGCTGCCGTGGCTGTAAGTATTAGTGGACCTTCTTTCACATCACAAGCAGATTCTCATTAATTTGGGGACAAAACTCATTTGAGAAGTGCTTTTTTGAGCAGAGGTTACCTAACACACCAATTTTAGTTTCAGCTAGTGTCGACCAGGAAATTTGAGTTTAAATAACAGGTCAGTTGACAGTTCCATCTCTAGATATTTGTGACCAGATTATTATTTGTTAATACTATTCAGATTTAACCCTAACCCTCTAAACTGGCTAAAAGAGCAGTAACAGACATAATATCTGGAATTCTCATGCAGAACATACAAATAAAATTACAGCTGCACTGAATTAAATAATTACAAATTATGTCATGACACTGCTTCACTGGCTCAAAGCGGTGTTTATCACATCAAATGATCTATAGCACTACAGCTCAATGATGATGTCATTATATTTAATTGTCTAAAAGAAATGAATTGGCCATCCAGTAAAACCCCCCATCAGATGTGAGAATAATTTATAATCTAATATTACGGTCACATGAATCTGGATCTGAATCTGGATTTTTATTGTTTGATAAATTGAATTTCTACAGATTTAAACTCTTGAAGATGAAAAAGATCAGAATGTGTACAGCGTGACATTAATGAAATACAGTCACACTCCTTTACAGGTAGTGCTGTCACAAAACACTGCTAATTGCTTTCTCATCATATATTAATAATGATAATAATAATAATAATAACAATGACTATAAATGTCTTATATCAGAACATCTCAGTTTGCATTATCACTTACTTCAATACTTAGTCTGCAGAGTTTGTGTGTATGATCCAGTTTCTATATAAAAAAGTTCAATAGTTTTGGGGTGTAACATCTTGTTTCTGTTCACTGAACACCTCCATTACCACTGTCCTCTATCATCTCTCAAGTGCCAGCTCAGCCTTACTACAAATGTTACATTAGAATGAAGTAAAATTTTCATGACTTCTAATATTGACTGTTGAGGTTTTACTGCCATAAATCACACAGGAATCAATTCAGGACAACATATTAAAAGGCCCAAATGACTCCTTTAGTGCTGCAATGATTAGTTGATCAACAGAAAATTAATTGGCAACTAGTTATTTTTTAAGAAATTTTTTTTTTAAAAATTACTGGTTCCAGCTTTTCAAATGTGATGATATAATGCTTTTCTTTGTCATAAATGATAGTAAATTGAATATCCTCTGGTTTTGGACTGTTGGTCGGACAAAACAACAGACATCTGAAGACGTTACCTTTGACTTTGGGAAATTGTAACAGGCATTTCCACTATTTTCTGACTCTTCATAGATCAATCGGTTAATCAAGAGAATTATCAGCAGATTAATTGATAATGAAAACAAGCATTTGTTGCAATAGTCTACTGTATTTTTTACTAAATTGTCTGCAAGCACAATTTAGAATGAAAGCTATTTCTACGTATTGATTTGTTAACCAAGCCATTTGTAAAGAAGCCAGGATACCATGAATTCAAACCTTTTCTCAGTCCCACTCACCATGGATATTTCTGCGTATTTGTTTACAGGGGCACTAATAAGCAGCTGTGGCGGGTGACCTTATAGTTATAACACATAGATGAATAAAAACACTGATGGAGTAAGTGAGTCCTGTCCATCTCATTGACTGTTTCTCTAATTGCAGCGTCTAAGTGCTCTCGGGCTACCATGCTAATGTGAACACGGATCGATGTCACTTTTCTTTGCCCTTTATGTTTTGGGAGTGGCTATAAACAAGCAACAGACAGCTGTAAGTCTCAGTCTGGATTTTACTCAACCGCTCCAATTCTTTTTAGCCTCATGATATATTTAACTCCTTGGTTTCCCACTCAACATGTGGCCTGCAGCAAAGCCCACCTCTTTCAATCCCGATCCATCTCCTTCCCTTCCCTCTCTGCTGAGATGTGAGCCCATTCATCACTTCTGCTGCCAGTTAATTGACAACCCACCCCCAGCCCTCGAACACACATCCACATTCACACAGTATCCCATTACTTTTTCCACTCCTTTCTTCCATGCCCTATCTTTTGGAATTTATACAGTACATTATTAAATCGTCCACCCTAACCCTCAAATTGAATTCCAGTGTTTTCCAACCCACCTTCATAGGAATTTCTCCTGCCTCATTCCCGGTTTCCATCCCATCTGCCTCCAGTCCTTTGTAAAGATGTATATCTTACTGCACTTTGGACTCTCCCGGTCCCCCTTTCTCTATTCACCCCTCTGCTCTTTTGTCATGCTTTGTTCCCCCCATCTCTCTCTCTCAATGTTGCTTTAATCTAGGCCATCAAGTGAGCTGCACTCGCTCATAAAAAATCTACACCCTAATGGGGCGATTTGCTTAATCATAACAACAAAGTCCCCTCAATCCTGATCTGCAAATTAATTGTAACACAAGAGGAAGAATAATTATGATGATCAACGTAAATGATGATTCTTCTTTCTTATCCGTGCCCTCTCCCCCTCTTTTCTTGGACCTACTTCGTTCAGCATCTAGCTCAGCACATCTCTAGGTACCTCTCCTAGGCCCGGATGCGTAGTAAATGGTCTGTGAAATTAATGGTATTAATAGTAATCGCATGTGTCCCTCTCCTTCCCTAAATAATTGAGGTCTTTGCATCAATTCCTGCGTTTGCCGGAGACACGCGCCAAATGAGTTTCAGTCACATCACAAGGGTACCGAGTGCGAGCTATATATATGTACATGCACCCATATAGCTTGTATTGCTGAACATGTGCTGCGCGCTAATGTTTGAGGCAGCATCAATAGTGTATATACCGCAGGCTTACCTGACATAACACAGTGAATTATTCATCTGTCTTTCTTTTGTCTTTGTCTCTCTGCAGTCCCCATAGACTCCACAGCAGGTATTAAGATGCTGTATGTGTTTGTGGATATCCAGATGGACAATGCACACTTCCTGGACACAGTCAAGTTCAACTTTCCTCCTGGACAATCTCTGGCACTCGTCAGCACTATTCAGTTCGTGGCAGCACTACAGGTGATGAAGCATTGGGATCTGTCTGATTTTTTTGTTTTGTCAGATAGAGCTAAAGCGGAGTGACTGTGTATTTTTACCTGAATAATTTTTTTCCCCCATGTGCTAGTATTTACTATTCTGCCCAAGTATTTGTGTCTGTGCGGTATAGACATAAACATAAATACTTCTCTGCATTTGTACAGAATACTTTTTTGTGTTTCCTGCCGCTTTTATGAACAAACTCACACTCCGCACTTAAGCTTAGTTCAAGTGTGGGTTTTTAGAAATCCGGCAGAAGTTATTTTGGATTTGAAAGGTGGAATGAACTCGGAAGGCCTCTCAGTTCAGCGTCGTGCTCGGCTCTCTTCACTTTATATAAGCAGCAGCTATAGTATTGTGCTTTAACACCCTTTTTTTCACCCTCCATTCTATAATGCCTTCTACAGCTTTCATTTGCTATGTTGAACCAACACCACTCTAGGACTTCACTAATGTAACCACCACTATTTTTAAACCACACTCTGCCCGTGTGGGTCATATTTTATGTTGGGGAGTTTGAGTGCATCCATGTGTGCATGTGTGCGCATATGTATCTGTGTTTGTAGTTGTGTACTGTATGCATGTGTGCCTCCATCTCACTCATGTTACGGTGTGTAGGCTTGTTGAGGTCATACAGTATGGGCGAGAGAAGCCGGTAGTTCACCCTTATTCCCTATAGACCCACTTAAATTAGCTTTTAATCGTTCAATTTATCCTTCCACCTCCTAACACGCTATCTCATTTTTTTCCCCTTTGCTGTAATTGTTTGCTCTCTCATCTTCTCCCTTTGCTTAAATGAATATAGGTGTTTGGAAGAGTTTATTTTTCTTGAGATATTGAAGCACTCTTGTCAGAAAATATTTATTTCCCTTGTGAATGTTGTGTTCATATTGTTTTTATTCACATATTTGTTATTATTTATTGATAGCATAATATACCACATGATAGTTTATTTCTTCGCAGATTCATGAATCCATACATTCAACCACGAGGGGCCGCATTGGGAGTTATACCTCTAGCACGACCCATTCAGAATCACTTTAGGGCCACATGTTCAGTGTAATCTTGTGTGACCTTTCTCATTCTTTGCATCATTGCTCTCTTTCAATCCTTCATATTTTTTTCCTTCTGCATACATATTCCATATATTCTGCCTCAATTGCACCCATCTGTGTCTTCTGCCCGTGTTGTTGCCTTATCTAACTACAAAGGAAGAAGTCTCTGTCTGTCTGTTCTTCGCTTTTCTCAACAACCGTTCATCTGATCTATCTTCACACTTGGCAGGTGTATTGCTGGGGACCCAAGGAAATGCAGTGTTGAGTGTGAAGTTGTTTGGATGAGAAACGTTAAAGATATCATTAAAAGAGAACATTTAGCGGCCGCAAATACCAGCATAAATACCGGTACTGCATTCGTTCACTAGCGTAACTTGACCTCTCTGATATGGCGGCTGCACAGACGCATAGCTTCAACATACAGCAGCCAAACAAGTGTTGTTTTTGTATCTATACAGAATCAGCAACATCATAATGTTTTACATAGTATAATACTCTTAGTTTCATGTATTCAGACATGAACTCGCTACAAAAACTCAATAACATACCTGAACTCTGTGTACATGCTTCAACTTCACACTTGGCAGATGTATTGCTGAGGACCCAAGGAAGTGCAGAGTTGAATGTGAAGTTGTTTGGATGATCGGCCTGTTCTGGACTGGCATGTTTTGGGGAGGCACTGCATTAGTCCCCCCATTAAGGGATTTTTTTTATTATCATTGTATTTGTGGTTCTTGGTTATTTCTTGTATACATATTTAATGTATACAATTTTCTCACTTTTCTGCATTTTACAGCTCCACTTTGTTTTCTTTGTATTATATTTGATCTGTTTTTTTTCAGCTGTTTCTCGTGATTATCTATTCTTTCTCTTACTTCTCCTCTGTATGGCTCTTTGCTGGATATGATCTGCTGTTAATTTAACTTATTTTTCCTGGTTTTAATACATGGTCTCTGTATTTCACTCTAAACTTCTAATGATGTGTTCAAGTCATGAATGACATCCAGTTCTGTAGTGAAGTTACTTAAAGACTATCCTTCATATCTCTCTTTCTGGAGAGCCATGTCAAAACAAAGGAAGGGTTTAAGAGTGAGCTGGACACGACCTGTGAATTTCTAACTATCCTTCCTTTTCCCTTCTGCCATGCTGCAGGCTGTGAGCGCAGCCCTCAAGCCAGAGTATGACGTGCTGGTCCCACAGTGTCGACCTCTGTCACCGGGAGAAATTCTGGGCTGTACCTCCCCTCGCTTGGACCGCAATGTCAATGCTATAATGTAAGAAACCTCTCATCTCTTGTCTTCCATCTCACACTTTCAGGCTCGGTCCTGTCCTTTCTTCCTGGTAGTTAGCAGAGATATCCAGATAGCCAAAGATATCCAGCCTTGACTCATCCAGTTACTGCACCACCTACCCACACCCCCTGTTAGGTACCATAATTACCCCTTGCCATTGCCATGGCCACCAATGTGACATGAGGAATAATCAGTATGACATCACACCAGTCACATCAGACATTGCTAGCTGTGACAAGTAGCTATGTCTGTGTGCTTCAGATCAGGATTCTATTATATATCCAGCCAGAAACAGCCAGATGCTGATCCAGAACGGCACGACTAAAAATACATTCACACTGTGCAAAGCATTGAATTTTATAAAGCCAGACAGACACAGACACTTTTGACTGTTTCAAACCAACCACAACACATCCAGCTGCTCACCAATTTTCCATGTTTTAAGAAAATGTTTTCACAAAGTATGACTCCTACTGCGGGCACGTTCATGGTGGCAAATGATAAACTGTGCAACATGTGACTGTTTGTTGGTAAATTTGCTTCATCTTTGTGTGATTGCCTGTTTTAAGTTCTTATTTTCCTCTTCATTTCCTCTAAACCAGAAAAAAATGATGAATCCGGTAGGCAGCAGCATGTGTCCTAAAAGGTTGGCTCTTCAGTGTTTTTACAACAACATAGCTGTTCATGTGAGACATTTCTGTGCATGCTTATCCTGCCTGCTCTGCAGGGAGGAGAGTGTTCTGGCGATATAACAGGTGCAGGCAACAACCTACACCTTCGCAGCCACTTTGCGTGTCTATACATCTCACGCCGCTCTACAGTAGAGAGAATCCTATGCTTTGTGGTGCACAGTGAGATAAGGTAATTCCCCGAGTATAATTACGCCTAGGTGCATCACCCAGTATGTCTGATCTAGCGTTAGTCCATGTGATTAAAATCTCCCGGTGCATTAGATTAAAATGGCTGCACGAGGACGGTGTTATGACCAACGAATCGAAAGCCGCAACATAAGGAGGGACAAGATACCGGGTTAGATGCAAAAGAATACATTTATTAAAAAGAAAAAAAGGATAAAGTAAGAGAACAAACGAAAAACTGGTTGTTGTGTCAGGGAATTGAGAGAGAGTGTAGGCAGAGGAAGAAGCCACCTATATAGACCAAGCCCACATCATCACACATGTGCCCTCAGTCAGTCATCAGTGAGCTGCACCTAGAACACAAAGACATAAAACAGACACACACACACACAAGCAAAACAGTAACAGGACACAGAATGACACATAACAGACATCCTTTGCTGTATGCAGAAGCCAAGCCCTATGGGAGACAAAAGCGGAGTGTGTGTGTGTGTGTGTGTTTATATTCTTGTACGAGTGAAAAAAGTGGAAGGTTTAGGGTGTGTTCTCTATTTTCCACTGTCTCACAGTCTCTCACTCTCTCTGTCATCACACACGTACATGCAATACACCTGTACAACATGCAGAAGTAGTGAGGACTTCAACCCACGTGAAGTGGGCCGTATCCCTCCCATCCTCCCTGTCACTGGTGTAGGACAAGGCTCATTCCTCCACAGAGTGTACAATTGTAATCATAAACCTAAATTGAGGAAATGTTTTTATTATGCATTGTTTTGTTCCAGAGACTCAAAAATTGACAGCCTTACCCAAACTTTAATTTCCGAATATATAGTTTATTAACAAGCTTCTCTTTACGAATTATCATAAAGGCTTTGATACAATTTTTTGTTCTTTATCTCTTAGAAAGACAGCACAGAACAGAAGCTTTTCTTAAAAAATGCATGATTTTATTCATCTTCATACCTGCAATAGTGTAATACATTTAAATTCATACTTAATATTGGGTGATCTTAGATTAATTAGTAATGACTCACTGCTCCAAAAAATGTTATATGCACAAATTTGAATTACATTTTACCTCAGCTTTGAACTACTTGAACATTATGAAGAATGGGCAGTGATGTATTAGTCTTTGAGGCCAGATTTGTCTTTAGAAAAGCTTTAGAAAAGACCTGTTCTGTCTCATTTCTCAAATGAAGAAAAATATTTTTTAAAGCTGTAAAGTGCATTGAAAAGAGCCACTGTATAAGAAATGATGAGTCGACCATTTCTGCCTGGCGCCTCTGTTCTCACTCTCGCTCACGAGAACAATATGAAGATGTGAATGTGAAGATACAGCGTTGCATAACGCAAAGATGCACAACATTTACCATTATAGCGAGAGCACTTTTACTAAGAACAATGGAATGTGGATGGAAGGACTGTGATCGTATAGAGAGTGAGTCTAGCACACCAGCCTCTTAAAGCTACAGAGAGCTGAGGACAACTTTGGCTGAAGTGCAGCAGGCTTATTGTTGGGAACATAATTATATGAGGACCTTGGATGTTGCTAAGCAAAGAGAAGCAGTGCAACAGAGGCTCTGCTTGAATTAATTTTGCTTTCAATGTTATTTGTGATGCACACACGCACAGAGAGACATTTGTGTGTGCTTTTACACAAACACACACACTTACAAATGAAGTCTTGGCTAGACACGTCTCCAGGTAGCCTATATGGCAAGCCACCCACAGCCTGTTCCAAGCAGCTCTAAATACTGACCAATTAGTGGGTTTAATTGAATGTCCTGTCTCAGGAGGCCCACTTAGACTGTGCATGAAGGGGTACAGGGGTACCGCCCTGAGCCCTCTCACACTAACAGCAGGACTTCTCTCAGCCCGACCCTGAGAAAGGGGGTTGTGTTAGAGAGTTCTGCCTGAGCTTGTCTTTTCAGGCACCTACATGCCTCCATGTACTTATGGTTTGTGAACTCTGCCTCCGCTCGGGGTCCGGTGAATCCCCAGCAACAGACCCTGGGTTAATTGGAAGGGCTTGCATTCTCTGTAAACAGCATGCTGCAATCGTTGGGGTCATGTACCAGACAGCAGAGATGGGCAGACCCTCCACCCCAGCCTCAGGCCTTCTGCCTGGTAACACTTTGATCTGATGTTAAAAGGCTGCAGAGAGATTTAAAAAGAGAACGAGAGAGAAAGCCGGCGGAGTCAATAGGAGAATAATAGAAATGCTATTTATTGTGGTTTCACATTGAGTATGATCGTCTAGAGGGAGTTTCCTTTGCACAAATTATTTTTCTTCATTTCTTCTCTTTACCGCTAACTGTGAATTGATTGGTGTTTTTCTTTAGTTATCTGGGAGATGGAAGATTTCACCTGGAGTCAATTATGATCGCAAACCCAGACATCCCTGCCTACAGGTATTGTAAATGAAACCAACTGTTATCAAATGTTTTCTCCTCTCTGTAATTTATGTACAGAAATCATCTATAAAATGTTTATTGTAGTCAATCAGTGTTAAAGCTCTTATGTTATTCACAGAAGTTAAAATGTATGTAAAAGTTGGGAAACTAAGGAGAAAAGAAAGCAATATATATGTGTGTGTGTACATATGTTAAATACATGATTGAAATACTCAGAAGAATGTTTTCAGCATAGAAAATATATTTTATAATGCTACTCAATGCTATTCAAATTAAAGAATCCCTTGCAGTTATGATCACTCGCCTCATTGCGGTGTCATGATAACGTTTTGTGAGGATAAAGTTCTGTTTTGATGAAGTGTTTGTATGCAAAGTGAAATTGTGTTGTTATAGACATATGCACTGCCGCGCAGATCACAGGTCTCTCTCATAAACAAGATTCTAATCTCAAGTGAAGCCCTTGTACCGATGAAAAGGAGATTAGATGCTCAGAAATACCTCCATTTTCCCTAAGATACACTAACTCCTGTCATACTTGATGGCTTTTCATGATTGGATTTTTTTCATCTTTTCTTGCATTTCTGTCCTCAAGATAAATACCTGAACAATAGACGGTAATGTGTGTAATATGGTTTGTCTGGTTACGTTTGTGTATACATTAAATCCATGCTGTATGCTGTTTGTAGATATGACCCCTACAGTAAGGTGTTCTCCAGGGAGCACTATGACCACGAGGCCATGCGTTCCTTAAGGCTTCAGGCTATTGACAAGGCTCGTTCGGCCCAGAGATGGGGCCTCATCATGGGCACGCTGGGTCGGCAGGGCAGCCCCAAAGTCCTGGAGGTGAGAGTCTGCATCATCATTTCAACAGTCACAGTGGCCTCATGCTCTGAAGCCACTTGTGCAATGGTTTGTAATATTTTTCAGTGCAAGTTTCTCTGACAAGTGGTTTGGTGACATGAAGTACTAATAGGACAAGCAGTCTTCACACTGAGAGCTTGTTAGTTCACATTTAGGATGATGCAGTCAAACAGCCATAGAAAACCCTATCCTGAAGCCCACTGCTGGCTTCAAAGTTGGTTGTATGTGTTATTGGTGGGGATGTAAATTTTAAGCACTTTCTTTTATCGATTGTCAACAACTTAAATTATGAATAATGAATAAATATTTAAAAGCTTCAAAAGTATTGTACAAATCCATGTTTGTCCACAATCAAAGAGTTTTTTAAAACATAACATAGCCCCATTAAATTAAGAGCTTGAATCGCAAATGAAGTAAATCTGTAAATTAAAAAAAATTAATGAAAACAAATTATTTTAAATCAGATAACCATTCAGTGCAATTAAAATAAATCCTAACCCATTCAAACCACCCGCACATTGTTATACCAGGGAACACCTTTGATCTTGTCATATTGAAACCATTCTTGGCGTGTCCGCATCATTGGCTCTGATCAAGATTGCTCTCAGGACAAACAACTCATCTCAACTGTATCAACATTCGCTTTAAGTTCAGCCACTGAAAAGAGTAGCTTAGATAGAATTGATGTCCTGGGAATTCACAAATCCTATGTATCTGCACACACACTCATACTGGTCCATTAGGTTCAGACCCATAAGTGAGAAACTGAAAGTCTTTGCAAGTACGAGCTATTATGCATTAGCATGCACACAAGTCTGTCTGGGGGTACTAATCGATCGACTAAGAAGCCCTCTCGGTCACTCTTAACCCACAGCTGCTCCTCCTGCTGCTTTCCCCTCCACTGCATGTTCCATATTATTATCTTTATTCTCTCTTTTGTTTGAAATGCCCACGTTTTGTTTTTGCTGTACAGTTGTGTGATTGACTTTGTTTAGTAGTATTGCCTTCCTCACATCATCATATCTGAATTAGTATAAGTGTTCGAAGTATGGTAGCATACACATACCTCCACTTGAATGCTAGAGTTTAAAACCATCACACCCACGTTTCATCACTCTGTATACATTCTCAGGCATATTTTGGTGTACTTCTACTGTTGATAAGTATACATACTTGACTGATGACATTAGCATTGATGTAAAAAATATCACCCAGTGAGGGAAAAGTTTCACTTTAGGGCGCCAGGGTAGGATGGATTTTTTTTTTAAAAAGGGATTTGAATAGACCCACCAGCTCTCCCATAGCGATCTGTCAAGATTAAGAAGTGGAGTATCAGATAACCTCTTAAGTAAGGGGTCAGAACTATCTCTGATAAGAGCACAGTCATAGAAATGTCTTGCGATACTCCCAAGGACAGTGGATATCAGCAACACTCATACCTTTATCTCACCAAAAGAACATTTACTGGATTTCTTCACTTGGTTTAGCTGCCTTCTGCATCCCTGAATAACACCTCAGTCCAAATACCAATGCACAAAACTTTAAATGCAGAGTAAGTAAGGGAGCAGAGTTCTTTGCACTGGCTAAACAGTTTAATTTATTGATCTTATATGAGGCCTGGTGTCTGGTCTTGTGCCCAAGTGGCCCAATCTAGCTCCGCCTGAGGGAGTAAAGTGGGATCAGTGTCACCTGAGCCCACTACCCTCTGGGTAAGGGTAGGGGTCTGGTGCATTGTGAATTGTGCAGTAGGAAAAGCTGTGGTTTGCCGTGGTTTGCTGAACTATGCCTATAAAAACTGGCTCTTGGGATATGTAATGCTAGAGTTACTTATTACAGCTGGTTGTGGAACAATGGCTCAGATCATTTGCTTGCCAGGAAGGGTCATGGGAGTGTGTCTGTTCAGTCTGCATTTGTCTCGTGGACTTTAAAAAGGTTTATGATTGTTGCCCTCAAGATATATTGTAAAGTTGTGTTATGGTTTTACCGTGCCACTGATTCTGTGACAAAATCTCTACAGTAGGTGTGCCCAAGGAGTGGAGAGACACCAGCTCAGTGACCTCAGGATTGCATCTTTGCTTTTTATTGATGATGTAGTTCTGCTGGTTTAATCAGACTGTTACAAACAGTCATTGTTAGTAGTTTAAGTGTGAAGTCTGAGGGTGTGATACTCTGCTGGAAAACACTGGATTCCCCTCTTTTGGGTTAGGAGTGAATTGCTGCCAGAAGTGAAGGAGTTTAAGTGTTGTCTTTGGTCTTGTCCGTGAGTGAGTGTATGATCTAGTGTGTGATTGACACGTGGGTTGGAGCAGCATAAACAAGTCTTTTGCTGGACATTCCTCTCCTACAGTTTTGAGCTCTGGGTGGAGACTCAAAGAAAAGGATCATGGCTACAAACACGTGAACTGAGTTTTCTTCACTGTTTGTCTGGGCAGATAGTGACAGGTTGAGGAGATTGGACATCTGCCAGCAGGAAGAGTAGAACAGCTGCTCTTTTGTTTTGAAAAGAGCCAGATGAGATGGTTTGGGTACCTAATCAAGACATGTCCCCGTGGAGGTACTCTGGGCAGTGCCAACAGGAAGGACACCCAGAGGAAGACCCAGAATATGCTGGAGGGATTTCACGTCCCATTTGGCCCGAGATAGCTAGATGGAGCTGGAGGACATCGCTGGGAAGAAGGATGTGTCAGCTATCTTGCTTAACTTGCTGTCAGACGATACAGAATTGGATAAGCAGCAGAAAATGGATGGATGGATCGATGAGGCTTCAGAAACTGAGAGCTGGATAAAACTGTCTTCCTGTTGAAATTGTTAACAGTAGCACAAACTTCTGGACGACCTTAAATTGTATGTGTGGGTGGAAGTCATCGGTTGTCAGATTTGTAACTTATCCTTTGTTATGGTGTAGTATAGTAGAGTTTCACAGCCCTAGAGAGAATTGTGTTTGATGTTTGGATTGCAAACCTCAGTCTCTTTATTTTACTCCCTTCTCTTTGTAGCACCTGGAGTCAAGGCTGCAGTCACTGGGCAAGTCCTTAACTCGAGTGCTCCTGTCTGAGATTTTCCCCAGCAAGCTGGATCTGATGCCAGATGTAGATGCGTGAGTATTAAGATATACACACACATACACTAATGTGCACCCAAAGTGGGACACATGCTTTTCATGAATCATAATTGCTACTCCGCAGCAGATAAAGTGGCAACTATGGCCACATATTCTTCTAGCCTTGCAGGAGCCAGCTCGAATTTTGAAAGCTATGTCTTTATTAAAAATCATCAGTGTAGAAAATATTTATTGAGAATAATTTGAGAGCCAGCAGATGAGAGCCAGTCAATGAGCGAAAAATTGATGAGTGGTTTATAAGATGATGACAATTTGAGGCGACTTTGAATTAAGCGTCTTATTCACTTTGTGGCTGTATCTGGTTCGCAGTGTCATTTTGGTCTTTTCCCCCTGACAACACCCCTGATGCTTTTAAGCCATACCACAACGCATGAAGACTGCAACATTTAAGTTGTGATTAATTTCATTGTCTTCCACTCATCACCAAAGACTTTTCTCCTTTGGCTCGTAGTTTTCTTCATTTGCAAATTCTTAATCACCGCTGTGTCTCTTTGTCATGAAAAATGTGTTATTTATCTTTCACATCATGGAACCTGGCAAAACTATTATGATCAGCAAATAGACACCTAAAAGTTGCAATCAACAACATTTGAAATGTATTCTGTAAGCATTGTTGCACACATAATTGAGGAGTCAGCATCATTTCCAAGTGCACACCATAACAAGAGCTGACAAACGCTAGTTTATAGTGTATACAGTAGCTTCATAAATATAATTGGCATTCATGTCTTGGTGAGATTCCATAGTTTTGCCATCATAGCAAAAAGAAATAGTCAAGTGTAACCAACTTCGATGCTTGAGACAATTTCTACAGCTTCGAGACATGAGGCATGGAAATAGGAAATTAATATATGAATAATCTATTTAAGTGTTAACTTTTCTCTCTTTTACTTCCGCATTAAGGTCGGAGTACGATCAAAACTAGAAAAATAAATTACCCTTGCCCTTGCTCAGGATGGTTTTTTATATTTTACCTTTAGGTATTTTAGCTTTAGTTTAATTCTAATCATTTTATTATGAGTCTAAAAATATTTTTTCTTACCTGAACCTAAGGAAACCGTGAACACATTAGACAAAATAAATTATTTGATCAGTGCAACATTATTGATACACACATGGATATTGTCATGACTTGTTCCTGATCATCACAGCGGCAGGTGCCGATTCATGCTCTGCCACCGAACGCTGTTATCCATCCCGGCAGCACTCATTAATGTCTTCAAAAAATCAAGTTTCTTCAATGAAATATCAAGTGCTCAGGCTTCAGAGTGCACTTTCTCCCGTCTTATCTGACTTCCAACCAGAAGAACTGAGGTGAAGATTGACAAGGGGTTAGTGAGACACTGGTGTGCAACAGTCCCAATCACACTCGCACAGGCACTCACACAGTCACACACACACACACAACACTTCTCACACTCCCTCAGATTGGCCTCTCACTGTGGAGTAATGAGAGGTGTGATGTGTGAGGGAGGAGTGGGTGAGAGGACAGAAGGTCTGAGAGAGATTGAGAGTGAGTTGGAGAGAGAGAGATAGAGAGATGCAGAGGTAGTTGAGGGGGCTGTGTTGCAAAGCGAGCGATCACGGTAAAAGCAATATTTTTCTTTGTTTTTGGCTCTCCTCTTCCAAGTGACGTATGAGTGCAACTCCAAAATTATGTAAGTCAGGCACGATTCACCCGACCAAAACAAACCCTCATTACAGAAGAAAGGCTTTTCAACAAGGTCTATTTCAGTAGCATTTATGGTGTGGATGTCAGGAAAAGGAAAGTGTTTGAATACAAAATTAAGGCCCACATGTATGTACTTTTATACTCAGATTACTATAGGTGCATCTAGCTGCAAAAAGTCCATATAATGAAAAGTGTTTCTAATATTATATATAACACCTTTCAGTACAATCCATTGCAATTCAACAGTGCCACAAATTATAGCCTCCAAAAACGCCAGTAAGTTGAATCAACACATCTCTGAAACGGTCTCAATAAAAACTTCAATAAAAACATTTATAACCTTCATTAACTTAGGACTTATTGCAGGGCTGTTTTATACTGCATTTGTTTTAGCATTATGTACCCAATTAACTAGTAAGTGAGTATAAACATCAAAATGCAATGCAATAATTTTGTCTTTGTACTATTTAGGACTTGGGCTGGGTATCGTTCTGAAAAAAAAATCAATACTAGTGTTGACTCAATACCTTAGTTTCTGTACTGATCCTAAAACAAAACTTTTTTCGATATCTTACTTAAGGGGATATGTTTTTGTACAAAATACTTTTTTTTCATTTCACAAAAGAAGCCAAATATTCTTCATACAAGAGTGGTGCTTAAATAAAATAGTGTAATCAGAAACTGTCTTATCAAAGAATAAAAATTCAGTACCAGCTCTCGGTGCTTGTCAGATTTCGGTCGATGCCAAAAAAGTATTAAAGTTCAATTTCCAGCTCAATTGGAGACCTTTGCATTTATTTATTTTTTATAACGGTCCCTTTGTCCTTGTTAAAAACGGTTGTTTTTTGTATTCCTTAATGAATCTAGGTTAGAAATGAAATACGAAAATTGAAGGTTCACTTTGGAAGATAAGACCTGTTGACAGCTATATTTGTTTGTTCAGACTGAGATTGGACAGCAGTGGGGGGGGGTCTCGTCTGCAATTATTGTGGGCTTTCTGATAAGCTCCACTTGTAATTTTGTATATTTATCACCCATTTTACTTTTCCTCTGTTTACTTTAATTTTTTCCCCTTGCTGCTCCAAATAGTTAATCAGCACAGGCATCCTACATGAGACTACAATAGACTTTACAAACCATCAGGTGTTTCATGCTGCGTTGAATCCACATGTGTTGAGGGAGGGATGGAAGCAAAGAGAGATAGATTGAGAGATAGCCAGTGGGGTGGAGGAGGACGCATTAGTGCTCAACACTAGCCGACACGTCACACTGTACAGAGCCCACCCCTGGGCTTTTTCTGTCATTAGACACACACACTCACTCATATAAAGAAAGAGACACCATTAGCATATGCTCTTAAGTGTGTAATTAGGCTGTCCCCAAGCAGGTTTTAAACTATTGTACAGATATCTGCACCACACACACACTTATCTCAACCAGACCGCAAATACCACCCAGTTCATTGCAGCCTTTTATCTTTCTATTTGAATTAAAACTTTTGACACCACCGGAATGAAATTGTTTGTTTTAATCCAATTAAGTTTACCCTTAAAGGTGAACACATTCTGTTCTCCCGCAGCTTTGAAAGGTTAATTGTTTTTGCTTTCGGCAGGTCAAGACTGCGCGTGTAATTGAAGAGAAGCCATGCAGGTGGAGGTTCTCCCAACAGTGTCAGGGTGTAATGGGCCACAGCAAGTAACGCAGCGAGACAAGAGCTGGAGCTCACATTGCATAGTAGCACTAAATGTCATGTGGTCTCAGCTTTATATATCACAGCAACTCCCTCCTCAGTCCTGCATCCTTTTTCTTCTTATCCTAGTCTCTTTGGGTTTAAGGGTTCTTCTTTCTGACGGACTTACACAGATTACTTGCAGAAGAATTGAAGAGACACGGTTTCCATCAAACACCTTTTCTATTTCTTTATTTCAGTTAATTTTTTCTTGGCAATAGGTTGGGAAACGAGACTTTACAGATAAGACAAAAGCCCACCTTTTTCCTTTGTCTCTGCATCCCTCCCTCTCCTCTTTCCTCCAGCTCTCTCTCTCTCTGTTTTACTGCCCCCTGTGATGTGGGATCTCTTCTCTGCCGGGTAGATTGAAGGCCAGATATGGCCTGGAAATGCAATTTTGGCCGCGTTCAGGGGGCAGTACCTGGCATGACACCATGCATTTTACTGAACTGCACCATTCAGTCAGACTCTGTGCTAATGTTAGAAAAATCCCTTCTGGCACCATGCACCAATCAGCTATGCGCTCCTCAGGAGGGGTTCTCTCTCTGCCTTCCCTTTCATGCTTTCTGTCTTACTTTCCTCTCAGACCTTACTCTCAACGGTAGCCCCAAGGATTTAGTGGAAGAGTTGGTATGCTTATTAATTACTCTACCTCTTTTTAACCACTCCTAATGTTCTTTTCAGCCCATACTACACATGTGTACATACATAGACACAGATACAGCATCATTCTATGCGCCCTATACATTTCTACACACACACACACTCACGCACACCGTCAAACTCGCCCTCTGTAATTAGTTTCTTCTTCCTGTGTGTATCAGCTAAGACGATTTTGATACATGTGCAGAGTTTGGCTACGTAAAGGGCTCCGGTTATGAGAAGCAGCTGATGGGCTTAAAGGTCATATTTCAGATTCCACTTCTCCATCTCAACTCAGCAAACTTGGGTCTGAGGAGATTGGTGCTTAGTGCAAATATGTCTGACTCAGCTGGCTTTCAAATTAGGAGGATGAATAAGAATTCAGTCTTTGGGGGGAAACTGTTTTTTTTTTTTTTTCTTTTTTTTTTTTTTAAAGTGTTATTTGAAAATGAGAAAATGCCATGCGTTTGCCCAGAGGGGGTAGAATATTTCTGTGACAGAAAGCAGAGTGGAGCGAGAGTCAACAGTGCAATCAATTCTGCAGCTGAGAAACTGTGTGGAAGTTTGAAAATGAAGAATAGACAGATGGGGAATTTGACAGTGCGGCGTTGACAAGAAAGTATTCAAGCAATTACAATAAAACTTCTTTTTTTTTTGTCTTTCATGTGTTTTCCATCCATGCCTCTATATTCGCTCGTACACTTACTGCTTAACTCTTAAACAGATGTATTCTTATTGACATTTACCTAGATTCAGCACTATCTCCGGGGTTTTGATATGCACTGCAGCTTAATTCATATTTGTCAATATTTCTGAAGGAGCTCCATCATTAGGATTAGGGACAAGGGAGGGTCCGCTGCCTCAGTGGAGATGGAGCTGTGGATAGCATTGATCTGTGAAAGCTAACCCCAGTAGCCCCGGACGCTTCTCTCCGTCTCCATTTTCCCATTGTTCATTTTTCCCTCCAGTTGTTTACATCCACGCCCTCCTCATCCCTCTCTCATGCATTTTCCAGAGTAAACACTTTTCTCCCTGCCAATCTTCCTTCTCTGTTCTCCTCTTCTGCTCTTGCTTGTGCCTCTTCACCAGCGCCCCCCCCCCCCTTCCCCACCTCCCCAAAACCCCCCCTGTTTTTGTCTTCATTGCTCTTTCTCCCTATCGCTGTATATCTGTGTCCTCTCTATTTTTCTCACCCCCCCTCCCAATCTCTCTCTCATACACAGCCCCCCCCCCTTATCCCTCACCCTCCCTCTCTCCACCACCCTGTCTGCCAGCTATGTAGGCTACCTCCGTGGAGACCGGGCTGGTGCGGCTTTTTTATTCACACTCACCTAACCTCTCCCTCTTTTCTTTCACTGCATTTCTTCTATTTTCACCTCTGCTCACTCCGTTCCCTGTTTTTCTGTTTATGCCTCCTGCAACCACCCCCTTTCTCCCTCCCCCCTCCACCACCACCACCACCACTACCAACCTCCTTCTTTCACTGGCTGGCTATGCATTCAGACAGTGTAGTGTGGCTGTCTTTAGAGCTGTTGCAAATCAGGACAGATCTCTCCAACAGATGCTGGAGATCAGGTGGAGGGAGGCTCCCCCGCACAACCCATTGCATCACATATCCACATGCAGCATGCAGTCGCAGATGTGCCCTGCCTGTCTAATAGGATCTCAATCTCTCGCCCTCTCTGGCTGTTTGTTTTGCACACGCATTTGCACCCACTCAAGGATGTACATTTTGTGCAAAAAAAAAAAACATGTGCCTTTTCTCCCACAGGTGGGTCCAGATCGCTTGTCCACGCCTCTCCATCGATTGGGGCACAGCCTTCTCTAAACCCCTGCTGTCTCCATATGAGGTAAACATGCACCTTATAGTCTCTCAGCAAGATTACAACTGTCACTCACTTACCGGAGGAGGCTGATAATGCATTGCACACACACACAAACACACACATAAACACACACAGACCTTCCAGCAGGTAGTACACCCAACCCCTCGGTAGATGTTATGCTGAAACCTCCATCAAAGTGCACACAGGTAAGGGAACAACAACAATGTTAAGTATAGGAAAGTGTTTGAAAAGGAGGCGAATTTGTATAGAATTCATCAAGGCCCGCTTGTGCTGGAGATGGAATACTCCTCCTCCTCCGCCTCTCCCTTTTCTCCTGCCATAAAGAGCCACACAGATCAGCATCAACAGCGGACTAGCACCCCCTACTGGCTACAGGACCACACAGTTCCCCCCCCCCACCCACCCCCATCCCCTCCCCTCTTTCCTCCTCCCACCCATGCAGCTGTCTTGTTTGTCTAAATGGAGGGAGATAGATCGGTCAGCAACCCATAAAGATCCATTTCAAAGCGAGTGTTTGTTTGTGTGCCGCTGCAGCTGGTGTAGTGAGCCTGAAAAAAAAAGAAAAAAAAAAAAAAAAAAGAACAAACCTAAAAACAGGCTTGCTCTGTGATGGGTTTGGCAGTTATGTGCTATTATTCGACTTGGCTGGTTTGCATCTGATGTCACCTATTAGTTAACTCAGTGATTTTTTCCCTCAAAGACGTGCTGCTGATTTGAATCCTTGTGAAATGGCTGCGAGGGGGAATTGCTGTCTTGAATATTGGATTGTGATTTGAAATGGTTGCTGTTTTTCCTCTGACTACACGTTTTTATGCATGCCGCTCCTGCTGCACATACAGTACACTTCACAATGAGGCCATTAAGAACGATGACCGCACACACCTTCGAAGTGATGACGACTTTTTATTGTTTTTGACTGAGGTCTATACAGTAACGGTGCATGTGAAGTAGCCCCACTGTAATGAGGAAAGTGGCAATCTGTTTTCTTAAGCCCTTTGTATTAGAGCTGGCTTTGCTCTCCCCCCGGTAGCTATTTGGGAACAATGTCTGTGCATTTAAATCATTTGCATCTGCACTCGTGTCTATACGTGCGCTCGTGTGCTTTTGTGATAAGTCTTAATTCAGCGCCATCTCATACCTGTGAGTGTTATATGTCTCGGGTGCGCTGTGCTTTTCACTATGGCATTTATAATGAAGATGAAGAGGAGCGAGATGGGAGGGTGGAGTGAGCAAGGAGGAGAGTGGTGGGGGGGGTGGGAGGGGGGCAGCATTTATTTTCAGTGCGTCTCATGTTATATTTATAGTCAATAAGACACACTTGGCTCTCCTGTCAGAGCAGGGATTAGCAAGAGAAGCTAGCTTCCATAGAGAGAGGCAGTTGGTGTGAGAGGAGGAGAGCAACGGGTAGCAGCTAGAGGAACGAGAGGAGGAGGAGGAATAAGGGCAGAGAAAAGGAGAAAACGAAGAAGACTCTAGCGGGAGGATCTTTGGGGGGAAGGAGAGGCAAAAAAATAAGATGGTGAAGAATTCCAGTATTCAGTTTGTTTGTCCAGGAGGAATTCAGTTGACCCACATATTGTTTTTTTTTAGAAAGCTGGATGTGACTGAAGAAAGTTATTATTTTGCATGTTTTTTTATTTATTATATTTTTTTGAATAAATGCAAAACATATGTGTTTTACAGCACATAAGCATCGATACAAATTGCGCAGCACAGTATTTGTGACAAACCTATAAGTAATACAAATAAACTACATTTGCTTCATTTCCAGTATTTGTTTGCCTCAAGAAAATCCATATCTCAACCTCTACTGCTGTTTTCCTTTAATGTGTCTTGTTTATGTAAAGGCATGAAAAATCACTTTAAGGGGAGGGTTGTGTTTGTGTTTCTATTTTGGTTTGTTTAGAGATACAGCGGGTATGTAAGAGAGCACTCCCTTGTCAGCGTTGTTACACACCATGTCTCACTAAAAGAGAAAATTCATCACTTTCAAGCTGCTTCTTTCATGTCTTCTTCTGTTTTCTTTAGGGGAGGGGGGGGGTGGTTATGATTTAATATGACTTGCTTTATTGTTATATGTTGTTATACATGTTCTAAATAAGCCCAAATTAGCATGGAAATTGTTTGGAAGATGAATGAATACTTGCATCAATTAATAAATGAGCAATCATTTGTTCTTTCATTCAGACCGTTTGTTTATTCATCTGTTCAGTCATTCAAGTGCTCTTTCCTTCATTCACAATCAATATTCACAGGCACTTCTCTTCCATATGGAGCAGTCTGCACTTATGTCACAGTACTGTCATGCCAGTGCTGTTGCTCTCCTCTAACAGCTGTTGTGTCATGCAGTGCAGCTGCATAGGGATAACATGACAACTCTGCCTGTTATCCAAGCTTAATATTATGACACCTGTCTTGTCTATATAGTCAGTCTGTTGCATCTTCCCATCCCTCTGTTGTTCCCCGCAGTGCGTTTTGCCCCAAAAACTGCGAATACAGTCCTACTTTAGATAACAGGGCACTGATATCGCACTTTAAGCTGTTTTTCTTCTTTGTTTTTATGTTACTTGTGATTAACTGTCTTGTTATGTATCTCTCAGGCAGCTGTGGCTCTGCAGGAGATTGGTTGGAAGGAAGTCTACCCCATGGACTTCTACTCCAATCAGAGCCTGGGGCCATGGGCGCCCAACCACCCTGACAACCAACCTGTGAGGCCTTCTCGCAGACAGACCCAGGTGAGCAGGCAGGGCTGGGAGATAAAAAGAATGAATGACAGAGGGGAGGGGAAGCTGGTAAAGAGTGAAACCACACAGTGATTAGCATGTGTTTGATGGCTTTTATCAGTATGTCACCATACTGACACCCAGTGGCACAATGACAACAAGACATGTATTTTGACATCTCACTCTCAAGGCGTGGTTGTGACCTTGACCTTGATGTGCATCACAAATATTCTCATTTATTAAAAAAATAAATAAAAAGAAGACAATTAGATATCCAATTGTTGTTTTGAATAAACCTTACAGGCACCATATTACCACTAATCTATCTAAAGTATACTGTGACTGTTCCAAGAGTTAACTCTATCCCACTGCCTGCCTGCAGAAGCAAACCTCGGAGCCAGCCCTCCCTGCCAAGCAGTGTGGGCAGAGCCAGTGCGCCCCCTGTGGCTGCAAAGGGGAATGACACACCACGGCCGGTGCTGTCTTTGACTCGTCCCCGTGCCTGCCAGTGCCTCTGTTAACGGCTGGAAGGAGGTCAGACCAGAGAAGGAGAGTGGGTATTTGTCCAGAAAGACAGTCTATCAGCGAGTAAAGCCAGAAGAGCCCACAGCCCCTTTGGAAATAGATTACCAGCAATAAATAATCCCTCGTTTTACAACACAGCAGATAAAACCAAATTCATCGCTCTCGTTCACATTTTCTGCGTGTATTCTGAGCTCCGGATATATGCAACAGAAAGAACGGCTCATATGTTAGAGCTCATGCATGTTCATGTGAGTCAGATTTCAATGAAGGAACTGCTAAGAAAGGAACTCTTCCTGCACAGAGGACATGTGTGGGTCTTACTCTAAAGCAGGCACGGCCTTTGTGATTGTTAGAGAGAAACAGCACGAGATGACCTTGAGCACATTGTATGGAATTAAAATGTCTGTTAATGTGGGTGGCTTTAGTCAAACCCAATCCACTTGTCCTTGGACAAAACACTGTATGCTGTCGGACACTTCAAATGAGTTTCCTTTCATACTGTGTTCCAGAGACAGTCCCCTGTGGAAATCAAGTGTATTGTATGAAGCACTTTATTTGATGTACAGTATGAGTATTATACCGAAATGCAGATAGTAAAAAAAATGCGATGTCATGACATAACCTTGTTTCTCTCACACTTTTCTAGTCAAATTATGAGAAAATAAATCTGAAATGAAACCTTTCCTCTTTGTTTGAGTGTTTTTGATAAATGCAAAAAAAAAAAAAATATGCAGCACCACGCTGAAGCGATGAGATGTTTTTAAGGCTGAGGGGTATGAGTTCCTAGATGCGTGCAGTGCTAGTCACGACTGCTCTCCATCCTCATTATTTATTGATAGGGGAGTCTGTCAATAAATAAATAAATAAATAAACACTCTCATTGCTCATAGTTTGGCTGCCACAGCAGAAGCTGATTGACAGCAGCGTGCTGTGGCCTCAGCTGACCCTGAGAACTTACGAACCTTCCCCAGGTTGCAGTACATTGTCTCAGGCATATATGATCTTCTGTGAGTTTTGTTATTTGCCTGGAACTCAGATCCTCCCTCTACTTTGCACCATCGTATCTCCTTGGCAACAGGGGCCAGCGTGATGCAGCCGGTCCCGCCACATGTCCGTCTTCTCATGATGTGTCTCACGTGTCCCACTAGTGGTTGTTATATTAAAGAGCTCAGTACTTGCTACAGTACAGTGTCAAGAATAAATTACTGGCCGGCAGAGCTCTCTCTCTCAGCTGATGTTTATTTTTTTGGAGCACTGTATCAGGGGAGAAGTTTAATAAATCCTCTTCTCATCTTAAAGTATGCTGTTTTTTAATCTCTCAGCCTAAAGATTTGTTTTGCTTTAAATATTAATTACCGGTTTGAACATCAGTAAATGTGGATGTTTTTTAAAAGATGTCCTGGCTTAGCAAGACAAACCTTTTGTGTGACATAGTTTAAAATTTAACCATTATGGACACAACAGATGGAACTAATGGATATTTGAATATCATAATTGCAGTCAAAGGGAACCCTTATTACATGGCCGTTATAGGTCTGGAATGCATACCACAATCAAAACTAATGATATTCCTGTCAGTATGTCTGATGTATTAAACGTACCGACAAGAATTCCAATTGAAATTATTATCACTGATGTTTGTGGACTTTCAGTTGGACAAGTCATTCATAGTTTATTTTATAGTAGTTATGATCAGGTTGAATATAACAATTTTTGTAAATGTATTCTGAACAATGTAGTATAATTCTTATTCTCACTCGTTTTTATTCTTTATTGTTGTTTATTTGGATCCCAATTAGTTGTTATCTCGGCAACCACGACTCATCCATAGATACATGTTGAAAAGTCTATAGTGTAAGAATACAGTATATACACGATAATCACCAAATGTTTATACTTAAACTATATATAGTATATAATTATGTCATTGATCAATGACCTTTAAAACAATATCCCCAGCCTGATAAAATGACACCAAAACTAAATATATGACATACAAAATAATAAATAGAATAACTGACTGGTAAAAAGGAAAATGAAAATATATATATTCCAATTCATTTGAACATCTGTACTTCAAACAATACTTATTTTGCCATTTTTTGCAACCATATCTTCAAGAATAACCTCTGGAAGATATGCAAACCTGTGGTTGTTTTTTAAAAGAACTTTTACAATATTCTTGATATATTAAGTATTACAGAGTATCCCAGTGAGACCTGGTTCTGCACACTTTTTATTGCATAGTCTAGACACCACCTTGCCTTTGTTAAATATGATGCAGTGTTTGTTCCTATTATAATAATAAAACAATTAAGTCATTTACATAAGAATAATTCTTTCAGATAGCGGACAAAGTAAAGCTACTGTTGAAACTGGGGAGGAAAAAATCTGTCTAGTTAGCCCAGTTTGTTTCAAATTGAGAGTTTCACCCAACCCTCCTAAACTTTAAGTGAATTTTTGAAGTACTCGCATGGAACTATTTCAAAGCGTACTGTGGGTACTTGATTTGGCTCATGGAAGCAAACTAATAGGGGAGTCAGACCTGAAAGTTAATGAGGCTCTGATCCACAGATCTGTTTTAACTCTGCCAGCCGCAGACAGACGGCTGTGTGAGTCATGTAAACCCCAGTCAGTCTGTCTTCTTCTTTCAGCTTCATTACCAGCTACACCTACAGCTGATTGACCACTAGGTGGCACTGTTTGCACAGCTTATTTGCAGTCCTGTAAGGAGTTCAAAGTCACTCACTTCTCACTGTGGAGAGCCTGGGCATTAGAGCGAGTGTGCTTGGCAGAGTGCGAGTACCCGGTGTACTTTTGTAACTTGTGTGAGCAATTGTTTCCAGATGTGCTGAAAATTTGACTCCACGTTCCTTCATCCTCCTTGGCATCCCATCTCTTCCCTTCTCCCCCGCACCCTCCCTGCTCTGAATATTTGCCATCACATTTCCTCTGCCACCAACACCCAATTTCCTGTCCTTAGGGTATGGCTGGCCACAGAGAATTTGTGACAGGTTTATGAGTGTTATGATTCTGCAGAGGTGGCAGGTTTGAGCCTGTGCTAAATACAACAGGTGCTCCAGTCACGTAGTGCTCATACTGATATCGATATAACCTCACTGCATGGTCAGCTGGTTGCTATTAGTACCCAGCGCTTGTTTGCATAGCCTACAGCAGTAAGCAGTGATATGACTCAAAAGCCATCAGCTAATGCACCCTCAACAACCACACATCATCAAACATCTAAAAAAAGGTTGATTTAAATAACATATTTTCAGTAAATATGTCATATTTTTTGGCTTTGTCTGGTATCTACGAGCAGGAAAAATGTGTCCGCACCCGTGAAGTATTGAGTTGTTTGTTTCTCTGTCCAGGGAAAGGCTGAGTCACAGCTGAGTCCCCTCCTCTCTTTCACTGTCACTGACCCCATCTGTGCACCTTCCTGCATATTGGGAAACTTTACATTTACCCTCTTCCAAGTAAATGCATTATCTCAAGCTTTTATCATAGTCTACTGTAGCATTAATTTGCTTTCCATATGTTTCCTGTGTTTACTGGACTTTTAAGTCCAAAAAGGAAATCAGGCATGAGTGCACAAGAGAAGTTTTGAGATATCTTTTATGACTCATGGCATTATAACAAAAATAAACATAAGAGGAGGAGATTTGTTTTGCAAGTTTGTTTTTGCTTCTTTTTTTTTTTTTTCCCCTCCATCTGTGTAGCTTTGAGGCAGTGTGACTTCAGACAGCCACATGTGACTGGGGCTGTGCAGGGGAAGGAGTGGCAGTTGAGCACATGTATATAAGATCCAAAACTGAGTCAACAGAAGTCTGTATTTCAGTGTCTGCTTCTCTTGTTTTGTATTTCTTTCTTGTTTTTTCTCTTTTTGTTCCTTCTTCATGTCCCCTGGATTACATTATAAGTTAACAGAAATGACAACAAAAGAAGACTGATTGGGTTTAACTCGCCTGTATTTACATCTGTCAAGACACTCTGTAGGTGGGTGAGAAACTGTTTAGAGGAAAATATGAAGGGAAAAAAAATCAATGCTCAGCTGCATAGGAATGGTGTTTGCAAGATTTCTTTGAGTGCGCTATGGCAAAAATAATGAATGTCTGATGTGACAATGTATGTGCAATTTCAGAAGGGCCTGAGGAGAGCTGCATGATGTCTGTACAAGTCGTTACTGCATGATTTGGATATTTTACTGAATATTTTCTGAAGGGGCATGGTCCATGCAGGTTTCACTGTTACTGTTTACTGTCACGTATATCTTTCCTATAATAAAAGTAGTCTGTTCTTGAGAAAAATGTGATTGGACAGGTGTTTCTGACTAGCTTTTGTACCACTAATCTGCAATATTATATTTGCTGCAACACCTGGCTAGATGGAAGAAAAAAAATAAAGCAAATGAGACTTTTTAGTACATAAAAGCATTTTTATAAGCTGCAAGTCTCTTAAGAGGAAAATATGACTGAAGAGAGGAAAATTAAGTTTGACAGTGACCAAACAGCCTTTGGTATTAATATTAAAAATGTCTAATTCGAAGTGTTTTTGTTTTTTTTTTTGATTTAGTAAGGTGAAAGGGGAATACTAATATCGCTGGAAATTAGCAGCTATGTATTTAACAACCCCTTGATCCAGATCCCTGTGGAAATTTGAACAATAAATGATCATGTCTAGAGGCTGCTGACTCTGTGTGTGTGTGGGAGAGAAGAAGCCTGGGCGGCCAAACAGCAATGTGAAGGAAGGTTGCTAGAGGGTTGAATAAGAGTCTTTAGTGGAGAAAAAAAAAATAAGTGGTGTAAAGAGATGACTAATTCTGCGTGGGAGGTCAGCCTGTCCCTGATCATCCAGCCAAGAGCCACCCCAGCACAGGGCTGTCACAAAGTCACCTTCCTCCTCAACCCACTCTGTCCTGCCGTGGATCGTCAGTGTTTTCCTCTCATTCTGTCATCTACCTGTTCTTATTAATTATCTTGGTCCTCTCTTACTCAGTTTAATGATACGTAGCTAAGTGGAAAACCTGTCAACTTGAGGGCTTAATGATTCTCATTTATTGCTTGACTTGAAGGTTTTATCGTTGTTTGTTTGTAATGCAATTCATCCTGTGACGGCTGTTAAACTGCAGTCTAAAAATAAAAGTTTCTAAATAGCTAATTCTTTCTAAATTCCAGACATTCATCTTTTGGTCAGCAATTTTAAATTAAAGTTTATTAGCTGTAGTGATCTGCTACTTCCTGATATATTAAAGGTGTTATAATAATGGGGGATTTGTAGTTTTATGATGAAGATTTCATGTATTTTACAGATAATACATATTATCTATGTATTTGCTGGGAATTCCCCACACATCCAGGCAGCTCAGTCCACTGCCAAATGTCAATTTTGTTCCTGAATACTAACTTTTATGTAATTGTAAATCACGACGCTATTTGAGAGCAGACTATAGTATGTTAATGAATCAGTATCTAATCATTAGTTGCTGGATATTTGTGACTCTGCATATTGACCCTTTCTGAATGAGTAGATTTAATAATGCTGACTTATATTAGGGATGAGCAGCCACTGACTCATTGTTAAAAAGCTGTTATAACCATGCAGCTGTTAAAAATTAAATTGGTGAAAGCGAGGAGGAAATGTGAGTCATGATGGACTCATAGCTCACCACAATATACCGCACGACAGTTTACCAGCATCTAGTGTGGTGACGTTAGCTCATAAGATGGCATATGATTGTGAATATTAAGTCAAATTTGTTTTGAACATGATTCATTGATTTTAAGCGTCATTCATGAGCTAGTGATGCCTTTCCAAGAAAAACTTCTACTACAGTAGTGATGATTAAAGGTTTTGTGACATTTTGTAACCACCTGCTTCAGAGTTAATCAGGAGTAAATCATTTAAAAAAGTGGTCTGCATCCAGATTCACAGGTAATTATGGACTACTCATTAACATAATGTGTAACAGGCTGTTCTTAAGAAATGTATCAGTACCTACAATACTATTTGTTTGTTATTTGTTATTATTTTATTTCATATATTTACAAGCAGTTATTTTCCCGATCTGTTCCCTAATTTGTAACTTTGCTGTAACTTTGTACTGTATCAAATCTTTTCAACACTAACTCTTGACATTTAAATGTGCAGCAATGCATTTACTCTAAAATAAATATTATAATATACATTTAATAACATTAAATGTGTAAATATCTAACAACACCTAATCTGAAGGTGCAGTAAATATAACTCATTACACAGTCACTACGTCAACGTTATGCAAAACTATTGTTGTTCTGACAAAAGCCATTACTTTATTACCAGCAGCAGTTAATGTTTTAAATTGTATATATTATCTAAGATTTTCTTCACTTATAAATGAAAATTATCTAATGCCATTATTATTGATGTACTAATCTGTTTTAGATTATTATAATATACCAGTAATTGCTTACTCAAATATGATAATAAATATGAATAATAGTTAATTCTGAGCTCATTAAGTCATCAGTCATTGTTTTCTTGGTACTCGTTAATATTCTTAAAGTGTTGCTGAAGTTTTGGGTCAAATACTGAATGTGATTTTTGTTTTCTTTCTCTTCTCAGGTAGAGGAGACAATCAAGATCACAGAATTTCAGTTATTTTTCAGTAAAATGTTCTCTCTTGTATTCTGATGAACTTGCCCACCCACCAACTTCCAATCAAACACTGTTAAAGGGAGTTCCTGTCTTTACTGGGTATGGTCAGTTTGTGTAAATGTCATGGCATAAAAGTTATGATGCATGAAACCTCTGAGGGCAACAGGTTTATACTGTAGGTAGCAAGTGATGAACGTTTTCTTTCCCTAGAATACTGGTGTGTCTGAAATGCCAGCTTTTTTTTTTTTTTTTTTTTTGAGTAAAAATAAAATATGAACTTGCTGAGCCATTTGTCATTTCCATGAACAGCTTGGCTCAAAGGCAACAGCCGTTTACTGTAGATATGGGATTAAGTCTTCAAGACCTCCTCATTTTTACAGGGAATGCTCAGGCTAAACATATTTATTACCTCCAGACTACCATATAATAAGTAGAACACTCACCATTGTGAAACTTCTCCTAAGTATCTGGCCACTTAAAACCATGAAAGAAGCTTTATTTATTGAGTTACATATCATATCTGTTTTTTCACATAAGATTTAGCACTGAATGTGCAGCATGAGGCTTTGTTCGTTTGTTTAACTTTTCTTTTTTTAACTCTATGAATTAAAAAAGAAACATAGGCTTCTTTGCTGCATGTTACTTCTTCTCACACTTTTTTTTATACCTTTGCATTATACCTTACCTCTTAAGTATTTACCTCTTGTAATTTAATGTATTATAATATTGGAACTTTTTGTTACCATGTTGCCCAAAGATAAATGAATCAGCATCATTATAACCAGCAACTGTGTCAATTTCATGATCTGAGTCTTGGTCTCTGAACAGTAAGAGTTTACGTGCTGCTGAAATCGAGTTCAGCATGTAGAATCTTACAGTGCAGAGACAAAGGTGACTCATCGCCCAGATGTTGCCAATTAAAAACTCATGGTGAGGTTTTGATTTGTTTAATTTAATTAAATTCTCAAACTAGTAGATCCACATTGACCAGCCTGCTGAAGTGTCCTTGAGCAAGACATTGAATCTTTGCCACGTCCAAGCTCAGTGCCGAGTGACTGACCCTGAGCTTTCACTACATATTTTAAAAAAATATTTCAAATCATCATTATTGACAAAGGTACAAAGTCGTGTGCATGATTAATTCATTTATTGATAGGAAATTATACATTACATGGGTATAATTCAAGCATACAAAACTAACTTTTATAAGAAAATAAAACTGAATGACAGGTAGAGCTACCAAACATTAAAAAATAAGGATTAACAGAGGTTTCCAAATATTCTCTGAGCTCTTTTCCTGACAGGATTGGATCAGTTTTCATCAAGAGTGGACATGAAGCCTCTGCCTCACACTGCTGTTCTTATAAACCTCCTTCAACGCCCAAGACTTTGATCCACGAGCCAAGAAGTCAGTCTTTCCTCCTCCAGGATATGGCTAAAATATTCCTTCTCAAATGTACAGCAGATACGTGAAGGCTTTTTTAACGATGTTCAAATATTTTGTCCTCTGGATAGCATCTCAGACATGTACAGTTTTACATAAATGACACACTCCAAGTGCTGTAAAATGTGCCATTAAATTATTTCTGGGATTTAAAAAAAAACTACCCTGCTGAAATCATTTTATCATTTCTTTAGTCACTTTTCCCCTCTTTGCTCTTTTGCACCACTCTGGTTCAGATGTGTGTTTTGCCCCCTAGCGACCATGGCTGTAGACTGTTACCAGTGGTGCTGTTGCTACAGTAACAATCTAATGCCACGGTCACCATGGAGACAGTGGGAGGAATATGATTGGCTGTGGTAAGCACTGACGTCCTCAGTGGTTTGATGATGTTGGAGATGCAGCCTTCAGTAGTGCTGGGCTCCGAAAAGGAAACTTCATACAGTACAGCAGCATCTTCCCACTCATCTTAACTCTTACAGTCACAGAGGTGAATTTTATCATACTTAGAAGAGATTTGCCAGACGTCAGTAGCCATGACTGTAGACTGTTACTGTACTTTGGAGGAGTTTTAGCAGTAAGCAGTCTAGAGCCAAGGTATTGATGCACTGACTGATCAGACAGAGCAGGAGCATAGAATTAAATCTGACTGCAGAGCGTAAGAAAACATACAAGCTGATAACAACATGCAGAAAGAGAGGTGGGAGGTGCAGAGTGAGAGAGACACTGTGACGTTTCCCTTTGATCAACAATTAAATGTCATCTACAATTGCATTACATAAACAAATCAAGGCGTGAAGTGCAAAGGAAAGGGAGGAGTTGTGTGCTCTTTACAGTTTTAGCCAAATTAGATCATATAGTATGACACAGTGCTCACAGTAACACACATCACAGCCCTTCCTGTCAGAGGCCTCAGGCTATATGTGGCCAGACTGGCGCTTATATAGCCCACTTGTTGTGTTTGTAGTATTGATTTCCATGCTGATTATCTATGAGTCAGCCACAGGATATGGACGGACAGGAGCACAGGGTGGATTGGTAGCTTATGCAAGCTCAACTGAGTAACTCTGGAACTGACGTCAGCAGTCAGGAAATTTGAGTACACTCAGGCGCTCATCTGATGTTTATATACTGGCTGTGTATGCTGTTTGAAGCTGTATAAAGTGCTTGATGGTATTGCTTTGTGCATTTTTCATTTCAGTTTTTCTTCTGAAGGAATCTGGGAAGGTGAGGAAGCAACGGAAGGAGTGTTTTAAGTGGACAAATGCAAAAGTTGCCACCAGATTGTCACCAGAGGGTACAGTTGACTTGGATTTGTCATGTTTTTGTCCGTATGTCCAGTACTTTTACTCTCAGTTACTCACATAAGTGCTAACATTAGTAAAAGTGATCTACCCATAGCCCCAGGCCATATTATAGAATAAATGTTGTTTTTTTTTTGTTTTGTTTTTTTTTGTTTGTTTGTTTGTTTTTTTTAAAAAACAACAATCTTTGTAATGTTAAATAAATGTAAGTGGGCTTTTTCGTTTTGTGTCGGAGTATTTTGACTGTCTCTATCCATGGTCCTGAACATCATCCACTGACCGACAAACCCTACTGTGTGAGCCGTAAATATCTCTAGAGATGCGCCTCTCTATTTGTAAGTGACATACACATGTTAGACAGAGGTCAGAGAGTTTAAAATATTCTCGCTATGTTACTATCGAACTCATGAGGAACTTACATGTGGGATAGATTGAACCATCGGCAAAACCAGGCAAAAAAAAATATACAATATCTATTATTTGAAAAAATTTGAATGAGGTTTTACTGACCCCTTAAACGTAGCTGACATGAGTTAAGTTGTTAGTACATGTGTATCAGAAAATCGGCAACCTCTCAGTTTATCAAAATGTCTAAATCCAGCTCCATGCAGGTCAGCCTTCAGACCACGTTCAGCACCATGGACAGCGCTACGCGGCTTCAGGGAGCCCCTGCTTATTTCAGTTCTTTGAAACATCTTCAAAAGAGTATTGCCGATCATTTGTATGGCTCATATTGTTTCCAAGGCTCTGCCAAGTCGTTTAAAGCCCATGTGGATACTGCCCCGCGCAGTCGGACATCAATGCTAAAAACAGTGGGAGAGGTTATTGAACCACGCTCATTGTGATTCTGGTCAGAGACCCCCTCCAGGAGTTACCTTGGGGAGTTTTCATCAGACCCCCAGGCCTTCCCACCCCCTCATTTTCTCCACCTAGTATGGAGACACATCGCAATGCAGGTTATAGACGTATATAGGCGACTCGCACTGTGTCTTTAAAGCCCTCTGATGGGTGATTGGGAGTCGTCTGCATGTGCGCAGGAATGACGCAAAATTGACTTCATCTCAGGAACGCGTCACGATGTCATTTCAACATGAAAAAAAGGGAGAAAAAACTGGCGAACTAGGGGGAGGATGTCTGCCTGCCAAAGCGAGAAATGATGGGTCACTTTATTTAAAGTAGGTCTCTCCAGCAGCTTGTATACAGAGTAGATGGATTTATGGTTGATAATGAGCTGTGTGTCTTATGATTTGGTTCAGCCATACAATACATGAGTTGTCCCATAACAGACTGACTACATAGGCTACACTATACCTTAACTGTGTTAGGTCCCACATAGGCTGACTGATTCCCCTCAACCAAAGCAACAGCAAGTCGTGATTCGGTTACTATCTGCGGGGATGCAGCCTGGTTAACATGCAGTCAGCGTAGCCTACACCCAACAAGACATTCTCTCCTCTTTTTTTTCACAGTTGTCACTGCCCATGTGCGCCAAAGTGACTCACACTGCAGTAACTTCCAGCCGCTGTAATCTACCGTAGATTCACGAAATGACACGCAGAGGAAAATTCGCTTACAGGAAAAGAGTGAGCTTAGACTGATTTAACGAGCCCATCGTTGTTGTAATTTCTTGCTGCACGTGGATCAGGACAGCTATTGTAATCATTCTACATTTCTAGGAGACAAAAAAATGGGAACAATGAAAAGGAAAACTTACCTCTTGATCTTCGCCGGTCCAGCTGAGATTGCTTCAGTTTACGACTTGATAAAACTATAAAGAAAGCATAGTTCTAACATTTTCCACCTCGTTAAATTATACTTGATGGCGGCAAAATGTATCATATATTACAGTCCTATCCTATCTAACCTCACCGCCAGCACTGGTGCGTAAGTTTCAGCAAAAAGCGGCTCGATTTGTGTTTAATTTTCTAAATCACGCATCTCGCTCCTGCACCTCGGTATCTCATGAAATTCAGCGGGCTGTCCCGGTGATCTGCTCTTATAGACACCCCGTAGTACTAGTAATGGAGATGGGAGGGGACACTCATTCATTCAGAAGCATCACCTACATGGACGATGTACGTCGTCTCTTACGTCATCGAAGAGATTTAGTCAACAGGAGGACGCTCAGGGTTCCGTGAGGGGGGGGGGGTTGTAAGAGGGGGGTGGGAAGAGGAAAAGGCAGCATGACAAAGGGGTGGATGGTGGGTGTTGGGGACAGTCTTTGGCTTCTTTTTTTTTTCTGGTACAATAATGCTACCCAGTAGTCCCACTTGTATTTTACAAGCACGTCTCAGACCAGTGGATGACTTGTCCCTGAGGAAAATGCTTAAGAGGCGTCCAGGCCTGTGTGCCAAAGTGAGACACGAGCAACAATTCTCAGATGAGGAAGCAGAGAAAAGTAAACTGAAAAATTAGTCACCTGGACCCTCCTGTTGTTGGCGTATTAAACTGTTTGTCTACTCTACTTCTATGTATAAGCCTGTACTGTGTGTTTGAGCCAAGTATCACTTCCTACTTTTAACCTGTTATCTAATCAGTGCCCTCTCCTCTCCTCATCAGAGAATAATTACGTGGATCAAACAGTTCTATGTCTTTCTTGGATTATCTCTGGGAGGCAGTGTGGAGCTGTGGGACTCCACTGTATCGGCCATATCTTGGTTTAAAAGTTGTAGGCCAACAGTTTAGTGTTAAATCTCCTCAAAGTCTGGGGGCAAGGTTGTGAAAAACAGTACCAAAAATAACAGTCAAACTAAAAGCAACTACAGCTGACTTCTAGACCCTATGAGTAAAAACCCTGGATCTTACACTTCCCATACTGCATCTGAACTGCCCACATCTTTTAAAGTTCACACCCCAGCCAAGCTTTCTGACAGAAATTTGGATTCTCATGTATTCATCATCATCATCAGAATTATTTTCTCAGACTTTAGACAGCTCCTCCAGAGCTACAGAGGACATGATGTTTTCCTGGCTGAGTAGTACTTCTCATGATGAGTAAATTGAGCTGGAGTGGAGAGGAGTGCCCCTCTAAAATTCTGATGTATGTGAGAAGCAGCTGAGAGCAAATACTAAACCAAGTGTATCTACTTCACCTGTAGGCAGATACAGTGGTTGATCAGTTCCAGATCAGTCAAAAACTTCCTCTCGTGGTCTTCGGAGGCATTTTTTGTAAGTATTTCTTGTATTTCTACAGTTGAGCTTCAGAAGCTGGAGAAAAGAAGCCCAAGAAAAGGTGAGTAAGTGAGTAAGAGGACCTTGAGTGGAGATAGTTTTGTCACTTGCTGTTTCCAAAATCAAAAATTAAACGTCAAGCTTTAAGTCAACGTGGATGAGAAGTGCTCAGAATGGAAAGTTCCAACTGAGCAAAGTTTATCTGCTTATTAACACGGTGAGACATCGTCAAAAGCTTCAGAACGAGCGAGAGTAAGTGGGCCTTGAGTGGAGATTTTTTCTTCAGCTAATTTTGATAAGACTTTTGTAAACTGTTTGACTTGTTATTTTCAGGTCAGAGTGTTCTGATATTTTCCATTTGTCCACTTGGGTTTCAGCCTAATTAAAGTTATCACTTGCACCTGTGTTTGATGAGTCCAACTCTCCACTGTGGTCTTTTCATATTTTTTTAAAAAAATATTAATTTAAATTTGTCTAAATTTGTTTTCTGTCTTGTTTGTTTGTGGAAACTCATCATTAAGTCAGAACCTAGAACTCACCAGGGTTCAATAGTTTATGCAGTTATGGAACAATATTAACTGCATAAAATATTTTAGTTTCTTCAGCTATAGTTTCACATTCAATTGCAAAATCTTGGGGCTGCCAGAAGGATGTAGTTTAAAATATATAATTCAGCAAATAGAGACACATGAACCAAAACTCAGAGGTAAACTTTGATCTTATTGCTGGCTCTTTCACTCTTACTCTGTCTCTGTTTTTCACTCTGACTGTCACCTCCATCTCCGACACACTCAGACTCTGTCATCACCTCAAAAAATCTGTCCTTTTGTTTTGACACTTTTTTTTGCAGCAGACGTTTTCTGATACAAGAGAACGCCCATACTTTGTTGTGTCACTGTTCAATTTAGTTTAAAAAAGCATTTTCTAGTGAAATACTGGATATAATAATAATAATAATAATAATAATAATAATAATAATAATAATAATAATAATAATAATAATAATAATAATAATAATAATAATAATAATAATAATAATGTCACCTCACCAGAACTCTTAAAATCCTTCAAATGAAAGAATCAGAGAAGGAAAATCCCTCTTCTCACAATTCATGAGGGGTTACAAGTAGATATTAACATATTTTAAGGGCTCACTGATTTAAATCATTCAAATAATTTCATCTTCTGCAGTTGGATATTTGTTTGAAAATATTGTTTATAATTAAAATTATAGCAGTTTCAACATATTTTTTTTTTTACCATATCACCAACATACAGTATAACACCATTACAGGTCAGACATATAAACTTAAACACTAAGTTCCTGAAATTTGTTTTACTCTAGAAGTATGTAGGAGTTATATAGGAATTAATGATGGTTACAAGGTAGGCATTATTCACACTAAAAATAGCTTGTAAATGGTAAACCTTGTATAAAAGTATATAATCGTATGACGATCCCTGATCATTTGTTCTCATTTATGTCCTTGTCATATCTTTTTTTCTCTTTTATTCTGCTTTTCTCACAAACATCTTTCCTTCTCATAGGTGGTATTCTTTGATTGGCTGTTGATGGCTGATTTTCCGTGTGTGAGTGTACAAGTGAGAAAACTGCAGTTAATGGAAGAGGGAGGGCGTGACAGTGATGATTCACGTGTAGTGCAAGCAGGAGAGTGACAAGGGGGAGGTAAGTATCTACAGGATGAAGAATAAAGAGATACACAGAATGGGCTCATCACCAAAGAGCACATAGACTTTTTTTTTTTTTAATATCAAAGAGAGACATGTTGCTTGACAAGCAGTTGTGGGGTTGACAGAAAAACACTGGCCATAGGCACACTGTGTGACTAACAGGAAGTCTATGAGTTCATCATATGGAGCTCCTAAGCCTGCAGATAATCATGTTAACAGTATGTCCAGGGCAGCTGTCCCTTCACCTGAGTTAAATGGATTATCTTGTGTGACATGATATACAGGAGATGGGTAACCTTACAAAATGACAATAAGAGTCTACAGCCATGTGAGTCTGTACTCAGGTACGGCAATGCTTTGAGCCAAAATAAAAAAAACAGCACACTAACATGCTCACAATGGCAATACTAACATACTGATGCTCAGCAGGTACAATGTTAAGCATGTCCACTGTCTTAATTTAACATGTTACTCTGCTAGTATTTGCTAATTAGCACTAAAACAAGGTTCAGCTGAAGCTAATGAGTGTCATTACATTTGCAGGTCATGAACCAAAGTTTTCAGCAAAACTTTGATCTGATAATAGTACTAGAAGAAACGTTAAGGGAGCTCCAAAGTTGTTTCAATTCATCCTGAGGGGCACATGAATGTCTGAACCAAATCTCATGCAAATGTCACCCTCGTGGCGGTGCAGGAAAAGACAGAAGATGACCAAAGTCAGTGGGATAAATACTCTAGTCGCTTTGGAATGTTTGTATGAAATTTCCTGGCAATCTGTCTAAAAGTTATTGAGATATTTCAGTCAGGATCAAAGTGGTGGATCAAGCAACCAACTGACATTATCATTAGTGCCCTACAACAATCTTTGGCTTCAAAATCTGTAGTAGCCTATAGTTTAATGACCGCCTCACTGACACAGTCTCAAATTGAATAGTATAAGCTCCATAAATGTAATGTAGTACTTGCAGTTGTTACATTCTGTTATTCTGTTATTTTTCAACTTTAACATGGCTACATTTGTAGACTCTGTTGATCTTTACTGGCTCCCAAAGGCAAGTGTCCACAAAGTGATCTATTCACCGTCAGAATTTCCACTTCCACCTTTTTTAATCAATATTTCAAAGATTTGCTAAAACCCTGTAACGCCGTCATAAGCAGTTTACCAAAAACTCTCTTACACTTAGTGAAATATGATTCAAGATCCCACTAATGATTTAATAGTATCAATAATTTAGTTTTAGTTTTTATATAAACCATCCCTTCACCTACACACCTCTCTCCACATGCTCATTAAATCCTGAAGCACATCTCTCAGAGGTCCAGAAAGTCATCAGTAGAAGAGAGACCTAAAGATGCGATGAGTTATACAAACTAATGAGTCAAACATGAATAAGTCATATAGAATCAAAGGTAGCGTTGGTCAGTACTCTTACTCTCACAAATGCTAGAATCCAGCTATCAATGTTCTCACAGGGGTATCATGAATTAAGTATGAAAAAGTGATACGTCACTGGGATTGAAAATCTCAGTGCACCTCATGTTCTTAAGCTCATTTCACCCCCCCTCTACCCCTCATTCTTACCCTAAGGCTGTATTTCACAACTCTTCTCTTCAGACACTTTCTTTCTTACGTTGTACAGGAGTATCATCTCCAGCCCCCCTCAACTCTGCTGCTTTAACTTCTTCTCTATAATAGAAAAAAAAAAATCAGCTCTCCATTGCAGCAGCTGCATCTGTCAGAGAGAGAGAAAAAAGGCAAAGAGACAGATATCTGCAGATAAAGAAGGAGGGGAGGATCGGGGGATGCCGCTTTGATGTCCAGGGAATGTCTGTACACACTGTCTGATCCCTTGTGTCATTTTTATTCTGCAAATGCAAGTGATCCTCCCCACTGTACCATCTTTTAATTCTCTCGCTATCCCTCTCACTCTGTCTCCATCTATTTCCACATCTCTTCCCATCTGGTCTGCATCTTGTCTGTGTGCCGACTACATGAGAATCATTTTGCAGATAGGGAGAGTAGGAGAAAGACCCCACAGGGCTCAGCAGCATTCACCTGCAGAATGCTGCTCATGTCTCACCTCTCCTCCTCTCTTTCCTATCCTCTCTCTCTCTCTTTCTCTCTCTCTCTCTCTCTCCACTAATCAGTATTCTGCTTTACCATTCTTACTCTTCCTGCTCACCCCCCCCCCCCCTCTCTTTTTTTTCTTCCTCTTTCCTTCCCACTCAGTCACTCTCTCTCCTTCTTTCCTCTGCTGTCCCTCATCCTACCACAGCTGCATAGTTTTACATATACTGAGGTGCAACATCGACAATGATTCAGCCTGGTTTCCAATCTGCAGCTTGTTAGAAGTGAGGGCCTGGAGCCATGTCAACAGTGGTGCTACAGTACATTGTCAAAATAGGGAATTACCCTTTGCTCAGTGCACCAATAAAGCAAAGCAATAAGGGTTTTCTCCCCAGTACCTCCTGTCTCACATGCTCATTCCTCTGAATTATGGTATATGTATTGTGATGCATATTTGGTGCCCATGCATATTTATCCCAGGCTCATTTGGTTACAGCATCCCTTTCACTTACATTGACATAAAACCCTGATTTTCATTCTAACATCACCACTGCTCATGAATCTTTCATCACAAACTACCCCCCCCCCCCCCCTCCTCCTCCCTCTCCTCTGCTCTCCCTCACCCCCCTCCCCGATGGAAAGCCAGTGTTAGTGGGTGAGAATTAATTAAACAGGATCACCCGAAGGCAGTTTGATTCCACCAGACGTGACTGTTCGTTCACCGGTACAGGTGTGAGCACTGAAATAAAAAAAGGTCTTTGTAGCTCGTTCGAAAAACCAGCCGGTGCATCATAATGCCTGATGTTCACTTATTCTCCTCAGTCAGATGCAGCTTAGTTAAGGCTGCCCTGCCTTGTGCGCATAGATACAGTATGTTCATCACTGGCTGTTTAAAGGCAAAAGGACAGTTTGATAGTTAGGTATAGACCTGAAGTCCTCCACTGACTCATATAAATCAGATAAATTTGGACAAAGTCGTTAGTCTGACTCAGCTGATCACGATTCTTCGAAGTAGCACACTTTGGCAGCTACTTCAGTACTGTTGCTTTCCCTGCCATTCATTAGAAACTCTCCTTTTTCATGAATGTAAATATGTCAGGTAATCTGAAGTGTGCTGTGTGTGCAAGTGGTATACTATACTGTAGGTTATAAGGATGAGATGGGAAGTGAGAACAGAGGCATCGAGGAAGTACAGCAGCAGTCTTTGATGTGAACCTATTCTCTAAGGGACAGAGACGAGAAAAGGGAGGGGGGGGGGTGAGGAAGTGAGAGTGAGAGGATGAGCTCTGAATGAAATACTGTGTTACAGGTCTCAATAAAATGCTCCCATGAACATTTCCAGCTTCTCTTGAAAACCAACAAACTTTGTTTTTCTTATATGGTTGCCTTTTTTTAAAAAAAAAATCAAAGTTTCTCACAATCCCCAGACTCTTTTTGTTCCTCTACTGTATGGCTCCCTTTGAGATGTTGCCTTGAATCTGTACATGGAGGGGCCCCCTGCTGGTTATAAACACATACTGCAAACTGGGGCTCATGAATGATATTAAACTGTATTCGTCATTCTGTCTCTCAGGAATACATTAAAAATGTATCAGACATACATACCGTACAGTAGCAGCAGCTTTTACAGTATGTTGATTTATGACAATGGAACAGTGTCAGACAGAAACTTAACACATCTGTTCTCTTAACTATTGTTCAATTCAGTCACATGGAGCACCGTGACACCTCAGCTATTCCACTCTGGCCTCCACACCCCAGCCTTCCTCTTCCTATCCATCCTTCCCTGAGCTGTCCACACACACTGCACATGACTCATCCAGATGACTCACCCCCCTTTCCACCTCCCCCCCCTCCCCCACACGCACACGCTCACACATCTTTGTATTATCTCCCCTGGCTAACCTTGACAGAGAAACACAGAAAGGTGCTGGTATTGGTAAGACGTAGCTGGGGATCTGCTTTATGCCACCTCCATGTTTTACATAAGTGCCCCGTGGACCAGGCCCAAAAAATATTAGCATTTTTATAAATGTATCCGCAAACATCACCCTGTTAAAAATAGCTTAGGTAGTCAAATATACAGTGCGACCAAGATCTAACATGACACAATGTGAATCCTTTTATTAAACCAATATGTTTACACCAAAAGTGTTTTTCTCTCCAGTGACGCATGACATGTCGCACATTTTTGTCCTCAAAAATCTAACCTTTTTGTAAGATGATCCAGACCTTTAATTGCAGCACACAATGTGCTTTTCTCCAGACCAGCAATCCTTTGAACGTAGTCAGATTAGGTGCTATTAAGTATCATTACCAGGTGTCAATTGTTCCAAATGGTAACAGTTTCATTTATTTAAGTGTAGTCTGTTTGGGCATCTGTATTCAATATTCACTGCTCACCACAAATGAAATTCTGGTACTTTTTAACCATGTGTATTCAAACTCAAAAATATGTTTCCCATGTGCTGAATGTTATTCTAAAACATGATTCCATGTTGTTTAAACTGCTGAAAAACGCTGGACAAATGATCCATTATTCTAACATATTTTACATAACATATTGTTTATTAAAAATAGATCAGATATAATAAGTCAAATACTGTCATGTTTTAAAAACACTTTGGATACTCAGTTCACTGAGTGAGTCTTTTTCTTCTTATACTCATTTAGATTTTGTGTTTTAGAATAAAACTGCTCTTTCCCCAAATAAATATGACTGATTGTATATGAAAAAGCCGTGATGTAACTCAGACCACCAATAGATGTCAGTGTTGGTCTGACAAAATTTTACTGAGCTACTGAGCATTGAGCCTCAATACATTCCTGTCAAACAAATACCCCAATAAGGTAACAGGGGAACACATAAACCGATTTAAATTAGTTATACAGCTTCTTATCCCTCTTCTACTGGGACTCACTGCCACAAGTCATGCTTCTTCTTCCTGACTTTGAGAGCTCCAGTCTTTCCTCTCACTCGTCTCGGAGATAAAGATTTAATAAATTGAGGCTATTGGCTTCTGCTTGCTCACATCTATTATTCAGTATTACTGTATGTTCGACTATGAACAACTGCAGGGTAATATATGGTTGTATCTTTCGAAACCTCTGTTCTCTCAGCACCTGCAGTACAAAGCATGCCACTTTCATGTTGATCTGTGTTTAATAATACACAGGTGTATGCTTCTACAGTATGTCATAGTGTCAGCAGTGTAACCAACTGCTATTCGGAGGTATCATACATTATCATGCACTAATGTGTGAATCATTTAAATCTGCTAACTTGTTAAAATCTGAGTCTGTTTCATTGTACATTCCTGTAGCAACTGTCTCGGTTAAGATTGCGGCTCCTAACTGCCATGGGAAGAGCAGATATGGCTGTGATATGAAATGATTTAGTGTTACAATCTTAACCACTGCTGGTTGGCTGCAACACAGGTCACCACACACTCTGGGTGTGTAATCTATCTCTGGTCAACCTCACACAGGATATGCCAACACACACTTGAAACCCACTGAATGCCTTCCTTTTCAAATTTTGCTTTATAATCTGCAATCTGAGACACGGGGGGAAGATTGTGGTGATTTGAGCTTGTGATTTTCACAGCACTATCAAGTATTTATCTTTGTCTTTGGGTGCCATGCTGGAGCAGAACATGGAAATCTTTGTTTTATTGTACTTATGGCACTTGACTGTGTGACAGTTAGGAAAGGCCACTGGAATCCTACATGTCCACCCTTCATAGATTTGTAGACTAGTTTATGTGAGTAGGGAACATTATTTGGCCAGACTCAGAGTTCAGAGGTTTCTTACATGATGAAGGGGCCAACATTTTCTTAATACCAGGTCTTCTTCTCAACCAGAGAGCACAGACATGGGCGCAAACTTTAGGTAGTAAACACAGCTCAAAGAAATTAGAGAATTCAATAAGCATCATATTTTGTTTAGGTGTTTGTCAATCAAATAATTTAATATTTCAAAAAGATGTGCACAGAGTTTTTAGGTGTTGTTCAAAGGAGTGTGAAAATTATTTTATAGCTGTTCATTGTGTGGTTTGATGTAAATCTCATGACGAGGTCCAGTTTGGGAATAAAAATGAGTGATCATGCAAGAGTTGAACCACACAGACAAGTGACACTTCACTCGAATATCTACTTTTTGCCATCTGATTGTTAGCAGAGCACAGCATATGATCATAGGAAATTACGTATTTCAGTCAAACAGATATCCTATTCAAGAATTGATATTTTTGTTTATATTTTGCTTTTTCAAACGTATGGAGTTCTGTAATACATAACATGATCTACTGTAGAGTTCTTTCCACCTGTGTACAATTAAAAAAAAAAACCTCTAATAGGAAATGGAATAATTCTCTTCCTTTAGTTTTTTTGATGTTAACAGAAAGTCAGTCAACAGTCTGGAAAGCAACCAGTTACATGCAGGTGTTGAGAAAAACTGTGAAAAGTGTGACGACCATACAAAAAAATAAAATAATCCGAATTAGAAGAAGGCCGTAAAGCAGATTCAAAAAATGAGCATACAAATGTTCTGAAAACATAGGAAATCTCAACTGTTACCTGGCTAGATAATCATATTTTACTATATATATAAATGATTTAGTTTATGACGCTATCTAGTGTCAATCCAGTGGTTCAAAGAACTGATGATTATTTGTCATTAATTCAACAGAAGTAGTCCAATTACACATGTTTCTTATGGAAAGTCTGGTGAGTCATTCTTTCTGCCAGAGTTTGAAGTGTGCATGTAAATGTAAGTACATGTATGTGTGTATGTGTGTGTGTATGTGTTTTGATGCACAGTGCACGCTCCCTGTGGTCTGGCTGCTGCAGCTGCGTGGCCAGAGTCACGTCCTTCACTGCAATGCTTGTGGGAATGTGGTGAGTTCGGTTGAGACCAGCTCATAAAATACTGCACCCTGGCACTGTCCTGCTTCCCCTGCAGACAGGGAAGCAGCGACCGATGGGGAAGCCACACAGGCAGCCAACGTCAGGAGCTTCTCTTACTGCTGCTTTTTTTCAGTCCCACACATGCTGCAACTCAGCTGACCTGAGGTCAGGACCTTTAGCTTTTGGCGACTGTGGTGTTCTGTCTCTGCACCCAGTTTCACTTCACCTGCTTTACCAAGACAGGAATTATTATGAGAGAAATCTTTGCTCATGTCACTGGATCTAAAATTTAAAAGTTTCTGTGACCTTGTTGCACCAATATCAAGGTTGTTAATGAATGTGTAGGAAATGAAAGCATACAATGGAAATATGTATAGGGAAAACATGGTAAAATTTTAATAAATTACAACCCAATTGGATTAAAATATTAATGCTAAACTTGAAAACAAATGTAATGAAGTTAATAATTTAAACAGTGTAATGGGGTGCATAATTCTAGTGTATAAAGTCATGTTTTTTGCTGGACTTGCTGCTTCGCTTTGTCGCAGTTTTTGTGAGCATGTATGCTACATCCTTCTAAAATCATCACAAAGAATCTGCAAGTAACAAATTTATAAATAAAACCTCTCATAAAAGGGAAATTATACATCCAATATACAAGAGCTGTAGTAAAAGGGAACTGGACATGACTGAAAGTAAGTTAAGGATCATTTTTGACCTTTTGTTCCAGTAGAAGTAGCAGAAGTGACTTTGTGGTTTGCTGTTATGTTGCGCTGCACAAGTGAGGGTGGAAGTACCTTTGCCCTGTCAGTGCACTCTGTGGGTCTCGCTCCCACACTTTCACACACACACATAAACACACGCAAATGCTGTATGGGCCAAGCAATAATTAAAAGCAAAAGTAAATCAGTGGTTGTTGGATGTTTTATGCATCATTACAGTCCATGGAACACTGCACCACAAGTGTAACTCATCGCTGACAGGTCTCATTTTCTATGAAGTGAAGAAGCTAAATCGAGACCTGACTGTACCCATCCATATATTCACAGTTAGACATATTGACATGAGCTCTGTCTGTGTGTGTGTGTGTGTGTGTGTGTGTGCATGTGTGCGTTTAAATTTAATATGTGTGTCTCTTTCTGTCTATGTGTGTTATTCACTCATGTGCAAGTACAACAATGACACCACGTGGTAAGGTTGTTTGCACGTCTACATGTGTGTATGTGTGTGTGTGTGTGTGTGTGTATCTGTCTGTGTGTATGTCTGTGTAGTGTTTGTGAATGTGTCAGGGCAGAAACCTAAGCCACCACTGGCTCCACAGGGCTTCACCAATCCCCAGAGGTCCCAAACCCAGTCAACTCCAGCGTTGTCCTGGCCTCAGTTGCAGTCTCCTTCTCTGTGCTTCTGCCATGCCCTCAAACCCTTGGAAGGCCTTCTTCCTGCCGTAAATGTCACAGACCTCTTTCACAAGATAAATGAACCTGCAGTCAAGAGCCAAATGAGATAACCTAAAATCAGCAGCAGCATCTTCTTGCACCTTCTTTCTCTCTGTGATATGTTTTTTTTTTCTCCACAGGATGTAGTCAGGACCATATATATTTAAGATGGAATCTGTTTGAAATTGTGTGAATTATGCCTCTTTCTATGTGTTTGCCTTTTCATTTTGTACATGAGGATCATCAGGGAGCTCTAATGAATAGCGAATAATGCCGCATTGACAGTAAACTTTGTGTTCATTACAGTTTTATATTTATATTTCAGAAAATATACATATTTATTAACTTTTTAAGATGCAAGATTGACACGTCATGTGGAAAAGGTTGTGTTGAAGTTTTGTCAAGTATTGTTTGGTAGGAATGCAAGAGCGTAGGTTTGGTTTTAACTTTGGTAGGGACATTTTTTGTTGGACAGCCAAAATAATTTTGTACATGTACTTGCTCTCTATCACTCTTTTCTCTTTCATAGGCACGTGTGCGCACACATATGCACACATATGCACACATATGCACACATATGCACTAATAAAAAGCCTGACTCTGCAAAATGTTTACTTTACTGAATATGCATTTCCTTACTTCCCTGAAACTGGACTTCATGTATCATGTTTTTTTTTTCTCTGATTTTTAAATTTTATTTTATTGATACACCACTTAACTATAAATCTGAGACCAAAATTAATATTTAAAAATACATATCATAGACTGTCACAATAAATGTATAGAAACCTGTAGGCAATGTGCTGTTCTATAACTCGCTGCTGGAAGGTTTTCAAACCTCACCTGAGTTTCTGTCAGTCTTTCAGTTTGTGGATTTGGGCGACACAACTCAAAATTTCATGACAGAGCCACGGTGATGCTCAAACCTTTCTTTAAATCATCTCAAAAACTTCTATTTGTATCATTTTTCATTCAACTCCCGAACTTATGGCTAGATCTTTCACTATGACATCAGAGCTCATCTGTCTGTGTGCTGCTCAGGCTGCTGCTGACAGGATTTTCATAAAGAAATTATGCCTGACAGTCACAAACAGATCAGCTGGACAAGTTGTGGCTAATTTAGCTGATAAATAATATCCATGTCTTAATGACACATATACAATAATAACTCTGCCCCTGATCCACTCATGGAAAAGGGAAGAGATGGAATTAAATAATAAATATGTCTCCACCTAATTGCAAAGATTAATGTTTGGCTTGATTACAGAACATTCTTATTAACTAAGCTCAACTGTTACTGACACTTTGGTTCTTCTTTAAAAAGGACCAGATGTCTTAATTTGCTTTGGGGAGGAATTTTCACCAACACTAATAAAGTTGTTTAATTAAATAGCATGTCTGAGCAACAATCACAAATGAGCAACAACACCTAAAGCCTGAAATTAGATGTAATGTCAAATGATCATAGAGACACACTGCTGCCTGTGGTATTCCTATAATATTCCTATAATATTTCCATGATCTTTCAGTAGCATTTTATGCTGCGGAAAATACATCCCCGGACCAAGCCACCTCTGTGACAAAATATTTTAGTTGAGACATGACTACAGATATAGTTTTTACTATAGGTGTTTGGTGTAACCTGCGAGTGGAGCAGGTAATGTGATTGAGGAAATGAACCTGCACTGACCGCACTGCACTCAGCTGCTACAGTTACATAATTCAAGGTAATGTTAATACTGTCAAAACTGCGGTGTGTTTTGAAAAACTAAGAATTACTATTTTAACCATTTAAAATAGTAATTCAATAGCAGTTCTATTAAATCAAAATTATAAGAATTAGGCTAGGCCTATATGATAATTCTGCAGTCCTAAGGTTAAAGTAACCCTCCCATTGGGCTACCACACGAACGTCCATACCTAAATCTACGTCCAAGTAGGAACGTATCATGTGCATTTTCTCAGTTCTCTATATCTGTGAAAAGATGGAGATTATGTTCTGTATCAGACAATCATGATGCTGACACTGCAATAGTTTGAAATGATGAATTAATGTTAATGTTTGTATTAGGTAGTTGTTGAACACATCATCCATGGACCAAAATATAAATTACACTCCACCTACAGCAAGGCCTCCTCTTTTCTCCCACTCCAAGTGCAACACGCTCATGCTTGAGTCCACATGAAAGTCGGTCTATTAACATTTTATATCATGTTGGAGTGCATTGATTCTGCTAAGATAAACAATGGTTTTACTTAATGAATGAGCTAATGGAGCTTTGTAATTTTTTACCTCATTTAACATCAAATGTCCATCTCTTGTTAGGTGAATAGGAAAAGTTTGTCCTACTTGTCAATACTAACATCAGTCAGCATCCATCAACTATTGTTGATTTTTCAAAAGCAACTTGTTCTGAAAATTAAGTCTGGACAGGTTTTTCCTTTCTGTGGATAAAACTCAAAAATAATAATAACAACCCTTCTATGTATTTTCATGATTCAGACATTGCTTTTTTTTAACCACTGAAAATCAACAGGAGTAAATCAAAGCAAATCATACCAAGACTGATACTTTGCAAAACATTACATTATAAAAGCCATTAAAACTACAACAACAACAACAAAAAAAATTCTAACTTCTTCACGTATAAATAGTATTGACAGGAACATGGTGTGGATTTAGATTCTTACAGCAAGCGCTTTGTTATCTCTTGGCGTCTTAGAGCAAAGAGAAGCAGTTCTGCTATTTGGCATCTCTATCTGGTTTTGTGTGTTGCGCTTATCTTTGGTTGCATTTGGTGACCTGTTTTTGCCTTACTGTGGTTTGCTTTTATTCTGAACTGTGCTCACACTTCGCGGTAGTAGGCTTCTCTCTCACACACACGTGCACACACACATACTTACACCAATGATCATGACTTTCATTGCATTTGTATCCGTGTATCCATCCAATAAAAAGTACACTTTGCTCAAAGAAGTCATTCAACGTCAATGAAACACATATGCTTCAGCCAAGATGCATACTTCCCATTCATTCACTCTTCTTCTCACTGTTCCAGAAACAGTGATTGAATCTTGAATGGATGTGATTATGATCTGCTGTCAGAGTCTGGGGCCAGATCAGACAGATGAAGGTGTGTGTATGCCAAGCCAGCTGTTGTTGGCCATGAATGGGTCTTGGCTCACCATAGTGGCTAGCCTTTTAAACAGACCTTATCTTCTCTGCATATCGGATGCTGGAAGCCCATGGATCACAGCATTGGCTCATAACAATTTAACAATCTTCCACCTGTACACATGTATCACACACACACACACGGACAGCTGGACTCAACAGGGAAAAGTCCTGGAAAGGTAAGTAGAAAAAACGATTAAAGCCGTGCAGGTATTCTTTAAGAGTCAGAGAATATGTGTTCACACATGTTTGTATATTTTATGTGTTAAAACTCATACATGGGAATTAGCTGTGTAGGTGAGTGTTAAGTTTAGCTGTGATGTTCAAACAAGTACGTTTTTCCATTGTTATCACATCTTCTGTGATAAAAAAAATCAAGCTTTGACGTGGTCTATTTTAATCACAGTTATGACCATATGTTGGCCTGCGTGGGAGCGGAAACATATAAGACGCACACCTCTAGACACGTAACACTTGTCACCTAGTAGGAAATGTCACAGACAATGAAAACCACATTAGAAGTAAAAGTGATGTTGCATACAACGTCTGAGGTTGACTTTATTCACCAAGAAGGTGTTTTTTCCAGCTTAAAAAAGCTTGTTCGAGCCAGTTTAAGTAAACAAACTGTTCTTTTGCTTTAAAAAAAAAAACCCCAAATAAAACAACAACAATATCAACTCATCTAAAACAAAGTTTTAAACCTGTGGCACAAGCACATGTTTACAAACGTTCCCGACACAAAACACATCCTTGGCGCACTATGGGTGATCAGTGTGAGTTCTTTCACAGGAAGTTGATGAACACCATCATGACTCACTACAGGCGAGAGAGAGAATGGTAGAGAGAGCAAGAGCGAGCGATGGGTATCAGTGGGCAGGGAGAAGAGATAGCAGCACCTCGGCAGCTGTTGCTACGGTTACCGCCTCTTGTCAGCACTGGCAAACGCACACAGAAGCAGTGCACTTACAAAGGCAAGGCCAGTACACTTCTTAAAATGTACAGGTTGAACACTGGAGAACCCTTGAAATACTGTTAATGTACTGTTGTTGTGCTGCGTCATTGCCTGTATTGCACATAATTTTGTGTTTGTACTTCTTATATTCTTCTGAGTTATATGCCTTTGAAATGAGGACATAATTGCGAAATGAGGTGCACAATTACACAACATTAGGCTGAGGTAAGAATGAAGGTGTTAAGGTTAGGCCTGTGGCAGTGATAGTTGAGGTCATTGTTAGAAATTAAAGGTTTAGGCTGAATATTGTCAGTGGAAGGTCCTGATAAGATGTCTGTCTGTCTGCATCAAATGCTTCCGAGGGCAGCACTTAAAGGAAGTAGACGATATTCTATATTTTTCTCATTGTCAACAACAACAACATTATCAACATTGTCATGAAAAGACCAACAATAATTCTACAAACAAGTATTATCTGTTTAGCCATTGGGCAACACATTTCTTCAATACAATGAATATGAACAGTGTTTATTTTGAGTCAATCTCACATACGCTGTCTTGCTTCTGTAAATATTAACCAACTGTGTATGAATCTGCTGCATAAAGTAGTCCCTAACAAATGCATCATTTACTTCTGTGTGAGAAAAATATTTACTAAAAACTACAGTACCCAGCTGTTTTAGTTTACTAAACATGGGTGGACAAGTTAAATTTTTGACCTGATGATAGCACTATTAAAAGCTAAGCGAGCACCAAAGTTGTTATAAATCATCCTGAGAGGGGGTAATGAATGTGTCTACCAAAGTTCATAGCAGTCTATCCAGTAAACATCTCACTCTAAGCCACAAATGTGAACCTCATCGTGGAGCTTTAGGAAAAGCCTGGGGATCACCAAATGTGGATACATTATCTATGTGTCATGAATGTTCAAAATTGTATTGAGATATATCAGTCAGAACCAAAGTGATGGATTTACCAACTGACCAACAGACTGACATTGCTATCCTTGGAGCCAAGCCATTAGTGTAGCTAAAAATTAGCTTTAAAAAAGCTATTTTTAAAGATTTAAGCCTTCAGTTGGAACACAAATGTACTTGGGGCTGAGAGCCACAGACAGGGTAGGAAAAGCCAAAAACTATTGTATTCATTGATGGACTACACCATTGTTGGTTTAATCTTTTCATGGAATTTACTGACAACAAGAGAAATATAGATAAAGCCACTCATGTTAAACAAAATGGTATTTAGAAGTGAATAATGCACCCCCTCACTATATTTTAAACACTCGCCCACACGGCCGTGTGTGCATCTCATACTTCTAAGGGCAGCACTTAGCCTAACAGAGGGATTACCAGCTGACTGTGGGATAAACAACCTCATCACTTGTGCTAACACTAAAGTGGCAGACCTGCCGGAGGGCGTCTGTATACACACCTACAAGTGAGTGTGTATAATCTATAGAAACACTCTTATGGTGTGTTGATACTGAAGGTGATTTATGTGAGGCTCAACAGAGACTACTGTATAAACTATTGTTTTAATCCTGTCTGCTCTGGGTCAGTGCCTTGTTAATGTCTGTCTATATGACTCTGCATATTAAAGACAACCATTAGCTTTTGACTAATGGCTGGTTCTTTGTGCCCGAGGCTACCTTTAAACAGACTCCTGTCTCCTGACGCAGCTTTGGCTCAGTGATGTCCCACACATAAAGGAGCAGTATTATCACTAAAGACTGCCCTGCTTGTAGTTAGGTCTACTGAGAGATTGTCTTGTTAATAGGAGGGCATTTCGACACATGACTAGCATTGTATTTACACTGCTGAGGCTGCTTTTTTGAATATGTCTAAGTAGATGTTTAAGTACATTTTTATTTTGGGTCAAGTACTGTACTCCAATACTTTTGGAAAGACTGTATTCACAGGGTAATCTACTGCTATTTCACAATACAGTATATTTCATCAGACCTTCTTGTCAGATGATCGAACATCTTCGGAAGCTCCCTCCCCCAACATCATGGGGGGAGGGGAGGGGGCTGTGTCCAGCAATTTCTAGGTAACTAAACTGACGGTATGACATTCACACCCTCTTCACACAGTGTTTGGCTGTGCGGAGGTGAGAAAGTGTGCAACAATTTAACTTCTCTCTCAGGCTTTTGTGTTTAATTCATTGCACAACTATTTCTGTAACTTTTCACTTGTGCAACACCACGCATGCCTTCCATGAGAAAATGAAAATAAGTGCTGTTATCTCCATCTTTAATCGATTATCACTTCTCGTCTCTCTCTGTGATGGCTGGCTTTTCCCTATGCCTTCGCGTTTGGCTGTTCGGAACAGCTATAAACACTTTTGCTGTGGTCATTTAGATATTTTACTACTCTTTCTATCCTTACTAAAGAGTGTGTGTGTAAGAGTGACAACTGGTATTATTTGATTTGATCACTCTCGCCAGAATTGCTGTAGCAGACAGCACTACGTCAGCCAGAAGAAAAATCTTCCCATGTGGAAGTCTGACCAAATTTGGTCTTTCAACAAATGTTTTTCTCATCCTGTGACACAAATGGGTATAAAAACTCAAAACTAACAAATATTGACTACAACTACTCAGCCTAACAAATACTGACTTGCATACACATAGTTCAATAACTTGATAAACTCTATCACAAATTGTGACCTTATTGTGCTGCATTCATGTTCTTAAATGTTAGTTTTCATCATAGTTCCACATAATCTTAAAAATAGTGTGTGTGTGTGTGTGTGTGTGTGTGCGTGTGTGTGTGTGTGTGCATGTGGGAGTGTGTGTGTGTGTGTGCGTGTGTGAGTGTGTTTGTGGGGAGCTGTCTTGTCTAGCAAGCAGTTTTCTGAGAGAGTTTGATGTCTGAGATACAAAGTCCTTCCTGTGTTTGCTACTTCTGCTTATAGCTTCTTCACTCATGAGAACAGGCTCTCTTGTCTCACGTTTAACATCAAGCTTCATTGACTTCACATATGTAGTTGAAAAATGTCGTCAGCAGAGGGCAGACTCTTCCTTTTAACACGACAGAAAGCCTGTCTGGTGGTGTTTGCAGTAACAAGCTGCTTTGCTGCATTAACTGTGACACTGATTGACACATTGACATTCAGTGTCACATTCATTTAAACCCACTTTGTCTATGTGCTTCACTTTCTCTATTTCTGTCTTCTTGCATTTGTGTCAGTCTTTTCTGCCTGCCTGTTCGCCTGTTGCTTTTTCTCTCTTCTGTTTCTCTCTTCCTCTGGTCTTCTTCTCACTCTTTCTAAGATACGTGTGCTTGTGTGTGTGTGTGTGTGTGTGTGTGTGTGTGTGTGTGTGTGTGTGCTGTGTCTGATCTCAGTGACAGTGTCTGGGAGTTAACCAATCACAAGACGAGAACCGGGTCCAGAGAGGGCTCAGGGGCCATGAGAAAGACTTGCCTACCCCTCCAACACCCGCAACCTCTCCCCCTAACCAGCGCTGCTCTCACCCCTGCCGTCGCTCTGACACACACACTTAGTCTGTCACATGCGCTGAACACAAACAGAAGCACATACGCGTACACACAAACTGTCATCAACTAATCTAAAGCAAAAGGCAGGTATTCTATGACATTTTTTAATCAATTTCCATAGCTAGAGGTTATAGGGTTAAAGATAAGCATTGTGGATTGATTAAGAAATAGTCTGATAGTGTCAACATGCAAATGACACATAACACAGCCCTTGCTCGTTTCCCAGGGTCAAGTTCCCCATCTCAGTATAACTCTGTTCGTCACCACAGCACATTTTCTCATGTGCTTTTTTCCCCTGTAGCAATGTGGGCAAGTTTTAGCACTCTCACCAGCTTTGTTTCTCAAACTCTAAATGTGACAGACCTGCTCTCCTGTTGAATAATGAGCGACGTGCACACGCTGGCACAGTGACACGCTCCTCTGGTGGTTTTCATGTGTGCTTTTTTTTGTGTGTACTTCTTTTGATGTCCTTCTCACTCTCTTTTACCAACATTTATTCAATCATACCTTACAGATGCTTAATAATATGCCATTAAAATGACTAATAATTGCAGAATATCAGCTACAGTACTTGTACCCTACTGTAATGTTAATTTGCTACCTTGTATAAATTTCTTGTACTGAGAAAGTCTCCAGGAAATGAATGTAAGTCAATGTAATGTCCTCTGAAGTGATGGAAACACAACTGTGTGTGCGCGCGTGCATGTGTGTGTGTGTGTGTGTGTGGCGTGTGTGTGTGTGTGTGTGTGTGTTTGTGTGTGTGTGTGTGTGTGTGTGTGTGTGCCCTGACCTGTACATGAACCTTAACCCTGGTGCACTGGTGTTTCAAGAGTGCTGCCACACCAGGCAGAAGTGAAACATGTGGGTGTGTGGCTTTGTGTCAGCTCACTGTGTGTATTTCTAAACATGTGCCTATATGTGTGTGTCTTTTCATACCCACATTTGTACAGACGGCACTCTACTGCACCTCTGACGCCTGCCTCTCTTTTTGTTCTCCATTTGTGGCGGGCATGTTCACCTCTGTGTGGTCACATATACGCACTCTTTTGCAGTCACACTGGGGCCAAAAGTCATATGCAAACACTTTCACATAGGGCAGGTCGGCACGTATGCAACCTTATTTGTACACGTTCTGTCCTTTGCCACTTTGTCGTAGAAGTCACATTTTCATGGGAAGGCACATGTGTCCAATTTCACATACTCACAAATACACTAACTGTGAGTGGAGGCGATTATGAAAGCAAGTTCACTTTTAGGCCTGACATGTCTTTTGTTCACAGAAAGATAAGTTGTCATGTGTCTTTGTGGTTTGCAAGGAGAAATGAGACATGTCCATTGGCTTCTATCAGTGTGAGAGCAAAGAAGACAGTTTTTTCACACGTCATGAAGAGCGAAAGAGAAAATATTCTCATTATGAAACTGTAATACTGAGTTAACCTAAAGTGCAATATGACAGTTGATTGAAGTCCTTTGCATCAATGTTTGTTTTCAGTGTTGCTCTTAGAAACCAGATGAGATGGCGGATTTTGATAGTCATTTTACGAAATTGTTGACCGAAGTTCAATTCATCTAATTACACATGCACATGCTGTAGGGCAGTCTACATAGACATTTGAAAGTATAAATTTGCCTGAACACCCTTAACTCTGTTAACTGTCATTAAGGGGCATTTTTTTTGTTTGCATTTTTTTTTTTTACTTTTGCAGCTAATTGGTCAAATATAGATGGCATGACATTATCCCAAAATATTTCCAGCACAGGTGCAATGAAGTCTGATAAAATGAAAGTGTTCCTGTTGTTTCAAATTGTTTTTGAAACAATTTTATGTCTTATGTAATTAGTTTTGGTCAATGAGGAACTGAACCTTAAACTTTGAAATGCAATAAGTGCATAAAAAGAAACAAAAACAGCAAATCTGCTCACATTTTAAGCTGTCACTGACAATATACATCACACTTCAGAATCCAAGTGAAACTTCTTTACCATTTTGCAACCATATTAAATCTTACAGGAGATCTTGGCCACAATACAATATTGTCACAAGATATTTTCAGTATGTCTGCCTTTCTTGATTTTTAAAAAGATTGGAAAAAACAACGGAGGGATTGTTTATTCATTTTGGAATATGCACTCTCAAGAGAGGGACGATGCATTTTATCACAAAACAACACTAGAATGTGTTACACTTAATAGTATTTTTATTATTAGGAGTGTACGAGCATCCTGAATGTTTTCACACTCCAAATGGATCAATACAATCCAAAGCAGGATCATTCTCTTCAAAGTAAGTGAATAAAGTATTTCTCTCTGTACCATATATATTCATTGGGATGAAGATGAAGATATCAAAATTGCACAGAAAGACAGTTCTTGAAGTGCATGGCCAGCTTTTTACTCCTTAGTAAAGCGCAGCTGAGAGTGATTCAGCCTCTGATGGAGTTTCCAGTGAAGGTCGTCTCAGTTTTCTGCTGCCCTGCCAACAACCACCAACCCCTCTCTCTTTCCTGGCTTTAGCCCCTACCCGGGGGCAACCAGAATTAGGCCCAGGGGGCAGTGAGGGGGTCAGAGGGATCAACAGGAACTGGTGTGTGGGTGGCAGTGCCAAGGGAAGGTTCGAAGGAATTGAGAGGAAGAAGAGGAAGGTGGGAGGGCACTCCAGAGGCCTGGGGAAAGGGAGGATTTACCAGCAAATCGAGTGAAACATTGTGTGATTCAGGCCCCAGTCATAGGGGGGGGGAAGTGGGCAAGAGGGCACAGAGGAGGAGAGGAAAGCATGAGGGGAGGGAGTCCTGGTGGACTGCACAGAGAGCGTAGGGGAGAGGCGGAGGGAGTGATGGAGCAGGGAGGGGTGGAGGGCTGACAGATGCCACAGTCCAGGCCCACAGCACAGGAAGTCATTCATATTGGGAAGTGCTTGTTGCCGGCTCCCACTGTCCACTCCAGAGCACAGTCAGAGCTTACAGTTACCCAACTGTGGATGATCCTGTGACAAATGAGCTCAGAAAAAACGCCTGAATATGACATACGGAATATACACACTGCATTTTTGATAAGATCATGATGAACTTGTAAATAAGTGCGAAATGTGCAGGCTTTAGTTCCTTTCTCGTTCTTTTTACACTCCAGTGGAGCCTGACCAATACTGGAATTTTGATGCTGATGAAAATCTATATTTTTTTTAAAATATGACTTTTTTTTTTTCAACATAAAAACATGGTTATAATACAATTGTGACCAAGATATGTACTGAAAAGAATATTTGTTGGAAGATGAACTTATGTTTCTAATTAACCTCAAACATACAACATCTGTGGCATTTCTGTACATCTATTTCTGATTACACTTTAGCATAAATTAAAAAAATGGATTTTAACACACCATAATTTAGTTATAAGCAGATATAAGGACATTTTAAGTATTTGTTAATGTATAGTATTTATCAACATTTTTTTAACCTCTCCTGCGACATATTCATATTATTACAACTGTGTTTTACTATATTGTCATTCATTTTCTGTTTATACACCAGCATCCATTTATGGATGCCGACAGGATGAGTTATAGTTGTTGACAAATACATTAATGAACACTTATATTACTTACAACTACATTATAGCTTGCTATAAACCATTTGTTAGCTGTTCATATACTGCTTATAAATGCTAAATAGGGGGACTAAAGTAAAGTGCTACACATTTTTTGTTACTAATCTGCAAACCTATACATCGATATTAATAAATCTATTATAAGCTAAAAACAGCTGATAATATCTGGCACGCAGGCTCCAGTTTGGGGGGTATCAGTCTGTGTCCAAAACTGTTCACCATATTCACCATTAGTCCACTAACTAGAGTGTTTGGCATTTCGTTGGGTATGATACTAGTGAATGGTAAATTGTTTTTTTGACACAATCCTTGCAACAAGCTCTGCTGCTGCAAACTGAGCTGCTGCAGTCGTTGTTGTTAGCAGTTAGCGGTGCAATAACAAGTCTAATGAACTATGCGAAAGCCATGTGGGTGTGACAAATGTACCCATCAGTTCACCAATAGGCAGTTATTGAGGTCTTATGGGTATGTGCGAGTGTGTGTGCAAATGTGTACAGTATCACGTTTGTGTGTGTGTGTGTGTGTGTCACAGAGTGATGAGAATGGATGGGGATGAACAGGGATTTTGGGGGGGCAGATTGCACTTTGGCAAGGAAATGTTGCTCTGTGCCAGAGAGGGGTCTGCTCATCTCATTGCCCACTTAAACACATACACACACACACACACATAGAGTATACACACATGCTAACCCCCTCTCTTAAGCCCATTTCCTTTGCACAGGGCATGGGAACTCCCCTGATCTCTCTCCTCCCACTCTCCTCTCTTCCTCCACATCATCCCTGTCCTTTTGCTCACCCTCTCTCCTCTTGTCCTCTCTCCTTCCCTTTTTCTTCCCTCTTCTCTACCTCTCTCCATCACATGCTCACCCTGTCCTGCCCTCACTGTGTCACTCTCTCTGGTACCCCCTTCTTCCCTCGTGATCCTCCTGTCCTCCTGTACGCTGAGTGTCTTCTCTTTGCTCGTTTTTATTTCCTGCCTCCATCTGTGCCCAATTTATCTCGAGCACGGTCTGTGTTTTTTCCCGATAATTTGTTTTTGATTCACCAGAATTAGAAAAGTATTGTGTACACTCTCACTAAGGCGAGCACACATACAAAATGAATGCACACACATATGCACTCGCACACACGTACGCACACATTTTTATTGTATTATTCTATAAAAGTTCCTATAAATCACTGGTTATTAATCGGCCCCAGACGGCAGTCCCCCTTTTGCTCCCCCTCTCCCTCTCCGCACAAACACAGACCAGATGCATAGGAAATGGGATGGCAAAAAGGGCACCCAAGAGACAGGCTGCACTTTTTTTCTTCTTCTTTTTTTTTTCCTCTCCTTCTCCTCCTCCCACCCCCCAACCCCCCCCACCCCTTCCCTCCCTGTTTTCTGAGAACGCTCATTTATGTAGCAATGCCCAGACCCCAGACTCACAGAGGAAATAAAGTTTAAATTAAAGTTTAGAAGAAATAAATTAAATAATAAATACAAATGGTGATCTGCTGCCAAACAGCCCGGTGTGTGGGATGGAGGTTAAACGTCCATCCTCTGTAGTTGAAGGCAAATGGATTCAATTCCAGCTGTTTGAATCAAGCCCAGTTCATCTCAAATGTGTTCATATGTGCAGTCTGAGTCGACCACACATTCACCCTTCCTCTCTCTGTGTTTCATTTAACTCTTATAAGGTTACCCTCTTTATTGTAGTGGGTACGCCACTTCCTGTATTTGACTCGTATTCTATCTTGCACCTGTGCAGCTGGACTAATCTTAGAGTCAGTTTCTTAACTGGCTGTGACATCTGTGTGCCCCCTAACTGACACTCGTCTGTGAGACAGTGCCTGCCAGACACCCAGTTTCCTCCCCATTAGCTCAGACACTTTCATATTAACAGCTTTCCTGAATCTCTTTACAGTAACACATACACCCACACACCTGCACTGAGCTGGCTCGCTCAGACAGAGCGAAAAGGGCAAGTAACCACCAGAGAGAGGGATTTGGATAGAGTGAGAGTGAATTATAGAGAGACATTAGAGACAAAGGAAGAGAGACAGGGAGGATGTGGATGTAATGTAAGTGAGAGGACGTATCTGTCCCACCCTGTCCTGTGCCTGAGAGCCTGGATGATGTGAGGAGGCTGAAGTGAACTGTTCACAGAGAGCAGGCAGAAAATGTGAGAAATGTGCGAGTTGGCTGCAGGGAGAGAGGGGGAGAACGTTGGTTTTCAGGCACGCAGGGACAACCTGCAGAGTTCTGCCAAAAGAAACATGGTACTGTGTTCCTTGCAAGAGCTATGGGGGCGAGAGAGGAGGGAAGAAGGTGTGTATGTGTGTGCGTGTGCGTGTGTGCGTGCGTGGAGGTGAAGAAGAAGACAAGGGGTTCCCTAGGGCACTTCCCTGGGCCGTCGCCAAAAGATGTATAAGATATGACAAGGCATGACATGACCTGGTGCGTTGATCATGAGAGAAAATCTTTGCCGTTGTAAAACTTGCTACATCACAGCAAATGGGATGACACATAAAATATGCCCTCTGTATCTCTGCAGTATATTATGGATGATAAATATATATTATGTCTGGTTCTACATGTGCAAGTTCACTCTAAGTTTTCATAAAAGATAAAATCTTTAGATGTCCAATGAGCTGTACAAAGCTGTCAAATGTGTAATGTTTCGTCTGCAAGAGATAGGGCGATAAGGGCGAGGGAGTGAGCTGCAGCCAAGGCCCAGGCCCAGATGTCCACTCTCAGCTGTCCTGGCTGACCACTGCCTCGCCTGCCAACACTCGGCTGAATATCCCCACATCGCTGCAAATATGTAAATATGTTGACTTGGAAGGATGTCCTCTTCTCTTCCGACCTTGTAGCACTTTTGGAGAGAAGCAAGACAGCGGAGAGGAGAGAAAACAGCTCCAGCGCTCCATATAAGGGCCTGCTTTGGGCTCAAACACCGGCTTCTCATCACTTTCTACTCCGCTGGGCCATTACACAACTGGGGGAACACATACAGGAACCCTAACCTTCAACACTTGGTTTACACACTCACACACACATACACACTACGTGGTGAGATGTGGAGCTCTGGGTGTAAGATTTAAACGGACACCTTGGGTAGTGTACGCTCTGTTCCACACTCAAGTGAAATGATGCTTTTGCTACAGGCAGATTTGACTCTGCTCTGCTTATTATAAACATATTCAAACAAGAGGCAGAGGTGGCAGAGTAACTAAGTTTACTCAAGTATTGTACTTAAGTTTATTGATACTTTTTACTTTTACCCTTTTTACCATAGTGGACAGGGACAAATACTGACACTTTTCTCTACATTTATCTCACTGCTGAATCTTCCTGAAACAATAAAACTACTACATACCAGTAAAAAGGCAATAAAAAATACAAGTACATTGAGTGTGTTGAGGATCAAAAATTGGGTTTGATTAAATTACATTCTTAAAGATTATGATTTGAAATAAAAATCTTGAAGTCAGGACTTTTTCTTGTTATAAAGTATTTTTACTTTTACTTAAAGCCACTATGTGTGTCAGGTAAAATTTCTGACTTTGGCACCACCCAGTGGTGTCAGAAGAGACACCCCAACAAAAATCAACACAAACTTTTGTTGATATAAAAACTTTTTAATTATCAGCATTATTTAAAAATTGCAGTAATTAACTTTACACATTGTGGATTTAAGAGCCAAATATGTATGCACTTTCATTTTAACTTGCAGTGAAGTAACACTGAGGTGTTACTACTTTTACTCTAAGTAGATCTAAATTCTTTCTGATGAAGAGGACGACTGAGCATGCGCACAAACACACACTCACTCTTGTGTTCTGTGATAGACGTATTTCAGACCAGTCATCACCTCTGTTTCCCAGGCTAGGCAGTGTAGTATGTAGTAAGACTGTTGCTCATCTCTGTAGCGGCACCTCCCCGCCTACAAGCCTCCTTGTCCCCGCTGAACTCTCTGTGCCCTTTCAGGCCTGGATGATTAAAAAGGGGGAAGAGAAGACAGAGAAAGACAGAAACCTCACTCATTCTCATTTTCCAGAACTCTACCTCTTTACTTGGTATGTGTGGTTGGTTGGCTGTGTGTGTGAGGTGTGTGTGTGTGTGTGTGTGTGTTTGTGTGCATGTGTGCATGTGTGCATGTGTGCATGCTTGTGTGTGTGTGTGTGTGTGTGTGTGTGTGTGGTAGTGGGTATATTCATCCAGGCCTCTCTGGCTTGTGGGTATTGGCTTGTGGTTTGGGTCTTGGTGGAGAGCGAGGGTGAGGGTGGTGGAACACCATGGCTGCCACACTGCCACAGACATACTGGCACCACTGAGCCAGTACAAGTTCCTCTTTCCAAAATACGGAACCGCCACTCTGTGCGTGTGTATGTGTGTGTGTGTGTTTGTGTGTGTATGTGTGTGAGTGTGTGTATGTGTGTGTGTGTGCATGTGTGTTTGTTTGTGTGTATGTCTTAACCATCATAAGATTTAGCGATTGCCTGTGTGGCTTTCAGTATCTTTCTCTTAAACTGATGAGCTTTCTCACAGATATAATTACGTGTTTTGCATGTTGAATCTCTTAGACATGTGCAACAAAAAAAAAACAAAAAACAACTCCTCCTCTCTTGTATGCTGCATTCACTTATTATAGATTGTACACCTCAATTAAAAAAAGCTTCATTCAGAATTACAAACACAGACATGCATCAGTTCCTAAGGGGAAGAAAATTGAGATGATGACAGTGAGCTCTAATTTTCAGGCAAACAACAGTAGGTGAAGAGGTTAACCAGAATGAAGAGGTGAGTTTCAAGAAGTTGCCTTGAAGTCATGTTATTTTACAGATGGTAGCACTCTTGGCAGGCTACCCCTCCTGCCAACCCTTTTCTTTCCTTTTTCTTCCCTTCTCTGTTTTTCTGTGTGTGGGTGTGTGTGTGTCTCCATTCTCCATCCCTCCCTGGGGCTGGCAGCGGTGTCTGGGCACTCGTTTCACTGCTGGCCCTGAACCCAGCAGGATGTGGAGATCAGTGCTTAAGTGTGTGTGTGTGTGTATGTGTGTGTGTGTGTGTGTGTGTACGTGCATGCGTGTGTGTGAGTGTGTGTGTGTGTGCGTGCGTGCATGAGCGCGGGCATGTGCTTCTGTTCTTCTTCTTTTTTTCCTCCTTTTTCTGATTTTGCGTCTTGGCTGACTTTTTTACCTCTCGAAGAATTTGGAAAGGCTGTGAGATTTTTTCTCCTGCATGACTTTCAGCAGTGCTCCCTCTCTCTCTCTCTCTCTCTCTCTCTCTCTCTCACTCTGTTCCTCTGTTGCTCTCTCACTCCCTCTCACCCTGTGTCTGCTGTGGCTCCTCGCTAATAGATTTCATATGTTGCTGCAGTTGACATCAGTCTTAAACTATTTTACATGTGATCTGCGATATTTCCTCAGGAAAGCTGTCAGATATTTATTAAAGGCTAATAAAATAAACCTCTCTTGTTGTCCTTCTACCTTTCTATCTCTTGTCCTTTCTTTCTCTTCCTTCTCCTTCTTCTTGCTCCTGTATTGTGTCCTGTCCTTTCAGAAGCTGGCTTGATTCTATTATTATTACTCATGCTCTTTAAATGGGCTTTTTAAGGAGACAATTTCCTTCCATTCATAAGAAATGTTGTGGGTCAGACAGCACATAGGTCTGTGTGGGCTGCTGGGGGTCTTCCCTTTCCTCTGTTTCCTTGTCCCATTGACTTTTTATTCTGCTTTTTCATCTCCTCTTTCCTCTTTACACTATGTTCTCTCCTTTTAATACCCCCTTAAAATAGCTTCAAAGTTGGAAACAGTATAAAAACTGTTTTCTTCCAAATCTTCTTTAAAACTATACAATATTTACACCATATGAAATATTCAAACACAACAATTTTGCATCATTTTATACACATTATCTCAAAATTAGGCCCGCCATATTTGGTGTTTTTGGAAACTTTGGGATTTCCACTATAATTAAAAACAAATTTGTGTGGGTGTAAACAATGTTTGGCTGCACAGAATGTGTTTAAGAGGCTATATACCCTCACCTTCTTGTTTCTCTCTTCCTTTTTACCTTTCCTGTTCCTTCATCCCTCATTTCTTTACCTCCACCCTCTCCTGCATCCAGCTGCACAGCTCATGTCTCTCTGTCCGCATGCTTGTCAGGGACTGATGGAGCCAAGTCGCCGTCTTCTCTCCCCGTCCCTACTCCAGTGTTTCTTCCACCTCTTCCTCCGCCCTCCGATCTGTCCCATATGTTACCTTACAGTGCCGGGGCTGGACAATCTAGCGTGCCTGGAGCTGTCTCTGCACGCAACAGGAGCAACACACTACCTTATAAAGACAGGTATTCACACTTAGCATAAAGCGCTACTGCACAGTGTAAAAGTTGACAGACACCATTGAAATGATACAGTAAAAGTCACTGTTTTGAACGGACGCCATCCCGTGAATATGCGCACTCTGGTCAAGTCACGGCGATGGTTAATGTAACCAACACCACCATTCTGTTCATGTTCGTCTCAGCAGCTGCACAGTGAGTTTATGTGATGATGAGTTCACTGTGAAGAGACACCCAGAGTTACTTTCTTATACAATACATACATTGTTTATGTTTCTTGGTTTCTTCATGCGAGCAAAACTTATGACATCGTTCTGAAGTCAGTTATCTGTTTGCAAGATTCCACGTGTGAAGATTTGATATGAAGAGATAACTGGGGTTTGGCGATAAGTGAGACACGTTCTTTGTAGAATTATTGCTTTGAGAATAGAGTTGAAAGTCTGTATGTAATATATCAGTGTTGCCGTTTGTTTTCTCTCTCTGTCATTGCCCGGAACAGCAGTGATGGAAAACAAACACATCAGCACTTGGCATTCTGAACCCTTAAATTGCCCTCCCTCCATCCCTCCCTCTCTCTTTTTCTCTTTCATCCTTCTCCCAACAGTACACTCATTCTGTTCTTTCTGGGGTCCCCTGGCTGTAGTACCCATAACTCACCCTGAGACACCAACACCCACACCATGCTCTCACTAACCTTTATAGAGCAGCCAAGACACAGCCAGAGAGAGGGAGAGACAGGGCAAATACTTTCTCTGCCTCTCTCTCTGGGCCTCAGGCTGGAAAACAAGAGGAGGAAGATGGACTGGAGGAGTGGGACACGGTCCACCCTGGGCACTGGAGACGGAAACCGAAGAACGGCTTGATAGATGATTTGGGGCGCAAAGGGGAGAGAGAGAGAGCAATGCCAAGGAAGTGAGGGTTAAGGTTGCAAGATGGTGTGATAGAGGCAGAGAAAGAAGGAGAGACTGAGCAGATGTAGAAAGATAGCTATGGCAGAGGGTGCCTGTCTGTCTCCGCAATCGTCTATGTGTCTGTCTATGGCGGATTTATGTGTTTGTTTGTCTTCGCCCTCAACTCTGTCACTTCCGTAATGCATTCCATATTTTGTGCCGTCACCAGCAAGAGTTCACTGGCTCACTATAGCATTTAAAAGAGTCTTTTCTTTTCTTTCTCTCCATAAGCTTGTCAATACCCACAGCCTACTGTAACCTCTAATTCTATTGACTTCTATAGAGGCAACATTTTCTTTAAAACACATAGTAATTACAGAAATATGTGATGCCTTAACTGCACACTCAGTCACACTGGGATCTTTTGGTTTGGGGTTATGGCTGCAGTTGAGGCCGTTGTTGGAATTTGGGTTAGATATGTGGCGCTGTGTTTGGTCATAGCCGTTCAGGTAAACTTTGTGCTGTACAATTATGCGGTTTTATTTGTTTTGGTGTAAACAGTCTTGCATGGTGAAGATAACGCTGTTGGATCAGCTGTTGAATGGATGCCAATAGCCAGCTGGATGGTAAGAGGTCCTAACGAAATAAACAGAGACATTAAATCCGCTGAGGATAGGAGTGACTTTTGACTTTTGACTTGTCAACTCAGCCTGGACTCTACACAAGGCAATACGTGCAAGTTCTCTGTATCTCCCAAGCCCCTGGTAGTTCCGTTTCCTATTGATAATTTGATTAATTGCAAATTTGTTGGATAATCTGTGCCACTGAAGTACAATATCAACCAACCACCTGCAATTTTACCTCATCATTTCTTGGATCCTTGCGTCTATTTGTAAGAAGTTTATTATTTTAGTTTAGATTTTGCTCACATGGTGCATATTCCTAAATATATTTCCTCCAAGACTGCAGACACAAACAAAATCAAAGTCTGCTTGTCATGATATCACTTAAATTGTTAGAGAACATCATAGGATGGCTTATTTACATTAAGTCAGCAAACAAGTAAACTACTTGCTAACTTGTCAGCATTGAGACACATAGCGCAACAAGCGGTGATGTCACTCGATTTGTTCACTTCCAGTTGATTTTCACACTTCCTCCACCACTGGAGTTCTAGGTGGTTTCTGAGGCTATATGTACTGAACATAATAGGAAATTGACAGCTATAGGGTACAAACGCAATGCACAGAGGACAGGATATGTAGGGATCAGTAGGGGAACCGAATAGCATACTTTTGCCGCAGGGCCTTCTAATAGGTTAATCTGTCCATGGCTCAACATCAGCAAAAAAATATTTCAGACTATCAGCATATTTTGCTTATGAGATCAAACAGTCCTCTAATAATATGACTTCATAAACAATAGATTGCAAAAGCGCTGGGAAACTGATTCATGAGGAATCATCTGTGCATGTTCACTCATAGGAGGTACCAGTAATCGTTGTACAGCAGGGAGGCTGACTGTGGTTATAGGCCATTTACTGTACTGTAAGTTCCCCCTAAGTTGAGTGATCAGTGTGTATGGGCATGGCTTTATCAGAATTACTGCGTGCTGCATAACAAAGGGAGTGTTTGGAGAATGGGTATGCACTGTATTGTTGTAAATGAGTGTGACTGGGAGGTTAGATACCATATGGCAATGAAGTCATCTGGTCTGGCCCTTCTCTGGAAGCCCCACCCGAGCCCCGACGAGAGACACAGGGCGCTGAGACTGAAGAGAAAACAATTTTTAATCGATTATGATAACCACCATCTAAATCAAGTCCCCTCCGTTCTCCTTTCCTCCCCTGCTGCACTCCTCCTCCACTCCTTCACCTCTCCCACTCTCATTTATTCCACACCACCCCAGGGTATTCTGCTTTCTTGGCAGAACACCGGAGCAAGCCACCTGCAAAACCTTCCCCCTCTTAATCACACATATTCACACACACATGAATGCACAACACAACTCTCTCAATCAGTCAGACACACAAGACAACACTCATAGACATTGCAACATGCATATGTGTGTGTGTGTGTGTGTGTGTGTGTGTGTGTGTGTGTGTGTGTGTGTGTGTGTGTGTGTGTGTACAGTGCACACTGTTTCCTCTTGAGAGTCTCTTAACTCTATTCCAAGATGTGGAGTTGTACACGTGTATAGTTTTTATCAGCACATCAGGGCCAGGCTACATGCTACTTTTTTTGTGCAGTTTTTCCTTTTAAATAATTCCCTCCATTCAAGCAGATAACCTGTCTGACACGCGTTCAGGCACACACAAACAAGTGCAGCAGCTACCTCTAGCTATGACATGAGAAACACATCTGCATCTGCCCTTCAGCACGTCAGAAAATCAACCTGGGAGACAGAAAGGGATTTTCCATTATAAATTACCTCTTCTCCCTCAGTCGCCATCCTCTGTTCTATTTGCAATTTCCTTCTTCTCATCCCTCTCTGCTCTATCCCATTAACTGTGTTTATCTTTCACACTCCTTTTCACACTCACTTTCTGCTATCTCCACCTCTCGTCCTTCTGCTAGGCACTGATTGATGCCTGGATATTTAAACTAGGCCCTAAGCTGTCAAGTGAGGTCAGTTTTACCATTTACAGCCTGCAGGGAGTGTAACCTGATCATACTAATATCTGCGCTTGCAGGTGTCTAAAGCAGATGATCTACATTGTAAGAAAATGGCTGTTGATTTGATCTTCAACATCCAATCAAAGTTTTACATTACAAGCATGAAGAGAACTAAAATATAATCCAGGGTTTTGTCTCAGGATCCAATAATAATCTAAACTGTGATAAGCACCATGCCACAGCTGCATTACTGTCCCTGTGATGAATGTGCCAAATCCCATATGGCCCAAGTTACGAGAAAAATGAATATTACACTTTCCATGGTTTGAAATGTTTAAATTCCACACTGTCATCTCTTGCAGGACCTGTATCTCTGCCTGATGTACCAGAGGGGCTGCGCTGACAGGAACGGCTGAGACAGCCTCGTAAATGGGTCACGTTGATTTGCCATGGGTCATGAGAATGAATTGACTCAATTTAGCAAAAGGCAAGGGAGAATGTCAGAGCTCAGTGGGCTTTCGCTGGGCCGCCAGCCCTGTGTAGTGTGCATAGCACAGTGTCGCAGGGCGCAGGGCTGACACGCCTGTGTTTGACTGATTATAAACCAGCGGTCACTGGGTAGTCTCACTGCTCTCTTTACTGCGCGGGACAGACACATGGGTTGGTGGATGGGCTCGTTCAGCAGAGTTATAGCTCATCCTGGCTGACTGCCGCGTCTGAATGGGCGCCCAGGTTAGAGGAGCTGTTTACGAAAGACAGAGGTGCACCTTTATTATGTTTATTCTTGGTTTATCTGAAGTGTGTGTCATGCACACATAGGTATGGCAGAGAACTCATCAAGTGAACAGTTTACAGTTAATCCTGGATGGGTGTTTGGCTGTCAGAGCAGGTGGTGCTTGACTCTGTGCATTTGTATGTGTGTGTGTGTGTGTGTGTGTGTGTGTGTGTGTGCATTTGTGTGTGTGTGTGTGTGTGTGTGTGTGTGTGTACAGTAGCGTTATTGTTTAGCCTGCCTCAAGAGAGAAGCTTTTTCCTCAGTACATCCCACTCTTGATCCCTACTCAGTCATTTAAATTGCAGGAAATTAACTCAACATTTATTTATAACAGGGCTGCAGGAAACATCTTTTTTTCATTATCCATCAGTCAATCAATTATTGTTTGATATTTCCTTTAAAGCTGCTTTAATCAATATTTTTCAATGGATCAAATGACTATGTGTGATATGTGTGATGAAGGTATTGCTTGTAGTGATGAACCTACAAAGAATTACTCTGTAGTTCCTCTCAGCTGTATGGAGCATTTAAGAGTCTTTCAGCTCATTGTTTTGGTTTTACTGATATGGTTCACTCTCACCACTCTCATCAGCATCTTCCAGTGGGCATTTTTTTTCAACAGCAAAGCTCTGATAAACTCACTGAATGCTACCTGCCCAGAGCCAAACAGTAGAGCACAGCAGGTGAACACAGTTCTCATAGTTAGTCAAGTCAAGTCAGTTTTATTTGTATAGCCCAATATCACAAAGCACAAATTTGCCTCAGGGGGCTTTATTAATTTAACGGTGTAAGAGCCTGATATTAGAGTTGGTTAAAGGTAAAAGGAGAGTGAATCTTGGACTTACATTCATCAAGTGACCAGAAACATGACTCAAAATGGATGCTGTTGTTGCTCCATGTCTGCTGGATTTCTAAATAGGCAACCGTTTTCTAACACATTACACAAATCAAAATTTTCAATATTTTTTTTAAAGCGATAATATGTCAATGTTGTGGTTTCAGCTTGTTTTCACTATCCCCACATGGCCAAAAGTAAATTCATGCCGGGTTTTTTTATTATTATTATTATTATTTCTTTATTGAGTTTTTGTATGAGTAAGTGGATGCATGACAGTACACTTAAGTATACCACTTAAGTGTATTTAAGGACTTTTGTTACATCATGCTGTAACCACAACTGCAAATCGTTTCTACTCAAACTCCAAAACCCTACCATTTAACCCACCATTCAAGTCAATGGGCCAAAAAATAATAAAAGTGAACATACATACAATACACAGATACATGTATCTTAGAGTATGTACAGATCCATCCACACACAAACTAATATATGACATGCACCAAAGCAATCATAGTAATCTATACATGTATTCGCACAAATATACTGTACATCTATGTATCTACAGTGTCAGCGGACAAAAAAATACTCAGAAGTAACTCTTCCTGCATGCACAAAATTAATCTATAAAATGTTTCAGCAGATAGAGTTCAACAGACCAAAGTTGTAGCTGTAGGTTCCATATTTTAAATTGAAATGTCTCTCCACATCTTGATCTGGATTTAGAAATGCAGTGGAGAAACTTAAGAACCTGCAGACTTAAGTATTACCATTTTTCTTCCATCTTGAACCACAGAGTCAAAGGATTGTTTCATCGCTGCCTGCTAACTGTCTTAACCTGAAGGTCTGGATCCACACATAGTATGGCCAGGGGGCAGAGACGCTGGGGGCCTAGCAGGTTTCATCACTCATGTGCTCCTTAGGTCTGCGTCCCACAGGGCATAGAGGGAATGTAATGAAATGGCTGCGGCTGCACATCAGTTTGGAGGAGGGTCAGAGCACAAGACAGTACCACAGTGACTCCAGCATTCCTACTGAAGCATCTGCTAAGGTCATTCAGACTGGGCCCAAGTCCGAACCCAAGGCTTCCAAGTGGCTCGAGGCTTCATTCAGGGAAATCTGGAGGAGATTTCCCAGATTGGAATGTCGGGACTGGAATCATCTCTCTCAGTTGTTATGGATTTCTTTTCTGATTGGTAGCCTCTACCAGTGCTGCTTTTCTAATGTGTTACAGCGAGTAAGTATGTGAGGATGGATCTGTGATCATGAGTCTGTTTTAGAAGCTTAGTGCTCGCTCTGTGAACTGGAGCAGTTGCAACCACAGAAAAACCACATGAGACCAGAAGTAGTGACGCAAGACGCACGCCGGAGCAAAGCCTGGGAAACTGTGTCACTGAAAGTGCAGCAGTGCAATCTACATCCTCTTCAAAACTGTTTGTGTATTGTAAAGAAACATTTGAACATTTATCCCTGCTTTTAAACAGATCCTGTCTTTACTTTTCTCTATTGTGCACCCAATGAAACCTATATTTTCAGCGCTAGTAGCATTATAATGCTTGCCTGTAGGTCAGTGTTGCAATTGTTATTTGTTTTTCTTCAAATAAATCCCTAACTTTGCCTCAGGATAATGAAATTTGGGACTTTTTATTAAAAGCAGGAGGATGTAACCACAAGAATATTGGAATTTAAGGCAGCTGAATAATTGCTTAATTTGTTTGATGATTCAACTATAACATCTGGATTAACAGTATTAGTTCACAACTTTTAAAGGGGTTAGGATAAAGGTTTGCGTGAGAAACCTTTGATTCAGCAATTTAAAAAATGGTTGGTTCATACAGATTACTTATACGGCTCATGCATTCATCCTACACTGAAGTGCACAGAGGAGATATTTTGGTAAAGCTCATGTGAAAAGTCAAAGAAGAAAGCTACTGTAAATGTTCACACAGCAGAACTATGGGGTGTTTTCTTTGGAATACTCAAATCACTATGAGTCAACAATGAAAGTGTCAGGATCTGGAAATAACACAAAATCTGGTAAACTGTGTGCTATCATTTTTTTCAAGTTTGTGTTCCAGAAACAGGATGTTAGGTGTTTTCACAGTTGATTGGGCACACTTCTTCAATTCAACTTTTATACAACTTACAGTACTTCACTTTTTGTTTAAAAAAATTCTTTGCATAAAATTTTCACAGCTAGTAAGATGCAGGTTCAGGGAATTGTATGTATGTTGTCCGACCTCTTCACCTTTGCTCACATGATTATCTGAATTTAACAGAGTGTGTTTATGCACGTCTGTTTGTGGACAATGTGTGATCAGGTGCATATTTATAACTCTGTTCGCATAAATTTTCAAAGTTAGTTTGACGTGTCGATTACATGTTGTGCAAAAAAATAATTGATGCACCAGAAGCTGCATTGTGCAACAAGATGCAATACATGAAAGTAGCATAAATCAGATGTGAGATGTTTGTCATGTTGTTAGCTAATGGTTCAGTTAATGTGAAATAAAAAAAATTTAAAAAAACAGAGCTGGAATGAGAGCGAATATTAACTTACATTCATTAGGTATGAATGCTAATGTTGCATCATAGCTTGTTGCTAACAAGTTCGCCATATCGACTTAAAAGGTGTTAATATGTAACAGGGAACATTCATAGATTTTTTCTGCTGCCCCCTAGTGGTCAAAAGGTTTAAGGATTTTTTTTTTAAAAAGTCAAAGCTTTTTAGTCATGTGAATTCAATTATAACTTATGACTCTCCCCACATTGTTTGCCAACTCTGCAGTTTTGTCAAGCCATCTGCAACGCTTTGGCCAACACTGACTTACAGAATAGATGTGTCAGTGTGATGATCCTCAACCACATACAGACACTGAGACTTTAGTCGTTACTGTATGGTTAGACATATATCCATCAGGGCTGAGGTGAAAGAAAAAGTTGAAAATGGGGTAAGCCATAAATCCAGATGATAGAGTGAATAAGATCCTAAAATGCTCCCGGGTTGAGAAGGTTGAGGTTATGGAAAGATGGTTATTATGGTAACCAAAGTATTGCAAAGTTATGGTTAAGGCTAGTTGACTAAAAGATTTGGTTGAGATCAACTAAACGAAGATCCGGGAGTTAATGATAGGCTCCTTGGATGGTGATGGTTTGGTTTGATTGTTAAGATTTGTTGAAACTACCTTATGACTCTTGGCATGGCCTGCTGGTTTTAGGGTTAGTGTTAGGTCACACTTACTTTCACCTCGCTAGAACTTGCACACAGTATCTATTTATGTATATCATTATGGTAGGGTCTTTGTAATATGTGAAGTTTCAATTTCGCATGTGTCTTTTTGATCGGGTCTGAAAGGCAGCTTTACAATAGGTACATGTATTGTGTGATTACACAGTCCTTCAAACTGAAACAAATGAATTTCAGAGAATGAAAGAAGTATTTTTAACCATAACTGGAACTAGCAGAAAATCCAATGAGCAACATGAAAAGTGCGTGTGAGGTTTTGTGCGAGAGTGTGTGGTATGCATATCAGTGTGTGAGGGCATGGGTGTGTGTTTGTGTGTGAGAGGCCCAGTGAGTGGGAGCGTCAGGCTCTGCTGGGACTCACAGCTGCTTCATGGTACTGTTCCAGGAAGAACTGCTGGACTTGTTAGTGTTTACTGGCAGCCAGTTTGTGTGTCTGTGTGTGTGTATCTTTGCTTCGATGTATTAGGCTGGGTGTTGGTCCACTCCTATTAGGCCACTCATGCTGTCCTCCTTAGCTGCCCTCATAGCTCCTCTGGTCTTCCTACGAAATTCACTACAAAATTACCAAGTGGCACTGAGCCATGACACGCACTTACAGAACAGTTGAAGGCTGTAGGCTGATTCTATCAGATAATGTGGCTTAAAATTGGGCAATGATAGTCCCTGGGCAGCCGGCAGAGCTCCAGTTGCTGTTTAGGGGAGTAAAATTCTTAAAGTTCTGAACTTCTACAATGTAAAATAAATGTATAATCCATATATTATCTGATACTTTCTTAAACCAACATGAAAAGTCTCTTTTTACTTGTCACCCACAACAGCAAAATGAAAGCACAGTTTTATCTATAGAGCAGCACACATGAAACTGAGAGGGATTCGGTGTCTTGCTCAAGGACATGTCAGCATAGGGGATGTTTGCCATCAGGATTTGGACAGCTGTGCCCTGTAATAAATTAACTCTACCCTGCAAATTAGAAAATATAGTGTAGATTTAAATACAATATGTACACAGTAAGACCTGTATACATAGGTTGATACAGTATGCTCTCATTTAGTAGTCTCGCTGTTTAAATCTCAGACCTCCTAACATTAACAGAATATATACAAATAGATATACAGTATGTTATGCTTAATTTGAATTTGCAATTATTGTGCTACTAAAACATTCAATTTGAAGTGTGTGTGTATATGTAGACAGAAGTAGATTGTGAAAATGTTGTCTTCAAGGATGAACTCTCTACTTATTAGTTACTCACTCTTCCTGTTTGCACTGACAGCAAATATTCTTGTGAATGATGTTATACACATTTTCTCAAAATTCAGCTTCACATATGTGGTATTTTTAGAAAGTGTTTGGCTGCACAGCATGTATTTGTACTGACTACTGTCAGCAGGACAGCCAGTGTAATGTGTGTGCAGCAGGTACAGTGGGTATAAAATCAAAACTATGAATCTACAAACTCTCTCTTTTTCCTAACCTAATGCTACCTACAGTATATCACAGTGACAGAGACAGGGTAAATATTCCACTGAATGTATGTCTACAGGAGGAGAGTTGTGAATCTATCATGAAACTGTAAGTCCCCTGCAGTTACTCCCCTCATGGGTCTTGTCACACTTTGAAAGGCCAGAAGAACAGACTAAACATGGTGAGACTGGCCTTTCTCCTAACTAAGCTCAGAGGTGTCTGGGCCAGGTGCACATGGACTCCCTTGCACGGCGATGTGTGTGTACATGTGTGTAAATGTACGTTCATGCACGCCTGCTCTCCTCCAGGTGATGTGGAGGGGAATGTGATACCCAACAGGACATGATGTAGTTGGAAGTCAGAGCGCCCGACATGACAGAGGGGTTTTGCCGTTGTGTTGGTTCTCATGGAATGTTGAATGTTTCTCTTCACTTACTGTCTGTATTTTCCTGGAGTTTCATGTTCAAAGGAATTTCCCCTGAAAACCCTCTGCGTAGCACAAAAACCACAAGACGTGTGTGTGTATGTGTGAATGTGTGTGGGTGTGTGTCTCTGTGACTGCTAGTGTGTTTAAATGTGTAAGCGGTCATCCACAAAGTGTATGTGTGGGTGTTGTATTTCTATACTTTGGAGGACCAAATGTCCTCATCAGGATATAAAAATGAGGAAACTCCTCCACAGTGAGTACAGTCATCCATTCCTCTAATTGTAAAGTTGTAGCCAGACTTACTTTAAAGGCATACTATGCGGGATTTTACTAAAAAACAATGTATAGACTCATACAAAAATAATCCCACTCGGTAATCACTTATGACCCACTAGAAGTTTGTGGTGGTGTATGTTTCTACAGAGACCCTGCCTTCTGCCTGTATTTTCTAATTTACTTATTATTTTGCTGTGTTCGGGACATTTCTGGGCGTCAAACTTTGGGCAGTGGGTGTGTAGCCCCCAGCCAATAACAGCGCGCAGGGTGTGAGGTCGGGACTCGTAGTGTAGCGACCAGGTTACATCGTAGTGTTTTTATTTGATTCTGTGTTTCCCCTGCTTCTCCTCTCTCTCCTCTGCTGTGCGCTGAGTGCTGCTGTGTGCTGCTTCTCTGCTTTCGCTGTCTCTTTTTGAGAGTGGGTGTGTATATTTGTACTTCAGAACGTAACCGCTGTGAAACAATCAGAAAATAACGTTTTATTACTCTGATTCACGGCTTCATTCTCGCTTGCACCGCTTGCTCTCTTCATTTACGCTCTAGTTCGCTCAACCACCGCTCTCTCTCGCATGCTTGTTGAGCCGGGGAGGAGGGGCCAGCTTTGAATGGTGTGTGTTTACAAACACCTACAGACAATTCCTGCATAGTATACCTTTAAGTTCAGGGTTTAAAGGATAAGTCCAGCAGGCCTTATTATCTGAGTTTTGGCCACCATTCCACCATCATACAGGCTTTAAACAAATCTCAAAATTTAGCCAAACTTATCTGGAAGAGACCGTGAGAGCAAATATTAAAATTATTACCCAAACTTTCAGTTGCAAGCATCCATCACTTTTTACAGACCAACTTCTTGGTTTAACCATGAACTACTTCTTATCATAATTTTGTGCACAGTTTTCCTTTGCAATAAGGGGTTATTACAAACATTTTGGGTGAGCTTACTTTTAGTTTCACTTCCGAATAATTGTTTATAATCTGTTTTATAGTGTGACCACTCATGTTGGATGTTGGATTCATTGTAATGATATCGGAGTACAATGTTATCATGACTGATAACAAAACAACAACAAAAGACCAAAATTGTAGTAAACTGGAATTATGCTTTAAAGCTGCATTCATGGTTTTTTTTGGTTGTTTTTTTTTTTTTTGCCAATCGTGAGAAATGGAAAAAACGGCACACATTATCTTATCTACACAACCAGTAGACACAGAGCCACATTAGCACTCATTTGGAGTTGTGTTTCTGGCCTCCTGACTCTCTTTTATGCATTGTCCTTTTAGCTCTGTTTTAGTCTTCACCATTTGCTGAGGGAAATATCTGGATATTTAAAGCTATGTTCAAAAGCTAGTCACTGATTTTGTCTGTCTGCTGTTTGGTGCTTTGCAGGTAGTGTACAGTGTGTGTAGCAGAACTTTTTCGGTGAAAACAGCCTCCTATTTAAATTAGAATGGGAGCACGGAGACTGAACCAAAACAGTAACGTTGCCAGAAAAACCAAAACAATTAGCTGAGGATTCATCATTATGAGTGACCCCTTTCAAATTAAACATTGCCATTTTGAAATATTGATGAGTGCTGCTTTAATGTGAAAAGGGAAGTTTAAAATAAAGATTCAGTGACAGTTAATGTTTGGTATGTAGTGAGGCGGTTTGCGGTTTGAATTTTGTGGAATGACTGTAGTCAATGAAGCGGCCCTCATGAGTAATGTAATACAAACATTGTGTGCACTTATGAGTGTGTGCTTCGTGTGTATGTGTGTGTGTGTATTGGGGGGTATATGAGGTAGAGATTCGAGATAAGAGCAGTCAAAATGGCCTCAGGAGTCTTGCGTGGACCTCAGTAAGGGAAGTGAGAGGAAATGGGTCCAGAGGCCAGACTCAGCTGTGTATATATTCTGCGGGGATCTGAAAGTGGCCGTGTACCCATCCTCCCCTGTCTCCCACCACCCACTCCCTCATTCCCTCCCTCCCTCCTTCGTTCTGTTGGCCAGCGCCACTCCGTGTGTCTCAGGGCAGATTTCTCCCACAGTTGGGAGTGCTGGGTTGTGTGGCGGCCTGTTTATACTGGAGCGTGGACTTCCTAGTGGCAGCCTGCACCTATCTAAACATCCCCCCGGCCGCTGCTCTGTGTTCCCGGCCTCGCACAGCCCACCCCCCCCCTCCTCCTCCTCAACCCGCCTCATCCCCACCCGGCTCACTCTGCTCTCTCTCACACCCTCTTTCTGCTTTATCACTCCTTCACTGCGGGTCCTCTCATCATCCCTCTCGCTGTCCTTCTTTCTCTTCTTCTCTATGACCCTTTATTTCTCTTCCTCATTTTTGGTGCACTCTGTCTTCCGTCTTCTCGTCCCTGCTTCCATCTTTGTCCTCGTGCTGTTTCCTACATTGCTGCTTTTTCTCATGATTCCCCCTCTCAGTGTCTCTTGCACTTTCACCCTTGCAGTAGAAAAGAGAAAAAGCAGGACAAAATGGATAAAGAGGGAATTCTTCAACACAAACTTAATGTTTAAATATAGACGTTTTACTTTCTGGTTTAGCCTGTTTGGATTTGGCTTCCTGTTACTTATTTTTCTATTGCTACAATGTGCTACTTTTTTCTAATTGTTGGTTCTGTTTTTATTATATTCTGTCATGCAGACATGCAGCATGCAGAACAATAAAGCACAAAGTGATCTGCATTGAACTTAACAGACATCCTCACAAAGTGGTTCAAACAGTTGTAGTTGGATGCCTTCCAACACAGGTGCACAATGAAGTTGCCAATGTTTATCAGCTTCTATAATGTTTACCATGTTCAGCTTCTTAATTTATCTTAGTTTATTCAAGTTTATTCATAAATCAAAGTGTTGGAAATTTTCATCTGATTGTGGCGCTAGATGAAAACTAAAGGGATCACCAAAGTTATTACAATTCATCATGTAGGTAATAGAGATGTCTGTACCAAGTTTCATAGCAATCCATCCAATAGTTGTTGAGACATTTCACTTAAAACCACAAATTCCAACTTGATTGTGGTACTGCAGGAAAAGTCTGAGGATCACCAAAGTCATAAGAATACATCATCTGGAAACAATGAATGTACAAAATTTTGTGCCAATTCATCCGAGCCGAGATGGATATATTTCACTGGATGAAGTGTTAAAACTTGGCCTATTGGTGGCGCTACAGGAAAAGTCAGGAAATCACCATATCCAAAAGTGTTTGTCCTCTAGAGACCAGGAATGTCACTACAGAATTTCATGGAAATCTATCTAATAGTTGCTGAGATATTTCAGTCTGGACCAAAGCGGTAGACCAAGTGACCAAACAACATTGCTGTCCCTTGAGTAACGCCACTAGCATTACTAAAAATATTGCTTTTATGTTCTGAAATACATTGTTCAGTATAAAATAACCTCACACAAAAACTTACAGAAAACTTACAGGCAAACAATCCATGTTGGTCAAGGGAAAATACACCTCTTGAGATTGAAGATGTTTCTATTGTACTGCATATGCATTATTTATCCAATAATTATAATGATTACAGTATCCCTCTATGTTTCACACACCCACACAGAGACAGACACACATGTCAGACATATAACACACCTCCTCTTTGTTTGTTTATTTGTATGATTATCAGCTCCCGACCAAAAGAGCAGCAGCAGGATATCTGGTGTAACACAATAGCAGGGTCTGTTCCCCGGGGAGCTCTGTGTACTGTAAGACCACTGGAGCATCCAGCTTAGCATTACTGCTTTGTCGAGGGAGCAGCAGACTCTCTGCAACACTGCCTTGAGGCAAGCAGAGAATGCTGCCTCATAGGGTGTTTGTGTGTGCAGACAACTGGTTTCATTCCCACCATCTACATTGGCGAGTCCTTATCTTAGTCATGGTTTTACGCTGCTGAAGAATGGTCTCTCTCAAGGGATCCCCTCAGCCCGATTTGGGCTGTTTGGTTGATCTGAGAAGTGGTGATTGAATGATTTGTTCTGGTGTAGTCAGTCCGAGGTGAAGTATGTTGGACAAGCAATGACTGTGATATCTCTGGGGGACATGTGTGCGTGTTCATGTTCGCCCCAGGTGAAGAATGTGTGTGTAAATTGTGGGTGAAGTTGGGAGTGTGAAGTATGGAGGTCCAGCGAGAGCAGGGCCAGAGAAAGCTCCAGTGAAAGCGCGCCCTTGCTGACAGATGAATTGCTCTAATTAGAAATCCATAACATCCTGCCACATGGCTGCCTTATCCCCAGCACACTTCCTGCTCTGGGCCAGGCTGACGACAGCCAGCCCTCCTTCTTCCGTCACTCCAAGTGAGGGAACGAATGGACGAATGAGTGTGGGTGTCTCCTCCAGCACATGCCCCAGGCACAAGTCTTATCTGCAAGTCCCCCCTTATTTTTGGACCATAAGAGAGTATGTCAGTTGTCAGTGTGTGTGTGTGTATGACTGTGCATGTGTGTGTGTGTGTGTATGAGTGTGCATGTGTGTATGTGTGTGTGTATTTTTGGGTTGCATGTGTGTGTGTATGTGTCATCCCAGCCCTTTGTGTCTGGGGTCTTGCTCAGCTGGCTGGCTCTCTGTCTCTATCACTTCCTCTGTTTTTGACACTCTCAATCACACTGCTGCTCTATCCGTCTGCCTCCCCCTCATTCCTCCCTCCCTCGTCCTTCTCCCAGGTGTCTGGATGGGGGGCATGAGTTGAGTGAGTCCAGAGACCAGCACAGGGAATACAGTACAGATGATAACAGAGGTTGCAGGCCCAGCTCTGCTAGTGGGGGGGGCTCTCGCTCTGGCAGGAGCAGCAGTGCCAGCTCAGTGGATACACAGCAGGCCAGGAGACAATCTGCTGTGCACATTAAGCAAGACATAACAGAGATCCATGACCCATCATAAACATTATGCAAAGCTTAATGGCCCAGCTGAATGCTCTGCACTATCTCTGGCCCATTATGAGATGAATGGCTCTGGAGTAAGTTTAATGGGCCTGTAGCTACTAATCTCTCAGCTGTTGAGAGGTTTCATGGCAAGTGTTTCTCATAAGGCAATGGTAATAAGGTAGCTCTTACAGGTAAGTGCTAGGGCAAAGAAAACAACAACATAAGGTGTCATGGGATGTGTGACTGCTGCAATCTCCCAAAACAGACTCACTGCTCACTTCACTGCCCACATTTACATGTGTCTGCCACTTTTAGAGACATGTAAAATTAACTTCTCTTGAAATAAAACACTTGAAATGCTTGAAGCTCTGTCTCATACATGGTTAAAGAAAATGCCGTCTTGCAGGCCATTGCCTCTTGTGTGTTTATGCTAGTGTTTTTCAAGTTTTCGAATGAATTCTTGGCCTAAAGTAGAAGAGGGCACAGTACCCCAAGATGTATTTTAAAACTCTGTTTACATTAGCCTTTATCAGATCTTCTTTTTAATATGCAAACTTTCCCAACTCAGCTGAAAAGCGAAAGCTGTTCTTGCCATAATTAGACTTTTTTCGAATGCCTCACTCAGGCACAAATTTAAAAAATACATAAAAACATAGCTGGAAATGTACCTAATTATGCCTCACAAGTCATACTTGTTCTGCAGTGAGATGGCTCTGGTGTAAGGTTTACATTGTTTTCAGGCTCATCAAACTGTTCACTGACCTCTGGTGCCCTGTGGATACAAACTCTGTCATCTTGGAGGAAAAAGACTCAGAGTAGTGAGAAACTTTCCAAAGGATGGAAGTAATCACTGAGAATGGTATTGTATTTGTTGGCATTTATCGTGCCCTCTGAGGGGAAGATTAGACCAAAAACAGAGCAGGAAAATTCGCTCCACCTGCTTTCAATATACCTTTTATCCTTCATTTTACGCTGGCACTTTCATTATTGCATGGTACTGTATAGCTGGCATGTAATGGGTAGATTTAAAGTGATATGTCATGACACAAAAAACACTGGCGCTAAGCATCTTTTACAGAGCCATTACATTTTTTGTGTTGATTGAACTGATGGAATTTCACAATACACACACTCACACAATGATGTAAAATACAGCAGCGCCAGATTTGCACATTCACCGAGATGTTCTGCTCTGCGGTCGAACACACATACAAAGCCGCAGTATACAATTCACTGAGGTCTGAGCAGTCTGGACCACTACTATTGTTTTTATCCCTATTGTCTTTTTGGTGACCTCGCTTACACATGCTCGCACTCACAAACACACGCCAGCACACACATGCAAACACATGAGCTTACACACAAACACAACCCTGGTGCGTGCGCCTACACACATGCACACACACACATACCAGCAGACATGTACTTCTGGCTTCATGTTTAAAGTATGCAATTTTTTGTGTGCGTGTGTCTGTCAAGGAAAGTAAGGGAAGGGGGGGTGGACAGGCAATGGAGAAGGGAAAAGTGGGACAAGAGAGAGTCAGAGAAAGAGAGAGAGAGAGAGAGAGTTGAGCCACAGAACAACGCTGCTGCGAGCAGCTGTGGCACTCCCAGATTTCCCCCTGATTGCTTTCAGCTGGTACTTGAACCCTGGGCCTTTTGGGTTTTGGAGGCCAGCCCAGACCCCACAATCCCCCCAGCGCCCCATCCAGCTGCCTGACCCCTCCCTGACCCCGCGCCGAGGATAGGAAAATACGAGCCGTGCCAAGCCAGAGAGACTCTTTTATTTTGCCTGCTGGCATGCTGCCGGTGACCAGGGCTTACATAATGGGAAACATAGCAGGACCCAGGAGAAAGCAGCCCCTGCCCCCCTTTCTCTTTTTCCTTACCAATCGATCCTCCCCTTTCTCCCCATCTCTTTTCTCCTCTTCTTCATTTCTTTTCCCACTCCGCTCCCCTCTCGCCCCCACTTGCTCCATCCTCTTCCTTCCCCTGTGCACTCTGCCTCCCCTCCTGTTTGTGATATATCTTTTTGGGCCCACTCGCCTGGGCACATTTATTACAGACAGCCTCGACACAATCCTGAAGCCGAGCCACCAGCAACACAGAGGCGCACACACACACACACACACACACAGATGCACTCAAACGCACAGGCGCACACACGTGTGGGCGTGTGTTTGCATACTCTGAAGCATTTACAGCTTGTGTTGTGCATCCTTGTGTGGAGAGCTCTAATGGAAGAGTGTGCATGCGGTTACGAAATGTTACCTCCACGTAAGGACATTCTGTAGAGAACCTTGATACATTATTATATATAATAGTCTTTTTATGTTTTCAGTGTGGTTACATGATGTCTTAAGGGTTCTGTTTTGTCTTATGTGAGCTCACCGAGGCAAATTCCTATCAACTAAGTTAAAATGACAATGAAGTAATGAATTCTGAATCATGAATGAGTCAGTTTTCTTCAAGTTGTTATAAAAACTCCATATTATGTTCAACATCAGTTTGTTGTTTCTAATTAAAATCAAAATCTAGTGTAGCTTCACTTTGGTAAAGGTATGTCAAATGCAGAGGCTCATTGTTGAATAATAATAATGTTGCACGATAAAGTATTTAATAAAGTAAATAAACTAAATTGAATAATAATAATTCGATTGTCAGTATTTATCTTCATTCTAGATTCATCATTCATTATCTTTATTTAACTTTGCTTTCATTTCTGTTTTTGCATACTTTAGGATCCCAGATGCTTCCTGTGGTCATTTATTGGGTTTCACTTTAAGACTTCCCTCATAAGAATACATTCGGAAATGCAAAGTAATACCAGTAAAACTGAGCACTTGATATTCAAGTGTTTAGTTTTCTTCTCGGCCTGAACTAAAAATGGAAGAGCAGGGCAGCTTGTCAAACCTCTGAACCTTTCCAATCTCAGTTTGATAAAGTCCACTGGGAACCAATTTGGGGGTGATCATAAACCAATTAGTTGAACAGTGTTTATTTAGGATGACATCACCAGACCACAGTGCTCCGGTTTAGTGAGGTCTAGACTGTCTCACCACAGCTGAAGCAGAACCCACAGAAATAGGTGGCCTGTGCGTCTGCTGTGTAAAAACCCCCAAACAAGAGAAGAGGGACTAATAGCTCAATTTTAGTTTGATTCACACTTGATTGGAAACCATTACAGTACAGATGGTGGAAACAATTCACAGCAAATGCACACATCAGGGAGGGAGGCACTTCTACTTAAAGAGTGATTCTAGTTTATAACGACTTCATTTTGCATTTATATTGGCATTATTTTGTTAAAGTGTGAATTATTATTTAGATGTTTTTAATCATTTCTATCCATCATGATAACATAGCACCAAACCTAATAATCACATTGAATTTCCCTTCACTCATTCAGCCTAACACTGTGTTAATGGTAATCAATTTCATGTTGGGAGGGGGGTTATTTTGTTTGTAGCGTGTGATATATCCATGCTGCCTTAACTTTTATTTGACATGGAAGCGGTCATTGGGAGCAGTAAATGTTTTTGACGTTGATCAAAATAATAAGAGTTAAGAGTTGTAATTTCGATTTACAACAACTTGTACAGCCACGTGAATGTCATCCAATCTTGTCACTATTTTTCTGTAATTACCTTTCATGAACGTCACAACGCAGCTAGCTAACTATGTAGCAAGATTACATCCCCATTCTTTTATTAATCCCGCCTACTAAGGTCTGATTGGTTGGCTGTTTCCCCAACTAGTGTGGGCACAACATCAGAGCTATTTGAATCACTGAACAAATCTGAGATGTGGGCTTTGAATCAAAGGTCTAGAACAGGATAGCTAAAAGCACAAGTGGTCATACGATTAGACAAGCCAACAGTTTAACCAGATTATCTAAAACATTTTATTTGGCGGTACAACACCTTCAATATCTGTAACCGTCCCTCCTTGCACAGAAGAAGTTGTGTCTGCGCACAACTTCAGTGAGTACAGTAGGTCATAGTTGAACCGGGAAGTCAGAAGTTAAGGTAATTATTTTACTTTATTCTTCCAAAAAGGTTTGGCTAACCAGCAGGTTTTTTTTAAAAAAAAGATCATCTGACTCCTTGTGTTTCTCCTTCTGACTTCTTTTTAGTGATGTCGCAATGTCCCCAGATCACATGTTAGCCAAAACAACAGAAATAAGAAATTAGTCATGCTAATCTGGAATTATATTTTTACGTGTTGGGCAACCTTTAAGCATCAGGCAAACACAGGGTCATACCTACCAAAAAGCTTCCCATTCATCACGCTCTAATTCTCTCTTTTGCTCCTCTTCTCCTTCACCTCCTCATCACCCTGCTCTCCATCACCTCCCTCTCACTGTTCATCTTTTTCTCTCTTTGTGTCTCTCTCACATCTTACAACAAATCCTCATTCCTGGGAAGGTCTCGATAGAGCGGAATAAGATTAAGTCATGGACGGGTGTTGAGGGAAAACGCTGACCTCTTCTCCTCCCTTTTGCTCTGTCTTTCATTTTTCAGTCTCTCTTTCTTGGCTCTTTTCTCCCCTCGGTGCTCCTTTATTCTTGCTCTCCCGTGTACCCCCCAGCCTTCCAGATTGTAATAATAGTAATAATGATAATAACGGTGATGGGCCTGGTGACGGTGATGTAAAGAAACATAATATTAGAATAACAAACACTCTCTAACCAATGGCCATCATTTGACCTCTGTGCATGTGTGTACGTACGTGTGCGCTCACACTCTCTCGAGCTTCTGAAACTCAGACTTTTTGTGTGTATGTGTGTGTGTGTGTGTGTGTGTGTGTGTGTGTGTGTGTGTGTGTGTGAGAGAGAGAGAGAGAGAGCGAAAGAGAGCTGAAGAGAAAGAAGAGATAGAGAAAGACAGTGAGGGAGAGGGAGTTTGCTGGCATGCTGTATATACGGTCACTTCCTCTCCAGTTTAAACAGAGCAGGCTGTGCTGGCAACCTCCACTCCCCACTCCAAATGGTTTGCATCATGTTTAAACCCCCCTGCCACCACCCCTCCCTCTCTCCCCCTCTCTCTTTCTCTCTCTCTCTTCCTTTCTCTATAAATCATCAAAATCTCAAACTTTATGTGTTTGAGAAAAAAAAAAAAAACGACACCCCTTTGCTTTCTCCTTGCAGAAGGGCATAAGAAAAAGCTATAAAATGCTTCTAGGATCTCTTTCCACTTCAAACACCCCCCCTCCTCTTACCTCAATCCATCTCTCCAGCCCTCGGCTGGCCTCTCGTCACCCCTGTGTCCTGGTCATGGTGCTCTCATATCTGGCTGGGTAGACTTCCCTCCTCAAGGCCCTGCTGGAACCGACGTGGCTCCAGTAAAGCACCACATAAGGGGGAGTTGGTGGCCTCAGGAGGCAGATTAGACGAATTTCTATTGCAAACCTGTTGTCTCTGGTGCACTAAATGCCTGAGTGGGACATAAATAGCTACATTTTTAACTCTGATAAGAATTCACTGATGGATAAAAAATTTAACTTGGCATGATCAGTCAACTGAAAGATGAGCTGCTCTTTGGAGGCTAAGATCACAGTCTAGGTTCAGGAGCTACATCATCAAAATAATCACAGACAACAATATAAAAACATATTTGAGACCCCCCTATCAGTTTTAAATCAGTTTATGTTTCCAAATAAACAACTTTTTGCAAGACCTTCCATGTGAGCATGGAAGGTCCTAAAGGTCCTTTTACTAGCTTTTTCAAAACTTTCAACTTTTTTCAAGTGGAAATCACAAATAATGACCGTCAGTCAGTCTGTTCAGAAAAGGGACACTTTTTTTTCATTTCCACTAACCCTAATACTGATAGTAGTGTGAGTTAGTTATACCACCAAGGAAAAGCCCTACAACTTAGCTTTAGCACTTAAGCAGAATGTCCATTCAGCTACAGTATTGCTGAATAGTCAGAACTGCTTCAACAACTCTCACAGCCCAGTACATAATCAATATAGTTATGTGTGTAAACCATAAGAAAACAGAACTGAAGTGTAAAAAGATCCTTGGGGTCGCAGTTATGACCTTGAAGTGAAAGTAAAATGTGTGTCATTATGCGGTCAGTGGAGACAGCTAAAATTTAAGAAAATTTGCTTTTGTCAGAGGCGCGTGAGATGGACGACATAAAAACACACTGTTGACAGGGTTGTGGAGGTCGCTGAATTGGCTGCTATCTCTTACTAACAGTCAACATTCTTATCCTGGAAGCGTTTTTTTCCCAAACATTAACCACGCAGTTTTGGTTGCCAAAGCTAAACTGTATCTCAGAGCGAAATTTAATGTCAAGCAGTAAAGTGTTGTTTCCCTGACCTTTTTTGGCTGAAAGTCTCAGTGATGTCAGGGTGTGCTGACTAAACCAGAGTACGCTTCTACATCACTGCAGCAGAGCGAGAATCCGAAACCGCTGGGGGGTCAGCAAAAACAAGATTATCTGCTGATAAGCTAATTTGGCAAGTTTCTCTTCTAACATAGGTATCGTATGTCAAAAAGTTCTCATTTGAGAATTTTTTGGAACAGTTTTGACCTCGTAAACAGCAGTTTTTTGACAAAAAAAATTCTCGACTCATTTGTTGTTTTCGAGGCTTTCAACTGCGTTTTCATGGCCCTTCTCGGCGAACAAAAGTCACAACAACTGAGCAATTCTATCCTCTGAGCAAGGCTTTGTAAACAAGTTGGATTTTGTGTTGAGAATTTATTTTGTCATTCAGGTATTACAACTATTATTTGCATATGACAATATTAGTAGTTCATGAACAGTCCTGGTATAATAAAGAAAATGTGTGCAACCTGTTCACCATGCTCATGCTGGTCTGTACCTCCCTGTCTGTGCATTCTCAGAAATAGAAATTAGGTTTTTGAAATAAAAATTGGGTAGCATAACCACAGTTAAAGCAGCCAAAATTTGTGATTAACTGTGTGCAGTTTTGTGAGCCAAAGGATAAAATGTTCCTCAGCGAAATAAGTCATATTCTACGTATCTACTCATTGTGTATTCAGAGTGTTGATGTGTTTCCTTGCTTTGTTTGTTTCCTCCTGTTTACTTGAGGACCATGTAGATATGATTGACCTTTTATTGTGTGGTTGCTTGTGTATATCTGCAAAGCATACATACCTGTACACGTGTGTGTGCTTGAGTTGGCACCGACTAAGTCATTAGGCTTGGCTGTCCCTGCACAGACCCCTCGCTGTCTTTAGTCATAAAGGGGATCTCTCCAAAGCCTGAGGAGACTCTATAAATCAGCCAAGATATTTTGAGCATCGTCCCAGCCTGCTGGCTGGCACGCACACACGCACACACATAAATGCATAGACACACACATACACACATATACAGTATTCACAGAGAAAAAGCACACCAATACAGACAGAGCTTGACTACATGGGTGGGCACACATTACTGTCAGCTCCGGTGGTGGAGCTGATAAAACAGGCCCTCAGCACTGCAGATGAAGGGAAAGAGAGGCAATGTGGGGACAACCGCCTTTTAAACTAATAGACACATATACACATACACATATGCACACATACACACACACACACAAACACACATGCCTTGGGCTTTGGCTCTCTGCTCTGTCTGAGCAGATCATATTTCATCATCTCACCTCTAGATAAGAATGTTTATCAAAGGCTTTAAGTGTTTCTACTGAGCCCAGGTTTACACTCAAACCTCACTGTAACACACTTTCTGCAGCTTCTCACAAGCCTCTGATCCATTACAGATGGCATCCTTCCGCAAAAAAAGAGGAAATAATCTATTCATTTGGAATCGATTCACACCGATAAATTATGAGGGGAATTACCATTGTGAGTCCTGGTGGTAGCTAGAGGAGGAAAAAGCAGAGCTCATTTCCATTTCAAACAAGCTTCGTTGCCCTGCAGCCGAATCTTCATTGACTGAACATGTTCCTCACTCAGTAAACTGGACCTGGATCAAAACAAGTCTTTGATTAACACCATCCAAGGCCCGGGACCTCCGCTACTGAGGGCCAAAAAAACCACAGACCAAAGGATGGGACCAGGTGTGAGACAAAGAAAGCAGGAGATATGTGTGTGTGTGTGTGTGTGTGTGTGTGTGTGTCTGAGTGAACATGCACAAGTGCAATGTTGTTTGTGTGAATTGCTGTAGTGAAGGAAAATGAAAGCACGAAAGAGAAAGCGTTTGTAAGAGTTCGTTAGTAAAAAATACGTCAGTGGAAAAATCCTCTATGTGTGTCTCCATGATTACTGATATATGAAAAAAACCACATACTAATGAATATATGCAAGTACAAAATTGTAGTTTTCTTCTTAAGTGCTTTCTGTACTGTGAAACGACATAACAACATAAAACCTGTATCGCAATTCTGTATGCAGAAAATGCATATCAACCAGACTAAAGGACCATCCACATATAAAGCATTTTTAAAAGCGCTTTTGTTTAAGCCAATCACACAAATTTCCTGCTTTTAAGATGTTGTGAACTCATGAATGGTATCTGTTAGGATTGATCAATGCTACCAGCTTGCTGGAATCACCTCACTCACCAGGGAAAGAAAATCAGTGAATCAATACATTAAAAAAAAAAAAAAATCAAAGATTCCTCTTGTGAAACCTATATGAAAACCTTTTTTTTTTTTAAAAAAATTCTGTAGCTTCTCTTTTTCTTACTTTCATATTCAGTCATATATGTTTTTCTTCGTTCTCCATGACATTTGCGGTTAACACACTGGTGAAGTCTGATATATTTAGATGAGTGACTCTTACTGACACATGCAAATTGGTGGCATGTAGGAGCATTTCCAAAAACAACTGTGATTTAAATACTAAGTATTCTGAGTAAGCGGTACGAAAAATGACACACAAATCCCGCACATACACACACACCTCTGTGCACTTTGCAGTGGAGTCATACTGTATACAAGACTAAACTCAAGTGCCTGTTTTGTGTGTGTCGTCTGCGGTACAACTGTGGTGACAGGCTTCTTATGACAATTATACCCTTGCTGCAATCGAGTCAATTGACAGGCCTGCTTTAATTAGCCAAATGAAATAGGAGTTTGTGCTCACTTTGCTCATGACTCCTTACTGATAATTAAAGGCGATGTGTCCAGAAACCACATGCATAAGCCTTCTGCGTGGTCGACTAAAAATAATAGTAGCATGTGCCATTATTTTACAGTGAGAGATTTACTTAGATTTTATGGATGAGGATACTGCAGCGGTGACCGGGTCAAAGGGTTAGTTTGTTAAGCGTGTTCAGACATACAACCTCTCGTCTGAGGGTTTTCTCTTGAGTGACTCAGAGCAAAAGGCCATCAATAGCATCAGTGTTTGTATCCAAACTTAGTGACTCGGCCGGAGTTAACAGGCTTTCAGTCTGCAACAAGTCAACCCCCTGAGGTAATAGAAAGCAGCTGACCTGAATCCTCGGAGAACTGCAGGTTACAGCCTTGTGCTCTGACTAATGACCTCTTGTTTTCATAGCAAGCTGAGTGCCTGGGTGTTACATGTGGCCTCAATAGAACACATTTGTACACACACACACACACAAACAGTCAGATGAAAGGAATCTCACCCTCCATTTAATAGCAAGTGCTGTGAACTTTGGAGAGTCTTAAATGTGACCTCAGTTGTTCACAGTCAGTGTGATGTGATGCACCATGCATGGTCATCTCTATTTTGACGTGCTTCATCCTAAATTCTGCTAAAATGATGGGCAAGTGACATAAATATACTGATGAGTAATACGTTTCTATGTAACTTTATTTTCTTCATTGCCCAACTCTGCATATACCACTTCAGAGGAAGTGTTATCATCTCATCAGTTTCCTCGCTCTTTTTATCTCTTATATTCCAGTCTGTGGTTACTGATGCTGAGCTAGTATTATTTTACACTGATATATCAGTGACATTGAGCACTACTTTAAATTTGGTAATCTTTGGTCTTGTGCTTGCCATGTATCTGGAGATGTTTGTAGAAATACCAGTGCTTTACAATAAAAAGTCTACAGCCTTGCTAGCAGCTCTGTGAAGTTGTAATGTTCAAGGTAAAGAACACTAAACTGTAAGATAAATCAAACTATTGTAGTAATTTAAATATTAAAATGATGGCACTATATGAAGAATTATACATGGCCACAAATGTCAATCTGCTGATGCTAGAGGAAAAGTCTGGGGATCACCAAAATCATTTGGATTCATCATCAGTGGAACATGATGATGAATGTCTGTAAAAAAAAAAAAAAAAGATCTGTACCAAGAGATATTTCACAGGGTAAGTGAAAACTTTGACCTGCTGGAAGCACAAGAGGAAAAGTCAGGGGATCCCCAAAGTCATTAGGATTCGTCCTCTAGTCACCATGGATATCTGTACCAAATTCCATGGCAAATCATCCAATAGGTGTCAAGATCATTTACTAAAAATAAAAATATCAACTTGATGGTGGCACCAGTGGAAAGGTCAGGGGATCACCAAAGCCAGCAGAATTAACTCTCTGGGGAACATACAAAATTTCATGGCAAACCATTCACTAGTTGTTGAAATATTTCAGTCTGGACCAAAGTGGTGGACTGACCGGCCAACAGACAGACAATCGCCATCCATAGAGCCATGCTGCTACTGTAGCGTGACTAATTAATTATTGAGGTTTGTGTGCTGAATTAATTAAAATCCTTTCACTAGTGATCTTTACATTTAAGGTACCTTGTGGAGTTTTTGACCATAACGCTATGGAGCAATGTTTTTCCTCAATGTTTTTTTTTTTTTTCATTTTGTTAGTTCTCATGCACGTGAAAGAGGGCTCGCCCATCACAGTGACATGATATACGTGACCATGGTTTTGCGCTATTCCATTGAGCTACAGGTGGCAGTTACACATACAAGAAACGCGGCAATGCTTCAGCCAAAGGAAGTAAAGAAGAAGTCAAGAAAACATGGGTGTAAACAGTGCGGGTTTTCAATTTTTTTCAAAAATTGGCTTTGCAAATGTTTTATGAGGAAGGAAGGTAGAAGGTATTCAACACATTGAGTAGAACTCAAGGATACACAACATTCCTTTTAGGGAGTAACACTAAATATAAACATAACCTTTGTTTGTTTACAAGAAAACTCCACAGGGCACCTTTAATAAAAAAAATGGCATCCTTACCGACTTCAGGATCTGCAACAAAGAAAAGATGCCCTACGATATATCAGTTGTGTACGTACCTGTGTGTGTATGTGTGTGTGTGTGTGTATGTGTCCTGCTAGGGTCAAAGAAAGACTCCTGCAGCCCTCGTCTGGCCCCTTTGTGGCTACAGGTGCTTCACATTATGGCTCGTAAAACTCAGCGAGAGGGAAAAATTACTGCCACAATTTGTTTGAGAGGGAGGAGGGGGACATGGGGGTGAGGGGTACTTCAGTAGAGCTGTATATGAATACAGTATTGACATATGAATTCGTGACTGTGTTGTGTCTGCTGAACGCTTCAGCATTCCAATCCTGTGCCAGGAAAGGCCATATTGTTTTTGAATTGAACTCAAGTGTCATTTTCTTAGGAATGATTTAGTGGTGTGTTTGTGTGTGTGTGTGTGTGTGTGTCTGTGTGTCACACGCCAGCTGGCACGCTCCTCGGCTGATGGTGTGTATGCCATACGTGCTGGGAGGAAGGTTACAGGGTCACAGGGCCACGGGGTCGCTGGGAGTGCACTGTGGAGAGAGGAAACAGGCCTAATCTCAGAAAGGCTGGCAGCTTCCTGTTCTGAATGGAGGGTACACAGAGGACACTGTCTTAGTTCTGGATACCCAGCTAGTGAGTTTACTATGTAATTCAATCAGGATTAGTCCACTCACTCACGCCCTCTAATAATAGTGAAAGGGAGGAGGCCAGACTGAGCTTTAAATCAGTATCTCCTCAACCTGATTTTACAGTCAGACGTGGTTTTTTCTTGACCTCACCGTGATCCCTTCCCATTATGTTTCTGCAAGCACTATTTGGTCAAAATCAAGCTTTTCTTTACCATTTCAAAATGATTTTACATGTGTACAATGTGTGCATCTATTGTGACCATTTTGTAATTTAACAGGTCACAAACAAACTTGACTGATAAAAGTGTAAATATAAAAATAAAAAGATAACATTTTAATTCAAGTTTAATTCTTCCAATTCTTACCAATTTTCAAAAAAATATACACCTGTTTGTTTAAAATGTGTATATTAAATTGTTTTTCATGCAGATTTAATATGCTGACAATAGAAAAGTGTTTCCTGTTTCTTCACTGTGTTACTGGAGTTTACAGTAAACTAGTTTCTCTTGTGGTGAGACCAGCTCAGAAAATACTTCCAGGAATAGAAAGTGACAAAAGTAGAAAGTGCAACTGAGCTGCCATTTATTCTGATCAGTTTGAGTGCCTCAGAATAATAAAAAAAAAGATCAATGAATGATTGAACTACATACTGTTTATACTGAAAATTGCATTTTACATAGTCTTGCTCTACTTTGTTCTGTGTTTCTTACTGTGTTTCACTTGTTTTCAATTTATAGTGTTAAATAAATGAGCCTTATATCTACACACTATTTTTTGAGCACTGCTCATTGTGAATTAATTGATACATTTTTTATCCTGCACAATGTAGTCTCACAAATATTAAAAACACAGGTATGTCTTTGGCATAAATTATGTGAAAAAACATTCCTCACCTACAAAATTGTATTATGTCATTATTACACAAAATTTGACTTTAATTTCATCCTGTTTGTCATGTGACAATGCCAGCTAAAAACAACATTTAGGAAAGTAAAACAACCCTGAAGTGACAAAAGGCTGTTACTTCAGAAATCAAGAAAAGCAAAGATTTTCTTCCAGCCCACAGGCTAATATCATAATATTTTACTTGACTTGTGTGTACACGTGTGCATTTGAGGACATGCAGGATATGAACCTTGGTTCAAGGCTAAGGGTTCAGGGTCGGGTTGGAGGGCCAGAGGTCAGGGTCAGAGGTGGAGTCCGGGGAGATAGCTTCTCAGCCTGGATCAGGAAGTGGGAAGAGACTCTGCAGTTCTTACTAAAATGAGAGGACAATTCAGTGACTGATTGTCTCATTCAAAGGAGAAGTCAATCAATAGTAACTGAATTTTATGTCAAAGGCCAGAGTGTGGGTTTAAATCATAGTCTGGAGGTATGTGGGGATTGTGTCCTTGGTCGTCCTGCAGTGTCAAACCAGTGGTGGATAATGGTTTAGGTACATAACAGAATTTAGGGAGGTTAGGGTTGGACAAGACAAGAGGAGAATTGTTGCATCTACCATCTACCACCCGTTGAATATCAATATAACAAATCATATAATCAGATGAGAATTTTAAGTTTATCAAGTGAATGAGATATCGCATCACAATGACGCAAACAAAATCATCAATGAGAACAGATAACAAAAAAGAGATACAGCTTCTTTGGGGGCTAGCTTCCTTGAAAATGGAGTAGCAACATCTCAAATCAAATCTTTATCATCTCATGGTATACTGGATATCGTCATATAACCCAACCCCCTCACACATTGACTATGTGGGCACATTTGTTATCAGTAAGGAAGCGGAAGTGTCACAGCTGATCTGCTGTACCTCTTTCATGCCTCTATCAGCTTGGCTATGTCATGTGATGAGTGGTATCGTATCTGGCTAACCGTAATAACTGTTTATCAGATCACACAGTCATAGCCTTACGACAATCGTTTTCCTCTTACCATCAAATTCATATGCTGCTTACTTTTATCTGCAGTTAATCACCCCGGTTGCAAAGAAAATAAAGTGGCAGCCTCCAGGAGTTTTCTTTGTTGATTTGCTACTCAGAATTTCAGATCCTGTGCCAAATGATATCATTCAGCACTGAAGTGTGTTATTACTGACCCATGTTTTACAAAAGCCACTCTTGCTTTTAAGCAGTGTCTGCAAGAAACAGTAAGTGTCTGTGTTTCCTCCAAACTCACCACTAAAAACAGATCCAAGCACTGAGGTGAACCGGCAGTCAGATTTTGGAGAAATCTGCTTTTTCAGTGCCGTGCTTGTACCCAGTGCATGGTAGAGAAGTCCTAATGTCTAATAACACATCCTTGAATGTCTTTTTATTGGCCTGTACAGCTGGTTTTGAGCTTTAGCGGTATAACATACAGTTCAAGTTCTCTGCAGATGATTACTGGGCCTACATAAAAGCTTGTTGAACGAGGAAATGGGTACCGAATTACCATTATGTGATCTGGGTGGATTACCATAGCACTCAGTTCATATAAAACAGAACTAATCTAACATGAGAGCCTCACAGCTATTGTTTGGGTTCAACTCCATGTCTGACTACATCAAACGCTCAACAGTGACAGAATGGCCCAGCCCCAAGCTCGGAAAAAAACAAACTCCTGCATGAAAACGCCTAGAGGCAAACAAGTGAGGGAAAAAAAAATTAATCTCTTTACAAATGAGTAACAAGTTTCACAGACTGGTGGGTGTGCGAGGGCTGTCACTTACAGTGATAGAAGTTGCAGCGCACTACACCAGGGCAGCACTTTGGGTCATGTAATTACAGCATTACCACATAATGAGAGTCATTTGTACTAATCACAGGGGCCATGTTGACTCTGAGAAGAGCCTCTATGGAAGCAGGAAGTCCCAGGGAAAGGGTGGAGAACAGAGTCCTGCAGGTGCTCCATTAAAGCACAAAATAACCCTCTTTACTCCAGTAAACCTAACAGAATTGTTTTCTGTCTCACTGATGTCACGTTTTTCCTCTTTGCTGCTTCTTTGGCCCCTTTAGTCCTCTGTTTATTTCTGGATGTCTGCATTCCTCTTTTTGTCAGACTACATCCCAACCCTTTTGCCCTACAAGAACATCACTATAAACCCTGGATTATGTTCAGTATCAATGTTTTATTACATCAAAAGACAGTGTTTTTCACATTCTGGTTTTCTACAATATTTGCATATGGAAACTACACTATGGTTCGGATTATAGAAATTGTGGTTTTGGCAAATGAAATATGATTCAAGTATGACTAGGCTTCGGCAACTAAAACATTTAATTAAATTGCAGCATTGCACTCCTATAACATTTTTGGACTCATGATTTTTCAAATTTGATGCAGCAGAACCAGAGATATTTTCGTTTTTATTCCACACATTCTTCCTCCTTGTCAAAATATGGCCTACATTACCCACAATGTGACTTGACTCGATTCATTTGACTGTACAGATTCAATATATGCTAGTAATGGCTAATGTAGCCTCGAGCTGCTTCCCTCTGGGGCTACAGAGGTCACTGCTCTCAGATTTTTTACATTTTCAAACTTGTAGTTTTCAGCCACAAACAACAGTTCCTCAAGTGACATCATTTGAGGCAGTTTGTCAGACTTTGCACAGCTCCTTCTGGAACCACAAATGGCTTTCTCACATATGCAGTAGTACTCCCCAAGACCTGTAAACAGACTTGTGATGTGTAAAATCGATTATCCCCTTAAGGGTTAGGGAAAGATTGTGGTTAATAAAAAAAGGAATGTTAACTGCACAACTGCGACGGGACTAAATCTCTGGTCTCTAAATCTCTGGATGGTTGTCATAGGACATGCACTGTACTGGACATGTACTGTGTACTGTGTACTAATACAAATAAACTCTAACTAATTCAATTGTTCTCATTTATAGGTTTTTTTCTGAATCACATCAAGTTACACCTGACCATACTAAAACACACGGTCAATATAGAGAACATTTTCAAAAATCTCAATTTTAAGGTGTGACAAACAACAACAGAGGAGCAAATTGGAAAGAGAAAAGATGTTTTTTTCAGATTTAGCTATCTTGGTGTGAACCGTCTGTGTGCATCCTCACTCCTGCTACCTATAAACTTTTTCTGTCAACCACTTATCCCATCTTTTTCCCCTCCTCTACCCGAGGGCCTGATCCAGAAGAGGAGTTTGGAGCGGGTGGGCAGCAGCAGAGCTGAAGTGCTTCCTGTAGGGCCTGTGGACAGGAGGAACTGTCGCTGGCCCTCGGCCTTCAGGGGTGGAAAGTATGTGTCGTAGGCTGCTCTCCCACCTCCCACCTCCCAGCCTGGGAACGGAAGCTGGGAGCCGCCAGGGAAAACAAGCAGACAATCAGGTAGGGCCTGAGCCGGGAGAGAGAAAGAGAGGATAGGAGGGGAGGCGGAGCTGCTAGCTACGTCAGGTCCTGAAAGACTCAACTGAAGCTCTAGGAAAAGCATACAGATGTAATGGGGTCTGGGATGGAGGTTTTGTTTATATGTTTGTGTGAGCATTTCCTCATCCATCAAAGAAAGTGAAAGGATGTGTGTGTTTTCAGAAGGACCGGCGCACAGAGCGTGTGAGTGTGTCTGTGTGTCGCACGCGCATGTGCATCGCTGAAACATAATCCGATATTAAAGTTCAGAGAGTGTTTGTACTGTGTGTGTGTGTGTGTGTGCATCCATGTGTATGTGTGTTGTGTGTTTGGTTAAGGACAGTGGCCAGCAGGGGACAGGGTGGGTTCAGGGCAGGGGAGAGGGGATGCCTAAAGGGAGGAAGACTGTGGTGTTCAGTTTCTATAAGGGGGGTCCTGTCGGCCTGCACGTAACACAGTGTGTGTGTGTGTGTGTGTGTGTGCGTGTGTGTGTGTGTGTGTGTGGGTGGGTGGGTGGGTGGGGGTCATGGACCTCTCTCTCTCTCTCTCCCTCTCTCTCTCTCTCTCTCTGCTCACTCTATCTTTCTTCCTCTCTCTCTCCTCTCACAACAAGTGAATGAAACTGAGCTGTGCAGCGTTTCACTGAAAATGAGAGGAGGAATGAATGAGGGAAATTTCCCTCTAATGGATTTTTGAATGGCTTTTGAAGTGAATGAGAGACAGGAATGAACACGACTGAAATATTTTTAGTGGTGTGTTCCTGTACACATTAAAGTAATAATAAAAAAAAAAAGCAAAAAAAAGTGATTCAGCTACTGTAACAAATCAAATCTCTTCATTTGAGCTAAATTCACTGCACTGCAATGCACTTTTGTTAGTTAAGTTTGAAATCAAATTTTAAAAAGATATATTCAGATGAAACATTGATCTTAATCTGTTCAAATTAATTCACCGGAGTTATGAGTGTGCAGCTTTCCCTCTTTTTTTAAAGAAAACACAAACATTTCTTTAGTGTAGAGGGGTTTGACATGACTGAAAAATACTTAAGTTAACTTCTTCCGTTTTTGATTTTTTGATAATCAGCAGTTTCCTTTGCAGTTGAATAACACACAGTCAGAACTGTTTGCAGTTCTCCATTGTGAATCGCATCATTGAAGATTAAATGTGTTTAAAACTACGGAGACGGAAGTGTCATTTTGACCTTTGAAACAGTTAATAAAACAATCTTGCAGCACAGTCCATTTAGTATCGTATCACGCTATATTTTTGAGCAGATAGAGTTTGCCCAGTTATGTAATTGTAAATGTTCAAATTACAGTTTTTCTGAGAACCTCTGGGATATATTGACCTTTGAATCTTTGACCTTTGACTAACTGTGACTGAATTTTTTTTCAATTCAAGCTTTGGTGATACAAGAGTTGATGTATTTAGCCTTTAAAATGAGTTCACCATGCAGGATGTTATACACAAACCCTGTATTGAACTTTACAGTTTTAAGAACGGGAGCTGGTTTGTCAGTTTATCAACTTGCAGTTATCCAATTAAATTGTTGCAAATTGTAACCAAAGTTTTAAATGGTAATGAGAATGTTGTAGCTCCCATCATGTACTTGGACATTAATACTTCCCCTATAAGAATAAGCCAAAATCCTTTCAAGAGCACAAGCAGACATTTTTTGTTTATAGGGTGTGTTACATAAGTGAATGTCTACAGGTCAAACACCAACCCTGAGGGAGCAGCACATGTCAGCTGCACACGGCCACTTCAAACTAATGAGTTTAAAAAAACCTGTCAGCTCTAATAAGTCTCCACTCTTGAAAGTCGACACTGGGCAGAATACACACTTGGAAAATGACACACAATATCGATGTCAGGTTACCACAACCAATGCAGTTACATATAGAATATAACAGTCGCTGTCCTCTCTGTTTCTCTAAAACAGAAACTTACTGCCTTTTAGTTTGAGGTGGCCCAAAGAGGTTGAACATGCTTGAGAGCTCTTTATGGTCAAATTTTACTATAAATCTGTCACTTGACATCCTCCCATTAGTTTTTAAAACAGTATTGAATGCTGTTCATAATCCACCTATTGTAATCTGGCCAAAAAAAGTGAGTTTTTTAACAAAAGGCTTGTAAGTAAATCATTGTTTTACGAGTGAAAATAGAGTTGTAGGTGGTGATAACTGATATAAGCTGACACAACTTTACTTTCCTACTACTCTGGTTCGATTTCTCTACACCTGTTATTGTGAGCAATCTGAAGGAAATCACCAGTCATGACTGATTTAGATAATGTGTGCTTGTGTGAGGTGCCATTTGGTGAGGTCACTGGATCCTGTGCAATGCTTCGAGTCATGTTACAGGATTCGGATATTTCCTTTTTTTTCTTTTGCATAAACTGTATGGAAACAAGTGAATTACATACAACAATAAACCAATTATTCAGTGTTATGCATGTATAAAGCCAGTAGACTTGCATGGGCATATGTGTTTGTGAATATGAACATGCTCACCACTGTGTGTCTGGTACGTGCTCCATTGACTGTCCCAGGTCACAGTGGGAAGCCAGCGATTGAAGCCAAGTTGAGAGAGGGGAGAGAGGGGACAGACAGAGGGGGATTAGGGGGGTGTGGACGTGACATCCCCAGCTGGACTGTGACATCACTCCAGCGGGGACAGGAAGTAGGGGAGTTGAGAGGGTAGGGTACAGTAGGTGACATCAGGGCTCTGTCTAGGTCTCTTGGCCCTCCAGCTGGGTAAACTTGTAAGACAGAGACCCCCACTTCCCAATCCCACCCACCCATCCGCCGACCCCTCCATTGCTGCCTTTGTCTCCAGCCCGCCACCCTTTCTTCGACCCTTTCTCGTCTGTGACTGCATTTATGTTCACAGACACTACCTGCCCTCACTGACTCACCGACGTATAATGCCATGTGTTTCCTCATGCAGTCTCCCCTTTATCTCACTCTCTCTTTTATGTGTGTGTGTGTATTTATGTTTGTGTGTGTGTCTGCTTCTCATCCGCTCACTCTGACCTCTCCGTTGAATGTGATCAAACAGTGGCGACCCCCCGGGTACATAAATACAAGAGTCATTTGCCATTTTCTTTCAAAGACAGAGTTGGGCCAAGTGGCTACAGCCCCACAGCGACCACGGGGCCTCAAACCCTTTTTTGTCATACATCAATGTATTTAGAGATACACTTTATGATTTTTGTATATCCAGTACTACCCTAAAATTTCAAACCAGCTCGCAATGTGGGTACATGAGATTTGAGCTAATAATAGATTTGGAGGGGATAGAGAGGAGTAGTTCAAAATTGGGATTATAACAAATATCATCCAGGTGTTATATTTTGTTATGAATAATAACAAATCAATTCTGTTGCACTAGAATAAATAAATATGGGCCTGGCAGCTTATGAAACCCTGCCTACGGCCATAAAAAGGCTCTACAGTCTACAATGAAACTAATTAATGAGAAACATTTTCATTTATTTTACAAAATAGACATCAGTGTAAAGTAGCACATGGCACATGCAATAAAGTCTGCAAGAAAAGAACGTGATGAAATAATAAACATTGGATTTGTGTGTGCACTGGCATTATTTTTTAGCTAAATTCATGTTTGCATTAGAGGTGTTCAGTAGGTGAAAGAGAACAAATCTTTTGCGCCAAACACTCAAGCTGAACTTTATATACTGAGTCATCACTTTCACTGGCTGAATCAGTTGCCATCAGCGCAACTGTACTGTTCTTTTAACGGTTCTCTCTAGGTTAAAAGCTCACTGAAAGACAGTAAAGGAAACAATCATGACACAAAATCTCTGTTGCATACTGTAGGTGGTTGCTGAGCTGTTAGTCGTGTGAACCGTGCTTATATTGGCCTGATTTTGTACTGAACTGAATAAAATAGGTAAAAACTAGCAACACACTGAACTTACTACTGATCTGAAAATCATCTTTATGTCACAGCATTATGAATGATGTGTTTGCATAAAGTTAGCATTAAAAAAAAAAACTACATAACCAGTGTCTATGAATCTTTGAACTGATCTGAACAAAAGTTTTTGAATCAGCAAAGCATTTTGTTGTTTCCACTTCTGGTTCACATCAGTAAGCCTTAGCTGAGACATTTTTCTAATTTTGGAAATGTAATGCGCAGGTTGCTCTCATTTTCATCAAGTACTTACACATTCTCATGAGCACACAGACACACACACCCTCAGAGACAAAATGCAGTTCTGTTAGTCCATTTCTATGACTACAGAAAAAGAGAGAGAGAGCAAGTGTGAGTACGCGGGCTGCCAGTCACACTGAGTGGTTGGCTGTTGGTTTGCACATCTCCGCTTTGAATGTGAAACACATGTTAATGTGTGGGTGGGAGTCAAGAGAATAGAGGAGAGGGTATCCATGTCTCAATATGAAAACGCCCTGTCTGTCCATCTGCAGGAACATTTAATAAGACTTGCACACCAGCAGACCTTTTTCCCATCCTCTCACTCGCTCTCTCCATCTCTCCATCTCTGCAGCCTTGTTATCTTTGATCTCCAAGCTGAAATTCTTCTCTATGCAAATGATGTTTTCTGGCTGGTTATGGAAAGTGAAAAAACAGTGTTTCGGTGCAGTTGCAAATGTTTGTGCCTGTGTAGTGTTTCACTTTTCACTGTACGTTCTGTGTTTGTTTAGGTGTGTAAATGTTTGCACCGTGTACTCCATTATCTGTCAAATGGTGTAAGATTTCTCCAGTGTGTGTACTGCGTATGTTCCACTCATGCGGAAACAACCACAGCTCAAAATTGAAGCCAATGCGGAAGTCCCTTATAGTGTAATACCATTGACGGTCGCTAGATGCAGGCTCCAAAAAATCCCTGGCTCCACTAGAGTCCCATTCAAAAATAATAACTTCTCTTATGAAATAGTAAGTCATTAATTTTTTCGACAAGGCATTACGGTCTCAATCTCTAGATTTTGGCCCTCTAATAAGTGTGCTGGTAGTGCTTTCGGAAATTATTGCTCTGTGAATAAGATATGAAGATGAATAGTAGCTTTAATGTCTGCCATGTGGGCACTGATTGACAGCTGTGATTGACAGTTTGTTCCCTAGCTACGGGATTTGCACTGAGTCACACTATTGTTGCAATATTTCAGTAAGTTAAATGTTTGATAATGATACCTGCTATGTTAGTTAGCTAATGTTAGCACAAGTCTGCACCACTTGGTGTTCCTGGTAAGCTAGTGTTAGCTTAACGACCTAAGTAGCAACTCTAGCCTTCAAACTGGCTTCAATGCAAACCAATGCATGATGTCACGCCTTGCTACGTCTATCTTTATATACAGTCTATGGTTCCACTGCATATTTGTTTACGATACATGTTAATGAATGTGAGTGAGGCGGCTGAGTGTATGGCAGCCCCCTGCCTGCCCCCCTCAGTGCTCTGGTGTGTGTCTCAGGGCTCTGCAGCGGGTTTATGATGTCTGGCAGAGAGCGTAGAGTGCAGATGGCAGGAGAAAGAGAGAAAAGGAGCAGGGCGGGAGGGAGGGAGAGAGGGAGAGGTGTGTGGTTGCATTAATATGGTCTGCAATTCTCGTTAGCACTAATCAGGGGCTTCCTGTACCAAGAGGAGCATGAGTTCACCTTCCCAAGTACCCCAGCACTATACACACATCTACACACAGAGACACATGCATTAGAAAACATAATCCACACTCACATGCACACACACCTGCACACTCCCCTTCAATCCTATTGGCTACCCCCCGTCTCTCACTTCCTACCCCCTCTTGCTGAATACTGTAGGTCCATCTCTGTTTCTCTGTTTCTGCCCCCTCACTCTGACCATGTATCCCTCTCTGTTTGTTTGGCTCCTCGCACAGTGAAACTGGCCATAAAATGAGTTGGAAGGAACTGCAAGAGCCTGAAAGCGGAGCTTTTTCCACACTTGGGGTGACTTACCATATGCTCAGAGTCACGTGAGATCGCAGCGAAGAGTTCACTCTCCCTCAGAAAGGCCCTCGTCCCAACGTGAACTCTGAGGGGTCATGAACTTCAGCGGGAGTGCAGAGGAACTGGCACTCAGGGTGGAGATCGACAAAGACAGGCTAGCTGGCATAAAGGTAGTTCAAATGACATCCTGGAATGTGGAACACAATGACGCACTCGAGAGCAGTAAATCATTTGCTGACATTGGCATATTGCAGAAAAAAAGTACCTAAGCCTGACAGGAATCAAGTCATCTGCATGTGCACAAAGTGTGTAATACCATCTGTGACCGTTTAGCAGCTCAAAGCCTGTGTGGCCATGATGGCATGTGGAATCTTTGGGCAATATGTTGACCACTGAAACAATAGAAACGAGATTCCACAATGAAAATGTCATAAGTACCCTCGCCCCTTTTCCTCTCCCTCCTCCCATCCCTTCCTCTCCTTTCTCCCGACTTTAAAAGAGCCCTGGGGTAAGATAAATTAATGTATTTAAGATGTGGAAATCAGATATTGAAATCTTTGCCCTCACCATCCTCCCCCTTCTTCCCCTGCTTCTCCCTAAACCCCCAACCTCCCTTACCCCCCTTCTCCCTGCACTGCTGCTCTCTTTAATAGAGTTTAATAGTGCACAGGGAGACAGTGTGATAGATAGACTGAGAGAAACTGAGGAGATTTGGTTCAAACTTTTTTTTTTTTGCAGTCCACATTTTGTGTCAAATCTTTTTTTTTTCTTTTACTGTGCCCTGGGCTTTGCAATTGATAGCCTCCTCAAAACTTAACCACCTCCCCTCCTCCTCCTCCTCCTCCTCTTCTTCTTCCCTCCACACCTTCCCACCCCACTGAACCCTGGCCAGCCACAGCTGCCTGACCAGATGTGAAAGAGAAAGAAAGGGAGGAGAAGGAGAGATGGAGGACAGGGAGAGGCCACCTCCTGCGGGGAATGAGGATTGAAACAGAGAGAGCGGAGAACGACGGGATGGAGAGAGGAAGGGAGAGGGGAAGTTGCAGAGAGAGGAGAAGAGATACAGTGAATAGGAAAAGAACAGAGCTGGTAATTAAATGTGAGAGAGCAAGCATGAAGCATAAATTATTTCTCTATGGACAGTACCTGGCCTTGTCATTAGAGACCACCTACCTAGTCTGCACCAGGCCTCATTGTGGTCAGTCACCAAATATGGAGAAATTTATTTATTTCACAGCTCTTTTCATACTTTTAATCATTACTTGAGAGCAAAACAAGAACTAAAGTAACCAGAACAGCAGTCTGCAACATTTCACAGCTCCGTCAGCAGGTTAGCCTGTATGTATCCAGGCTTCTCCATGGGCAGAGCTGATTTATGTAGCAGCTCAGCGCTCTAAGCCCTGAGTCCGCGCTCACACCGTACTCCTGGGGGCTGTCTGATTAGAGATGGGGGAGAGAAACCATGCGCTCACACACCCCACCATTTGGTTCTCATTACACACATGTAAATGCACACCCAGAACACACACACGCACACCCTCACACATGCACACATGAGCACGCACACACAAAGAAGCAGACTTGTGCAATGTTGGACTTGTTGTGCGATTCCTAATTTACCTGTGTGTTGTGAAATTGGGCATTGCTGCAGCGGTTGTAATGTGGATAAATGATTCACTGTGAGCAAATATGGAAGTTTAAAGGTGGGAGAACTAGAGCATTTTTTTTTTTATAAAGAGAGAATGCAACAAATCTTTCAAACAATATTTTTGATGGATATTTGACTAGATTCCTGTTTTTTCTCAATCTCATGAGTCCTGATTTTCTTGGTTTTGCATGTTCGAATCTATTCTTTTCTGTCTCCTTCCTCTCTCTTTTCAGCGCTGTGTTCTGTCCAATAAAAGCAATAAAGAACAATATAATGACCTCTCTCCTCATTTATTTCCTTCACGCTCTGACTCAGATGGATGCATGCTTGTCTTTCAGTTAGGGAGGTGCCATCAAGATGGTGGTGTCAACCTAGAAACCTGCATTTTTTTTAAACACCTAATGCAGGATGGCACCCCATGCTGTTTAACACAAGTGTTAATATGAGAGGACTGTAAACACTCGGCTGTAATCACAGACCGCAGCATGTGGTCACTTTGACCGCAATGAGATGAGGGGATGCATGTGTTGGAGGTAGAAAAGAGAGAGCCTGAGGGGCGCAAGGCTAATTTACAACACATAATGTTGATTTTAACAGCTGACCAATGCATGACAATGCAAGCAGGGTGTGTGCAGAGTCTCAGTTGTGTTCTGGATCATGGGTCATTTGCAGCATGTTATTAAAATCTTGTTAAAACTCTGTCACCCCTACCTTTATATACACAGTCTCCCTCCAGGAGTGCCTGTGGATGCATTCAGTCCAGACTCAGGTTGTGATGTTTCCCTCTCAGGGCTCTCACCTTGCTGCCAGCGTCTCAGACAGTCCCCCCCAGACTCTTCCGGTCTTCGCTCCATCACCCCGTGACCCCAACACCTCCACCCCGGTGACATCAGACGCCAGCAATGGGAGGAAACACGTTACACACGTAGCTTCTCAGAGCTGTGCCCTTCGCTAGGTCAGGGACATGACGCTGGAGCTCTGATGGGTAAACCAGATGCACACATAGACAATCACACCCATGCATACGCACATGCCAGACACACATTATGCACATACTTACGCACTTAAGATAATACATCACAGCTACAGTCCTGCTGAACATGGGGGAAGGAGGATAAAAACAAACTGCATAAAGTAAACATGGGAGAATAAAATCTTTGGATACATCATATTCAATAGCAGACACCAGCCCTGTACCTGAGGTATGGTGTGAATTTAAGCTGGATTTAAGCTAAGATTATAATATAAAATATTAGAGACAATTTCTTTTTTTTTTTTAAATGTAAAAGTACATATAATATATTTAAATGTATCTTTGGTTGCATCTTGTTTTTATTCATGCCATTTTTTAAATTATTTTAGCAACTCACTTGATTTCATGTACTTATTATTGATATCCTAATTCATTATAATAAATAATTTATATAATTTTAAGATAAAACTGGGAGGGCCATGATAATATTATGAATAATTTTTTTACACTTTCTGACACTGTTAAAATCCTGTTTATTGATATTTTCAATAAAGATAATGTGGAATAATTTGTTTCAAAGATGGTTTCAAGATTTTCATTGTTTTTTTAATTGTCAATGCTGGCGTTTGTGTCAATAAATACTGAAATACAAGAACAGCCAGACCTGTTACTATTGTTGGTGCCTCTATGATAAAGAATGTGTGTCTTCAACGTAACAAAGCACCTGCCGTCCTTTCTGCCGTGACCTCCAGTGAGCATGTCCATGTGTGAAAAGAACAATGAGGTGGTCCGATGTGGTCAGAGGAGAGGATTCTGCAGGGGACGTAGTGGAGACAGATCACGCTCTCTCTCCAAGGGGGTGTCGCTGTCTGACAGGAAGTGTAGGTCAGCGTTCGACGTGTGTGTGTGTGTCATCTGTGTGTGTGCATGTCTGTCTGTCTGTGTGGCCAGGTCCGCTCCAGCAGGTCAGGGCTGTTCAGCCAGCAGGAAATGACCCAAAACATGCATGCTCTGCACATGAAGATTTAACCCCATGTGTGCCTGGTCATCTTCTCCTCTGAGACTGCTACTGGTCACTGACCATCATCACTTTTATAGTTAGCAGAGGTTTAAATTTAGAGGTAACCAAGTCAGTTCATATGTATAAGATCAAAAGTAAGCACTTAATTTCTTTTTTTTTTAAATTCAACTATTCAAAAAGTACAGTGGCTATGTCAGTCTGCAAGTAAAGAGGGAATTTATTAAAAGAAAATTATTCAAATTAGAAAATCTGGCTGCATAAACACTGACGTAATTCTTGGAAATGGATGAAGTAACAAACTGTATACGTGAGCATCCAAATACACGTAAGAATATTTGGAATACTTGAGCGGAGGTGCTCTAAATTTAGCTTCCCCTTGACTTTCCCTCGCCCCCTCCCAATACTTCTGCCTTCCAGTCTGAAACAATGGACCCCCTACGTCCCTCCCCCATCCTCCCCCCACCCAACATACACACACACACTCCCTGTGCCATTATTGGATGTTCTGCCTCTCCCCATTAAGGTGTGCGTGTGTGTGTGTGTGTATGTGTGTGTGCTTGGAGTCCATCTGGCCTCTGGAGTCTCATAAGGAAGAGCAGAATGTTTCGCAGCTCCTGTACTCACTTTGCAATGTCGTTTCTGTGGCGAGAGGGACACACTGCCTCTGTGGACAGGAAGTAACTCTCGGGGGCGAAGGAATTCTCAGACGGCAAGCCCTGACTGACGTTATGGGGGCAAAAATATGCCATTAGAAGCAAGCATACGACATTTGTGGACAGGATGCCGCTGCCTGTCAGGAGACACGTTTACATCAGTCTTGTCCAACTCTGACTGACCTATTAACTCATCAGGTTATGTAAGCAGTGCTCTGAATATCCAAAGGCACCATGCGTCAGCTATGTGCCTATCTGTGTGTCTTCATCCTGCTGCCAATCTATAAGGGCATGGTTGTCTACAGTAGCACACAAACAGGAGTTGATGGGGTGATCTAAGGTTCATCCTGTTTTGGTATTCGGACGCAACCTTGAAACATGTCATTTTCCTGGAGTGTCTTGGTAAAAACAGACGGTTGTTATCATCAGAGTTTCTGAGGAAGCTTCCCTGGCAGCTCATTAGTTCATCCTCTCTTTCTTCCTTCTCCCTCTCCTCTCCTTCAGGCTCCAGATATTGTAAACCCTCAACATCCTTTTTTTCCCTTGTGTGTCACTTTAAATAGCTTTAAAGGAATAGTTTGGTGAGTTAGATGAGAAGATCAATACCATATTCACCCTTGTATGGTGAATATATAGTGGGAGCCATTAGTTTAGCTTAGCAGAAAGACTGGAAACAGGGGGACACAGCTAGCCTGGTTCTGTCCAAAAGTTACAAAATATGCCTACTGATACATCTAAAGCTCACTAATTAGCACATTGTATCTTGTTTGTTTAGCCTGTACAAATAGTATGAACACAACAACTGCAAGAAAGTCAAGAAAGTGTATTTCCCAAAATGTCAAACTTTAAGTAGCTTTAAGGTTGTTAAAATGATCTCATGTCTGACTGTATCGGCTTGTTCCCACTCTTGACTGAAACTACATGAGGTCACTCTGGGGGAAATATTCCAACCTCCATCAAATTACATGTCCCCAACATTCAGCCCTGCACATTTGGTATCTTGGCAACTTTAGGGTCTCACTAAAACTGAAAATAAAGTTCTGTGGATTTGAACAATGTTTGGCTGCACAGCAGGAGTTTTAATGTCAGACCCCAGCGACAGATTGCTGCTGTTTAAGGAGCCGAGAAGGATGCCCCCCTATCTAACTGTCCTTGCCACTCTTCCCAGCATTACCACTTTCATTCCCTCTCATCTAATACTCTCCAGTCACTTCCTCTTTCTCCATGTTCTGCACTCACTGTACAAATCTGTGCATGTGTGTGTCTAAAGCATGTGTGTCAATGTCCATCTCTCCATGGCAGCATTCCAGTAAAACTGAGCCAGTGAGGGGTCTCTGTCTCACATCCCTCTTCAATCAAACACAAACACACACGTCCGGCCAGCCTGGCCCACGCTATCTTTCCCTGCCTCCTAGTGCCAGATGTACACACCCTGTGCTCTCCCACTTTTGCTCTCTCCAACATTCCTCCTCTGCCTCCTCTCTCTCCTCTGTTTGCTCCCCACCCCCAACCCCCACCCCTCCTCCTCCCCCTCCGGTTCAGCACCCCTGTGCATCACATTGTCTCCCGGCTCTTCATCTTTCTCCACTTCCTGTGTCCTGCTCCTTGTGCCCCCTACACCCCCTCCTCCTTCCTACCCCGCTTCTCTGGGTTTCTCTCTCTCCTCGCGACGTGACTTTTAGCACAGACAGTGGGGCCGCTGCCAGTAAACTGGGGCAGAACTGGCTGAAGATGTTCACTCGCTCACTGTGGTGTCCATGCACAAGTCTGACCGTGACATACGCAGGCAGACAGAGATGCGGTTCACGCCAATTCAGATTTGCACTCTTGGTCTCTGCCAGTCTATGTGCAGACTGGTGAAAAATTAAAGGAATAGTTTGACATTTTGGGAAATACATTTAACTTTCTTGCCAAAAATGACTAGATGAGAAGACAGCCTACTGCCAGTTAGCCAAGCTTAGCAAAAATACGAGAAGCAGTGGCAAACTGTCATATATGGTAAAATTCAGTGTATTCAGTACAACAGTTACAGTAAAGTGAATGAGGAAGTGCTGCTTTACGGCAATTGTAGAGACACAACCCCAACATGGGGAAGTGATATATATAGCGAGAACAGGATAAGGTCTGTGTTTGTTCAAGACTTGAGTCTCAGTAATAATGGTTTACATGGTGTCAAAAGCAAATAGTGCAAGGATGACAGATCAAGATAGTGAAGGTTAATAACCCAGCAAACTTTTCCTTTGATAAACTAACGGAATGGCAAGAATGGCAACAGCAGTTTGAGATGTACCACATCGCCACTAATTGGACAAGCTGCCTTATCTAGGTGATGGGTAGTGAGGCGGAGAACAACTATAAGTCCATTGTGTTTACAGAGGATAGACACCGTGATGACTTTCCCGGTGTACTACAGAAATTCGATGAGTACTTTATCCCAAAGAGGAATGTCATCCATGAGTGGGTGTGCTTTCATCAGTGTGTGCAGAACCCAGGGAGAAAGCAGAGAGCTTTATCAAAGCCCTGTCTGACTTGTTGGAGAATTTTGAGTTTGGCATGTGTCAGGATGAGAATATCCACGACCGCATCATTGTTGGAATTTCAGACAAAGAACTCTCACGCAGGCTGCAGTTGATGAAAGACTTGACGCTGGCGCAGACCACACAGACTGTCAGGCAATCGAAGGAGGTTGCTGTACATGTTGGCATGCAAGGTGAGAGTGCTGGGACTGTACACTAGGTCACACACACAGCAAATACAAGAAACCAAAGACAATAGAGGGGGAAATGAAAGGAAACGTGGCAAATGTGGTAAAATACAACATAGTAAAGCTGAACACCGCCCAGCTAGGAGATCCACATACAATAACTTTTACAAAATGGGGCATTGGGCCAGAGTGTACAGGAATAGCAAATCAGTGAGTGAAGTAACAGAAAAAAAAGACCAGCCATCTTACTTTTTGGGCTCAGTGTGCGAAGTGGATGAGACACGTGAACAGTGGTCTGTACAGCTATTTCTCGGCTCGACTCCTGTAGAATTCAAAATTTGACACTGGAGCTGATGTGAATATCATCAGTGAGGACACATACCAGTTGCTCACCAAAAAAAGACCACTAGAACCTGCAGACATTCCACTCGGCAGTCCTGGAGGCGAGCTTCTGTGTCTTGGTCGGCTCCCAACCACTGTAACCTACAAAGGAAAGACATACTCACTCACAGCCTATGTGGACCACGGCCACACAGTCCAAAACCTACTCAGCCAGTCTTTGTCAGTAAAAATGAACCTGGTGAGGAGTGTGGATGAAGCAACACACACGGGCAAACACCAACAGGCATATGGTGAGCATGGAGACACTAAAAACTGAACCTGTGAAGATAAAAACTGAAAGACAATGCTCAGCCATATGCAGTTCATGTTGCACCCCGGGTGCCTTTTCCAATGCTGCAGAAAGTAAAGGACAAACTATAGAGAATGGAGAACAATGGTGTCATTGAGCATGTGATACAACCGACTGAATGGTGCCTATTTTGAAGAGAACACAGCTAAAGTCTGGATCTGTGTCACACTGCCTTCTACTGACAAGATAACAGCCAAGCTAAGTGGTGCAACTGTCTTCTCTTCCTTGGATGCTGTAATTGAGTTCTGGTTAATCCCCCTGCATCCTGACAGTTGCAGGCTCACCACATTCATAACCCCGTTTGGCAGGTTCTTTTTCAAAAGACTGTCTTTCAGCATCACCAGTGTACCTGAAACCTTCAGAGAAAGCTGATGGAGATGGACTGGAAGGAGTTGAAGTCTCCAAGGATGACATCCTCATCATGACATCCTCATCATGACAGCCACCTTCAAAAGGTAATGCAGCACATAAAGGCAGTCGGTTTGAAGCTAAACAAGGAGAAATGCTCTCTGAGGCAGAGTCAGCTGCGGTTCTTGGGTCACCTCATTGACAAGTCTGGGATCCAGCCCGACTCAGACAAGGTGGAAGCCATTCACCAGCTGTCACCACCATGCACCATTCAAGAGTTAAAGAGAATCTTGGGCACGGTGAATTACTTGGGGCGATATATTCCCAGCCTCTCCACAGTGGAAAAACCACTCCACGTGCTCCTGAAAAACAAGAACACCTGGAACTGGGGCCACTTGCAGCAAACAGCTTTTGAACAGATCAAAGAGCTACTGACAACTGCACCAGTTCTCTCCTACTACTACTACTATGTGACCAAACTGCAGTATCAGCCAATGCTAGCAGGTATGGACTGGGTGGCATGCTACTCAAGCTTCTCGGAGAGCAGTGGAAACCTGTTGCATACTGCTCCTTACCGAAGCAGAAACACACTATGCCCAGATTGAGAAAGATTGTCTTACTGGAGTGTGGACCTGTGAAAAGTTTGACAAATATCTCTGTGGCATTGATCACTTCAAGCTTGTGACCAACCACAAGCCATCAGTGCCGGAGTTTGGACAACGTCCCTCTCCGATGTAGCGTCACAAAATCCACAGACCAGTATGATAGACGAGAGCAACACACACAGGGATGTGACATGCTGCATGGCTACAATAATGGAAGGAATCCCAGCATCACCAAGCAAGATGGCCAGTAGCAGAGCAGCCACTGCAACCAACAGGGAGTTGCAGACAGTCATACAGCTCATACAGATGGGCTGGCCTGAACATGCAAGTAAGGTCCCTCCAGAAACCTGGGCATACATGTCACAGTATGATGGTCTACAAGGGTCTACAAGGGAGCAGACTAGTGGTGCTGCAGGCACTGAGTGCAGACATCCTCCAGAAAATACACGAAAGACACCAAGGGTTTGTGAGATGTAATGAAAGGGCTAATGCATCTACACAGTGACCAGGCCTCTCTACTGATATCAAGAATACTATGATGTTGTTCCAATCATGCTGAATGAATTAAAGATGACCCAACAAAAGGAACCTCTTTTCTCCACACCACTCCTTGACCATCCTTGGAAGAGGATGGCACTTGACCTTTGTGAGCACAATCACCACATCTACATAGTGGTCTCTGACTACTATTTAAGGTTTCTGGAAATACTGCATTTGTCATACACCACCAGCACACAGGTCATACAGAAACTGAAAGCAGTCTTTCCAAGGTTCAGCGTTCCAGATAGGGTGGTGAGTAACAATGGACCTCAGTTTGATAATGTAGAATTTCAGGGGCTAACAAGACAGCTATATTTTGACCAATAGGAGAATCCTCAAGAAAGAAGACCTACTGATGGCCCTAGTGTGTTTTAGAGCCACTCCATGCTCCACCACAGGTTTCAACCCTGCTGAACTGTTAATGGGGAACAGGATCAGAACGACAACCCCTACACTGGAAAAGAATCTTCATCCAAAATGGCCTAAGAAGAAGAAAGTGAAACAACAGCACACAAAAGGAAAGGCCTACTACTTCAACCACCACCACAGAGCTGTGTCCCTACCAGCTCTACGTCCTGGTGATACTATCTTCGCCAAGCTTGACCACGAAAAGACTTGGTCTACACCAGCTGTGATTTCCAGGGAGACCACCACTCTGAGGTCCTAACTCATCAACACTGCAGCGGAACCACCATCATCTTTGGTCAGAATCAACCCCACAACCTGCCACACAGACATCCACCAAGAGCACTGAGTTGCCTTCTCACAGTGTACCTATAACCCCACCAGAGACTGTTCCTGCAGAGATTTAAATAGTGGTTATCACTTGATGTATTTCTTGTATATATTACATATTTTACAAATGTTCAAACTAAGGGGTCAGTGTTTGTCATTCAATGCCTGCCCTACATACTGTGTCATTGTGGTATAAATGTTTATGAAGAAATCTGACCCTTCTTAGGCTAGTTGAGTGGGGTGATACTAAAGGATTCTGAGACTAAAAGTAAGCACTTGTTAAGTTTGTTCACAGTTGTGTAACACCTTTGTTGAAAGGTTGATTTTCTTTTGCTACCGGTGAAAGTGTCAATCTGATACAGTTTGTTCCTGGGAAACATTGTCGGAAGGACTTTGTTCTGGGAAAAGTTAAGTCTTATGGACCATTTGTTTATTTGAAATACGCTGACTGGAAAATGTAAGGCTATGTTTACAGAATTACATTTGAGTTATGAGATAGCAGACTAAAAGAAAGGAACTATTTTCCTCGCAGTGCTGTATCCAGTTCTGGTGCTGATTTTCTGTAGGTAATGTAACTCAAAAGGGAGAGACAGCAGTTGTGGAGAGACAACCCCAACATGTGGACATGAGTGCGTGTGTTACAGAGAGAACAGAATAAAGTCTGTGTTTGTTCAAGACTTGAGCCTCCATAATCATTTGACAGAAACAGCTAGCCTTACACTATGTCAAGGTAACAAAATCCACCTGCCAGCACTTCTAAAGTTCACTGCACCTCACCAAGAAATGGTGCAACACATAACCGTCTGTAAAATAACAAATTGTTGTTTTTACACCTTGGTTTTTATACTGATTAAACAAAGATGTTATAACATGTTAATTTGTGAACTGTAGTGGTGTAGTAGATGGATTTGTTTTGTGTTTTTCCTCTTGCCATCAGTATTTATGCTAAGTAGGTTCACACTTAGAGGACAAACATTAGAGTGGTATCAATGTTATATGTTATGTTAATAGCAAATAAGTGTATTTCACAAAATTTGGAAGTATTCCTTTAAAAGAAAAACCTGAATAAATGAGTGGAGAAATATCATGAATGAGGATACTTACTGGGGTCACTGAAAGGTTAGATGAGTATGGAAATTATGTGAATCATACCTTTACAGTCACCAGATATCAACCCAACTGAGCACCTATGAGAGCTTCTGGAGGAATGTGTTGTGAGGAATGTGTGCAGCGCTGTCCACCACCATCATCTAAACACCAAGGGGGGGAGTGGTGTTGATCCCATCGCTTGCAGAATTTATGCCCAGGAGGAATGAAGCTCATGGCGAATTTAGTAATGTAGTATTAATGTTGTTTTTCCTTTGAAGTGTGATACTTTACTTTGATTTTTTTTCATAAACTTGATATTTTACGCCTATTTTGAGGCCACCAAGCCTCACTAGACACCGACATACTTTCATCATTTCATAATCTCTGAATCCAGTGGTTTTCAAATTAATTGTCTCCACTTGATAACATTAATAATATTTATAGCTGATAAGGCAATCATGTTCATGACTCAGCTGTGAAACACTTTTTTTAAATGCAATCGTGGGAATGAAAGAAGAACCCATTTGCCTGAAGAGAGCAATAGAGGGAATGCAAGAAGGGGGGAGACAAGCTGCAGCTGGTACAGGACGCAATGATGATGCCAGCGGAGGGCATGAGAGCACTCAACAGAGCGTTCTCACAGGAGACACCAGAGCTCAGTCTACACACACACACACACACACACGTAGCATAGTGAAGCCTGGTTGTCCAGACATGTTATTGTGTGTCTGCATGTGTTTTTGGAAGCATTATCAGGAGGTTGAGGATGGAGACAGAAGACATCAGACCATCCCTCTCTCTGTGTTTATACTCAGTCTGAAGAGCGGACCAGCCACTCAGACTAATGGGGCTCTAATCTACAGCTGGATGACACACACATGTCGTCTTCCCAAACAGACAAGTAACCTTTCAGTGCCACATGTGCGTTTGATACATGGTCAGACTCTTCCACAAATGTATATTTTATAAATATACTGCATGTACTGCCGGTGGAGTGCTTGGAAATTACTTTTTTTTTCTGGTGTTTATATATTATTTACATTAAAGTCATATGGCAGAGGCTTTTGTCCAAGCCATTTGGGGTTCAGTGTCTTGCTGAGGAAGACTTGGACATGTGGACAGGAGAAGATGGGGATCGTACCACCAATGTAACAATCAATGGACAACCCACTCTGACACCTACAGCCTCTTAACTGAAGTATTTTTAAGTAAAACGAATAGGACATTTCACAGATTGAAAGTCCCCCTCCTGTCAAAAATTGCTTCTTATTCCTTCCGTTGGATGTTTGAGCTTCACTGTGCAGAATGATGTTTGTACAGACTAGGGATGTGCTGAGAGCCCAGTATTTGTATTTGTGTCTGTATTTGTTTAGGCAGCACAATTATTTGTATTTGTATTTGTGTTCAAATAAAAGTGGAACGAGGCTTCAAAACCCTGTTTTTGTTTTTGTTTTTATTACACTTTTAATTTTAGAAAATTAAAGTGTTACAATAAGTGTTCATGAATAAACTACCTCACAAAGGAAGTCCCAACACTGGGTGTTGAACTGTAGTCTCCCAGATCATAGATGACTGCGCTGACTACTGAGCTAAAACTTTACTCATCACCTCATTGCAGACAAACCTTTACCTATTTATACACCCATAACACAGAGACAGCACACAGTGTAACGTGTAGGGAATATCTTCAAAGGTGATTATTGCAAATAATTTAAAAAATATTTGTATGAAATAAATATTTGTAAACAAAAAAACCCACTATTTGTGCTTTGCCGAATAACTTATTTGTATTCGGGCACACCCCTAGTACAGACTTTGACACTAGGAGGCTGTTTTCACATTCATCTGCGGAAGGGAGAAAGTTTCTCTGTGCTCCCCAAAAATCTGAGTTAAAGGGGCATATCTATGAGCATGGTTTGTAACATCACTGCAAGTTGGGAGCCAATCATGATCCAGTGCACTTTACTGTAAAGAAGAGACATCTTGTATGCAGCAGTTAAACTTTAATAATGAAATGAACAATATTTGCATATTCACAGATTCTAGATTTTTTTTTTTCAATGACGTAGAAGGAGTAGATGTAATTTATAGAATTTTTAACAATGTGATTGAACTTTTTTTGTAGAAAAAACATGTCAGAATTATTATTCAAATAAGAATATTTGTATATGCCTTAAAACATGTCTGGAGAAGATCTTAAATGTTTACAGTATACAGTTTGTTTATTTATATGAATGCTTGTTAGCTGTTATGCCAGCAGCGATTTTTCCCAGGGTCCATATAAAGCTATTCATAGTGACAAACTGACACCACTTACACACAACTCATAGTTATAATAATACAGCACGCAACAGCAACACACTATATATATTTTATGACATGATATCCTTGACACAAGAAGATGAGAAGATATACAGGCAAGCTCCAAAAATAAAGTAGTAATACAATAATCATAATGACAAAAAAGGAAAGGCACCAATTGTATAATTCTAACATAAATCACTTTTCAGGAAAGGCTTTTCCTTTTTTGTATAGAAAAGGACACATTATTTTCTTGAATAACCTGTCATCACACACAACACATAAAGTATACACATAAATGAACAGGCACACAGAGACACTTAGAAGGAAAGTGAGAGATGCACAGACAAAAATAACACCCCTGCTTTCTTCTCACCTTTAGTGTCCCTGTATCTACACCCATCCACTATAGCCCAACACACACATACACACACACACGCACGCACGCACACACACACACACAGACAAAGTAAAAGTGATGAAGCTCTTGATAATTTATTACCCTTGTCAAACTGAACAGAATACTAATGGACTGCTTTTAAGTGTGTAACTCCACACTGAGAAGGTAATGGACACCCTGTTCTTAACAGATCAGTGACTTTCTCTGCTCTATGACACAAGGAAACACACACACACACACACACACACATAAGCACACACTCATACACTCATATTTGTGCCCAATCTTTGTCTGAAAGAGCGTCACCTAACACATCCGGCAGTCTCACCTTCACACTTTGTGTTATACATAGCAAACACCACACTGCCAACGCTTTTACGTTTTAAGTCACCCTCTTAAAATTTACGTTCATAGAACTTATACATAGGACTTAGTGCACAGTATATATGTGTCTAACAGAACATGTGCACTTTTGGTAGATCACCTTCTGAACTGCAATTGTTTGCATGCCAGCTCATTACTTTGTCAAACTTTTCCCCTCCAGGCCAGCAGTATAAAAGCCCTCTTTACCTTTCCCCTAATAGATAGAGATCTCATTATTGCCTCTAATGTTTGGGCTGACTGTATTCATGTAAGTGTGTGTATGTGTGTCACCCAGCCAGGCTGGCCGTCAGCCCCTCTCCCCCAAGGCCAGACAACTTTGTCCAGGCTTGTCTGGCCGCTGAACTCCTCTGTGCTGGATGTGCAAAATTTATGATGTAAAGTCCCTGTTTAGTTTACCGTGTGTGCTTCTCCTTGTTGCTTCCAGCATCTGTGAATGACTAATTCATGAACTTCTTTTACCAGTTTCTATTATCACCATGTGGGCTGGTATGAAACACCAAGTTTCTGGAAAGTTTCGCTCATACTTGAGGTAAGCTTATAGGTGTTTTGGGGTCCTGATGCACATAAGGTTGCACTGTTTTTGCACTCATATAGTATGTTCCTTCAATATCTTATTTGCACTTTTTTTGTCTGGAACATTATGTGCAGCAGCAGAAAGAGTGTATGCATTGTGCGAGCTGCGAGAAACAGGATGGGTGGATTTATCAGGGCAGGTGCCCACATGTTAGTCAATCTGCAGGCAGGAAATTGCACTGGCATAGACACACAAGCGCACACATTGCCCACAATATACACCCAGTTTGTCACCCAGGCCCCCTCTGCAGCTGAAGCAATACTTCCTTCTCGTACTTCTCTTGACCCTGAGCTGGTTCTCATACTGTCTTCAGCTCTCTTGAAATCTGATTTCATCGTTGTGACACAGCCAAACCACTCAGCAACATACTAATCCCCCTAATCACTCACAACCACACATTAAGTCAACATGTTTAAAGAATGCTGTTTACTACACTTAGGCTGAGCAAATCAAAAAATTATACATCCCTATAACTTTTATGTTTTATATATGTACTGGATGTATTCTTCTGTACCCCTCCCCCCCAGTCCAAGCCCTGACTTATTTATATTAATGTGATCAGTATTCTAGTGTCAAACTTTACTTCTTAAAGTGACACTACGTAACCTCTGAACAGCACCCACTGTGGCCACAAGTGGCACTGACCAGATAGTGTCATACTGAATTTCCCTTTATTTCACAAGATTCACTTTAGTCAGATGTTTGTGACAATGCCAAAATCTGTAACACAATGGAAGTGAGTCAGTTTAAGTTAGTAAACTGACTCATTTATGCAGAATCCACTTAAAGTTTGTTGACATCAGCCAACATTAGGTCACTGGTCACACTAGCTGAAGTGACAGTGTGTTGAATTGCTTATGAATTCAACTTTGTCCATGGAAGTTTGTGTTATTTCTTTTATTAAAGGTAACATAGTGTTGCTTTAAGATTTTTCTTTAACAAGCAGCATTGTCAACAGTTTAAAAAAAAGGATCTGGAAGTTACCCACATATACAGTCACTGAGCACTTTATTAGAAACACCTGTGAAATCTAAAGCAATCCAATGCAACAGCGCTGCCATAAATTCTACTTTTACAAAAGCTTATACATTTTCGCTTTTTTGTTGACATTGTCAGAAAAGTGAAAATTTTACTTTGTGTTTATTATTGAGGTTGTAAAATTTCATAGTGTATGATGGCGGAGTACTGGAGTACATTATATTGAAAAGTGTTCCTAATATTTTGCCAACCTCATATATGTTAATGTGGTGGACAAAATAGAAGGAACATTTTTCAATAAAATGCATGTGTGTACAGATGAAGTAATCAGTTGGCTGAAAATCAGACTGAAAGGCCATCAACATCTTTTTCAGTCAACATAGAAGAAGTATGCCGATTTAAGAGTTTTTATTTCTGTAAATCAACTTGCAATGACCTGTACAGCTGTATCAATCTTATCCAAGCTTGCAGCTATTGTCATGGCAACTTTTCTACCATCCTTTTTCTGGAAGCTGACATCTTAACACCAGAACTATTTGAATCATAAAATTGATGTGTACAGGGATTCAAGAAGTCTGGAATCTCCCTGAATTAGTATTTGAGCATGAAAGTTCATTGATCTTGGAAATAATAGTTAAAAAAAACTGAAGTTCTTTTTACAAGATCCATCCAGAGCAGAATTAATATTTTCTATGATACTTTTGGAGCAAAACCCTGCAACATGCATTGCACCCTAACATCCCATATTGCTTGAAAATCTCACAAAGCTCAAAACACTTTATTCTACAGTGCTGTTTAAATGGACCATATGAGATCTTTTTGCTCTGAAAAAAATCCAAGAACAGTTTTTATGGCTGTTTTTGTCTTCACACAGGCCACCAACCCTCATCTACCACAGCAGGTGAACTAAGTTGGGTATCAGTAATAACTCTGACACACCATTTAACTATATGCATACTTGGCCGTGCAGCTCAACTGCATTATATCTCAGCATTTTTCAACTTGTCAAAAGCAAAACCAGCCATAACACCAGAGAATCACCAGGGAGTAGGGTTGGGAAACAAATTCACAGAAAATAGGAAAGGGAGAGAGTACCATATGTGGGTGAGAAACATGTTCTCATACAGACTGTTTTTCTTTTGTTTCAGCTGTGCAGCCCCACCTTAAATGAGGACAGGGAGCAAGGGAGCGCACTGGACAGAGGAGGAGAGGGGAGAGGTAGATGGGAATTCATTGAAGAATTGGGCATAATATGCTCTGGGCAGTCCCTGACCCAGCTGTTTTCCATTCAGTGGGAGTCCAAGCAGTGAAATGTAGCAGGGGTGGGATAGACAGGCGGAGAGAGAAGGAGGGGGAGGGAGGGAGACACTAAAACATGGCGTGAGACACAACATGTAAAGGTCATGATGATGGCCATTTAAGTGGATCGCTGTCTCTGTATCACTTTCTCCATTTTCTTTCTGTCTCTCTATTTCTCCCTCTTTCTGTAACAAGCTAAACTGAATTGTGAACTCTTTACTTGCATCTTTCACTCAAGAGTGCACTCCTGTTAAAGGAATGTAGGGTTTTTTTAGATGCATATATTCAGTTCATGGTTTTATGGATACATAAAATATGTTTTTCCATATATATTAAATAATTTACAGTCTGCAGGCTAAAGACCAGATCCATTGGCCTATGGCATCCTCACACCTTTAGCTATCAAAATTGAATTTGCAGTATGTGGCTAAGGATAGAGGGTGTTGTATGCTGTATAGACAGTAAAGTCCTTTAATTTTGGGATATATAAACACAATTATCTTGACATGACTACATTCATCCATGACTCAAGCTGCAAACTTTGGACAGATGAAGCAGGTAGAAAGTAATTCATATAACTAATCATAGTAGTTCCTCAACTTGCAAACAATATGTGAAACAAGCTCGAATCACTGCTGGTTAGTTTTACTGCACATGGGCAAAGTTGTAATTGCGCATATATAATAATGTGTATTTTGTTTCTCTCAGTCATATTGAGTGGGAGCCTGTTGTTTTGGTTTGATTCCTGACATGACTGGCAGAGGATGTGACTACACTGAACGTTAGCTATTGGTTTTAAGTTTTACTTGCGAGAGGAAAACAGATATAAGAGAAGACGGAAATTAAGACATCTCATTCTGTCTATTCTTGGTTCTCATGCTGTTGCTGAATGAGCTCAACTGCACATTAATGTAAAACAGTGACTAGAACACCTTTTAAAAATTGCAATTGCAAAAAGTGGGTACAAACTTGAAACACTCTTGAATTGCCCTTTAATGGCAGATATACTTGTAATTTCAGTCTCTGTTTCACATACACACACACACACACACACACACACACATGAACACACATTTCCTAATCTCTTCCTTTTAGTGCTGACAGCAGGGCAACGGCAGTGTGTGTCTGTGTGTGTGGACTTCAGAGCCCCACACAGTTTAAATGACTCTGCAGTCAACACCTTTGCCCTTCTCATGTCCCATCTACTCTACATCTAAGGCGCCAGGTCACACAAACATCCAGTCCACTGGAAACCCCACTGATTATCCATCTCATCTATTCATGTTTTATCCGATTTCAGGGTGAAAAAGGTCTGGAGCCTTTCCCAGCATACATTGCTCACATCCTGAAAATTTCACTGTTGCATCGCTGAGCTAACACAGACAGACACACAATCACTCACACTTTCAGTCATACCTCCAGGTACTTGACTATTGTGAGAGGAAACCTTCACAGACAAAGGGAGAACATGTAAAGTCCACATAGAGAAGATTTTATGCAGAGAGGGGACTTGGGGCTGAGGGGGATGGGGATGACTAAGACCTGGCACCCTCCCTGTGTCCCCACGCCTTGACATTACCAGGCTGAATGAGGGCACCTACTGCCCGACACCAGACACCTAAGACCTTTGCCATTTAATATGTGATGCTTCCAAGTGGCAGAGAGGCAAGGGGGCAGGGTGGCGCAATAGGCTTGCTGCCAGAAGTTTCCTGGTTTACCAGCATGAGTAGTGGGCACTAAGGTTTCTGAAAACAGCCCCTGAATGAAAGATATTGAAGGAAACTCCCAATTATAAAATTTTGGGTCTTATTTTCTTATTTTGGGCATCATTTCGGAAATGCAAACATATCATTACAATGAAGTCTGATGGGGCAAGAAACACAAGCAGATAATCATACAGGTTTTGAACAAACCTCTAAATTAATTGAGCTTAACCTGATGGTTGTGATGTTGATGAGTACAATGGTATCATAACCAATAAAAATGATCGTAAACGTTCCTCCTTGACCTTGGAAACCCTTACTAGCTTTTTCCGTAGCTTTCAAATGCATCTCACATTCGTCCTCAGAGGATGGAGTTTGCTCAGTTGCCTTGGAGACGCCTCAGTCGTCCTCACCTTTGATACTTAGGTCATGACTCCGTGACAGCTGAGCAAACTCCATCCACTGGGGAAGATCCATAAGATGCAGTTGAACACTCTAGAAAAAGTGTACATTGATTTTTCTTATTTATTTATTTTTTTTGTCAAACAATAAGAACAATGTCCCAAAACTGTGAAAATAAGACTCACATCTTAATAATAATAAAGTGGAAGTTTCCTTTAAGTCAGAGAAAAATGTTCTGGGCTTCAAGTTTAGAAACAGAGCGGACAAAGACGTGTGATGAATGCCAAGCTGTTCCTTTTGTTTTTGCCTACTGTTCAAACAGCTTAAAGCGGATGATGTCTTTCATTACACCTGGTGAATATGATCTCTCAGGAAGCACCTCCAGTTCATGAATGTCGATGATTTACAGCACCTGCAAGAAGAAATGCTAATTTGTTTAACGTCAAGACGTAATTTGTGGCAAGTTGTTTGATTCATATCAAACATCTGGAAGGCACTATGATTTCTTATGTGCTGGTGATAATAAGGTGATTTTCACACAGTGGAAAAGGATGTGAGCGTGTGTGTGAGTGTGTGAGTGTGTGTGCCTGCCTGGCTGGTTTTGCTCCTGCTGACAGAGTAATGGATCTGTTCATTGTTGCATGTGGACTGTGTGTGATGTATGAGATTCATTTGAAATTCTCTGTCTTAAATGAGGCACTCACATGTCTCCATATGGGGGAACATAGACTTGAAGGCGAATGTATTATAGGAAAATGAACAGAAGTTGCTCATTTTTGCGGTTATCATTACTGTGAAATGGTCTTGATTGTGGTCTTTTGTCTCATATTTTTCTTTCAATGTGAAACCCATATTATGCACAATAAATGTGTCAAAAGGTTTGATGTGCAAGATTTTGAAATGGGGTAAATCTTGTAATATAATTAAATTTAGTGGCGTGTTAAAAAATGTTTCATGGACTCTATATAAAAGAAATTTCTATTTATATATTATTATGTCAAATTATTTCTTTTCATGTAGGACATGCAAAAAAAAAAAAACACTTTACGATCAATAACTTGACACATTTCCCTGTAAATCCATTATGCAATTCACTTTATTGCCAAGTTGATTTTGAGTATAGTAACAAACAAAAAACATGACATTTTTCACATTGGCTTTTAAAAAAAATAAAAGCCTTATCAACATGATTTTATCAAGACATTATAATTAAATGAAATTATAAAAACCCACAATTGAAATTTACACAAAAAAAAATTAACTATAAAACATTTTTGACATGCAATAAATACATTCATTTCACTAAAGCAAAGTAAGATCAATATTGACATTGAAATGCAGAAATGCGAAAAAAAAAATACTGTTTGGTTTAATGTATTGCTTTTAATTGCTCTCTGTTTTTTCATGAGAGACCTTGTAAAACTGCAAAAGGAAACACTGGACATTATTGATGTTTCATGGACGACTGCTTCATGCCTGCTGAAATGAGATCCTGTTTTCCACTGAAAAAATCAAATTTCCATTGTAAATTTGTGATGTATGTATTCTGTCATGTTTTTTTCATCCATTCGCAGCTACTGCTGTCTGCGTGGCAGTCTGCTGAACTTTCTTATCCCTGAACCACAACCAGTCGGGTACAACCACCTCGAAACGTCACAGTGATCTTCATTAGATCATAATCCATCATTTCTACATGTAACCTTTTTCCAAAACCAAAATAGACGATATGTGCACATGTGTGTGAGGACCCTGAGGCTCTGTAACATTTTGGCACAGGTTTCAATGTGTGTTGGGTGGAGGCCGTCAGTACAATCACTTTTTCTTTAATAATGGCTTTTTCTACAAGAAGCGACACTCCAAACGGAGCAGGGCAACCTAATTAAATCTGACCTAATCTGGAGAAGGAGTCTGCCATCCAGCTGTGTGTGTGTCTGTATGTGTGTCTGTGTGTGTGTCTATGTGTGTGTGTGTGTGTGTATGTGTGTGTGTGCGATATACAATCAGAACCTCTCCCTGACCAACTTTAACTCTTCCAAATTCCCGCTTGTTTTGTCCTTGCTGCTTTGTTTTTCTTTTAATTTAAACTTCTGGAGCAGAAGTTGTACACTGTAAACGAACCAAATTCCACTTAGTCTGTCTTGTGTTTTCAAGGTAGACAAAGAAACAGTGATCCAAGCTAGCAGATGCAGGAAGACATGGGCAGCCAGAACCCCCTTTACCATTCAACTACAAAGAGCCTACTGTGGGTCATAAATGTTCAGTCTGCATGAAGGATGACATCTCTGAGGGCACATTGACACTAACATCGGCAATGACCTGTAGCAATCAACAATGAGAGACAAAAATATTCATTTCCTCTTAAGATAATTTTCTATAAGAGTGGAATGAAATAGAGTAGGCTCACAGGACAAAGTGGGAAAAAGTCGGAGAGCAGATACACAAAGCAACCAGCTTTCCTTTGTTATTTACTGAAGGTTATGACTGTCAAGCACAAGCTATTTTTTTCTCTCTGTTTCTGTTTTTTTTCCTCTCAACTCTTCTCCCTTTACTTGTTCTCTCCATCTCAGCGCATGACTTGGCTGGTGCAGCCGAGGCCCGGCTCAATTGTGCAATTTCATACATGTTTACTTTACTGGCATCTTTCTGAGCATATTTTCCCTTGAACATTTCCCCTCACATTATTCTACATTTCCTCTACAACGATATGCTGTCTTTAATCTCCCTTTGTAAGCCATTTCTTGGCTGGAGGATCAGAATACAATAACGATGTCAGACTTTTTTATTTGGCCCATCATCTGCTGTATTTTAACACATGCCACAAAGTTCACTTTGGAAATTGATCAGGGCTTAAAGAAAAAGAAAGTAGCTCTTCACGTAAACATTTAGACAACTGTCTTCTTCAGCATGAAAAACAGCTGGAAGTAAGTGGATCATGAGAGAGGAGGGAGGGAGGCAGCGGGCGCTGTGGGTCAGCGGTTTGTGTTGAGTGTAAGAGGAGTGAAGGGACAGAGAGAGGTGAGGAGGGAAGCTGTGCTTTGAGGTAACGAGGGCGGTGAACGAGTGTGGCCAAACTGTGCACTGGAGGGAGGAAGAGGAGGGAAATGGAGGAAGCAAAGTGCCAGAGACGAAAGGCAATTGTGGGACTTCTAGGGGATCGTAAGAGTAATAAAAAATCACAATACAATGATTTTTCCAGAAAAGTGCAGTTCGGGGAAATAAATCTAAAGCAGCTGCTTGTAATAAAGACTCTTGAAAGTGTCAAGTCTCTCTCTTGTACTTCACCCTGCTACACTGGGGGAAAGGAGTTCAGACATGTAGATGGACAGGTGCACTATACACACACACACACACACTCGCACACATGCACACACGCAGATTAATTTATTGCAAAACGCTCGCTGAACTGCAGGCACATTTGTATTAGCTGACTAAACAGTTTTTGGATTCAACGGCTTGATTATGTATATTATTTGGCTCTAGCTTACATTTAAACATGAGACTTCATAAAAATTAATATGTACACTGGACAATAGTGGCATTTCTCCACTGTGCTCTTATGATTAGCCACACAGAGAATAACTCATAAAAAAGGCAAAGAAAAAGTCGGTCAGAAGCTTAGCTTGACAACGCAACCCGTGGAAACTACAAAGATTGTTGCTGAGTTTTGTTTTGAGCATCTGCGATGTCTGCTAAGTGCTTCAGTCCTTTTGGCACACATCGTGAAATACAATAAATGTCAAACCGCGGTATGATTGCAGATCAGGACTATTCAGAGTCACATAGGTGACCTCGGCCTGCTGCCGCTGGTATAAAGCTTAAAGGCATGCTTTGCATTTTTTAACATTAAACCTAAACCCTTTTTTGGTCTACACGGTGCTGCTGGAACTCATCCAGACCGTTTTTACTTCTATACTGTTAGTGTTATAAAAGTTACGGGCCTGGGATGGTTGCCATAACAACATTTAGAGAGGAATGAAATGGCCTGAAAAATAAAACAACAAATAAATATAAAAAGATCAACCCGCAGTTTATAGTTGGTGTTTTTTATTCATTTATGCATCATGGATTCATTCGTTTTCATTATATTAATTAACGTAACCAATAAACTGTTATAAATGCCTAATTTTATTACTTTGAAAACATCTTCATCTTAACCACTCTGGTGGTGAAGAGAGGTCTTCTGGGTTGGTGTGTCAAATAAATAACTTTAACAACGGCATATGGCACAAAGCCCCATGGGTTGAGTGGCTGCACCAGTAAATTGAAACAAGACTTTTCAAATTTTACTAATTGAGTCAACCACTGAGCAAAGGACATACTGCCAGTTTTTATAATTATGATTTACATTACAGTTTCTAGGCCCTTCCTATCTTGGTCCGGTGACCAACCCTGCCCCAATTTTCAAAAAAGTTCAAAATATGGACGCCAAAAACTGTAATCCAAAACATCCTCACCATGTAACAAAATGTCTGAATGGCTTCCTCACCATGCAGCCCTTGAAAGCCCACAATGTCGTATCACCGTGATACTGAGCAGAGGTTTATTCCCAAAGAGCAAAAAGGGGAAGGAAAAGAGAAGATACAGTCTACTTGTTTTCTGAATGGAGAGTTTTAGAAGTATGAACAGGCTTTCATACTGAGACAATGGCTCGCGTCCACCCTGCTGCGCTCTCCCTGCTCCTCTCCCTCCCCATTCTCCGTCTCTCTATCTGCCTCTGAGCAGAAACACACGGCACATCCTGCTCAACACAACACACCAGCCAAAAGTTCACTTCCTGCTCCTCAGCTCTTCTCCTTCACACCAACCATATTCCCAGGACATGCATTAGCAGCCGTTCATACGAATAGCATAGGGACACACAAACAGACAAGCAAACGCTTCCCCTTCTATAGATACTCAGCCCTCCCTCTCTGTCCGTCATACACATTAATGCAATTAAGCACATTTCAAACAGTGCACATCCTACAGAAATGTCCAGGCATTATCTTGCTCTTCCCTCCTGCACAGATTTGGAGTGACAGTGGAAACACTTTGTGTTATTTTAATGGTGTAAGGCAGGGAAATGAAGGGGACAGATTTTCACTAAAACTAGTGAATGAGAGCGGGTGAGTGTGACTGAAATTCCCACGACCGACATCCGCCTGTTCCTACATTTTTAACACGTATTCACACGCTTGTGGACCAAGTTTTCACTGCCCGTAATGTTTCATTTCAGATGTTTTTTCAGTTTTTGTTTAAGAGCTTATCAACAGAGTCCCAAAACTTGAGGCATCGTCCAAAACAAGCTTGCTTCCTGTGTGTTTGTGTGCATGTGCGGCCTCAGTCTGACTCTCGTTCGAAAGTTCGCTAACCTTTGGAAAAAAGGGGTCAAGCAATATGAGGCTAGATTTCATACTCGCCCAGCAAAGCAATTGCTTGTCTGTTTAGGGAAGTACTGATAATGCCTCATGTCTTGTGCACAAACAGAGGCATTTCAAAACATTACACGTGTCACTTAGACTTTATGATAGTTGAAACCAAAGACCAATGCCACCATGCTTGCTAAAGTGTGGTTCAGAAATTCACAAACAGCCAGTTAAGATACTATCAAAATGACTTTGCCTTATGTTATAAGAATGGAATTGGTCAGACCGACACAAGCCTCTTTGAGGACAACACAATAGAAAATGTATACCGCATAGTAGAAATAAAAACAAAACAAAAAATTGTTAATATCACATGTTATCTCTCCACCAAAAAAAAAAAAAAACTGTAACAAGAAATGTATAAACACAGAAATAACCACAGGTTTAACACAGGACAATTGCCCTGTTAAAAACAAAAATTTAAAAGTGTGTGTGTGTGTATGTGTGTGTTTACATTGATATTCAAAGGTTTACTAAAGCTTAGCGTCCCCATGCTGGGTTCAGTCCTGAGGTAAGCACCAGTTTCATGTGCGCTGCTTTCAGTTAAAATCAAAATGAAGTAAAGAAAAGTAAGTGACAGGAAACAACATTGTTTGATATGATCATATGCTACAGAAATGAAGCCCTTAAATTATTGTTACATTTTAAAAAAACAATCCCAAAAGTCAGGCACATTGTCTCTGTTTTTTTTTTTTTAAGCCTTTAAGATTCACTACGTCTATCACAGTGTATTTATGGCTTTAGTCTTCACATTCACCCACTGAGGTTGGCATTGGCACTATAGTGGTCAGACATTTTCTAATCTGAATCAAGGACCAGTAAAAGTGGAAAAAGGAAAAAAAAGAAAAGGCCAGCATGTTCTTTGGAATAAACATTTCAAGACAAAAATGTGCCTTCAACCCACAACCTTTAAGTGCTCTTTTGTTTTCAGGCTGGAGGAACTGCTGGTCAGCCAACACAGAAATATGTCATTCTTTGTTTCCGAGTTTGATACCAACAGGGAAGGGTTACTGGGCTCGGATATGACGTTAATAAGTGGATCAGAGGGGTAAGATGGCAGGCATGAAATGGGACATCATGCCGGCGAGCAGTGCGAATTGTCCAGGAGAAAGTGAGATTTCACAGGGATTACTGGAGCACAGCAGCTGGGGCGTGCTGTTCACCCGCTGGCTTCCAGGGAAGACCCACAAACCCCTTCTTATGTTCATATCACTGACAGATTAGCAGCTCGCTATGTGTGTGTGGAAGGGGGGGGAGCGTATATGTGTGTGTGCGGTGCAGTGGAGCGCTTTTAAGGCAAAGGGTTGAGTACAGCCCTCACTTTGGCCTGTCAACAGTAGCAAGGCTCCCAGACATGACACTACTAGGGAGGGAGGTCAAATGAGAGGTCGGACAGGGGACAGAGCAGCGTCCAATGTGGCATATGACTACTGCCGCTCTACAATTAATCATCAAGTGAAAGGAGTAACTGTTCCTGACAGTAAATGACAGATTTCTGTGTAATCGATTCTGACCTGGTCCCTGCCTCTCTGCTCGGCTGCATTCATATTGTAAATATTACACAATGTCAGAGGCAACACCCATGCTTCGTCTACACCATGAAGCTACATGCATCATGAACAGGGATTAGTGTGTCATCAGTTGGGTATGTGCAATCATGTCCCAGTTATGAGATCACAGGGCTGTGCTTGCTGCTCCTCAATAACAACTGAAAGCTAAAGGATGTTAGTTAAAATGCAATGGAAGTTTTAGCTCAAGAAGGGTTACACACTGAGTGTGAAACTGATTAAGCTACCATTACTGTCAAATAGCATGAGGTTCTGTCTGCACAAATATGCGGGGGAGTGGGTTGCTTAAAAATGTGGAGAAAATAAAGCAGAGAAGACTTTACCGAAATGCTGAGGCAATTGTTCTTATCGTTCAGTCATTTCCTTGAGACTTGGGAAGCAGGAACATGATGGGGAGAAGCTGGAGAGTGAGATACATAAATTGTCCAGTACCCCAAAAACAGAAAATTTTAAAAAAGAAAAAAAAAAAGAAAAATAATCCTCCCATTACTTTAAAGTCCAGAAGAGTTGGCTTATTCATTTGGTAAAAGTTCCGCTCAGGTCTGGACACAAACCCTGAATCTTGTCCTTATGTGCTTTTTTTCTTTTTTTGTACACAGATGATACTTTATAGTACACAGGTTTAGGGTCTGATTGCAACGTTTCCTTGCAACAGTTTCTTTTTGGATTTCATCATAATACAAAAATAAATAAAACAATTTCATTTTGGTTTTCAATTTCTTGCTTTGGCTCAATGGCTGGAATTTTAAAAAAATGTTTGTTTGCTTACACTGTACATAAATACTGTACTTCTTCGAGTGAGTGTCCCTTAGTCACAGAATAGCACAGTGCTCCTTTATGAAGGAGGATTTTAAGATACATTAGATGCATAGAAAGGCACTTAAAGTCTACACATTTTGGTGTGCATTAGCAGACTAATTCCTTTTGGCCTGAGTCTGAGGTGCAGAGGAGATATTGAGTTGAGGTGAATGGCTTTAGAATACTGCAAGTTGTGTGTGCACACAGATCTATTGGTGATTGCCATTTACACAGGTCATGTGGTCTTAGCTGGGTGAGTAGCGGTCGATGGTACGGCCTTCAGAGAGGGCCTGTGGGGGAGGGGGCAGGGGTTGGCCCAGGACATCCATCTTGTCGTGGGTGAGGCCCAGGTGCTCCGAGGCCAGTTTGGACAGTGGGTAGAGGCTCTCCATGGCCTTTGCATCAGCTACCATCAGCTGCTGCTGGGCCTGGATGAGAAGCTCATTGGCCTTCTCTTGCTTCAGCCCCAGATGCTCTGCTGTGTATTTACTCAGAGGATAGATGCCCTCTGCAAAGTCCAGCTTCAGTTTCCCATCTGTGGTCAGGCCCCCTGCAGTCCCTCCACTGCTGTGCATCTTCATGTGGCTGATGAGGTTGCGCTGCTGGGCAAACTTTCCTCCGCACACCTGACATTCATAGGGCTTCTCCCCAGAGTGGATGCGCATGTGCTCGGTGAGGCGGTACTGGCGGGTGAAGCGCATGCCACAGGAGTCGCAGGCAAAAGGCTTAAGGCCCAGGTGGCTCCGCATGTGGCGCGTCATGGTACCACGCTGTGTGAACTTCTTGCCACAGATGCTGCAGGGGTAAGGCCGTGTCAGCCAGTGGGTTTTCTCATGCTGGCGCAAAGTGGCTGGATCTTTGTAGGACTTCTCACAGCTGGAACAGCGGTAGGGTCGGATCATCTCCACATTCAGGTTCTGACTGGACTTTGGCTCCAGGTGGGACAGACTGTTCAAACTATTGCTGCTGTTCATGCTCCCATAACCATTTGTATTACTGCTGATGTTTTTGGTGTTGCTGTTATTGCTGTTTCCCATCTCCCCACCAGAGTTGCCATACAGCTCTTCTTCTGTGTGTGTCTCCACATGTGCATTGAGCTGCTCAGAGCTTGGGAAGCCTTTGTCACAGGGAATGCAGACATACAGATTGTCCCCAAAGCTCTCTGGTTCATACGGCATGTGGAACCTCCCCATTGGTCCGGTAGGGGACGGGCGGCCTTCACTACTGCCTGTCTCCTCTGTGCCTGACCCGCTCTTGTCGTCAGCTCCCTCACTCTCCTCCCCGGTCTTGTGGTGGTTGTGATGCTGGTCTCCATTTTCACCCCCTTCCTCCTCATCCTCATCTTCATCTTCATCTTCAGCTGTGTATGACAGTGGCTCGTGTTTCACCCAGCGGTAGATGTTGCCCATCTCTCTGCCACCCTCCCCACCTTCTGTGGGGGTGTCGGGGCTGGGGGGGCATGGATAGCGGTCTGTGCCCTGGGAGCCTGAGCGATGCAGGTGGGGGAGGTGGGGGCCAAGTGGCTGGTTGAGATGGGGAAAAGGTGGAGGAGTGAGGGAGCCTACGTGGTCTGTTGACTCCTTCTCTGAGGGGAAGGCCCTCCCATTCGTCCCCTGCATGGGACTGGTACGGCCGCTCAACGTCCCGTCTCGCTCCTCATTATTGTGAGTGTTTGCCAGATGGGATTGAGAGGGTGTGTGCTGAGACTGGGAGTTGGGGCTTTTCTTGGAGAGATCAAGGCCATAGTTGGGGGAGCAGTTCCTCTCAGGAAGGGCTGAGTGCAGGCCTAGCTGGGCAGGCAGAGCTGGGTGCACGGACGGGAACACCTGAGAGCCCTGGGTGGAGGTGGGAGCATACAGCTCCCCAGCATGGATGGCTAGTCGATGGGGAACTAGCTCCTCTAGTGGTGCTCCCCGGGGTGTATGGCTATTCATAATTCCTCCTGGAGGGCAGGACTGAATGACAGGAGTAGAAACCCTATACCTGCCACCCATACTATTGGGCCCCATCTTTGCATAGGGCAGAAATGCAGGACCTGGGCGGGGAGGGTACTTGCCATTTCTTTTCAGCTTCTTTTTGCACAAAGCCACTAAGTCAAGCAGCTGTAGGTAACTGGCTGCTGCCAAAACAGCCCCTAGATTGGGTTCACTGGGAGAAGTGGGGTCTCCATCACTAAGGCGGCCTGTGTAGATGTAGTCCAGAATGACCCTGAAGACCCCTGGACTCACCATCTCGTGGTCGAGGTTGATGAGATTGTCATGGACCACCAGTGACTTCAAGTAGAGGCTGCTGGCAGCAAGAATGTTCTTGTGAGCTCTGAAGAGGGCGTTCTGCACCACAATAATAACATCACAGAGGAAGCCCTTGGTGCGCTGGCTGTTGAGCTGCAGGAGGAGATCCCTAGCATGACTTGGAACTTCCATGGCATCCAGCATCGTCTTCAGTCCGCCACCTGCAACAACAGATATCTGTAAAATGTCATGCGGCAGTCAGCATTTCAGAATATAAAAACACAATCAATGTGTAATTTCTGCAATACAAGAATGACTATTAGTGCTTTTGATAAAAGGAATCCAAGAGCAGCTGTGATTCACACATCAGGCATGTTAGAATATACTGGAGAGATTTCAATGCCAAAATGTATGATTGGCAACTCATCAGAAAAAGAAGGTGTTAAAGAAAATTGTAGGAGTAGTATGGAAACTAAAATAGTTGATATCTGCATGACAATAAATATTAAAACAAAAAATAATGATTTGTTGAAAAAATCCACAGTCAAGTGGAAAACTTCATTTTATTTTAATTAATTTTTCACGCAAAATCTTAATATCAGGATTGTTATTTGATGTCGTTATCCTGATTCAAAATTAATTTGTAATACAAGATTTAAATATTTAAGTAGTGATGTTTAATTTATAGATTCTACTCAATGGAACAAGTAAAGAGTGCAGAGCTTATGTGTGGGAAGTGCACACAGAGGCCACTCAGTGAAAGTGAACTTTTGTAAAGGTGAGCGGTTGCAATGGTTTTCTCATTATCAGAAATTCAAGTCTACGCGTTCACTTCCTCTGCAGCAAAGCAAAATGAAAAAAAGAACAAAACTCTGAGAACCACAGATCTATATTTTGTAACTGCTGGCTTCCTGATAAAGTATTCCACAAGCGGTACGCAAAGTTTTAAACAAAGTAAGGGATGAATGTTTCACAAGCATGATGAACAGCAGGTATAAACCTGCGGGGGAAAGGACACATCCAAAAAAAGATAGGTCTTTCGGCTCCCATTCTGCCCAGTCATATAAGGAACACTTAACGCACAGGATGTAAATCAACATGAGATGGTTCAAAACTTTACGTTGAGATGGCTCAAGGGATCCACACGCAAACACACACACACACACACACACACACACACACACACACACACACACACACACATACACACACACATTCATGCACACTCAAATATCAACACTAATTGTTCCATCAAGCCTAAAATAAACTGTATCAGCTGCACGCATGAAACACGATGTATTGTTCAATCTGTGGCATCTGAGGATAGTTTACTTATGAGATTAAACGTCTCAAACTGTCCCTGAGGGCTTAGTCTCACTGATGGGAAACAAGCAACTAAATAAATATCATGTCATCTGTCTGATCATGGTCTTCCTGACACCAGCTCATTCACTTCTTGTTTATTTCATTCAGTGTACGTGCTCAGCACAAGAACAGGAAAGTACGATTTTTTTTGCTATCTATTGCTAAAACTGAAAAGTCACTCCGGAGTACAATTTTAAGCGGTGTAAATCTGATCATGCATGCTCAGCATCAGGCGTATAAAATCAAAAGTTTGCCATCACTGTTGAAGTGGAAAATGAAAAGTCAGAATAAGTATGGTTGGTGGTGATCACATGGCCAAGACTCATCAATATGAAAGAAAAAATATCTTTTTAATAAATTAACTGACATAAAAGTATTCAAGATTTCTATTCTCAAAGGTGCTATCCTCATATCACTCCCAAAGTATGACTTTATGACTATTTATTACTTCTTGCTTGGTCATAAATATTAAAAAAAGAAAGAAAGGAGAGTAAAAGACTATGAATAAAAATGTGGGTATGGCAGGTTTAGGTGAGTTTACGCTCCATCATGTCCCCAGTTGTCATCTAAAGTGTTTCCACTTCTGGTTTCTGTCTGGCTTTGGTTACTAAACGGTCATATTTTACTATAAATTTCAACGCCGGTCAGATCAAACGTGTTTAGAACTCAGGGTGATACGAAGAATAGGCCGAGCACTTTCCATAACGTACTGAACTTTCGCTGAGTCTCTACTGCATTAAGGGGTATTCATCTTACTGTTACTGGTTATTGTGTGGAACATAGTGACACATTGTGTACTCACACGCACACTCTTTTTGTACATTCTCGTCTGTATGCAGTCTACAGCGCCGTAGGATATGACAGAGCTCAACTGCATCATAAGCTTTACAGAAAATTAAGCCAATTGCATGTACTAATTTATGACAATTTTTTTTAAAAATTGTTGAGCATATGAGTCAGTTTGAATCCACATTTAAAATATTTTTGCAAATTTTATAAAAGCTTTTGTGACAAAAGAAAATAAATATATTTAAAAAAGACTACTGTGCACCTGCAAACTACTGCGTAAACAGCAAATAAATTTTCGTAACATCTTGTGGTAACAACAGTCAAGGTTGCTGCTGTGGGTTTCCCACCTTTACAATACGGGTATGTCTTCTCTCGCTGTGATGAGAATCAGTGTTATGAGAGGCCACAACTTGCCTTTTAAAAATATCTGTAACTCTCTGTTTGATTCAGCCTACTGACAAAAAGAAAAATCCCATAGTAAAACATGTTTTATAAAACTCTTGATCTAGCAGGCATGAGTAAACTGCATCCTGTTAGAAACCATTTATGACTGCAGTGATATTTAGCCAGAGAACACACCTTTAAACACACTTGAAGCTTGTTTTGTTGGTTTGTTATGTTAAAATATGCTAAATTAAATCTTTTTCCTCAGTTGCACAGAGCACAGTCGCCTGAGAGACAGTTACTCGAGTCCCTCTGGGATGCATGGCTGTTTTCATCTGATAGCTGATTCTTTTTAATGGCCCGTCAACATGCTGGGGAAACTTAGATGATGATGATGTAGTTTACGATGATGGCATTAAGTTCTTTGCATTAGATTAATATTCATCGTCCCTGTGTTTTGTCTGTTTTGTCACTTTTGTGGTTTGGGGTGAATCGGAAGACTAAACTTCCTACCTCTACATTCAGCCTCAGTCACATAAACACTCCAGACATCTGCTTTAAACGTTGTGTTGACGTTTTATTTTCTTTCATTTCAATTTGCTGCCCATTCTCATAGCCTTGTTTATTTTAGAACCCATTTTACCATGATCATACATACTCCACTTCAATTCATGAGACAACACTGCAATACAAGATGAGTGTAAATTTGCAAGAAGAAATGTTTTACTGTAGTTTTATATGACTTTATGTCGACTAATTTACTCTTTGATATTTTTGTGGCTCACAAGAGGCAAATACAGGCTGGAGAAGCTTTACATGCATGAAATAGCAGTGTGTCTGTTTTACTCTTAAGTTAGAAAAACTGCATCCTGAAGCGCAGATCGAGTATTTGCACTCATGAGAGGTTAATAAGTTGAGTTTCAGTCCTGTCAGCAAATCAGTTTCCTCTTTGATTGCTGTAATTGCGCATCTAAAAAACCATAAAATACTGTCTGAGTTACGAGAGTAACAAAGCTTCTTAATCATGAGTTTACAAAAGCTCATTAACAATCATATTAACATAATATTATGATCAGCCAACTCTTATTCTACTTAAATATTAAAAAGCTATATTGTCATTTTTTTTTTCATTACAATTAATTCATGTCGTGCAGATCGTACAGCAGATTATTAATCAGAATCGATTGTAATATATTTTAATTGCATCTTCTTTCGAATATAATTTTCTATGCACTGGCGTCTGGTTACGTTTTCATGACATGCAATTTGTTTTAAACTAACTTTACTATTAAATGTCATGTTTTTGTGACGAGCGAGATTTTTCTGAGAACTTTCAGTCGCATTTTGCATGCAAATAATACCGTTTCTCTGCTTATGTGTGTGTCGTGGAGAGGTCTCGTACCCTCTGTAATCAGCTTTCTTCTGCTGCTCACGTATATTGCACAGTAAAGCGAAATCACGAGTGAAACCATCTCTCTCCCCCTGAGCTGCAGCGCCTCATCCTTTTACCTCTCGTCATCTCAAGCCAAAGAGCCCTAAATCACCTCCAGAACCAGAGCGTTTTCAACTAAGCAAGGTGTACCAGACAGCTGTTTCTTATACCCGTCTACAGACCTGTCAGCAGTACTGCTAAGAAGCATCTCTGTCGGCTGTCATAAAATTAAAACCCCTAAACCGTCCAAACTAAAAATCCCACAAAAAAATATTCATATTCTCCTGTGGTACTGTGACATTATCACACACACACACAGTGGTAGGCCTATTTTATATGTCCAACACAACAGGGAGTTCACGATTTTTTTGCTGTGTAGCTTCCTACTAAAATTTATTACTGAAGAGGTTGAAGTTCCCTTTCAACAGATGTCGATGTTCCCTTTAACTTTTACAGTAAATCTGGTCTCAGAAAACATGAAAATGTTATAAAAATTTGAACTGAAAAAAATAAATCATGTTCAAAAAATGTGTTTTTGCTGAGTGCAACACTTTTTTGATACGTTTTTACTGATTTTGGAAGCAAAATTCTCCATTACATCAGGCTGATAATGAGCCATTTTAAAAATTAATTGAAATATCTATGTATTATATTTCATCAAGAAAAAATAGAATTAAAGATCGTGTGAAAAAATAAAAATAAGCGGAGTCTATTCTTGTCGATTTTAAAAATAAAACTTACATTTAAAAAGAGGTGAAACGCTGCACCGATATTTCAGCGATTAAAGAAAATCAGCTTTCCTCTTTGACAGCACACACTGCACATTTTCATTTATAAAAATCTAAATGTCATCCTCCCTCTGTTGTGCTCTGTGCAGCAGCAGCAGCAGCAGCATATCAGCTCTTACCTGCATGCCCGATGTCTTCTGCCATCCGATCTAAGTCTCCCTTAATGATCATCTCAGCAGTCTCTGGGAGTCATATCTGACGTTTCAGCTTTGAACTGCCAGCCTCCAAAAAACCATGCCAGTTTTCCGAGCACGTCTGCCAGCTCTTTTTTTATGATTATTAATTGATATGAATTTCTTGTCGCTCCTTAGGTCCGTCCTCCCACCCACTTTTCTCCCTCTCCCTCTTTCTCGCTGTCTCTCTGCCCCTCCTCTCCCCTCTTTCTCATCCCCTCCTATAAAAAAAAAATACGTGCTTAGACCAGCATCAGTTTCCTCCTATTTTTTTTTTTCTAGTAATTTCCTTAGCTATTTTTGAGTCGGAGCAATAACGCGCACCGGGATGATAATGGAGCCTCTATGCGCCTTAAGTGTTTTAGCGCCCCGTGTGATGTCAGTCTATAATAAAACTAAAAGGTAAAATCGAGGGCAGGAACTTCAAGTGACCCCGACTTGAACTTCTCAACACATCGCCTTAAAGAGACAGGCAGCTATTGTATACAAACGTATATATTGTTGCATATTTGTTGTTGCGCAGCCTACTTGCGCTCCGGAGAGGAGTTTGATGATGGAAATAACTACTTCATTACATGAAGGGTTGTTGAAACTTTTCATGTCAAGGACCTTCAATAGGACTCCCTCCAAAACCACCGCCTTCTTTTGATTTTATTTAGTCCCTGAGGCCCAAATTAAATCAAAACCAGTCACAATTTATGTTTGCTTTTTCATGAGATTTAGGAAATAACTTTAACAGTTTGTAACTGCTTTTAATTAAGGGAAATCAATGAAATAGTCGCCTAGTTGAATAAAGGTGCCTCTGACTTTCTGCTAGACCTCCACTGAGAATATTTGTAGAGGCCCCCCCAGCTTCACTTATAGAACAATCCAATTAGCAAAGTGGAAACTAATAGGGTGTTTGAAAAACCACTTTGAACACTTCAAAACCGCGCTCTCTCTCTCTCTCTCTCTATCTCTCTCGCTCGCTCTCTCCCTCTCTATCTCTGTCTCTCTCCTTCCCTCTCTCTCTCTCTCTCTCTCTCTCTCTCCCTCTCTCTCTCTCTCTCCCCCTGTGTGTGTGTGTGTGTGTGTGTGTGTGTGTGTGTGTGTGTCTCTCTCAGGTAAAACACCTGTGCAGTAAAAAGCTCTCTCACTCATCACCTGCACATGATTGAACCAGACAGCATTACTAACTTTATATTGCAAATGGGCAGATTAGAGTTCTCTAAATAATGGCAACACAGGTCCATAAAGGCCATTTCTAATTAAATTGAATAAACATCCGCACCTACTTAAAAACTACTTAACTTTTTTCATGATTGATGACAAAATATCTTTGTGATAAATAATAAAAAACGCAGCTGTAAAATAACCCCAGATTGTTTTGTCTTTAAAAAGAACTTGCTTCCCAACATCTTCTTTTAATATTTTCCCTTTTCCAGACTATTCAATGGAACAATAAAATATTAAAACATTTTGTTTCATGGGACTTTTATAAATTGTAAGTTTATTTCTTACTTCACACCTACATATTTTGTTATGAAATCCCTCTTCTCAAGATTCCCAGTGTTTTGGATGATTTAAATATGCATCTATCAATATTATACATTTAAAAATAGAATTAAAATATAGCTAAATATAGCCGAAGTTACATCAGATAAGCTTTAGGCCGGACATGGCGATCCAGATGTTCAGGCATTGTCTGTGAACGCTACATCAGGACTATTGGCTCAAAAAGGCGAAGACACGAGGCACAGTGGATGAATTTATCACCGTAGTCCTCTAAAAGCTGCTCATTCTGAGTGTGTATGATCCCACGTCTGTGTGGATGCCATCACTGCCTCTCTGCCGTATCTAGCGCTTACCTCGGACTCATGTCTGGTGCTCTGGCCGTATGTCTGCTCTCCTTTTCGGCATTCCCTCATTAAGACCTCCGCTGATTCTCCCCGAGTGTTGTTCTCTCAAAAACTGCTCTTCCGCGTAATTTTGCAGCCCTCTATGTCTGCCGGTTTTCCCCTCTTTCGTCCTCTTCCATACACCAAATTTCTCACACGTTAAGAAGACTATCTGACACTTCAGACTGTGTTGGGGTCCGGTCGGACCAAACCTGCCGGCGGAGACTTTACGCGCACAGCGACACCCAACGGCGCACTGAGCGGCAGCGAGTCCCATTGGTTTAATCAAGGGGGGGACATGCTGTGCAGTGATTTGGGAGCAAATAAAAAGGTAGGAAAGCTATAAAATCTAATGTGTGAGCACTAAAAACACAAAGCAACCCATACAGCTATCATACTGATTAGGTTTTTATGCTGCAAACCTGCCTCATAACGATTTATGTCAGCATGAAAAGGCTGGTGAACTCCCTGCAGATCAAAGGTAAGTAAAATCAGTTCAGGTGAGGTAGACTTTAGTGATAAATCACCTTCATATTTACAATAAAATTTACAGTGGTGAAAAAAGTTTACAGATATTTTACTTCAGTAAAAGTAGCAATACCACACTATAAAAAATACAAAAGTATTGGGAAGAAAGAAAATGTATTTAAAGTATCAAAAAGTACTCATTATAAAGAATGGTCCCTGTGAGCATTATAATGTTATATTATTAAAAGAAAACATTAACATGTAAGCACTGTGATGTTGTAGCTGGTCGACGTGGAGATAATTTTTAGTTTTTGGTAGTTAAATCTATAACAATGAAGCATATTTTATAGGTTGATTATGTGTTTTTGAATGTAAAATTTTAAAGTAACTGTAACTGCCAGATAAGTGTAGTGGAGTAAGTATCAAGCAGCATAAAATGGAAATACTTCAGAAAAGTACCTCAAAATTGTACTCAAGTACAAAAAAGGCTTAGATTGGCTATAAAGCATTTGTAAGACAACCTGTCATGCAAAAGAAAATATGTAATTTTAACACCATGTATGTCAGACTTTTGGTCTTTTCAGAACAGATTTTATCACAACCAGCAATTGAGGTTTGTGTTGCATGATTATCTCAATAAATTTGATGAAAAGGAGGAAACATCTCCAGAAAATAGAAGTGAAGTGACTCCACACTGAAGCATTGTGATTTCAGTGTCTCTGAAAAAGTACATTTTTGTATTTTTTTTATTTTTTTTTTTTTTACACTGTAGTTATCAGTAGTCATTAACTTTCAATAAACTGGAATTCTAACTTAGATTTAATCTGCTGTATTTGGGTGTATTATGTCAGTCAGGCCTTTCTGTTATTATTCAACTTATTCAACAACTTCAAGTTTTTCCATAAGCATCCTGAGGTGTTTGAAAGACCGCAGATTGAAATTGATGAAACTAATTATTTCACCATCATTGAGGTCATTAGCAGACAGAAGATGTGATCCAGTGAAACACTTACCAGACTGTGGCCTGTGCGTGTTTGTTTTGATCACAATAGCAGCTGACAATCTCATAAAGCAGACCCTCTTCCTCTTGAGGCTGATCCGAGTCCAAGGTGCTGGTGTGTCATTGAAGTGATCTGCACCACCACCAGCAGCCTGGTGAAGTGGAGGAAGGTATTGTCTCTCACTTCCATGTTCCCTTGATGAACTGTTGATAACCTCACAGACAGAGGTAGGCAGCACTGTGTAGGAGAATAATTGTGTTCTATCAAGGATGTGACAGCAGGTTTCGATTCATGCTCCAAAATAGTTTTTTTCCACCAAAGGAAAGATAAGCGATGTCATATGCTGCTTGTCAGGTTGGTTATGTCTTTTTACAAAGCTTGATTTATATCTGTGTTAATGTACACATCTATTTAACCAAAAACAGTATTTTGCATTTGCATTTATCTGACTCTTAAAGTCTCTTATTAGCCTCAAATGTGGATGTATTGCACATTTTCTTTTTCAGGATAACCCAGGAATAATTGCATTCAAGAATAATGATGTATTGTCTCTGGGTATGAAAATTTTTGTTACAAAATGCATTTTTTTTTCATAAGATATAAAATATAGTAGCTCATGACAGATCAGCAATTCAACTAATCAATGAAATCTGTGTTTTTTAGGTGTAGCTGGCAGTAACTATGGGCTAATAGCAGCCCCATAACCAATAAATAACACAAGTAAAAGCAAACTTTTACTCAAAGTAACAGTCAGGTTTGACTCAAGTCAAACCATGTCAGTAACCTTTCAAGTCAGGTCAAGTCAATTTTATTTATACACCCTGATATCATAAATCATACATTTGCCTCAAGGAGTTTTACAATCTGTACAGCATATGACACTTACAATCCTTAGACCCTCAATTCGGATATGGAAAAAAAAATGGAAAAAATGGAGGAAACCTCAGGAAGATTCCACACATGCACTAGATGTCGTGTGTGCAGAATAGACTAAAATAGCTGAGGTGCATACATATAGAAACTTCCAAGTGCCGCCAAATCTTTCTGACTTCATAGGAGGCAAAGGTCAAAACCTAGATTGTGATTTGTTTACAACAGCACCATAACCAATAATTAACACAGGCAACATATTCAATTAACACTTTACAGCCTCTTCCCTCATTAAGAATAATGGGACAAAACCAAACTTTTTGATGCACACATGTAGCTTGAACCAATATTTAAACACATAAGGCCCATAGCTATTGATATGTGGACTGAGAGTGAACACTGGCATCCAAGTGAGACTGACAGAGTTAAAGGCAAATAAAATGTTTTTGATATGGTTAACATGTAACCTTATTTGAGAGGAAGGAAGATTTAAAAAGTGAGATACTACAGAAACTAATCTGTGTGTGTGTGTGTGTGTGTGTGTGTGTGTGTGTGTGTGTGTGTGTGTGTGTGTGTGAGTGTGCGTGTCTCTGTGTACAGCAGTTGTCTTCCCAGACAGACTTTTATCTCACTAATCAATCAGCCTCCAGAGGCCTGCGCTGAACATTAAACTTCAGCTTGTCAAAACACAATTTAACATACCGTAATCTGGAGCACAGCAAACCTGAAATGCTGAACTTTTAATGAACTGAAAAAAAAGCCTGCAAAATTGCTAGTTGTAAGCAATGATTCAATTAAAGCTGAGCTAGAACTGAGCCCCAAAAACACAACCCGGGGAGCCCATCCCAAAGAAAAGCTGTGCATGTCGACTGCCCCCAAAGACCAACACTGGAGCTGGAGATAAGGCAGGCTGAGCGGCTAAATCCCTTAACAGTCTGCTGTCACTCTCTAAATCACACACCTTTCCCACCGTTTCTCCAAGTGTTAGCGTTGCAGGTTTTTACATATGACATATATCTTGCAGAAGCTTGGTGGGTTGAATATGGAAATGCAATGAATACGCTTTTTTTACAGACATCTGTGAGCCGACATGTTGCAGGGTCACCATGTCTCTGAGGCCTGTAAAAACCTTGTTTCAATTTGGGTTCTGAGTGACAAATATTCCAATCACCTTGTTATTGCTCCATTTCTGCCTGGCAGCAGAGAGACAATAGACAGGACAGTCTAAAAGTAATCTCAACACCTTAAAACAGACACCATCGCCATCTGAGTGCAATGTCTCGCTTTCCTCAACTTCTTTCTTTCATTCTCATCAATCATCCTTCTCTCCTTTCTCTCTTTCTCTATTTCTTTCCAGTGGACATGGCCACACATATCTCCAGATGTGACCGCCCCACCATACCAGACACACCCCCCTCCAGCTTCAGATTCCCTTCCCCACCAAAAATTGAATGGTAGGCTCAACATTTACACACAGACCTCTCTTAATTCATTGTAATGAGCAGTTGTGCGACAGCTTTAGAGCACAGGCGTGCAAGGCATGTCATTTGAATGAGCAGAGCTGCTCTGTGCATTTGGTCGCTTTTCTAGCTCGCCCATCTGCTGGTGATGGACAATTATCGTGCCACGATTAGAGCCAGAGCAGAAATACTTGATTTGTTTTCTCAAAGAGAAATCTGTATGAATGCAAAATATTTTTTTTTTGTTATGAGAAGACAGACCAGTCTGTAAAAGTTTATTAACCATGTTTTATTCCTCTGACATTCTATGCTATCTTGCCTTCATCATTGTGGTATATGAGGTTGTTTCTGGTTTCACTGTCTACAGTTCATCAATTAGCCATGTGATTTTAGAAGAGACATATACATTACAAATAATACAAAACTTAAAAAACAAGACAAAATAAGTGGATTGACTGAAAAACAACAATTCTGATAACTGATTTTTATCATTTCAGTCAAATTTTCAAGTAAAAAGGCCAAACATTCACTAATTCCAGTTTCTCAGTCACAAGTATTTCCTGCTTTTTTCTGTTTCATTTCACCAAAAATTCAATATAGTTCATTAGTTGCAGCTCCTCCACCTTTTACAAAATATATTTTTTACAACACAGTGCAAAATTTACTCTTAAAACATCAATGGTTAAAATGAGCCGAATCTCCTTATATACCATGCTGATGAAGGCAAGATAGCTGAAAACACTATCTTGTTTAATTGTGTTAAAATATTGAGTGCAAAATAGTATCAGATTTGAAATGAAAAGGTTGACTTTTAATAACAGAAAGAGAAGGGCACATTCTTTGTGCCAATAGCTACGTATCAAAAGACTACAAGAAGCTGACAGCTCACTTTCTCCATTTAGTAGCTGTTCTGGAGCTTTTTTCGTTTTTTTTTAAAGCATTTTATGCAGTTGATTTGTTATAGAACAGTGGAGGGATGACAGGAGATGATGGGAATGATATGCAACAAAGGTCGCTACCTGGATGCCAAATGATGACGTTCGTGGTTGGCGCCTCAACCCCTTTACCACCAGGGAACCTCAATTCTGGACATTTCAATCAAATCGCACAATCTTCCACAGCGTTAGCCCAGTTGTAATGGAATTATAGATGTTCAAATGTCCATTTTCTGAGCACTTCAAGAAAAATAAGGAAATGAGAGGATTAAGGAAGATCGTGTGATACAACTGAAAGCTCCAAAACAGCTACAAAATGAAAAGATTATTCTGTCAGTGTTTCCAAGGTCAAGAATGAACTTTTATCTTGACTCCAACACTCTCATTAGATCAAAGCTCAAACACCTGCGTTAACATGGACTGAGACAACAACGTAAGTCTTTATCACGTAGAATATTTAATGGATATTGAACCAGGGCAGCTCAATCAGTGCACACATGAACCTTATTTACCATCATTGTTAGCTTAATCCTGCCTCTCCCTGCACTCCAGTGTGGGTATCAATATCTCTGTTCAAGTGTATCTCTGTGTATGTGGGTGTTTGTGTGTAAGCCAGTCCAATGGGCGTCTGCGGCGCACATGGCTGTCCGATGCATGGTCTCTGCTCCCTGGTCTCTCCTCATTAGCCTCACACAGTGCAGCCATTCCCCTCTCACCCCCTCACTCCCCCCCCCCCCCCCCCCCCCCCCCCCCCCCCCCCCCCCACCTTCCACTCACAGTACACACACAAGAAGGGGGGGGGGGGCGAACCTTTTGTTTTCTGTGTCCGACCTGCACCCCGTTCCAGCCCTCCTCCTTTTCTCTCCTTCTCCTCTCCACTGACTAAATCTCTTTTCCGGCTTGATACTGCTGAAAACCATATGGTGTGTGACATCATCAGGGCAGGAAGCAGGGAAAGGGGAATGGTAGAGCAGAGGAGAGATTGGCTTGCCAGGTCTCTGTGCAGTGATGTCAGCAGAAAAGCACTCTGGGAGGCCCATTGGGGGGTGATAGCAGAGCAGGTTGGAAATTTTATCTTTTTTTTTAGATTTCACTCCCACCTGGATAATCAGGAGCTGAAGGATGTCCATATCAAATGATTTGTGATTTCTTAACATGTCAGGTCTTGGAACTGTTTACAGCGTGCTTAATTTACATTTGTCTGCAGGTGCAGTTGCAGCATTTTTCAAAAATGTCCCAAGAACCTCAATCCGAGGGATTTTAGTTACTGTAATTACAAATAAGGTTTGGGCCATCTTTAGATATCCTGGTCTCAGCATGAGATGCTAAAAACTTCTGCAGATCATCTGTCTACCTCTTCCTTTTAGTCACTGGCAGTCCCAATCTGCACACCAGGCTTTATGTCTGTCAACCTCCCTCCCTCCCCCTTTTGTTCTCTGGGTGAACTCTCCAGCTTTGTTGTGAGATCCTGGTCTCCATACCATCACTACCGACCCATCCAGCTCTCTATCAGCACACACAGAGATACACACAAACACTCACACAGTCAGCATCTCTCCCTTTTCTCACACAAACACACATGCACTATAAAATACCCTTCTCCTCTGATTAATGGCAGAGCTGGGGAGTGTGCCAGGCAAGGAGGGGAGGTATTAGAGGAGAGGAGTGGAAAGGAGAAGAGAGGAGAGGAGAAGAGAGGAGAGGAGTGCAGAGGAGAGGAGAGGAGAGGAGAGGAGAAGAGAGGAGAAGAGAGGAGAAGAGAGGAGAGGAGAGGAGAAGAGATGAGAGGAGAGGAGAGGAGAGGAGAGCTGAGGAGAGGAGAGGAGAGGAGAGGAGAGAAAAGGAGAGGCTGCTGCAGCTGTGGTTTTGGAGCCGCTCTCTGCTGCACCCCCTTGCTGCCCCCTCTCTCCATCTCCTCTCTGGCTCCTCGAGGGACACACGCCTTGGCCAGGCCCCAGGAACCAGGGAGTCAGGACCAGGCTAAGGGGGAGAAAAAGGGGAACAAGAGAGGGAAGGAAGGATATCACAAAGGAAAGAGAAAAACAGAGCTGACCTAACACAAAAGTATTATAAGGCAGCACCTACATAAACAGAAGTGCGTGAGATGTTCCTCAAAGGTTTTTATGGGTAAAACCGTACAAAGCATCATATTTTCCAAAACACTTGAGCCGGTGAATGTTTGTTTTACTATGTGATACTGGTGCTGTCATTTGGTTTTATAATGCATCAATCAGTGCTCGATTTTCTCAGAAAACGAAATTCGTTTGTTCAAGTACTGTTCTTAACTTCAGTTTTTTCATTCTCATACTTGAGAATTTTTATTTTGTGTGGAAGCACCTCATGCAACTAACTCGTAACTCACTCACAAAGTCGCTCATTCACATTTGGCAGGCTGCAGATTATCAACAGGGTGGGCTGTTTAGACGTTGTCAGACTAATAATACCCCTACAAGTTCAGCATGTGCCTGTATGTGATAAAACATAACATAACACTCATTTCCTGCAGGTGGCACAAGTGTCAAAATTGTACAAACTTTGACTTTCCTTGCCTGTAGGTGGCATATCCAGATTTACAGGTCTAAACTGTTTGCAGACTCACAAATAAACAGGTGGCTGAAGACGTATACACAACTGGATCTTTTTTTAAAGAAAGATTTGTCTTCCTGATTCAAATCGCAGGGTTGTCAAAAGGTCTTTTGGTTATCTGTGGACAGGTTTGTGAAAATATTTTGACTGTATTACTTGTTTCATTCAGAAAGCCCCTCAGAAAGTATTGCTTCATGTTGCTTCTCTTCTCTTTAGCTTTTAGCGGTGAAAAAAATGTCTTTTTTTTTTCTTTTTAACCGCTCATGCAGTTGATTGCACAACAGTTCTTTATCATTTTAGCAGTGTTTATTTTTCTATGTGAAGACATGATGGCAGATGCTGATTGTTGCATGTCCTGCATTTGAATTTTACTTTCAAGAAAAACACTTATTCCTCATGGAAATATACTTCAGTAAACTGAAGAATTATCCTTTTCAAGGCATACATAATGGAAATTTGTGAATCTGAATATACAATAGGCTATGTCATCTAAAATTGCCAGTCAGTGTGAATGGTACTTTAAAGGTTAAAAAATGAGATTCTAAACAAAGGGTTGGCCATTCAAATCTCTGTGTGGGCAGAGGAAGAAAATGAATACTGTCATCACTGCCAACAATCGAACATACTGTATGTTGCCCTCTGAGCAGTTAATCCCAAATTGCTGCAGAGAAGTGCTCATGCTCCAGCACAACGCTGTAGATATACTGGATATTAAATAGGAAATAAAGTGATTTCCTTTGAAGAAGAGCAATAAAAAGAAACAAGAAACACTTTATGTTTCCTGTAATTTTATTCTGTAAATTCACCAAGACTAGCTCTGGTAAATTTATCCCACAATCCACTGTTAATACTCAAGGAAGATGTGGAATGATGGATGATTAGGGTGAAAACAGAAATGGTAGAATTTATAGGCAAGTAGGTGGATGAACTTCAGAGAACAGACATTGGATGAACACTTTTGCTCTACACGTGGCTGACTTGCTTCTCTTTTGTAATCTTGTCAAAGCACTTGCAATAAATTCAGCATTAATGCGAACAGAAGTGGAAACTTTCCTTTTAACAGTGAGGATGGTGTGATTTTTCATGGTGGGGGGAAGTGTCTACAGAAGGCTCGTCCTTATAAAATTTGAGATAAGCTTATCAGCTCTCAGCTTCGTACTGATGTTTTATGCATTAACCTATGGCTTTGCTGGTAGCCTGACTCAACATATGCAGGATGTTATGGGTATGCCTGTGCATGCTTGGACCTCAAGTGTGATTTGATCACCCCCACTGCCCTGCAGTCCTGGGTTAGTGTGTATTTGAGGCCTATTCTCTCGTCCCTCTCCCCCACTACTCTCAGTGTTTTATGGGCTGTGTGCTGCGGTGCAGTGACCTCCCTCTCACCCCGGTGCCACCCAGCCGGTGCAGGATTCAGGCGCGCATGGCCCCTGCCAAAACCCCATAGCGCCACATCTGCAATCCATAAACGCCAGCCACTCTCGCTCTCCTACTCCCTCGCCCACACCGCCTCAGACTCTCACACTCCTCCATTTCACTCTCTCTCTCTCTCTCTCTCTTTCTCTCACCCACTAACTTTTTATTTTAATTTCCAAATTCTACGCGTCCCCCTTTTTGCATTCCTTTGACTCCTTCCTCCCACCACTTCTGGTTTTATTCATGCTGAACATCAACTGGCTCTTCCCTTATCTCTCATTCCCTCACTGCCCCTTTTCTCTCCTTCCGTTTCTTTATCCACATCCAACGGAAAAATCTTTCACCCATTATATCTTCAGTGGGAGCCAACGAAGTGTGGTGGCAGTGAACTGGGAACCACAAGACATTCCTGATTCAAACAGCACTAAGTCACCAGCGTTCAAGTCCTCTGACAGCGGCCTGTGCCAAACACACACTTCACTTATGGGCTGGATTCAGCGTTACCACGTAGCATTTGGTCCCCAAACGGCTAAATGTTTATCTGTTTCAAATTGATAGTGTCAGGGAAAAAATGTAGAGTGTGCATCTAAATTCAGTACCATTTTTGTACATGTGTTACTTTAAGAGCGTTCTCCATCATGGGGGTATTGAATTCCCCCTCCCCTCACCATGAACTGCTGGCCAGCAGAGCAAACAACACCCCTCCCCTCCACTTTAACAAGATGTGTCCAACACATCACTGTTACAGTGCCCTTGCCTTAATACATGTTAAAAAAATACAGAGAAGTAGGAAATAAATTGAGTGTTACCACAAAACTGTCCAGGACTCCTAGCTTGCCCCCCATGGGCAATAGAGACATTAGTCTTTCTCGATTGTATTATCTTTTTCCACTGTAATCAAATAAAAATGCACAGAGTGAACTTTTGCTCCCCTTCATTTCTTGGATCATATTCTCCTCTCCATCCCAAAGTCTTCACCTTCTGGTTTCCCAGACATATTGGCATGCCTCTGTGGTGCAGTCCCAACAGAGCCCGGGGATGAATCATGTTGCTGCAAGCATGCAAGCTCAGTTTTATGATAAATATTGCAATTCATAAATCAGTGTTTTCCTAAGCATGAAAGCTTGGGTCAGGGAAGGACGCAAAACTGTTGAGCATTTCAGCTTCAGCTTGAAAATAACAGAGATGTCGTGATATGTGCATGTGTACTGAAGAGGAGGCTTCAGGTCAGAGCGAGACCACCAGGGAGTGGAACATCAGGGAATCTGGGGATACAGTGCAATCTGGCAAGGGTGTGTTAGGGGATTAATTGTTTTCAAAGCTGTTATTTGCTCTCTTGCCCTCATACTGATGTAACGCTGGTAGTGCCAGGAAGTCTAAAATAGCGTAGATGGGTGAGGGAGTCTTCAACGTGTTTGTATTTAATGCTTGATGTTGTTTCGGTCTCTATTAAATTCCTTTTGTGATTAGTGATTAATTAGATTTTTTTTGTAAAGTACACTGATGCGTGTTTGTGATGAAAGATTTTATAAATAAATGACTGACAGCTGCTATTTGTCAAAGTCTCAAAGGCTACAAGTCATTCATGGAAAGAAGAATTTTTGCTTTAAAGTCCAACTTGGGAGTTCTTTTTCCATGATTAAAGTTCCTCAAATATCACAAACATTATCTATGTAATGATTTTGTCCAAGTTAGTACATTTTAACATGGCCACAGGCATTAGGGACTTCAAAGAGTTGCCAGTGTAATGGCCTTGATGCATGATGTAAAAACTATTATTGACCTGCCAGTTGTTAACAACACTCATTATTTCTTCAATCATAAAAGTACTCCCCACACACACACACACACACACACAGCTATTCCAATGGTCATTTCAAACAAATGTCAAGAGTTGCTCAACAAGGCAGTGTGCAACTTTTATTAATGCTTATTCATTACTGCCATCTAGTGGCAGAAACTGGCTCAGCAGCAAGATAGAGGCTTCAGGGTGAAAAGAAACACTGACTTCAATAAGCTCAAGGCGAACAATTAGAAACCAGATACTTTGGATCAAAATAGTTTTATTTAGTACACATTACACTTTTTGAAAATGTCATGTGTCCACATCCATGTAAAGCATTTCTATTAATACATGCTCTGTGTCTTGTTTGCATTGCCACGTTGTCCCTCCACTATTCCATCTCCAAGTCCTCCATGTCCACAGTGCTCTCTCTTTTAACCCAGGGTAAAGACAAGGGCACATAAGGGTCATATGTCCAGCGAGGATAAACTCTCTTGTACAAATTCATCAGGACTGTGTCTTGAGATCGCAGCTGATTATCAAATACACACTTCATGTGTCCATGTGTTCCTGAAAAATATTTAAAAAAAAGTTTTTTACTGATGATGCAGTAGTCCTGAAAAGCAAGTACACAGCTTAGTAGTGCTGCCGTCAGTTAGTTTTGTTTTTAAATTTTCTCACCTAAGGCCTCCTTGATGTGGCCTCTCCGACCCCACTTGGTTCGCAGCTCTACTGGCTTGAACCACATGATATCATCTGTCACAGAAAGAAACAAAAAGAGAAGTAGAATGTGAATTGAAGCCACAGGCAAGTCATGCTATATGTAATCTTCTGTAGTCAGAGTAAGGAATTTCCTCTCACCCCTGTTAAAGAACATGTAACGGACAACTGCAGAGCGGCGGTTAATTTTGAATGGGTGTCCGCTCACTACAATCCTCTTCAGGACAACACGCTGAGGGTCACAATTGAGCAGACTGCCTGTAGCCACCAGGTCCTGGATGTCTAGAAGGAGGCAGTAACAAGAACACAGGCTCAAATACCAGCACAAAATTAGCTTAAGTGGATAATTAAATAAAACAATTAAACAGACAACAGGACAGATGGTCAAAAGTTTAAAATCAAAGCAGCTGGACCGCTAATCACATCTACTTATTTTCAGCTACAGACAGGACTTTTCATCTCACCATCATTCCTTTGTTTGAAGAGCAGGACTCCTGTTGGGGGGAAGGTGATGGGAGCGTATACTGACACCACAGTGGGGGCATCTGGCCTGAGGAAGCGCTCCATCTTATGCTTGTCAGCTAGAGAAGTACAGAGCCAAGTTAAACATTCAATAATTAATTTATGACCTACAGTACAACCAGCAGCTAAACCTGTTTCAGATGTGACCTCCTTCACACTGTCAGGGAGGCAGACCTTGTAAAGCTAAGCAGGCGACAGGTTTGAACGGGGTTCACCTGGGCTCCCAGCCAATAGCAGCTGGCACTTGCGCTTATGCCAAGTTCATGTCATGTTGCGATTATCGTAATTATGAGATTCCGACTTGTCAATGGAGTTCATGTGACATGATGTCATAATTCTGACTAATTTTTCTGAAAGCTTAGCGATATATCCTGAAAATAAAGCAAGTATGGTTGTCTCACATTAGCCAAAGTCTGTTCTTCAGTTTGATTAAACCCACGTTTATTGGATATGGGCGTATACAGTCTATGCACACTATTTAAACCCTCACTCAACCAACTCTAATCATACAACCGTCTAGTTGTCCTATGACATGAACCCTCGCAAGTTGTAAACATGGGAATCCTCCCCCTATGCCTATCTGCCATCCATCCCATATAATGTGAATGCGGCATTAATCCCGTCTCTCTGTTCCTTCAGCTCACGTCCACCTCCTTCATCACCTACCTGAGGTGTGCTGGGAGAAGATAGGAGAGGCCCTGAACCTCCGAAATCCACAGTGGAACACCAGCTCCTCTTTAGATTTGATTGGCTCTGTATTGCTGGGGTGTCTCCTCACCAAAAGGTGCATCACTGACATCTGTGCACAGAGGGGAAAAATGATTAGGCCAGTCAGTGTGACTTTGTTTCAAATGGATGCCTATAAATTCAGACACAAAAGGTTTTCATATGTCAACACGATCGATCGTACCTTCTGTTCGTGGGGCAATAGGGACACTAACACCAGAGGTTTGCCTGACTGGACGCTCTCCATCACAGAGAAGGGCACATCAGTGATGTGCAGCGTAACATACCAGCCCACCTGCAACAGCAGGAGCAGCAGAGTCAGCGAATGAACAAATCTAAAGGTGTAACAATTTTACAGGAAAACATTCACGCTCGTTTTACCATGGCTCCCTCCTCCTCCACTGCAGCTTCAGCCAGTATGCGGCGGCGGGTGCGTTCGAAGCTCTGGAACTGGAAGATGCGTGAGTAGTTGAGAGGTAAGTTCTCCATCGGGTCCCAGGGCGAGGAGCGGAAACTTTTTAAGCCTCTGTAGCGCTGAAACCTTTAAGCAGAGAACATTGTAAGAAGAAAATTATATATGATTTAGTTTCACTCTAACCTAAATTCAGAATACTTGCAAATGTATTTCTTGTGCTTAAAAAAAAAAAAAAAAAAAAAAAAAGTAGCAGAACTGACCTGATTCTAGCTGCTGTGTCGAGGGGTGTGTCCACCTCGTCAGGGAACATTTCATTGGCTCGGGCCTCACGGTAACGTTTGAGACCCTCTTCCTCTGCGGCTTCATCAATGTGCTCATCATAGCGCTGATCGGCTCCAGTTTGCTCTGTGGAGCACACCTCTTCTTCTTCCTCCTCTTCTTCTTCTTCCTCGCCTGAGGAACAGCCTGAACCAGCGTCCTGAGCAGAGAGGATACAGTTAAATCTGCCTCAATATACAGAAGCACTGCATTACACACACACACACACACACAAAAAAACATGTTTTCTCACTTACTTATAGAGAAATCTCACCTCACAGATATTTGTGGTTTTATTTGCACTTTTGCACTCACCGCATTTCCTCCGTCCCTTTACACCTTATTGTGGTGGAGGCAGAAATCTCAAAAACAGACACAGATATCTGAAATTCTGAGCTAATAAAACCAAACTATCTGCATCACCAGATACAACTAGAGGTGAAGTGAAAGCATTTTTGTAATTTGTAACTTCCTGATTACAATTTGTGTACAATTTAGATCATTTTTGCATGTTTCATTTTATCATCTTTTTTGTAACAGAAGCATTTTTAACTATTTTCATTATTGATTAATCTGTTTTATTATTTTCTCAAATAATCGATTAATCGTTTGGTCTGCAAAATGTCAGAATATTGTGAGAAACACCTGTTATCATTTCCCAAAGTCTAAGGCATCATCTACAGATTGTTTATTTTGTCCAACCAACAATCTAAACCTAAAGATAATTCAGCTTGCTATTGTGTGCGACAAAAAAAAAAGCAGCACATCCTCAAATTTGAGAAGCTGGAATGAGCCCAGTGTTATGAAAAGCCTTATACTATGCATTATGGGTATTTGCATCTGTATGTGTGTGAATTTGATAAGGAGTCGCCACAATTCAAACTACAGGTAACCCTTTGTTTGAATATATTTAAATTTAGAGCCATTCCTGGTGTGTTGAGAGATGAAATCAAAGAGCCAGTTTTACAATTTCTTGAAAACCAACTTCCATGGACAATATAATTGTATAAGGAAGTGAATCATCAAAGAAGACATGCATTCAGAGCTCCCTCGACTGGCAAATTACAGGAGGAGCCAGACGCATGGAGGGAAAGCTCTCAGCATGGGGTTGATTCACAACCTTCCCAACATCCTTGCTGCAATAATAATAATCATTATCATTTGAAGTACCATTTTCCCCTATTGTTAACTTCTCCTAATGCGTATTCCTGCGCGCCAACCTTGACATCAAACACATGCTAATAACAATTACAGATCATAATGAACCCATTGCGTAAGGAGAGTTCCCCCGACTTCTTTTCAAGCAGAGCTGGAAATAAATAAATGGTCCACCCCTCCCCTCATCCAGACAGGAAGTTCTGCTCACAGAACAGGAAGACAGGAGGCTTCTCTTGGGACTCCTGCTCCAAACACTATTGTTGTGGTGAGCAGCCTGGCACTACAGGCCAGATACAGACACTGAGAAAACAAACAGTGCCTCTCAGTCGCGAGGTGCACCGACCGCGGGTCACGTAAGCACAGCGCCAGCCCCGGAACCGCTGACACTCAAGACTTCATAGCTTCTCCTCAGATGACTGTCCTCGTCATCTTTCATAGGATTACGCTGTCTGACTGTTGCTATGACAACAAACAGCAGCTGAACAAACTAGCCGTGGAAATTTGGGTTCAGGCTGAAATAGTACGGAAACATTTACTTGATGAAATGATTAAGTAGACTGAAAATTTTATTGACATATAATCAAATATTTCATTTTAAGTGTTTTACCAAATTTGAATGCCAAACATTTGTAGAGTCCAACTTCAGTGATGTCACAAATTTAATATTATGATGAACTGAATTTGGGGGGGGGGGGGGGTTAAATGGTAATCAACAATTTGGGCTCTGAAAAGTTGCAGTGGGTGTTTTTCTTTATTTTCTGACATTGTACAGCTGATTAATTGAAAAAAAATAAAATAAAATTGATGCTTAGTCTGAACAGGAAGTGATTTTTCACCTCATAAATTTGACCACTGTCCCCACAAACAGTATGTTTGTCTGTTTTTATTACAAAGACAAGCTAATTCAATTTGCCAAGAAAATTTTTGTCTTCAAGATCTCTCCATTATCCTTGTGTCTGTACATTCATTGCAAATATATGTTTTTGAGCGCGGATGTGTCCTCGCCTCAGTTTGTGCCACTTAGCGTCACTCTTCATCTGTTCTTGTCTACCTGCAATTTTCCACTGACTTTGTATGCAACCAGACTGTCTCTAAAATCTATTTCATATTCAGTCCGAACATTCGCTGCTTTTCAGCTGTTGCCCAGGAGCAGGAAGTCTGCACAGACATTGTCGTTTTCACACTTGAGATATTCTGAACGCTAAAGAAAACTGACAGTTTCCTCTGACATGCGAGTACCTGTGAGTTATTCTCCTCATCATCTCTCTCCATGGCCTCGTCCATCATGTCGTCGACATCGTCGTCTTCACTGCTTTCGTCATCCACATCGCTGTTCTCATCATCTTCATCAACGATCCATGTGGCCTGGTAGTCTGATGTTCCTTTAGGGACCTTCATCACACGTTTGTTCTTTCTGGCCTCTAAACAACAGAGAGAAACAACACAGAAACATTTAGAGTACCGTCTTCTTGTTGCAAGTTTTAAATTGTGTATAGCAAATTTAAAAAACTAAGCATATTTTAATAAAGAAAGACACTTGAGTAGTTGCTCCAACACAAGTGAAGCCTCAACCCTGATATGCACATTCTTTAACTAATGTAGGCTCCACACTATCTCCAGTTCTACCCCTTCGGTCATTTAAAAATGCCATTAAGTAAAAATCATGATTTTGGACCTTCAGCCTCCAGCAGCTCTGATTCCGTGGGCCATGTCTGCTCTCCATCCATGGGGTCAACCTCAGCCTCTGTCTGCAGGCTCTCCCTACAGGATGGGTCGGCCTTCATAAGCACCCGCACTGGAGCCTCATCTTCATCACCATCCTGAGGGGAAACAAATAAATGGCAAAGATGAATATATAATAAGTGCACACTAAAATCCAAAACCAAATGTTAACAGTGGACCTGTCCATTCAAGGACTATACATGTGTTCTAGCCCGCTTACTACCACACATATACTGTGACAGCTGTAGGTGCACATAAAAGTGCGCACTGTGTCATTATTTACATTTAATTTTTCTAATTTTCCCTTTAGGACAGGTCAGCATTTTAATATGTAAGCCAGTATTCATTATTTAGTGGTTTAACTATGAATTATCCAGTTAAGATATGGATAAAAAGTATTAGTCCTGTTAGATAAGGGAACATAATTAGCTTTGATAATTGTTTAAAAAAAGTCTGATATAAATAAACACATACAAAAACATGAATACAATAAAAGTTTTATATATGAACCAAATATGTAAAAAACTGAATGTATAAAATAAGATATATATATGAGAAAATTAAAAACATATTTGAAAAACAGAATTGTAAGGAATTTAATCATTCTATATCAAAAACCACCTGCCTGCATGTCAACATCTCCTCCCTTGCCAGGCTTTGCTGGTCTGGGTGTTGTTATGTTAAGGGGAAGAGGATCTAACGGAGCGTCAATCTGACTGAGCTGAAAGTCTCCGTGTCCACTGATGTGCACCAGTCTGTCAACTCGTAGAGGACGGCCACGGACATACCCAGAGACACAGAGGGTACCCAAGCCCGTGGGTCCACCACCCGTCCCCTCAGCGGGGCTGTTGGGGGTAAAAGTGGCATGCTGAGCCAAAAGATGGGAGCGTCTGGAGCGGAAACCTAGCTTCCTCTGTCTCTGAGTGCCAAGGTGTCTGAGGAGTAGAGTGGCATCCTGCTCCGTATCCAGAGGGAAGAGACGGGCATCAGGGAAACGGACCTCGGTGATCTTTAACAGAGCTCTCCTGGACTCAACCCTCTTCTTCACAGGAAGATCGGTCACACCCTGACACACCAGAGCTGCAGGGGGTGGATTTTTGGACAAAAAGACAAGGGGTTAGAAAGTGTGCATCAAAGCAGAAATTAGAGAATCTAACATTAGTCTATCCTACTGTCAGTGATGCAGCTCACTGACAGAAAGCTCTTGCAGTGGTGTCGGGGTTTATACTTACCGTAGCTGGGGAGGCCCTGGGCAAAGAGACAGGACAGACAGTAGTCTCCATAGCTGTCCCAACCTTCAGTAGAGTCCAGCACAAATACGAGGCTGTCTGCAATCTTTGCCACATCCAGCAGGGAGTGTATGTCGGCTGTCCAAAGAAACCATGAGACAGGCTTCAGAATGGGATGACACAAAGCTCATCACAAAGACAAAACAGTACAACAAAAGGCATGTGGCACATAGTACAATTTCTACATACTTGTTTTAAATTGCTCTATCAACACAGGATGAGAAATTTGTAGAATCCTTTTCACTTTAGACATTATTGTGTTTGTAAGCCCTGATAGCTGTGAATGACCTGGCAGAAGCTGTGGCAGGATTACACTTTGATGTGAGTGTAATATGCTGTTTTGTATTGTATTTTTATTTAACCCAGTTATTAATTTCAATTGTTTCGTTCAGTTTTTTTCTAAACCAACATCTTTTCCATATCACTCAACACTCACCCGTGCTGTGGCTTAGAAAGGTGAACCTTTGTTTAAAACGAGGCAGAATCAGCCCAAAACTGTCACTGACGCCAGCGATGCACCGCCGCTCCTGATGCACGACACCCCCTGCGCCCTCTCCACGTAGCAGTTTGGTGATGGCACCCGCGTCAACTCCAGCATGGAGGGCGACCACAGCAACCAAGTGAGGAGGACCATCCCTGCTGCCTAGACGTCGTTTCTCTGTAAGAACCTAAAAAGACAAGAAATATGGAAACTCTGTGACACCAGTCAACAGCTATCAGAAAAGTGAAGGCTATTGTTTCTATCTCATGAATTATGAAAATTACCATGTCTTTCTTATTCCGGCGTAGCTGGTTGGCTTTATGCCTTCTGTCCATCTTCTTCTGTTCTTTTCTCTGTTTTTTGGTGAGGGCTGTCACGGACACTCTCCCTGTGAGATAGTTCATCAGACATTCCTTATTAGACAACGTACTGTCATGCAAGTTATCATGCAGTGAGGCTTTCCTCAGTTTAAATAAGAGTTTGAATGATTTCTGGCAACGCATGGGACCATTTGATATAATGCAACTACACCACAACCTTACTACTTAGAAAAAAACCTTGCAGTACTATATATTATAATATATATGGTGCCTGTCACAATTCTGTCACAACCTGCCCCATCCTCCTGGTGCATGCAAGTAAACACAGGTGTTTGTGTGCATATGTTCTGCTTGATCTGCTCTGTTTGAACTGTTGTTGAGTCAGAACTTGTCTTTGAGACAAAATGTGATGCAACTATAAGCTGTGAAGAAATCGTCTGTAGATATGTCAACAGCGCAAACAAGATATTGACATGATTGTCTCTAGGGTGTTGAAGTTATGATTGATGTTTATCCAAAATGCAATCAAACACAACAGCCCTGCAACAAAGACAACATTTACTTTGTGATGCTTATGCTAATTTTTCTTAGAACAGTGGGAATTCAACGGGGAATTTTTTAGGCTAGATTTTGTGTTAGTGTTGTTGTAATGAGCTGCATTATTCTCTTCTTTTTGGTTGTATATTGGGGAAATACCATGTAACAATAAAACAATGTTCCCTCAAAAAATACCACAGAGTTCAATCTACAGCTCTCTCAACTAGTCACAAAACAATCTGAACATTAAAGGCATAGTTCAGTTTTCGACACAAGAAACCTGTATGAGTTTACTCCCTCAGATATACAGATGCTCTTACTTTAGTTCACATTTTGTGGACATAGGTATATAAGGATATGACCTTATAGCTCTCTCTGTATAACTGTACATCCATCATTAATCTTAAGTATTTTAAATGTTGAATTGTTTTTCACTTGTCTGATTTGCTGCAGTTTGATTACGACTCAAAAACCACCAGCTCACTGGGTTACGCCTGTAAATAGGATCTGTGTGAGTGAGTGAAATAATATCCATGCATTTACTTCCCATTGAGTAACTCAAACATCCTCTGAAATATTCCTTTTAACTATCACTTCAAACATAGTTGTACATAATTGTAGTAAGTGACCATTTGGAAATGTGTTTTAAGCGTATATTGTTTTATGATAGAATGAAATCTAACTGTAATATTAGTTGCAGTGCTGCTGGATGGCATCATATTTGTAATCTACAATTATGCGACTTTAATTTAATTATGTGGTGATCATAACAATAAATGAAGGTTTTATATATGAATGTTTAATCTCCAATAAGAGAAGTTTTTTTAAAAAGCTACTTTCTCACAGGAAACTCAGTTTAGTACAGTATGACAGCTGCTTTATATAAATATCTAGCAACCCCTAATCGACCAACCCTAACCCCGTCCTTTAAATGGTCACAAGTCAACAGGAGGAAGATCATCACTTCACTAGTTAACTTGCTATCGGGCGTTTTTAACAATTTCTTTAACAGCAATGTTGAGAAAAACGTATTTACACGTATCACATATTCTACTAAACTGATGCTGCTCCTAGATTCACTGGAAAAACTTAACACGTGTGTTTGCAGAGCCGTGACCACCACAGCCACAAGGCAACACAACACAGCTAACAGCAGCTGCGTCGTGACACTTCGTAATAAAAAAACGGGACTTACCTTTGTTTTCTCTCTCGATTTCACCTTTCGTCCGATGCTTGCCATGTTTGTGGCCTTTGTTTTTCTGTTTATATACGCCGGCTCTATGGCCCTGTTGTTTTTCCCCATTAGCAGCCATTTTCACCATGTGGGAAAGGCAAGCAATTTACTTCCGCACTCGCACCAGCGTCATAGCAGAGAGGCGTGGCTACAGGTTTGCCGGAGGCGATATGTTTTCTTCCTAGGATGACGAAGTCATGACCCGCCCTACTCTTCCTCTGATTGGCTAGTCTTCGTTGTCTTCGTTGGTTGGGTTGGTCAGGTTTAGGCATGAGGAGTGAGATTGGTTAGAGTTAGGGTAAGAATATCAGGGTAAGCCAATCAAAGGCAGAGTAGGGCGGGTCATAACTTCGCTATCCTAGGAAAAATAAATTGCTCACCGCAGGGTTTCCTCTTGCAAATAAAAACCCTCGTGATAATATGTGAACGTCATAATATTTGTGGGACACATCTATTGAATGCTTCGTTCACTGGACACATTTCAAGCACGTGACCACAACAAAAAAAATCCTAACATATTGAGCTACATTAGGTGACAGTACAAAAACGTAGGCTGCTAAATTTAAATCACGATGACAAGTCTATGATAAGAAAACTATTTGAAAATGTTGTGCTTCCTAATACAACACTTAAAGTCCCCCTCTACTCAGAAACTTGTTTTTCCTCTTGTTCCTACAGTTTGATGTTTGCGCTTCACTGTGCAGAGTGATGTATGTGCAGAGTTTAACACTAGAAGGATGTTTTCACATTCATTTGCTTAAAGTGGAAAGTTTCTCTGTGATCATTGAAAATCCAATTTTAAGGGTTACACAAGGGAAACTTGAAGCCTCCAGAGCACAAACACTGAAAAAGGACTTCACAATGAAGTAGGAGACATCTTGTGTCCTGCAGTTAAACTTCTGAAATGAAATATATTTGCATATTTATAGAGTCTGGAATTTTTAATGTGGGAGAAGGAGTAAATGTAATTTTTAATTTTGATTTTTTTCCCCCCCTTTTTGTGGAAAAACCATATCAAACACAAATTATTTTTCAAAGTAGAGTAGTCAAGTCAAATCAGTTTTATTTATGTAGTGCCAAATCACAAAAGAAGTTATTTCAGGGCACTTTTCATTCAGAACAGGTCAAGACCGTATTCTTTAATTTACAGAGACCCAACATTCCCCCTTGAGCAGAACCGGGCTCTGGTTGAATGGCCATCTGCCTTGACCAGTTGGGTTGAGAGAGAGAGAGAGAGAGAGAGAGAGAGAGAGAGAGAGAGAGAGAGCAGGAGGAGAGAGCATAGCATAATGCAAGTTCCATGTAGAGATGTATAATAATATATATAATAATAAGAAGAAGACTAATAATATTAATTGTAGCAGTGTATATGTTGAGCAGGATCATGGGGGTAGTCAGTGGCTTGTAATCACAGATCCAGATTCTTCAGCTCCGGAGGCAGAGATACCCGCAGAAAGCAACAGGAGGAGAAAGGAGAGATGAGAAAGCACAAAACTACGGGAGAGAGAAGACGCTGAGTTAGTAACATTCATTAATGGGACATGAATACCCACAGACACACAACCCCACCTCTGAGGCATGAAAGATGAGTCCATCCTCCTTCTCATCATCCACCGATATATTTAATCCTCTTTCTCAGCAGTCTCTAATGATTCATCACCTTTCCCATTATTCCGTAATTCCACTGGAGTTTACAGGGGCAAGAAGTCTCTCTATGAGAAAGATTCCTCCTTCTTTAACCATGAAGGAGTGAGCGGGGAAACAGGAGAAGTATAAATGGAGGTAAAAGAAGAAACTTCAAGAGCCTCTGATGCATTTACCTCCAACAAAATTCATTCAGAGAACAGCATCCTTTAATTACTGCCTTTGTTTCACCATAATGGAGTATAATTAGGTCTGTGGCAACAACACCAACCTTAACTCTTTTCTGTAATAAAATATCATCCTTCACCTTTGACGCCAACAACCACCTGTAAGTACTTTATGTGTGCTGTCTAGCCAACTACCATCAATTCATTTGTAGCTTTAACAAGTTTATAGATTCACTTTAAAGTTAAGTAGCAGCTATCTGAAGAATACCAGTGAGAATACAAGTATCAACAGGTGACAGTTGCTCATGCACCTAAAAATAAAGCGTGATAAATGACTGATCATTAATTTGATCTCTTGCAGTAGCAACCAGCTCGACTGTGTATCCTGTTTGTGTTCATTGCTGAAAATGCAGCGTGAGGACACTTTTTGTAAATGCACTGCTGATACATGAGTTATGTGTCATATGAAACAAGAAATCTTCATTAAAATCTACCTTATTTCATTATCATTGTCATCATTAACTCTTATTCATCGAAAGTAAATTTACTATTGTACATATGTACAAGTTAGATCTTAACAGGACTCTTTTGCAGTTAAAGCTTCCTTTATATGAGCTACTTTTTCTGCTTTCTGTTATGTCTGCCCAGAACAAACAGATTTACTGCTTTCACCAGTTGGATCTCCCCCTCTTCATGTAGAAGCACAAAGTTGTGTAACATAGAAGCAGCACCAGTCACATGTGGGACCCCCTGAAGAGGAAGCATGTTAAAGTAATGCAGATCCAAAAGCCCCTGTCAGAGCTATACATGAGAAGAACTCTGCCATTTGTTGGCTTTGCAACGGGCAGGTCATTGTATAGGCTGAGTTACCAAAGTTATATGAAGAAGAGGCTACAGGGGTTTCCTCGGTACAATGTTACATCATGCACAGACCCACCAGAGAATGCATTAGTAAACAATAGCTGACTATCATGCACTGCCTGAGGGGGAAATTTACATCTATATGCACCCAGTTACCCCTGGAAATCCAGATTCACCGTTCCCATCTTAGAACCTGTTGTGCTTGCTGATTTGAGAGGCCTTTGTAGCTAGTTTGAATATGGGAAAATATTGTGCAATGTCTTGAGTCGCACTCTTTGGCCACTCAACAACAGGCTGCAGAGGATCCCCAGGGCAAAGCACACAACACTCTGTTCTAGTACAGTTTCTCAGTAGCCGACAGAATACTTGCATCTGCTGGTTAATGCCCACATGTGGGTTATGAAAGTATAATCCTGAGAATGTGTGTATGTGTTTTGAACTGTATTATTATAAGCAAGGTCAGCACAGGGTGACAGCAAAATGTGTTTACGATCTACTTAGTAAATACCTAAAAGCTTTATTTATTGGATATGTGTATAGCCTAAATAATAATAATTTCATAAACACAAATATCAGACTAATAATAGTACATTTCAATTATTTTGCATTTGTATATAGCACAGTTAGAACATACAACTACACAACAGTGCATTTATTTGTATATTAGAATTATTTAAGACATAATTTGGACCTAAATGCTATATCATTGATCAAAGAAAATCTGCTATTGATATTTATAGTACCCAGGGGATTAATTATAACTTTTATGATGACCCCCTGACCTTTTTGTTCAAGCCATAAATTTGTAGTTGTACATAAGAAATAAAAGCCAATTAGATAACAATAATATAAAGAATTTAATTAGCAGACTACCTTGACATATTTATCATTCTCTCCAGGGGACGAAAACTTTCCATTTTCTATGAACTTGTGCTATTCTCAACAGACTCACAACAGTAGGTTTCTTATTATGAATACTAATAATTTGCAATAAACAAGTCCACCATAATATCAATTCTACTTTTCAGAAAAGCATTGTCCATTGGAAGTTTTTTATTTTTATTTTCATATCATCTATGATCATTTACAGTAACCTGAAAATATGAGGAGCTGTACAGAAATGCATTGCCTTCTCCAATAAAAAAAAAAAATGGAGGCCTCTAATTATGACCTACATAATTCAGATCTTCTAATTATGACTTACTATCTCATAATTTTGATATCTCTATTCATAATCATGGGATATTTTCTCATAATTATGAGATAGTAAGTCATATTTGTGAGTTTTTTCCCCTTAATTATGAAATAGTAAGTCATAATTATCAGATAATTTACCTTAATTATGAGATAGTGAGTCATATTATGAGATAAGGCCTGGTGAATGCAGTGCCCATCCGTAGAGATGCTACATCATAACAGAATAAAAAGTTTTGCAAGAGTTGAGTATATTATTGGCCTGGTGTTTGTTAATTATGCTACAATGTCTCCGCCTCTGGATGTTTTTGGGTCAGAGAGAGTTTACTGCAATAGGCAGGGCGGAACTGCTGTTTGCAGGAAGGCGGACAGTCAGCCGGAGTTACAACACAACTATAGACTCAAGTAGTTAGTTAACATGCCAGTGTGCTAAGCCATATCCTTATTTTCCTATCGGCATCGAGGAGAGTATCGTGGCTTGTTTATGGGTGTTTTGGAGGTGTTTGAACTTCCCTCACATTCTCCTATTTTCACGAAGGGAGGCGGCGGCGGAGCGCTCGGCAGCCATCTTTGGACCTGGCTGGGAGTGGGACTCGACTACTCTGGCACCCCAGTTACTTCAAGGGTGGGGATTTTAACCTATTATAATACACAAATCTGTATGTTAGAATCGATTGACAGCGTCAAGAACCGGAAGAATTTGGTGTACTAATTCACCGCGTCGGGAATGAAAAGGGAAAGAGCACTTTTATAATCCCAAACTGTTTTGAATTACACGACAGTCTCTGCACCGCTGAAACCTGGCCTGTCACAAGAGGGTGAGTTTCGGCTAACTGGCTAAGCTAACATAGCAAACATCACATAGGTTAGCCTGCTAATTTAGCCATCTCTAATACATGACTCTTAAAGTTGGTGTCGTTACACCTCATTTCCTGTAGATACTGAACTGTTCACGCTGTTAACACGTCGTGTATATTGCTGGGATTGTTTTATCATATGACACGTAAGTTAACTTAGCCTAGCTGACATTAAGTTTGGTGTGCAGCTAACACTACAGTCAGCTCCTGAAACCTGAAGGCATTACATGTAAGACTTCGGTAGTTTGACTTTCTTGCGAGACAGTTGAAACAGCTGTTGGAAAGTGACAACTTTTAGCTAATCCTACTTCGTGACCTCTCTAATTCCGCTTGTGTTGAAACTCCAGTGTGGTATTACCTAGCCACAGGTAACTTAGGTTAGCTTGCCATGAATACTAACAACGCAGCAGGTAAAGCTGGGCTACTACCTCTACTCCACGGGGTTGTTTTAAGGTTGTTGTTGTTGTTGCTGTTGTTTTCACAGTGTTTTTACCCACAGAGAGATTATGACTATTTGGGCCCAGTTGCCATCTTATTTTATTAATGTAAAGTAGGCCAGTGCATAAACATTTATTGCCCTAAAAGATTAAAGACATAGGTTTTTGTTGTTTTTAAATGGTTGATAAGATAAAGGACACCCTGGTGGTTGACACCTGTTTGTGATTGTGTGTTTTTTGTGTATGGATTGGTGTGCCAAAAGGAAATGACTTAAGTGACCTAAGTTATTGATTAGTTTATATGGCATGCTGTTTACTACAGGAGGTGGCAGTTGTATTTTTGTTAAGCTGACTTAGCTCTGTGTGGTTTGGGAATTTTAAAAACTGTGAATTTTTATCACTGTGGGATAAATTGCAATGTATGTCTGAGTATTTTATACCATGGCTGCTACTGAATGTCAAAAAAATACAAATAATCAGTAGTCAAAATGCTCACCAGGCCCCATTCCTATCTCCCTATAGCTGTGCGAACAGGAAATGCTGAGAAATGCAGCAGTGAGGGCATAAATTGGGAATTCCAACCCTCCAGCTTTGTTGTCCTGTCCTGCTGCATTCTTGTCCATATGTATGTGTGTGTGTGTGTGTTAGCTGGAACGCAAAGGGTGCTTTATGAAGGTATCAGTTATCATCACTCACTTTTGTGCTCACGTATCCACAGTTGAAAATGCCATCATGAGATATGACAACAAAGCTCATTCATGAGCGACAATGTAGTAAAGAACAATGGCAATAAAGAGGCACAGTCCAACATGGTAATGAGGCTTTATTTCAGGGCCGTGGCTGCATCTGTGTGGAATAGTGAGTTGTTCAGTGTTGTTGTGAGACAAAAGATGTCTGCTTGAACTGGGGGCTGTTTCTCCCAGGCTGGGAAAGAAGTCTTGTGACTCTAGCGTCAGCTCTGCATCTGTTTGCAGCTGATCATCTGAGCCGCATGGACTCAGTAAACTTTCCTCAGTGATCTTTTACAGTCTACATCTGTATTACAGCCGTAAAGCCCATAAGAAACCATTTAATAGACAGCAGATAGTTTAAAGTTAAAGCTTGGCAGAGGAATTCTGGACCCATACTACATTCTGTCCATTTCTTTAATTTGAATGGGTCAGTTCACCTAAAATTAAAACAAACAAAATAATAAACCCACATTTTCCCTCATATCATGTCCACTAGTAGTATCTAGTCATGCAGATAGGTTTGGTTTTATGTGGTGAGGCTTTGAGATAAGGCTAATGCACACACCCTACTGTGGATATTTTTCAGTGTTTTTACATTCAGAATAAGATGATTATAGAAGTATTATAACTATTTTGATAATCTTTTTGAGTAATTTTTAAAGAAAAAAATCCAAAATTCTCTTGTTCCTGCCTTTTAAATGTGAACATTGTAAACATTTTCAGGTTTCTTTAGACTGCTATGATAGTAAAGTGAATATCTTTGGATTGTGGGCTGTTAGTTGGAGCAAAACAAGACATTTTAGGTTGTATTTTAGGCTTTGGGAAACTTGGTGATTGACATTTTTCACCATTTTCTGACATTTTATAAGCCAAACAACTAATTGCGAAAATAATCAATAGTGAAAATAATCTTTAATTGCAGCACTAGACAGTTCAGAATGACAGCGGTTCGAGGTTGGCGGATTATCCCGGGTTTCCAAGATGTTATGTTTTGAGAAGGCGAGCTTCTTTTCTAGTTTTTCAGATGTAATTTTCCCAACATGGTGACAACTACAGACAAATTATTTATCTGCACTGTATTGGGATGTGGCAGCTTTGTGGATTTCTCAAAACCCAGGCAAATAAAACCTGCAAAAAACTACCTGCATGACATTTGGGTGATCTGACATTTTAATTACTTGTAGCAAGGCTGACTATATGAGCAGACGGCGTTTGGTATGTTTGAGAACATGTGTTTACCGAGTGCGTACAGGTTTAACGAGTAGACCTATCACTGGAATGCTTTGTTTCAGTTGGTGAAGCAGCGTGTTGTTTCCTTGGTTTCTTTGTTCAAGCTGGAGAGCTGGAGATTGTCAGGTGTGTGAGACTTTTCTTTGTATCCTCCTCACATCTGTCTGTCTACATACCAGCCACTGAAGGTGTGAGGGGAGGATGTCAGGACGCAGCCCACTGATTTCCATGCTGTACTTGCTGTTACTATGGAAACAGGAGACTTATCTTTTTCTACCTCAGGATTTCAGACTGGCCATTCTGCACACTTGTACCTGACATCATTGTTCAGTGAATGTCTCGTTTAGCCTTCCCTCACTCAGCTTATTAGGCTCTGCTGTCGCTCACATGTACTGTATATCAGAGAGGTGTGATTTCAAAAGTGTAAAAGTAGAAAATATGTGTGTCTTATGTTAAAGTGCTTGTTAATTCATAGGCACAGTGGATAACGTTGAGCTAGTTCACAGAGGTGTGGTTGTGTCTTGATTTTTGGTTATCATTCTGCTGAAAACAAAAACATTTCCAAAAACTTTAAAGGTGACACTCAACCCAAAATAAAATATTTTAGTATCGAATAGTCACCACCTCTAGGTTTTTTCTCCTTAATGGAGAGCAACAAGTGTGATCAGCTTGAATTCATCTTGGTTACAACAGTGATTCATTTTTATGACAGAAAAACTATCAAAACATCCATAGAAACTTCTCACACCTCACCTGCAGCATATTCTACGTCTCTGCTGTCGATTCATATTCAGTGTTCATATATAGGCCCTGTCTAATTTACAGTAGCAACATATGCATACATATTTTGTCAAGGCTACATCCCTCTGCAACACACTAAGTTTTGTCTTTCCTTTGAACCTTCAGCTCTGAACACATATGAGACCACTGTCCTGCAGATGAGCCATCGGAGGGGGCTTGTAAGTCGCTGTCGCAGACCCAGATAGTTCCTGGCGGCAGCGGCATTGCCCCCCATTATGCCCAACAGCAGTCGGGCGGGGAGCCTGAAGGACCCCGATATCGCTGAGCTCTTCTTCAAGGAGGACCCAGAAAAGCTCTACTCAGATCTGCGTGAGATCGGACATGGCAGCTTTGGTGCTGTATATTTTGTGAGTATTTCACAACATGACACAATAAGCCAAGTCAAGGCTGCAGAGCTAATTTTCTTAGTATAGCTTTTTTTCGTGATCAGGAATGGATGTTTAAGTGTTGCCCAGCAAAAAGATAAAGGTTATGAGGACCAAATAATCGATTATACATTTAAGGAAAATAGGGGAAAAAAACACCTGGAGAAGGGTTGGTAAAGGGGAGGAGTTGAGGCTCATTCAGGTAAAATGGTAGAAACTGTAATACAAAATACAACAAGGTAGAGTTATCATCAAAAAGTATTAATATATAAATAATCAAAATAGTAGAGATGTGATATTTGAGATTCTTTCATTTTTTTGATCAGTGTAAAAAAAACAAACAGCCTCATCCATTGTGATTTAGTTACGACACAAAGTGTAAGGGTTGCTGTAAGCTTGCACGTTTGTGCATGAAATATGAAAACATTGGTGCTCTTTTGTAACATGCTGAGTAAGCACTTTACATCAGTGAGAGTTACTGGGATGATATTGATATTATTGATTGCTTGTTTTGGTATTTGGCAAAGGCCTTTAGATCCTTTTAAATATTTCAGAATGATTTTCGACTGCCTAAAAAAGCTGAATTATTTTAGGGACACTGTCTTAGTTTGTGAGCGAAACACACTAAAAGCTTCCAGTAAACAGTTGAGCATGCACGACCTTTCCAGTAGAGCTTGGAGATATTGACAAAATCAAATATTGGGATATTGTGTGATTCCAGTGGTGTATTTTTTGGCCCAAAATTGAATTGTGATGTGTGATATTTTGAGTTAGATTCGTGCTTGCTTACACTCTTTAATCTTAAGGAAAAGTGGGCCATATTGTCCCTGTAATGTGGATGTTATGGCCAAACAGCTGAAAACATTAATTGCTCATGTCAGTCTGCTTAAACAGAGTGTTGTACCAATTAACAGCCTCTTGAAACTCAATTTGCTTGTCGTTGTACAATGTTACATTGCCCCAACAGCTACATTGAGTCTGCATGGTCTGCACTCTACATGTCAACTACATGTAGTCAAGTCTCTAATGTGGACCATGTATCCTTATCCATGATAGTGGTGGTGTGCCATACAGTGATTGTTAATTCGAGTTTTAATGCCACAAAAAGGCATAATTTAAGCCTTAAGACACAATATTATGGTAACCAGAATTTTCAGGTAAATCAGGTAAATTTCCTTAATGACAAACTGACTTTCAGTAATATGAACAAAATTAATTATCATCATTGCCCATGAATATAGCTTAAGTTGTTAAAATGAACATTAGTAGATTCAAGTGGTTAAGTTAAAGTGAAGATGACAATCACCTGTATGCTTATCATTCAGGCACGGGATGTGCGGACAAATGAGGTGGTGGCCATCAAGAAGATGTCCTACAGTGGAAAGCAGTCCAGTGAGGTACGGGAGCTTTTACTCATCTATATCATGTTAACAGTCGCTTGTTGCCATGTTTACTCATGTCAGGAAGTGGATATGTTGTTTTGTTTGTTGTCAAATGTATCTGCTTTTTACTGTTTTCTCAGAAATGGCAAGACATAATCAAGGAGGTGAAATTCCTGCAGAGAATACAACACCCAAACAGCATAGAGTACAAAGGATGTTATCTACGAGAGCACACTGCCTGGGTAAGAATAAAAAAAGGAGAATACTAGTGACGATGATGATGATGACATTCTAATCCCAGTGATTCATTAATAAAGAATTCACACAAGACATTATTTCATTGCAGCTGGTGATGGAGTATTGTCTTGGCTCAGCTTCAGATTTGTTAGAAGGTGAGTTATAACTTTGAACTTACTAGTCTCTTTTCAAGTTTATCCTTGTGACTCTTTGCTCGATTTACAATGCTGACGGTGAATGTGTCTCCTCCAGTTCACAAGAAACCTCTACAAGAAGTTGAAATAGCTGCAATTACCCATGGTGCTCTTCAAGGGTTGGCTTATCTTCACTCCCACAACATGATTCACCGGTGAGTGTTTTCAAGTGTTTTGGGAGCATGCTGGGTTGCAAGTGCTTTTGGCTCTCAGGCATTCTGTCTTCTGTGTGGAGCTGTAATAATTTCCTCTCATGTGCTATGACAGAGATATCAAGGCAGGAAACATCTTGCTGACAGAGCCAGGGCAGGTAAAACTAGCAGATTTTGGTTCTGCCTCCATTGCCTGTCCTGCCAACTCCTTTGTTGGGACACCATATTGGTATGTTGCATGTTATACGTCTCTCCTGTAATACCTTTGCAAAATTTTCATGAAATTGTCATTTAAATCTTTGTATTCTGCTAAATGTTCTTGTGTGTTTTTGTTTTTTTTTAGGATGGCCCCAGAAGTAATCTTAGCTATGGATGAGGGTCAGTACGATGGAAAGGTGGACATTTGGTCTTTGGGAATAACCTGCATTGAATTAGGTAAGGTCACTGTTGTGTACGGCCTGATTATGACAGTTCATCTATTTTTACACTCATAAACATCTCGAAGCCAGAATTTATTGTGCTCACAAATTCAGTCAATGACTTATAATGTTCTTCATGTTCTCTTTTTAATTTCATTTTTCTTCTCAACATCTGACTCCTTGATATAACCGGCTGCTTGGTTTATAGCTGAGAGGAAGCCTCCACTATTCAATATGAATGCAATGAGTGCCTTATACCACATAGCACAGAATGAGAGCCCAATGCTGCAGTCTAGTGAATGGTGAGTTGTAGAATTACATTTGCAAATATTGTTTCTTAAATATGATGGTTTCTATAAAGTGACTACAATTTAATCTTTCACTTTAGGACGGATTATTTCCGAAACTTTGTAGATTCTTGCCTTCAGAAATTTCCCCAGGACAGGCCCAACTCTGAGGAGCTCTTAAAGGTAAGAATGGAAAAAAAAAAGTTGGATGTGAAAGAGGTATGTTAGTTTTATGATGAATCCTTATGGCCACGTATTTGTTAAAATTTGGAATATCAATGAGGGACATCTTTTGTGTTTCTCTTTCAGCATGCGTTTGTCCAGCGTGAGCGACCGGAATCAGTTCTATTAGACCTGATAAATCGAACTAAGGATGCGGTGCGGGAGCTGGACAATTTGCAATATCGCAAAATGAAGAAGATCCTGTTTCAGGAAGCCCACAATGGCCCCACAACTGAGGCACAAGATGAAGAGGAGGTCTGTTGTGTTACTGTTTCAACCACTTCTGGCTTGCATCTCTCTCTTTCTCCATTTCTGTCATCTCCACTCTAGGATGGTTGTATTTTATAGTTCTATGTCAACTTATGCTATCAGAAAGCATTGTTTTAACCATGTTACTACCATGTGTGTGTTATTTGTAGGAGCCAGAGCACAGTGTGGGTAGAACGGGTACAGTGAACAGCGTGGGGAGCAATCAATCCATTCCCAGTATGTCAATCAGTGCAAGTTCCCAGAGCAGTTCTGTTAACAGTCTAACAGATGCAGGTGATGATAAGAGTGAGGTGGACATGGAGGGAGACCACACAGTGATGTCCAACAGCTCTGTCATACACCTCAAACCGGTAAGAATTGGTTATAGGAGTTATTATTACATGACTTTATTTATTCATTTTAAATACAACATGAGACATAATTTTGGTTGCTTCATATTGCTTTACAGTATCTTGTTCACTGATTACATGTTTTGTGTATTTTTGCTTGTCCTTCAGGAGGAAGAGACATACAATGAAGAGTCAGAACCTCACACCCGGCCAACCGAGGCACAGTCCCCGCCTGCACACACTCCACGGCCAAAACGAAACCGCGAACACTTTGCCACTATACGCACAGCCTCAGTGGTAAGAACACAGTTACAGTATTGACAGATCAAATCAAGAGATGGCTAAAATAACTTTGTAATTTTGTATGTAATTAAAACTGGACATATTTGATTTGATATACTTTTTTAAAAAACTGTAAGTTTTTCTCAAAATTTCCTGAATATAATGATACATATGACAATCTTGCATATATTGTTCATGCAAGAAAATGTTTCTCTCAATCAAGCCCATCTAGGGACAAGCATTGCAGACTAGCTTCGGCTATAAAAGCTGTGGTATATGGCATAAGTTCATGCTATATACTTGTCCCCATACAAATAAACATTAAATATCATAAACAATACAGAGGGATATACATCTAACAAAAATCTAAAGAGAATCTGTATCTTGTGTCTTGCCAGCTCACCCGCCAGATTAAAGAGCATGAGCAGGATTCCGAGTTAAGGGAGCAGATATTAGGGTACAAGCGCATGCGGCGGCAGCACCAGAAACAGCTGATGGCTCTGGAAAACAAGCTGAAGGCTGAGATGGATGAGCACAGACTCCGTCTGGACAAGGAGCTGGAGAATCAGCGGAATAGCTTCGCCCAGGAGATGGAGAAACTGATAAAGAAGCACCAGGCATCCATGGAGAAAGATGTATGTTTTCGTTGTATTTATGTGCTCACCTCAGATTTATAAAACAAACACTATTATTTTGCCTAGAGCTAAATGATTATGATGTTTATTTTTCCATCAGGCAAAAACATTTACCAATGATGAGAAGAAGTTCCAACAGCATATCCAGAGCCAGCAGAAGAAAGAGCTCAACAGCTTCCTAGAATCCCAGAAACGGGAGTACAAACTTCGCAAGGAACAACTCAAAGAGGTAGGGGATCCAGCTGCGTTTGTGCCCCTTACGCTAGTCTCAGTTTCAGTTTACTTGTTGTTTGAAAATGGACATCAATCAGTAATATGCAGCCAGTTCTGCCAGTGACCTGCAGTTTTCTCTCCCTGTAGGAATTGAATGAAAACCAGTCAACACCCAAGAAGGAAAAGCAGGAATGGTTGTCCAAGCAGAAGGAGAACTTCCAACACTTCCAAGCAGAGGAGGAGGCCAACTTGCAGCGCAGACAGAGGCAGTACCTGGACCTGGAGTGCCGCAGGTTCAAACGGAGGATCTTGATTGCTCGCCACAATATTGAACAGGACCTAGTGCGTGAGGTCAGCGCTCTCTCCTACATTATACTCTCTCCGTTGCTGCTGGGTCTAATTAATTAATGATTTGTAGTTATCCTTGGTATGTGACAATCTTATCTCATTGTTGTTTGTTGTCCCTCCATGTGCACATAATCAGGAGCTAAACAAGCGTCAGACCCAGAAGGACTTGGAACATGCCATGCTTCTGCGGCACCATGAGTCCATGCAAGAGCTGGAGTTCCGCCAGCTCAACACCATCCAAAAGACGAGAGCTGAGCTGATCCGCCTGCAGCACCAGACGGAGCTCACCAACCAGCAGGAGTACAACAAGAGGAGGGAGAGGGAACTCAGACGCAAACATGTTATGGAGGTTCGCCAGCAACCCAAGAGCCTCAAGGTGAGAACTCTGCTTGTGAGCGTGCATGTACATTTAATATTCAATAGATGCCCTCATTTCACTGGTAATAATCCTTGGTTTGAGTCCCAGATTACTGTGATTGCAAAGACCTAATTAAGATAATAACATTATGTTTCTGTGTTGCTTGATGTTTGCTTTAAATATGAAAAAATACGTCATTGTATTTTTCTCTGCATTACACCATATAACAGTCCAAAGAGCTACAGATCAAGAAGCAGTTCCAGGACACATGTAAGATCCAGACCAGGCAGTACAAGGCACTGAGGAATCATCTGCTGGAGACAACACCAAAGTCAGAGCACAAGGCTGTGCTGAAGCGTCTGAAGCAGGAGCAACACCGCAAACTCGCTATCTTGGCAGAGCAGTATGACCACTCCATCAATGAGATGCTTTCCACTCAGGCGGTGAGTCAGTGTTAGGAATGTAGAATCCTAAAGTTGTGAAGTAAGACCATGATGGTGCCTATATTACATGTTGTCACCTTGTCAATAATGTGTATGTATATCATATGGATCCTGATCCTGTTTGTCGTTCTGTCCTCAGCTACGTCTGGATGAGACTCAGGAGGCTCAGTGCCAAGCCCTACGAATGCAGCTCCAGCAGGAGCTGGAGCTTCTAAACGCCTATCAGAGCAAGATCAAGATGCAGACAGATGCCCAGCACGACCGTGAGAGGAAGGACCTGGAGCAGAGGGTGTCACTCCGAAGGGCTCTGCTGGAACAGAAGGTTTCTCTCTCTCTAAATCATTCACATAAGGAGATTTACATTGCGCTGCCTCATTGATTATCTGCAAGATTTGAGTTTTACAGGAACTAATTTAAAGGCCCAACACACACACACTGGATTTCAGTCATTCTGGTTTATTAGGGTTGCTCAGATTGAAACTTGGCAAAGCTATGCTGGGAATTACATGAGGTCAGTGGACTCCACTCCATGCACTAAAAAAGATGATAAAGGTGTAATTTGTAACTGTAACAGGAGTGAGATGCCAAGCCCAGTCTGAACACAGCCATACAGGCCCGAGAAGTGGTCTAATTATGCCGCACAAGTGAAAAAGTGAAATTAATCAAATAAGTGAAAACACCTGTGGATGTGGAGAGACTTTCAAGAGTAATTTAACAATGTGTTTGCTTTATGCATTCAAAAAGAATAAAGGACAACCCTGTACCAGCTTTATTTGTATCCGGCATGGTGAGAAACACTGAATGTAAACATAACCTTTGTTAACAAGAAAACTCCACAGGGCACTGTAAGTGTAATTGCTAACTGTGACGCAAATATTGTATATAAACAGTGCTGTTAAAACCATTTTTTCCTTCTTCTTTAGATCGAGGAGGAGATGTTGTCTTTGCAGAATGAACGCCTGGAGCGAATCCGGAGCCTGCTGGAACGTCAAGCCCGAGAAGTCGAGGCTTTTGACTCAGAGAGTATGCGCCTGGGCTTCAGCAACATGGTGCTATCAAACATCTCTCCAGAGGCCCTCAGCCATAGCTTTCCCGGGGCTCCAGGAAGTTGGAGTCACCATCAGCAACAGCACCCATCCGGGAGCTCTCCAGGGCCACACTGGGGCAGTGGCAGTTTGGGCGCAGCATCAAGCCACCAAGGCAGCCATCACCACTATCACTCCAGTCCAGGAGGGCCACCTATGCAGCAAGGCTGGGGGCAAGGCATGCAGGGAGGTGGGGGTCCCCAACCATGGGGCCACTCATCAGCAGCCCTGGTCTCTCGCAGCAGTGGAGGTGCACAGAACAGCCCCCAAGCAATGGGGAGGACACCCTCGGGAGGGCGCAGTGAGCAGGGCATGAGCAGGAGTACCAGTGTCACCTCTCAAATATCTAACGGGTCACACCTTTCCTACACATAAATCCCATGTCAGCCCCGGAGTCCAAGTCTGAGTACGGAGATGTAGATGCCCAACAAATGCAGCAGGACAGAGTATCAGCTGAGCTCTGCAGCTCTGTCTCTCTCTGCTACACCCCCCCCCCCCATTTCTCCCATGTACAGATGTGGATGTGTGATGAAATAAATGTTGCTCAGGTCAAAAGGGCTGGAAGAGGCACAGCCCCTCCTCACAGCAGTTTATCGGCACACATGCAGATTCTTAAGTTTGTGTTAAATTAGCAGTTTGAGTGTCAACACATAATATTCCCTTTTTTTTTTTTATTTACAGCTCTCTCTCCTACAGATTTTTTTTAAGTATATGTTTTGTGCTATTCACAGCCATTGCTCTCATTTTGCACATGAAACACTGTTGAAATCCTTTGACACGTGTTAATTATGTCCTCAGAAATGTGGTATCAAACAATCACAGTAAACTAATTTTGTTTAGAGAGCCCCCTCCTCCTTCCCTCACCTGGTTCATTTTCAGTTATACACTGGCCAATTCTCTGACGGTGGTTAAAGACACAGCAGTCTTGACTAAAGACGCTTTGCTGTTGTGATACCAGCCTGCTGTAATGGTCATTGTGATAAATTAGATGCCTCCTTTTTATTCAGTAGTTTTTATTTCACTTGGTTTTCCTGATCATCAGCCAAAATGAGACTTTATAAATTCAGAGCCAAATAAACTAATCTTAACTGTTTCTGATGTATGCTACAACACTACTACTGTGCCTTTTTAACCTTTTGGTTATAGAATTCAGTCTCAGATGTTTATAGTTTGATATTTTAGATTTAATTAGCAGATTGAGATCAGTGCCAGTGTTATGTTTAGTTCAGTCTGTTACACACCTGCATTCTTAGCTCCAGAGGTCCCAAATACTTCTCTCAGATTTATTATTATATTCACTGAATATGCATAAATGTTGGCTGAAGAAATAGAGAATTGTGAGAAATAGAAAATAACTTGTGCATATCAGTAACTGTATTTTTAGTTCTTTTAGAGTGGTGGCACTCTCGGGGGGCGAACATGGAAACCCCTGCGTTAAGGAGAATGTCGGTGTGCATGTTCACACAAGGAGTTGTGAGGAAAAAAGGAGACTCATTGCCTTCAAAAACAATCCTAGTATTGATATGTTGATTTTATTAGTGCCTTTTAAAACTGCTGCCTTTTTTTTTTTTTAAAGCACTTTATACCGCTAAATATTTGTAAAGTTAATATTTGACTTCTTTTCGCAAAGCACCTGGTGGATGAGTGTTTTGTTGGTACGTATGTAGTTGAGGAGTCAAGCTAACCTGTGCTGTGATTTTTTAGGAGCAATGTCCCAAGTGCAGACAAGGCCTAGTGTATGGCAACATACAGTATGCCAGTTAAAGCATTTTTTCCCCTTTTCTGCAGCTTTTACTGTGTTTTGAAACTGTAGCTGTTAGTGATCTCTTCTGTTTATGCTGACTTTTGAATGAACATAGGATGTGAGGATGCTGCAGGCTTTTTAGATGTGTTTTGGCTAGTTTCCACTGAACAAACTGAACCGACTTAACTGTAGAGTCCTTAATGTGCAGGCAGGTAGATTAAGGTAATTGTCATGACCATGACAGCAGGCTTGGCACTACAAAGAAAACTGCAACACAGTTTGAAATTTTTAACACCCGATAAAGCAACACTAAAAATTTAAAAGGTGCTAAGTTAAAAATGTTACACAATCTCATCATAACCCGAGAACAAGGATGACTAAATTAAGCACATGTTGATGTCATCGTAGTATACAAATATAAAATTGACTCAACGCACACTCTGTAAGAACAGCCAAAATGAATAAATGTGGCAAAAAGCACTTAGGTATTTCCTTTGATAGCCTCAGCAGGTCCTGTCTGAACAATTTCTGGTTCTGCTCAGTCATTTCTTTACTTTCTTCAATTTCCGCAAAGACAATTAAAAAACACCTAGTTGAATAGGCCTTTTAAGGATAACGATCCAGAGATAATGAGGATATATACTTCCTTGAACCACAAAGCTGGAGTTAAATGTTCATTTGTATATTTTATGAAAGAAAACATTTAAAAACTTAACTCAGCTTTTTAAGAAAATAATTTCTAAAATAACTTTATTTAACTGACCACACTGATATTAGCAAACCTTTCCAACTGAAAATGAGTTATCTGGACATGGCTTATTGGAAGATATTCGTGTTTTTGTGTACACAGACAAAATGCCTCATATGCATGTACAGTATTGGCTGTCATCTCCTTTAAATCATTCAGTCAACTGGCCGTCTTTGAGCATTATCACTCATCTCCATCTACTTCCTATCACATTTGAAGACACAAAAATGCTGGGGTCTTTTCTTTAAGAGGTGGGATTTTTAATTTTTCCGCACATGTATATATCCTACCTAGAAAGTATGCATTATATCAAGTTACATATGGTTTGGTCCCAAATCTCAAGATTTTTGTTCCAGCTACTGTAACACAGGATATATACATTGTTATTTCTTTTCTGATTTGTTAATATTTGGTAATGAAAAGGGGAATGTATTTATCATTATTGGGATCTTACCTTAAGTCAAAAGCCAAGGCCAAGAGTTTGAATGTTAGGCCAATCAAACCTCACCTACATGCCAACCTTAAGTTTGTATGCACACATTTTGTTCACTTTTATGTCAATGTTGTGTGTGAGGGAGTCTGGATATTGTTGTTGATCATTGTCAGTCATAAGACCTCTCCACCAACCTGGATTTCTTTTTTTTTTTTTAACTTTGATGTCAAATTTTGTCCTACTGACTGAAAGCATATGGGATACTGAATGAGAACCGGCAACAGAGAACATGGCGATCTTTTCTATGGTCAAACACTGTGCCGTACCGGAGTTGCCAAGCCCAGATACCACTGCATTGTATCATCTCCATGGTTTTACCTATCACTGGGCTGATAGAATGAAATGTATGAAACAAAAAAAAAAAGTGGGTTCTGGTCTAGTGGCCAAAATAAAAAGGCTTGAAAAGATGGCGTGGTGACAAATTATGAAAAGAGATTGCATTTCTTTGAAGATGTCAGTATTCTTCTTTTGGCACATTACCACTACAACTCATAACCTGTATTAAAATGTATAGATGGTGGAACATGTTATTGAATGTCTGAGAGATTATGAAGATACTACATAAGAGATGGTAAAGTACTAAAAGTGGATTTAAATTGTGTAAAAAGATTCATAAAACAGAATAAAAATAGGATCAAATTTACTATTTTGTTTGTATTATATTTACCATTGTGTTGGCAGAGGGATATGAACAGAAATCAGCTGTAATAAAGTAATTTTAGTATATCTTGCCTTGTGTTTTTTTCTTGGAGCTCATAGTATTGTACTGTATGAGTGCTTTGCTGTATACACAATATAATAATCTAAAGGACAGGTTTTTAATTTTTCTAGCCTGTCATAAAACAACAATCAGGTGCCCAAATGAACACTGAAATAGGTTTTCCTTGCTATAATCATTCCTCCTGTTCATACTGGCCATTAAAAGATCCCTTCATAATGCACTTACAATGTAAGGGGCCAATGATTGGGCCAAATTACACAGCCCTCCTGTGAAAAAACGCATTTAAAAGTTTATCTGAGGCTAATATGAAGCTTCAGCCATCCAAATTAGTCAAATCAAGTAGATATCTTTTAACGTTACAGTCTTTTTATTGCCAAAGTCCCTCTTTTTGTTACTATACTTCCACTGCAACTCAATAGAGAAACACTGTCTGAGGAAACACAAAGAGGGAATTTGATACTAAAAAGACTGAATGTGGCAGATATCCACTTGATATTACTCCCTATATTAAGCCTCATAAAAGCTGGCACCCATCACTTACATTGAAAACACATTTGAGGGGGATCTTTTAATAGCCAGTATGAACAAGAGGAATGAAAACCTCTTTCAGTGTTCATTTTGGAACCTGACTGTTGTTGTAAGATACACTTTAAAAATTGTGAACTGTCCTTTAAACCATCATTAAGTGCAAAAAATGACCACTTTGTAATAGTGAACAATTATAATTTTAGCAAAAGGAAGTCATTGCAGTTTGGAGTGCAATCAGGTATTCCTCAGTTGTCAGCTGGATGTATGTATATCCCATATAGGCTTTATTTGACATTAGGCAATATTTGCCTGTGACAAATGTTGACTTGTTTCAATGAGCTGTAGTGTTTTACTCAATTATGAATAAAGATTTGGTATATGCCACTAACCAGCCAGTTTCAAAAGCAAAACATTTAAGTTTAAAGTACAGTTTAAATATCTCTTAAGGGCCATTAAAACAAGTAAAATGCAACTTTCTTCTAGCCAAAAAGTGATTGCAGCTCATACCTTGTTACTTGTTACTTGTTTTCTGCATCAGAGTAACTCTATTTGACTCCTGTGGGTTATATTTTTCAAGACTATAAACAACCCAATCCTTTTTCACCAGTTTAAATACATCTAAAGGGTAAATAGAACCAGTAATTCAGGTTCCTGCTTGCCAAAAAGTGATTTCCTCTTTTTTTCTCTCTCTCTCTCTCTGGGTCCGTCCCTATACCCACACTTGCAGTGTTTGCAAGTAGTAAAGTGGCTGCTTGTTCAACGTATTTCCGATTACTGTCACAGTGTCCAAGTACCTGTTAAGACCACAAGAGTGTGGAGGTTAATCAGAGCTCACTGGGACACTCTTGATTAATAGGACCTGCCGTCATTCATGCAGTAACTCATCTGTAAGTACTGCTCACATTCTTTATGAAAAACTGAGAACAGATGTTTTTTGTTGGCAAACTTTCACTTATGAATCTGAAACTTAGCTAAGACAATTATAAGATTGATGATGTAAGCTTGTTTCCCATTCTTTCTGTTGTAATTTTAAACCCCAAACAGTAGATATGGATGATAATATTCATGCTAAATCCAATTTATAAACTTCTTCTCATTAGTTGACCATTGTCTGTCCTAAAACCAGCCAATAGGTATTAGAAGCGTGCATAAAGTGTGGGAGAAGTGTTGTGTGTGTTGGTATATTTTAGATGTGGGACACACTTTGCCTTCTACCTGGCAGTAGGAAACTGAAACTACAGATCATCTGTTTTTCCACTATATGCACTCTGACATTCTGGTAGGATTTGCCACTTTGTGTGTTACAGTAACTAGTGTGTTATAGTTTCTAAGCCTTGATGTATGTAAATGAATCCTTTTCCATAATAATAAATACATAAACAAATAATTAAACAAAAAAACACCTGGCAGTGCGTGAATTTGAGTCATGGATGTATTATATATAAGTTCTATAAAGTTCTTATTATACATCCATGCTGCAAGACTGCAAGTGTGGGTGTCGGGCCTGGATGATGACGCACCCTCTCGCTCTGGCACGACACCGGAAATATACTCAACGTGACGATACGTGATGAGCATTATAAACAAAATGTTTTCCTAACCTGCAGAGGGAATGCCGTCTCAAGCGTCTTTCATTTGAGTAAGCACATAGTTATACAGCACGACTATATATTTATTTTAAGAACGTTATAATATGTTATATATTATATAATATGGAACTGGGACAATATGTAACGTCGCGTCAAACGTAAATCAAAGTAGCTCCACTTTGATCCACTTGTGTAACTGAATTGCTGTTTTTTGCATTGGTGATGCCTTAATCACGTTAAATTTAACCTTTCATATCAAATTCAAACATTTAATGATTAGCTGAACTAGCTACACGAACTGGGGGCTAGCTAGCATTAGCAGGCTAGCACAATAACTTTATACTGTAACGTTAGCTGCCAAGCTAGCGAGCTAGTCAACGTCATTATCACTATGACAACTTTATAACATTAACGTTAACCGACTGTAACGGTACAGAACTGAAATAACGTCTGTGTCGGTTAACTTAGCCGTATCTTTAAGTTAATTGACTAACGTTACATTAAGAAAACGCTTTGACGCTGGTATCATAACTTAGGTTTTAGCTACCAGCAAAATGTAAAAAGAAAAAAAAGTGTTTATCTACCGTTTTGGCAACATCAGCTAATCTATAAAATATCCAGTGGTGGAAGAAGTATTCAGATCCTTAAGTAAAAGAAGAAATACTGTCATCTATAAAAAATACTCCATTACAATTAAAAGTCCTGAATTTCCAAATGTTACTTAGTATAAAAGTATCATCAGCAAAATTAACTTTAAGTACTCATTATACAGACTGGCTTCTTTTAGAGTCATATTATTATAATATATTTTATTGTTTGTTTTTATCACCAACAAATACATGTAAGAGCATTTTAATATAGTTTATCAATGTGGAGCCAATTTAAGATACTTTGGGTATATAATAGTAATAGTACTGCATCATATTATATTAAGTGTATCATATGTTGTTTTTGTTTTTTTTAACACACTCTATTTAGCTATATAGCACCTTTCACACAAAGTGCTTACTTAAAAAAAAGAAAAGAACAGACAATTTAAACAATGAAATGTACAAAATAGCATAAAATTGAAATACTCAAGATAAGTACAAGTACCTCAAATGTGTACTTAAGTACAGTACTTGAGTAAATGTACTTAGTAACATTCCACCACTACAAATAGCCTATCTTTTGTAAATAAACCTTGTACAGTTTATATGTTACTAACATACAGTACTTTTGTATACATTTATTGTGGCATTTGTTATGTCTAACTGTAGCTATATATTTTAATGTTACAGTTTGTTTTGTGTAATGCTAGTTATCCAGATATATTACTCACTGTACCAGTATTTTATGTGACATACTGTAAATGTCATATTCAAACACGGGGTAGACTTGCATAAACCAAATACAGTATGAGAAGAATGATGAATGAATGTACTCAACATCTAAATCATGCCAGAAGAAAAAACATTTAGCATCCTTCGTTGCCTTGCTATATGCATATCAAACTTAATATTATTTACAATATTTCCTATTTTAATGTTTATGCATGCATAATAAGTTTAGTAACGCACAGATGTGAAGGAAATCATGCAAAGCAAAGTAGAGAGGTCCCGCATGCTGCCAGCTTACTGAAAACAGCAACATTTTGGTCATAGATCCAGATATGAATTCACAACATGAAACAACATGATTTTCAACGTTTCCCAAGATGGTTTAATACCCAGAGTTATCAAAGTGGTAATGTAAATGATATGTATTGCAAAATCTTTGACAGTAGACAAACTCATATTGTCTTACTGACGAACCCTAATTCAAAGTAGAGGAATAATACAAAAAAGTCAGAGGAGAGATAAATACTTTTAATAGACCCAGTATATTCCAGCAGGCATCACATACTGTTCTATCTGTTGTCTTCCTTACAGATCTCCAGAATGTTGTGTGAAGTCCTGCTCTCATCACTATGGTTCCTTTTTGTCATCTTCTGGGTCGAGACAATAAGTGTGTGGCTGTTTCTCTCCATGTTCTACCAAGACCGGGCCTTGTACCACTGGGGAGATGGGTAAGAGAATTGTTCCGTGGTTTTTCATACTAACCCTGCAGTGACTGGTTTTCCCATCAGATATCTAACTGTGTTTCCCCCACAAACACTCCATCGATCTCATCTAGAGCTGAAACAATTGAATGAATCGACTAATTGATTGGGAAAAAATTAATCTGCATCAACTTTGATAATTGATTAATCATTTAAGTATTTTTTTAAGTGACAATATTTGTTAGTTTCCATCAACATCTATGATATTAAACTAAATATCTATCTAATAATATAATTTTAGATTGTTCCTCAGACAAAGCAAGACATTTAAATATTTTATAGAAATAACGATGCACATTTTCAATCTTTTCTGCCTTTTTATGGACAAAACTGATTAATAAAGCCATAATTTTGTCAGTGAAGTCATGGGAGAGAAGAGAAGGTAGAATGACATGCAGTGAAATTAAAAACAACCCAATTTTCTTGATAAGACCCAAACTTAGACCTTAAGGGTCCTCAACCCTGTCCTGAACTGATGGATGGAAAAACACTTAAGAGCTAATGGACAATGTCCATAATGGAATCAGTGTGTGTGTACACGCTTCATGGGTTAGTGAGCGTATGTTCTTTTAATGGAGCCATTCTTTTGATGTTGCAGGGTATTTGCAGATGATCCTGGGCAGATGATATACATGTTGAGCAGGTAGGAACTTTGTTTTGACCTTGATGAATCGAGTTTGTAAGATTTGTTTTGCAGTATGAGCTGTGTGTCTCCGTGTGCAAGGTATAATCTTTTGTCTGTCTCCACAGAGTTGATGATACTCATACACAGAGGGAGATGCAGACCTGAGACAGAAGAAGATCAAGGACTCCTCTAAAAAGGACTCTGAATAGACGGCAGTTGCAGTTATGTGACTCGAGATGAAAAGCAGTAGCTGTTTCCTTTGCACTGACTGCCTTGCACACTGATGTGCACAGTCCTTTATAACATAGGTAAATATAGTAGGTCCACTTTGAAAAATAGGTGGAGGAGAGTTGTGGCATGAACATAGAAGGAGGTGCTCGATGAATAATGTGTATAACACCCACCGCTGTAACATTTATATTTTCACTTTCACATTTTGGGGAAGCTAAATGAGGGTAGCGGCAAATGCTTGGGTTACAAAGGATGATTTCATCCATGCATTTTTCTATTATTTCATTAAACTACATTTTGAGACTTGCACCAAGATGGTGTTTTGATCATACAGCTGCTCTATGCAAGTAAAATTGTTGCTATCTTCCAGCTATATTTGTGTTTTTGAAATGTCAGATCGCAGTAAATCTGTTATCAGCTGGGCACATGAATGTTATGAACAATTGTCAGATGTTTTGTTGTATGTTTGATGTCACAGCAAGAGCTAATATGAATATGGGAGGTGGTGGAAGTTTGGACCCCAGATAGATGATCATGGGTTCATAATGTGGTTTATGGGTTTACAATACTTTTCACAAAATAACCCTCAAACACATTAGACAAACTCTAAACAGGATCAACATACAGTAACATTTTTTTTTTTGGTCTAAAATGGGAAAATAAAAGTGAAGAGAATGTACTCCGTGATAGGAATACTCTCTCAAAACAGTACTGTTCCACCCAGGAAATTAAATAAAAGTGAAATATTACTCTAAAAATATATAACCTTTTGCAAGCCTGTGAGATTATGTCTGTCCAGACATTGTTGTAATCCCTTTTGCTCTCTGTCATTGAAGGGATTTGCTTTTAAACAAAATCAATGTAAAGTTTTGGTTTCACTTTGTATCTGAGGCAAAGATATGTTGTTTTGTATGAATATACCGAATAAATTTAAGTATTTTCAAGCCATGCTTTTGTTGAGTATCAGAGGATAGGTTCACAATTTTTCAAGTCAGATGTCCATATGAACACTGAAACAGTCAATGCTCGTCACTGTAATCATTCCTCCTGTTCATACAATAAAGTATTTCTTATCTTATGCTGGCTAATAAAAGATCCCCTTAAAGTGTGCTTTCAAAGTAAGTGATGGGGACCAAAATCCACAGTGTGTCCATACAGTCATTTTGTGCAAAAAAACATTTAAAAGTGTATCTGAAGCTTATATGAGGCTTCAGCAGTCTGAGTTAGTCATATCAAGTGGATATCTACCATATTTACAGTCTTTTTAGCATTAAAGTCCCTCTTTGTGTTTCCTTGGAAAGAGTTTCTCTGTTGAGCTGCGGTTGAAGTATAGTAACAAAAAGAGGGACTTTGGCACTAAGAGATGTAACATTTAAAGATATCTACTTGATTTGGCAACTTTGGATGGCTGAAGCTTCATATTAGCTCCAAATAAACTTTTAAATACAATTTTGCACAGAATGAGGACTGTGGATTTTGGTCCACATCACTTACATTATAAGTGTATTATGAAGGGATCTTCTAATTGCCAGTATGAGCAGGAGGGATGATTTAACCAAGAAAAAACAATTTCAATGTTCATTTGGGCACCTGACTATTGTTTTATGACAGAACTGAAAAAGTGTGAACCCGTCCTTAAAGTACACACTAACCTGTATTCCTCACATGCCACAACAGCAGAGGTCGCTCACAGTAAAATAAATGCTCTCCAGCTTTGTAGTTCCGGGTCACCGTCCTGTCCTGCCGGGACAAAATAAAGCAGTTACAGTTACACTTTGTGATGGGAGGTCAGATTTAACGGCTCTATGTGGCGTTATTTGGGTTGAAGTATTCACTGGACGTATTTGTGTTGATTATTTGTAAAAACAAAGAACTTTGCATTCAGTTGTGAGCAGTTTGTGATCAACATGGCTCCAACGATTCAGACACAAGCTCAACGGGAAGACGGCCACAGGTAAAAAAAAAAAAAAAAAAAGAAGCTTTCACAAGTTAGTTAGCTGGTTGTTAAGAGTTGAACAGTTTTCGTTCATGGGTACAACAACGACGACTTGTTAGTTATATGGGGGCTCATTTGTCAGTTGTACATAATGTTAACTTCAGCTAATAATTCCAGTTAGCGTTAAACAAACAAACAAGCTAACTGAAAGTAAAGTTACCTCATGCTAACCTTCTCACTACGGTAACTAAACATAACGCACTAAACTTATCATGCACTATATGATATAGTACCAATTAACTGACTTTAAACTTCGTCTTTCTAGCAGTAATTTCGCGTTAAAGCAGGGAAAATCAAATAGCGAACGATGTTTTCCTGCTAAACGTAACGTTAGTGCAAGTTAGCCGAGGTTAGCCAGCCACAATGCTAACAGTAACGTAATGTAAATACCCCAAAAAAATAATTATTGCAGTATTTAAATTCTGAAATCCCCATATTCCTATGAAATATATTTTCATCAAATCTTTTTGATTCAATAATTCATGTGATCCAAGTGTCAACACCAATGCCAGCAGTATAAAGCTCTCGGGTATATTACAGTATCTCACCCCTTTAACAACCCATTTTAACACAGAAGCGAGATGATAAAAAGTATTTAGAGACATGACATTTCGTGCCTTGCGAGGTGAACATACTCTTATGTAATTCTTCATGAATTAAATATTCCTTATTTTTTCAGAATATGCGCAATACATCTGTAAAAAGAGAATTAGTTATGCAGTTTTAACTGGCCTAAAACTATGATAATCAGTGGTTTCCCCCAGTGATATTCCATGTATGAAAATGTAAACATGTATCTACAATTATCAGTCAAGAATTTGGACACACCCATTTATTCGATGGTTTTCCTTTATTTTTACTATTTTCTACATTGTAGAACAATACAGAAGACATCAAAACTATGAAAGTACACATATGGAATTGTGTAGTAAACAAAATGTTTCATATTTTAGATTCCTCAAAGTAGTCACTGTTTGCCTTGATGACAGCTTTGCACACTATTGATAATATCTTAACCAGCTTCATGAGGCAGTCACCTGGAATAGTTTTCAATTGACAGGTGTGCTTTGTCAAAAGGTAATTGGTGGACTTTCTTGCTTTAATGCTTTTGAGACCATCAGCTGTGTTGTGCCGAGGTAGTATTGGTATGCAGCAAATAGCCCCAAATTGTGACAAACACAGTTGGAAAATACTCATTACCTTTTCCCTGAAATTATTATGTCACTCCGTAGCAGTAGTTTATGAGAGAGGGTAATAACTTGTATAACAGATTACTATTTTCTCTTTCAGTAGGCAGTCATCTCACAGAACAGTCCCAGAGAGGTGAGTAGATTTAACATGTTAAGTATTTGCTGTTATGTACAGTTTTTTTTTTATGTGTGCCTCCATTGAAGTGGTACTGAGGTATGTGAAAATGACTTTTGTCCTCTAATTTTCTGCTAATGACAGGTCAGGAGTGGTTTGTCGGGTGAAATACTGCAACAGCCTGCCTGACATCCCCTTTGACCCAAAATTCATCACATATCCGTTTGATCAGCACAGGTAAATACTCTCACCCAGCTGTCTCCCTGTTCATTATGTATGGAGTACATAAACACAGACACAGCTTGACACATGATTTTCTGTTGTGGTAGGTTTGTACAGTATAAAGCCACCTCTCTAGAGAAGCAGCACAAGCATGAGCTCCTGACCGAGCCAGACCTAGGGGTCACCATCGATCTCATCAACCCAGACACCTACCGCATAGACCCCAACAGTAAGTCATTATCCATTTGTGGTCATGTGCCACATCAAATTCTTTTTAGAGACAACACTGGATTATTAAATGTCTGTGAAGACTGAACCAACCTTTTAAATTATCAGTACTGTTGGATCCCGCTGATGAAAAACTGTTGGAAGAGGACATCCAGGCTCCGTCCAGTTCTAAGAGGTAAAACTACAAAATATGCAGTTTCGTGTTGTTACAGATCCATTGGGAGATTTTCTATTTAAAACCTTTTTCTTCTTCTCTTAAAGATCACAGCAGCATGCTAAAGTGGTCCCATGGATGAGAAAGACAGAGTATATTTCTACAGAGTTCAACAGATACGGTGTCTCCAACGAGAAAGTGGAAGTCAAGTAAGTTATATAAATGCGTTTACCTTGAAATCATCTAATAGCAGAAAGGTGCATCATTTTGTGTGTGTAACCTAAACATGTTTTGTGTTTTTAGGATTGGAGTGTCTGTCAAACAGCAGTTTACAGAGGAAGAAATCTACAAGGACAGAGACAGCCAAATCTCTGCCATTGAGAAGACATTTGAGGATGCACAGAAATCGGTGCGTGAAAACAATACTAGGCAGCAACAAGCAACTTTAAGACTAAAAAGCACATTTGGACATCTGGGAGTTGTGGTAACATTTCAGCGTAAAGAAGTGATAGTCATAATATCCATAAATCATTTTATATTCATGCAAATAACTTCTTTTCTTACTACATAATATGTACATACAGCTTTAGTGGCACCCTCAGAAAATTAATCACAGAAAATAGAACTGTCATATATATACTGTACATTTTGTGGCACACACTAATCATCATCTTTGTTTTCTTTTCCTGCTCTTCTTGACATGCTAGTTATTTTTGCACCATTGTCTGTAGGAGAGCCTCGCTTTCAATATATTTCATTGATTAAATGTAATGAATTTTTCACAGATGCCTTTCCAAGATGGCCTAAGCGGCAACAGTCTAATGCACGTATCTGAAAAGTGTTCTTTTATTTCTCTACAGATTTCACAGCATTACAGCAAACCTAGAGTTACTCCTGTGGAGGTACTGCCTGTGTTCCCAGACTTCAAGGTAAGCTAGCTACTTAAACAAAATAACAAGTCACTTTACTGACCTTTAGAATCTGTGGATGATTTTTAAAATACATACCATAAGCTGTTTAAACTCCTAATCCTTGGTTTTTGTTAAAAATATTTAGTCACTTTGAAATCCTCAGAGTATTCCTGAGGAGTCCAGTTACTCCAAGATGTTCATGGTAATCACTGGCACTTTCTGGGTTAAGATAATCATTTTTGTACGCTGTTTCCCCAGATGTGGATCAACCCATGTGCTCAGGTCATCTTTGACTCTGATCCTGCACCTAAAGACATATCAGGACCAGCAGGAGTGGAAATGATGTCTCAGGCCATGATCAGGTATCTACAAAATATCTGTTGTGTTGACTAGTGTATTAACAGCAACATTGTGCATAAACACTAATTTACTCTCTGTGTCACTCTGCAATACAGAGGTATGATGGATGAGGAAGGAAATCAGTTTGTGGCCTACTTCTTGCCCAATGAAGAAACACTTCGCAAGCGCAAGAGAGATTTTGAGGAGGGTGTGGATTATATGGCAGAGGATCTGTAAGTAGAATATTACATCAAGTTTGTATAATGATTCAATAATCACTTTTCCTGTTTAAAACTCTGTTACAAGCGTACCAGTAACTATCATTTCATTTTATTTTCTGTGTTTCAGGTATGATTACAAGATTGCAAGGGAATACAACTGGAATGTGAAGAACAAAGCTAGCAAGGGTTATGAGGAAAACTACTTCTTTATCTTCAGAGATGGAGATGGTGTTTATTACAATGAGCTGGAGACAAGGTAACTTACTGATCAGAAGAGACTCCTTTTGTTGTTGCACCTCAGTATAAAGTGGATGATATATACTTTAAAGGAAATACTTGAAGCTGGTGTGTTTGGATTGAGTATGTGTAGTGTAGTCTTAGAAGTGTAGAAGGTTTTGGTATCGGTGGTGATGTCAGAAACAAATACACAGATCAGTGCCCCTTCACCAGGATACATTGGGCTTTCATAGAAAAGTGTCAGGCTGTGTCCTCTGACAGCTTTTGCTCTGACCTGCAGGGTGCGTCTGAGCAAGAGGAGAGCCAAGGCTGGAGCACAGTCAACCACAAACGCTGTGCTGGTGTGTAAGCACAGAGACATGAATGAGAAAGAGCTTGAAGCCCAGGTGAGTGTTACCTTCCCCTTTGTTTTTTGCGCTGTATACTACTGATTGGACTGCAGTTTGTTGGTGGAAGGATTCATTCAAATTATGATTGGTGAATGAGTTATTAGTTTATGATGAAACAAAGGATTACAGAAAAATCATAGAGAAAAGATGCAGTATTGATTTTTTTAAATAGATTTCTATTTTAAATACAAATATTTAACATTATCTTATTGTAGAGCAAAGCAGTACCTGTTTGGGATTTGTGAATAACATGTTAATATTTATAATAACTGCTATGTGGTCAGTGTTTCATGTATGTTGTATTTAAAAACATGCCTCAACCAATCAAAATGTATGATCTATAATAGTGCTAGCTATAAGCTTAGATTCTTAATCATTCTCTGGACAACAGGAGGGCACTGATGACATTTCCTTCATTGTAATTCTCAGGAAGCACGTAAAGCTCAGCTGGAGAACCATGAGCCAGAAGATGAAGAAGAAGACATGGATAAAGACATGCAGGACTCTGGTCAGTTTTCTTTTCTTCTCTACCACTGCAAATCTCATCACTATACTTTTATTGCGTTGGCTACCTGCTGCACTGTAGTAATACATACTAAATGTTTTTATGTGAAATTTGAATTGTTTTCTCCAGGTGATGACAAAGACAAAGGCAGCGGCAGTGAGGCAGAGAACTCTGGCAGCGATTCCGACCGGGATGATGATGACCGGGAACAAAGGGGAGAGGACGACGACGAGGACGAGGACAGAGGAAAGAGAAGGAGGAAAGCAAGCGGCAGCGGCAGCGAGAGCGGCGAGGACAGGGCCAGGGAAATGCGAGACGAGGAAGAGATCTTTGGCAGCGACGACGACAGCGACGACAACGAGCCCAAGAACTCAGCCAGGAGCAGCGGGGACGAGGGCAGCGGAAGCGAGGACGAAGGAGGCAACAGAGGAGGCAGCAGGAGTCGCAGTGCCTCTCCGGCGCATAGCGACCGCAGCAGTGATCATTCAGAGGCCCGGGCGCAGAGCGGAAGCGGAAGTGACAGAGGCTCAGACTCCAGCGATGCCAGTGACAGTGAATAAGATCTGTGGTCCGGACAGCATGGAGATGGCCACCTATCTTATCTGTATGTGCAGTTCCAAACATGGCAGCGTTATGCTGTCGCTGTCCCTTTATACTAATTCGGTCTGGGGCTGTAGCCTCTCAGTGATTGCAAATATCAAATTAAATTTGTGTGCGAGATGCTCATTACTTTTGGACTGGGTACATCTCTCTTTATTACAGTTTTTATTTGTAGATTTAGCTCACGCACTAGTAGCTGTTTGTATACCATTCCTCTGTTTTTTGTCTGTCAAATATTTAGTACAGGATCGTGTAACAAAAAAAAAAAAAAGTCTTTGTTCTCTCAGCTTTTCACACGTGATTGCGTTATGGCTTTGAAACTGATAATAATAAAATGCAGGTGATGTTTTTTTAAGAATCTCAGTGGTCAAGTTATTTGTTTTTCTTAATTGAATTGATCTAGTGTTTAAAATCAGTCCATAAAGAGATTACTTTTTTTTTTTATTGCACAATTGACAATGTTGTTAAAATACAATGCAATCAATACAAATTGATTGTTCTTGTCCAAAATGAATAAGGTTCCAATACAAAACTGACAGATTTAGATAGGTTGCATACAGTAAGTCATTTAATAGCAATAACACACAACAATCAAAGTTGATATTTTTCCACAATGAAAAAGACAGTTTGAAGGTTTGGAAGATGCATATTCAGCGAAAAAATGCCAGCTGTTTCTTCAGCCATTCCTCTGTCAGGTCATCAGCGTTTCTTGTTTCAAAGACCTCAGAGTAAAGCAGAAAATGTCACATACAGAATCTGAATATTACAATGTCATAAAATTTGAAACAAGTTCAGAATATTTAGATTAATCATCACTCCAGCCAGTTGTTAATAATGTGGGGGTAGAAAAACCAAATGAACAAATATTACACATTTAAAAGAATAACCTGCTAAACAAATACAGGTAGAGATAAGATAAAAGTCTACAACTGTAGGTATAATGCAGGTACTATTTTTCCCATGTTCACCATCTTAGGCACAGTGATTGAGATGCCAGAGATTTACCATAAAATATGGGTCATAATTTTGGCATAATTACCTTTGTGAGCTCTGCAGCTTGGACCAGCCGATTCTTGCTGCCTGCATACATCATCTGTTGCTCTGGCTTACATCCTGTGAAATTAAATTTGACACTTTTTTTTCAAGGAATTCTGTAATTTTCCTACCCAAACAGACCTCAATAAATGCAATAAATATGACATTCATCGCTACTATAAATGTTCATAAACATTTTCACACAAGAGGGGATGTTAATTGGACAGTTGAGTTATTCTACTAAGCAAACAACAATGTAATTTAAAGAGAAAGATTCATTTTTTTACTGATGACAGCATTGCTACTTACCCATTGGACTTGAGAATATGAAACACAGAGGGTAAGACACCCTACCATCAGCGTGGACATATTTGTAGCTGTAGACAATGAATGTGCGCTGTTGTCAAGGAAACCAAATTACAAGACAACTTCAAACAATAATTGCAGTCTGCTACCATTTGAATACAACACTTGCAAATATACTTTCTATAAGTGTGAAGACTTTGCATTTTGACATTCAGTGAGGATATCTGGGTTGCCGCTCTGGGAGTTCCTCTTTCAGATCATCCAGTGAGATGTCCTGAAAAACAAAGTCGAGTCTAAGTGACTTTCAAAACTGAATGCAGCAATCTAAAAAAGTGGAATCTCTAAAAAGACTTGCCTCATATTCCTCCTCAAGGATAACAAGTTGTTTCTCCATATCGATTTTCACTAGGCAAAAAGAATTATTATTTAGGCTTTTAGTTCTGTTTTTTACCTGCGTAATATTCATACATGGGATTTACAAATGTGTTAGAGTGGAGATTTGCAAGGAACACTTATTCACAAGCAAGTGATACTTACTTAGTATGGCAGCATTGTTGGTCTCTTTTCGAAATCTAAACTTTTTCAGTTTATCTTTGAGACTTTCATCCACTTCACACACAACCAGAGAGCTCGACTGCAACACGAAATAGAAACATATTACTAGAGCCCAAAAATAGAAACAAAGAATGAGGCTAAGAGAGAGCAACTCTGTTCAGATGCGGAGGTCTCTATCCACCTCGCATGGATGCATCAAACATTCATGATACTATTCTGACATATTGAGGGCAGGAAATGTTTTTGCTGCAGCGTGCAAGAATGTAGTTTCCTGTTTGAGAGCGTGCGAGAGATTGCCAACTTGTGTCATAATGGTAAAAAAATATATATTTATATATACACATATATATGTAACAATGAATGAAGTCATCAAATCTGGTAAATTTCACTAGAAAAGCAAAATATTTCACGCAATTGCATCAGTTTCACCTACCATTCTCAAAGGATCCTTTTCTGCCTTCCTGTCTTCAGGGTGACGCTGACTTGCTGAAACAGTTTGCGCCTGACAGCTACTATTGGACTGTCAAGATCCTCTTAAGACAGTAAGGGCAGGGCAGACACACAGCGAAAACAAGCAATAGTGATGCTTCCTCTTTTAACTGACACAAGATGACACCATCTGTTACTTCTTCTATAATGCATAAAAGAAAAAAATACCCACACGAAACCTATGGATCTCAGCATGGCGGAAGAGATTGTATTTAACTTGAACACTATAACTACATTATTTGAAGTTGACATAGATTTATTTGACAATTTGTTGTCGATCAATATCACTGCATTGGTGAGGGTTACTTTCACTTCCTATTACTTTATAAGAATGGATATCAAATAGTGTAGAAACTTGCAGATGTAGGAAAGGTACTGAAATCCTATAAACATAGCATCAATTACACAACAGTATAACATTAATCAAAAGTCCTGCATCTGTGTAAAAGTTTAGAAATATATGCAGAGAGATGTACTTAAGCATAAACAGCAAACGTCCTCCATAAAAAGGTACCTGCCACAGTGTTACATTATTCTTTCAATCTATTTGACTACATGTGCATCATATGTAGTATGGCTTGCTTTTATTGAATCTTACTAAGAGTTAATTTTTATTTTATTTAATCTTATTTTAAATTTTATTGCTATTATTCAACCCTGATTTTATTATATTTTAATGTTTTGTTTGCCACCTTTTAATTTATTTAAGTGTTTCATTTCTTTTACATATACAATTTGATGTAAAGCACTTTGAGCTGCATTGACTATATGAAAGATACTATACAAATGAAGTCATAATAATAATAATAATAATAATAATAATAATAATTGTGTATCATATTATTATGTGCTTTTTTTGAATAGTTTGATCACTCAACCCACTCAGAGTAATACTGCAATCATTGTATCACACCCTCAGCATGGTAAGACTTAAATGTTTACTCTTGTGCTGAAATGATCAGTTGTACAAAAGCCAGACATTCATTTGTTCTCGGCCTCTCAAATGTCAGAATTTGCTGCTTGTAAATGTAAGCCTAATAGTATGTTTGGGTTTGGGGCTGTTAGTCATAAAAAAACAAGCAATTTGAGGATAATTGATTAATACAGTCAATCAAATATTTGAAGAAATAATCAACAGATTATTCCATGATAAAAATAATTGTTGGTTGCATCCCTTTAGTTTAGTCTATATTGAGTAGTAACAGACAAGTAAAACACCTTTGAAACACAGTAAATATAAGCTGTAAATATAAAGATGAATGTCTTCTGTTTTCTTTCATGTGCCTGTAGTGCCTACTTCACTTTTACTGCAGAACATGACGTGTTTACTGGTTAGACAGAGTGGGAGCGTTTTTTTAATCTACCAGAATGAGGGCGGAACAAAACTAAAATTACGTACCGTCCAGACGTATGACGTCGTGCCCACGTCTTACGTCAACTCAAAATCGAAGTAGATTTCTCCAGGCGTATACTCTTTATTTTCTGTATTGCAATAAACATTTTTGTACATACATTCTTTAACATGGTGTGTCTGAAACCACGAGAGCTTGCCGCTGTGGAGGAATATCCTTGAGGAATACCACGTATGGGATCGAAATCTACGCTTCTTTCAGCTAAGCTAACGTTATTGCATCTATTAGCAAAACTTGCTAGCTAAGAAGCTACCGTCGAGCTAGCTATGCATTAGCACTTTAGCCTAGCCCGCTAACCAGTGACAACTGACAAAGGTAAACAACAAACCCTTTGAGCCCGTTGATTTTAAATGTCTACTCACATAACTGTATGTAGTTATCTAGCCTCAACCTTATGTCGAATAAAACCTTGTTTTTATCGTTCCTGTTTGCACGTACGAAACGGGAGAAAAGGGGGCATAGCAGCAGCAACAGCGTCAACGAAAAACAATACAAATCCTGAATCCCCCATCACAGACTAGGCCGACTAAGCTAACTATGGCCAGCCGCTATTTAATGCAAGGCTGCCGGGTGTAATGTTAGCCTGTTTCAACTTAATAAACCTCGCAACAACAGTTTGCTGACCAGAGCTAATAGTCAGACACTCGGGTTTGTTCTTAAATAAAAATGATAGCTCATAATGTTACAGGTGCTACCGTTCGCAGTGTTTGGGAGTTGGTAGTTTTGACATGTAACATTACTCTTGCTGGTTAGTCATGATATTTGTGTCCCACTTTTATCGGATAAATGATGTATTATTATTAACTGTAAATCATAATAAAGGGCACCGATGACAGCTCGTATTCTTTGCATAGCAGCCTATTCTAGTGTACTCACAGCGTTACTGACCTAGACAGTTATCTTTTCGATAACTTGCTTGGCACACCTTTTGTGAATGGCTTGCGCCTGTTATGATATGACTCATGAATGACAAGAGTAGAGTTTATTAGCTTACCTCAAGTAACACTCATAAAGTCACAGTTATAACTAGGAATTTCAGGAATTGATTTGCAAGGTTTTTTGGACATTTCTCAGATCTCATCTTGTTTTGAACCTGAATAAATTATACATATCAGGTCCATGCTGTAGCTATGGAAAAGTTATAGAACACCAATTTCGTGTTATATTCCTTATCATTTCCATACTTTGGAAATCAGAAAAAGTTGCCATTATCGCTTATGGATATATTATTCTTTACAATAAAATATCAATCTCCCATTATCAATGCAGATTGTCATTCACAAGCTAATGATCATTTCCATCATCTAAGAAGATCATAACTCTTTTGTTTGCAGCTTTTGGGCAGAGAAATTTATGTCCTCAAATATTAATAGAACAACCACAGGAAAAACATATTCAAGTACTAAGTCTGTAGGATGGATGGATGTCATAGCACTCATGTTGATTTGTTTATACATAAAAATATGATTGGCATCACAGTGAATATGTTAAAAGTAGAAAAGCTAAACAAATTGGTAATGGATAAGTGTTGAAACTAAATAGTGGGTTGGTTATTATTTTAAATTTGAAGTAGACATAAAATTTGAAGTAATCATCTAAGATTGTTCTCTCTGTTTGTTGATTTAATAGGGCACGGATGATGTGATCCTGAACATGCCAGAGTGAGCAAAAAAGCTTTTCCTGTTCGTGTCATTACCAGCTACATTTGACACATACTCTCAGCCTCACTTCATAAGACATCTTCTGAACAATCCACACAACATCCCTGTCTGCAGTTTCTTCTGCACCTGAACCATGTGAGGGCCCCTCGGTCCAGTCTGAGGGGATCCCAGGACTGTTGCAAATACGACCCCGCTGTGCGGGGCGAGACTGATCCTGTCTGTGTCAGAAAAGTGTTCTTTCCAGTACCCTACTCCCCCTCCACACATTCCTGTTCTCCTTACCGAGGAGACACGCCATGATGTTCCGAGACCAGGTAGGTATCCTTACAGATTGGTTCAAAGGCTGGAATGAGTGTGAACAGACGGTGGCACTGTTGTCCCTCCTGAAGAGGGTGTCCCGCACCCAGGCTCGCTTCTTACACATATGCCTTGAACACTGGCTGGCAGACTGCACAGAGATCCACATCCTAGAAGCCGAGGCCAACAATGCAGGTAGTGGATGATTTATTAGAATATTTTATCACACATTATGGATTATCCCTGATTATCTTTTTTTATATTGAAGAAGGCATGTATCAAACCAATAATGAAAGATCATTCACTGGTGAAACACTCTATCTGCCCTTTGTCCTTAGCTATTGTCAGCCAGTGGCATCAGGAGCCAAAGGAGAAAGTGGTGTCCTTGCTGCTGTCCCATCTGCCTTTGCTGCAGCCACGCAACAGCGAGGCCAAATGTGAGTACATGAAGCTGCTGCAGAAGGTGTTGAGTCACACTATCGAGAGTAGCCTGTTTGTGGAAGAGAGCAGACAGCTGCTGTCCTACGCGCTTATCCACCCTGCCACCACACTGGATGACCGCACCTCTTTGGCCATGTGGCTGAACCACCTCGAGGAGCACTTATCCAGTGGCTATGTATCCTCCTCTCGAGCTCCTTCCAGCCCCTACCACCCCCGCCAGGGCTCAGATGAATGGCCCAGCTCTGCTGAGGCTCTGGACCCTGGCCACGCCTGGCACGACAAGTCTCCCTCATCAAGCACGTCTCCGGCAGGACAGAACGGACACATGTCTTTCCCAGGCGGAATGTCCTCTCCCATCAACAGCAATAACACAGGTTATATTTCTCATACTTTGTAATTTATTCAAATAGCGGAGAAAACATGGAGAGGAGACAGTTTGGTCGCCCATTAAGATGTTGAGTAGCTTTTATCATCTTAGAATCTTAGTGTTGTGGACGTTTCTTTTCCAAAAATGTTTTTTCTGTTTTTTCTCATACTTGAATTATTCTCTTCCTCAGGTCTGGGTGGGCAGATGCAGCCCAGCCCTCTGAAGAAGTCCATGTCCGTTATCCCTTCCAGTCCCCAGGCTTGTGGCTCTGAGTGGGTTAGCCAGGATGATGCAGGGGGCCGGCAGAACTTCATTCCAACAGATCACGCACCCCTCTCCCCCCAGAGCAGTGTGGCCTCTTCAGGCAGTGAGCAGACAGAAGACCAGGGCTCCACACGCAACACTTTCCAGGAGGATGGCAGTGGCATGAAAGGTCAGAGTTCATCACCAACTAAGCCCAGGGCACTCACATAGATGATATTTGGCTATGGTAAAAGCCATACACTGCCAACAGCTGTAGTGATATCAGCTGAAATGTAACAACTGTTTTTTGTTCCTTGGTGTGTGTTTGTTCTAGATGTTCCCGCATGGTTGAAAAGTCTTCGCCTTCATAAATATGCATCACTTTTCTCCCAGATGACCTATGAGGAGATGATGATTCTAACAGAGCAGCACCTGGAGTCGCAGGTTTTTAAGCCTTCTTTTTGATACACAGGGGCATGGCTTTGATTATTCCACCCTCCTTATCAATTGTGAACCTTACTGTCTTCAAACCTGATGATACATCAACTCTCAATGAGGCATGAAATTAAGCAATGCACCCCACAGTTATATCCACCCAGTCACACATACAAATGGTTGCGATTTTGCCTCTGCCCCTTGGCTTTAATGAAACAGATGGTGATTAGGTTTGTTATTTAGTAACTGTATAAATTGCCCAGTGTTCCCGCAAGAAATGACTCGTCTGCTTTTCATGCCATCTTGTTATCTCCTGTCTCTCCTTTTTAGAACGTCACTAAAGGAGCACGACATAAGATTGCCTTGAGTATCCAGAAACTGCGAGAGAGGCAGAGTGTGCTCAAGTCTTTAGAAAAGGTAATTGAAACTGGATGATGTTGTTTTTCCTCATGCTGAAAACAGATTTTGTCTTGATGAATTTTTACTCATACTGAGTGTGAAGTAATTGATGATCCTGTGATTTAGCTACATAGTGTACAGAGCAGGGCTGGTAGGGATTTGGTGTATTGCTGTATGACATGTCAATAGTGTAAAAGTCTTAAATACAGATCCACTCACAACGTCACACTGCACCCGAAAGTGTACCAGTGACTCATTCATACACTATGGGACACTAATGTCCTTATATCCTTGCAGGACATTTTGGAAGGAGGAAACCTGCGTAACGCCCTCCAAGAGCTGCAACAGATCATCATCACACCCATCAAGGCCTACAGCCCACCCAGTGCGGCACAGACTGCCCGAGACACAACCACCTCTCCTTCAGAAGCCACAAAATCAGGAGCAGATAAAGAGCCGGCCTCAGATGGCTTCCAGTCCCACAACCCACCTCCCTGCGATGGAGACTCCTCAGCCACACCCATCTCAGATGGCGACATTGCTGGACAGTTCACCCGTGTGATGGGTAAAGGTGAGATGTTTTTTTTTGTTTTTTTCCAGGAAAAGCTCTTGTCACTTGCACGAGCACACACAAGGCACAATCAACAACATAACAAAATACTTTACAAGTTATATCCAAATATCCTTGTAAGTGTTCATCATGTAGAAAGAGTTTAAATCCTGCAGTAATCCTCAGTATAAGTTTAACATGATTATCAAATTTACTCATTCTACATGAATATTAAACCCTGGCTTTTTTTATTTCAGTGTGCACCCAGCTGCTGGTGTCAAGACCAGACGAGGAGAATATCAGCTGTTACCTTCAGCTCATCGAGAAGTGTCTGACACATGAGGTGAGAACTTGTCAGGGTTGGGTACTGTTCACATTTGAACTGGTACCGGTACCTGGAATTCGGTACTGGTACCCACCAGTACCTTTTTTCTGTACTTTACTCTCTGTAATAACAGAAATGTAATTTCATTTGTAAAGTCCAAACTTCTCAATTTTAGCATTGTTATTTATTTAGAACATTTTGTTGTGTAAGGTAAAATGAACAATAATAAATAATAAATTATCAATAAACAAGGTAAAATAAGTTGTTTAGCCTACGTGTTGGAGATGTGCTGTTTGCCGAAAATGCACTAAGAGCCTGTCATCTTCAGCTCTTCATCAAACATCTTACTGTGGCTATTTCTGCTTGTACTCATGAAACAGCAAATTAAGGCTGATATCTGAAAGTACAAACAGGAACACAGGAAAGAAATTTCTTGAAGGCTCATAAGGAATCTTATCAACACAACATAACCCGCTCTTAAGGTACCAACATTTGGCACTGGTTGATCTAAGGTGAATAAGTACTCAGCAGTATGACATAATTCAGTTGAATTCAGTTTAGAGCCTGCAAATGATGTTTTTTTCATTTGCTGAATATATTAAAGCAATTAGTGTCCATGAATTCGTGCCTTCTTACAAATGCACTTGATGTTAGTCTTATTGCACAAAAAATAATACCTTAAAATATTAAATCAGGAAAATATATCTATATGAAAGAGAATCTCGTAATTATCATAGTTTTTCCTCTTCAAATGCAGAATAAAACCTGCCCTTTCCTTCGGAAAATCACAAATTCCACAAGCGTCTTTTGAAACCCTGCTAATGCTCTTTGAAAATCTGAAACCTTTTTTCTTCTTCTCTCTCTCTCTCTCTCTCTGTCAGGCTTTCACAGAAACTCACAAGAAAAGGCTGGTCTCCTGGAAGCAGCAGGTCCTTAAACTGCTCCGCCTATTCCCTCGGAAAGCTATGCTGGACATGCCTGTGTACCGACAGAAAGGGTGAGCCCTCTTTTACCTTTGATCTCACTCTTTAGCAGGGGAGATGTCACACCAGCTGAATGTAACTCTCTCCTCGCACTCATCCCTGCTGTCTAACTTTTGCTTTGATTCTCTTTTCCTTCCCTTTTCTCTTTCACTCTTGCTTCCTCATTCAAATAAGTATCATTTCTTATGAAGTAGCTTCATCAGTTGAATGTGCTGTTTTCTTAATGCTCTTGGGTTTTGATATATTTTCCTTTTTTTTTGTCTGTTCCTACTCCAGCTGGACCTATGGGTCCAACTCCCTCCCCACAGCAGGCTCTGTGAGTGGAGGTGTAGCCCGGCGGGGCCAAAGGCAGTTCCAGATGACCCCTCGTGGACTCCCAGCTGGGCGCATGGGTCTTCTTAGTCCCGGTGGGATCGGAGGAGCGTCTCCACGTCACACACTCACTAATCCTGCGCTGGCAGGCCAGGGTAGACAAGTCAGTATTCCAGGAACTGGACGGGCAATTCAACACCAGTTTGTGACACTGATGACTAACTTTAACACATAGACAAAATATATCATGAAAAAAAGTCAAATATCCAAACATTTGTTGTTGTTTTTTGACTTTCTCTTTATTCTTGTTGACATTTTAAAACTTTTTCTGCTAAATGCTGACTAGACAGTTGAAAGTTTGAATCCATATTTCTAGCACAAACAATTTGCTCAGAGTTCTTCTTTATTCAAATTATCTGAAGATGACATGATGTCACATGATGACATACCCAAGAAGTCATAATACACCTTAGTAAACATTTATTCTGAGAAGAAAACAAGTGGAAAAGGCAATATACACAGACAAGACAGTACACGGGGTTAGGCATCACCGCATTTGTGATACAAATTGATTTATTCTCATAGCTTCAAGAGTTTCTGTTTATTGACTTAGCTGATGAAAGCAAACCATCTCAACCTCCTTGGATGAGTGGCATTTGTGTAATGAGTATTTGTGTTTTCCCTCGTATAGAACTTGTGGTTTGCCAACCCTGGGGGCAGTAACAGCATGCCAAGTCAGAGCCGCAGCTCTGTGCAGCGGACCCACTCACTCCCTGTCCACACTTCCCCGCAAACCATGCTCATGTTCCAGCAGCAAGGTATTGTGTGAGGTCATGCCTCTCCTGTCCGCAACATTGTCCACATTACACTTAAAGCCTATCCCTCTATTTCTATTTTAATTCACTGTATATTGTACCCAAAATGTGGCTACAAATGTACCTCTCTCAACCTTATTCTTATGTTTTATCACACTAGTAATATCTACATGTCTTTTATTTACAACTCCTTGTGTTTCGAAAGTAAAATGTATTTTTTTTCCAAATGAGAAGGATATCAAGTTGTGCATGCTACACAACTTTAAAAAATAGCTATAAATCTGTCAGGTGCCAAAATAGAGACCTGCTCACCCCCTTTGCCAAGGACAAAATAAAGAGACAGCTTAGCGGCATATTGCAGTAAACAATCTGTCACCTTTTGCAATATACATAACCTCTAGGCTGCCTCAGCCCGTGTGCCAGATGCCACGCACAAGCACTGCAGAGTCATCTGTAATGGTCTTGTCATGTTTTAACAGAGTCAATATAGATCTTTTGTGTGAAATATGTGGAAGCCAAAAAGTCCCAGCTGTTTAGGCTTCAGTCATCACTGCACAATCTTGCAGCTGAGTATAAAGATCAGTCAAGGGTCAGACTTAACACTCAAATGCTCATCGCTGGTCTATGTACTGTAGTTTAACTTTCAAGCTCACTCAGACTCTGTCTCTCTTCAAACCAGTATCATATATCCAGTAATCCCGATCATGTCTACATCCACTTGAGACAGACTGCAGTTTACACCTGACATCAGAATACATCTTAAGTGCGTCTCAAGTGGGCACTTGTGGTCACACTTTGATTTTTAAGCAAGTGAATTGTAAGCTGTGATTCATGCCGGACAAATAAACACTTCACTTTAGCCACACAGCAAGGGAGGAACATTACAGAGGCTGTTTGGTACCATGCCTTTCTGAAACATGCAGACAGATAATATGTACTTTACAAAGCATCTCGTCACATAGTGCAAATTATTTGGCCTTCTAGTTTTGGCTGCTTTTGCTTGAGTTTGATCAAAATGTCAGGTTGTTCATTGATTAACAGTTAGTTATGCATCATGCAGTGCCCTTTCCAATGGAAGTGTGTCCGGCTCTTCCTTTACTTGGAGATGTTGTGTAAAAAAATGAGCGAGTAATGATGAGTTTTTAGTCTAAATACCATATGTGAGTGTGCTATCCATGATTTGGTTTTCTGTGACTGTACAAATGCCTTACCGTTCAACCTTAAGACCTACATTTACACCTGCAGGTCCTCATCACCTACATAAAATTCACTTTTTTTTCCAGAGGGCTTTATTTTTTTTGTAGTTTTGGCCATGATTTGTACTGGTCATTGCACCAGTACCAGAACATTCACTTTACAACAGATTATGTTAAAACAAGCCTCACAAGTGATCAGACAAAGAGACAGGTTTCAAACCTTCAACCATTTGTGTGAAAATGAAGGCAAACACACCTGAAAAGTCAAGTCAGTACCATGGCTTGTAGTTTTTGCAGTGTGTTCACCATCATTGGCTCTAATTGACCATCATCAGCAGCAGATTCAGCATGTTGAATCTTGTTTTATTTGTTTGGCTATTAACAGAGACAGTTCATGCATTCTAGTATCAATCACTTGGTCCTTAGATTATTATCAGGTCAAAGAACCATCTGAACATCACATTGACATAATAACAGTTATTCTTCAGCACACATAAACTGTGTTATTTCTCAGTTTGAATCAGATAAAGCATATTTGTGGCCTGATAACTGAAACTGTTCTTTTCCTTGTAAAATTGGCTAATGAATCCTCTTTGGACATTATCTGTTAATAGAAAAAGCTACCAATGTTTTTGTATATTTAGAGTGTGAAGAAATTGACTTTATGGCAATCCTAAAGGTAATATAATCCTTAATCTTCCTTCGGACTGAGACTGTTTTTACTCATTCCCTTAGAATGCCAAGTTCCAGGTGCTGACCTGGAGATCAACCCTACGCTGGAGTCACTGTGCCTCAGTATGACAGAGCATGCCTTAGGGGGTAAGTGTCCTCAACAGTCTCGTGCTAAATAAGCCACAGGCTGGCAAACCTCACACAACTATCAACAAGACAACAACATCTTATTACAATATGAAGTTGTTATATATTCATGATATATGTTGGTCCAGTAGACAGATGTTGAATAACTAAAACACTTAAAAAACATTCAATGAACAACCATGTCCCTAAAGAAAAGCAATACTGTACATACTAATTTGTCACCACACAACTTTAGCTATCCAAACAGATGGAAAGGTCTGTCGACTTTTATAATCCATATTTCATTAGTTATATTTGTTAATTAATATTTCATAATATTTAAATTATACAGTATTATCAGTCAAGTCATACTCAGGTTCTTCGTGCAGAGAGAGAAAGACTAATACCTCTACACCAGGGCACAAAATTAGCACCAGCCTCCAGCAGAATGCTGGTAAAATATGCAAGTGGCTGATAGATTTGCTTCACTCCACTCACCAGCCAAAAAAAACAGTGGTAATCTATTGAGTGGCTGGTAAAATTTGAACATTCACCAGGCATTTAGCCAGTGGACAAAAAAGTTAATTTTGTACACTGCTCTACACTTTTCACTTGAATGACAAAATGTCGAACAACTTCAGGATTCAGTTGCTCTGTATTTTTTACTTTTCCCCAAGTATTATGGTACTGACTTAAAAAGTTGTTCCTGTTGCATTTTATGCAAGTTAGATGAATTTGGGGAATTTAAAGTATTTGCCCTCCTTTCCAGAGACAGATAAAGTGATTCATGTCTTTTTGTGTCTGTGTGTGCAGTCTGAAAGTATGTTTAACAGTGAGTTTAGCCTAGTTTGGGTTACGTTCTGGATGTCTGGATGGAAAATACACGTAGGGTCTTCTCCACAGATTACTGGTGACATGTTGAAAGGTCATGTTTTAGAAAGTCTCTACATCACTATCACCAAATAAATAAGATCACATCAAGCATTCTGTGCATTTTTGTTTAGATACACAAGCTTTGGCAGATGAATAAATGCATCTTTTGGAAAAAGTAGCTCCAAAGTTGTTTGGATATTGTATGTATTTTCATTAGCACTTGGCTAACAAGTACAAAGTGTTAAACTTCCCCAGCTTTTGGGAAGAGATGCCAATTTATGGCATACACCAGTGGTTTTCAAACTTTTTTGTCCCAAGACACACCCTTATGAAAATGAAATTTTCGAGGCACACAATTTTTTTTTTAAAATATAGTATGCATCCTCATAAATATAGAATATACTGTATGTATGTAGATAGAGGCTATATTGCATCTCAAATAGATGATTCACAATAAAAATGACTCAAAATCATATTTTATCAAAACTTTTTATTTTTTTATTAATCGGGATAACAAGGCTTTATTAATTATTGTTACAAAATCATGTCTCCAGGATTTAGTGGTTTTAGACTAGACTTTCATAAAATCAGTTTTAAAATACTTATATTATTTATAATGTAACAGGCTATTTATATATAATAACCAAATCATGTGTCATGAGCCAACAAATCAGATTTTATTTTCACAATAACTAGGCTACTTCGTGTGCTATAACAAAAAAATACGCTACACAGAGAGAAAAAAAAAGATAACAATTAGGCCTACTTGCTAAATGTATGACCTATTACAGTAACCTATGTTGTTTCAATTAATTTGGTAGGGCTTTTAATTGTAGTGTTTTTGTTTTTTGGTACTTACATAGGAAGGGCCAATTAATGACTAACATGCACCTGTCTCTGAGAGCAGAGTGTCTTGATCCGAGACAGGACAGAGGACAGTGTCATTTGCATGTCCTGCCCCACGGACAAGCGCTCCCTTCTGTTGTTTTTCATGTATGTCATCGATGAGAAGGCCAGTTCACAAGTACGTGGTCGGGGATTGTAATAAAACAGAAACCACATGCTCCGATAGATTGGGGTATTCCTTTGCTACCTGCAACCAAGAGGGCAAGTCTGCAAAGTCCATTTTCAGTGAGCAATCCTCTTTGAGTTAAGTCAGCTCTTCTTTTCATCTCATGGTCAGTGTCTGGATTGACGCGGAGGAAAGAGGATGGAATGGTGCGTGAACCCAGTCATAGTATTTCATGTTGGCAGAAGTGAAGTACCTGGTAGACCTCTCTTCCAGTGTGTCCAGGTGCTTGACAACAAGATTGAGCAATCCTGTTTTACCCCTGCTGTGTGCCGATGGCCAGGGGGAACATCTCAGTTGACCCACTCATCAAAGTCTCTCGCCAGAGGGCCAACTTTGAACGAAAGCCTAACGAAAGAATTTGCCTGTTGTGCTGAGAATGGTTTCGTTCTTCTGATAGGCCAGCTTTGCCTACCACGCCTCATCCCTGGTTAAATCCATGTGAAGCAATCCATGTTCCCTGACAAACTGTCTCACTTCATACTCTTGTGCATACCGATGGGCCAGGACCTTTCCCCGTGAGAGCCACCTCACCTCTGCGTGAAGTAGCAAAGCATGGTGCTCAGCCCCCATCTCCGCACACAAAATCGAACCCAGTTGAGATTTCAGGGGACTTGATTTGATGAAGTTCACAATATTCACAGCCCGATCCAACACTCCAGTCAATTCAGGTGGCGTTGTTTTGGCTACGAGAGCTTTGCGGTGCAAGAGGCAGTGGATTGCTTGGATGGTAGAGCTCTGCTCCTTCACTTAAGTAACAAAGCCTTTAATTTTGCTTGTCATCGCAGCTGCTCCATCTGTGCAGATGCTGTCACACATAGGCCAGGTGAGTTTAAATTGAGGTAGGCATTTGTCCAAGGCCAGCGGTGGCTATTGGCAAGGGTGGGCTTAGCCCACACAAACATGCGTCTTGCTCACCCAATCAGAAGTTAAGTTCACTGCCAGCCCCCTCTTGTCATGTTCAGACACATACACACAGAGCTCTGAAGCAGACCTGTCTGCTGCACAGAGTGGGGCCGCTCCATTTCAGCGCGCTGGTGCACTACTTAACACATAACGGCAAGGGCTGGGAAAAGTGTTTAAATGGAATGTAATCTGTCAGCCAGCAGCAGCAATCATGTAATTGTCAGCTGATAAAACAAACAACAACGTCAGCCTACAGGGCAAAAGCTACAGTAGCTTTCTTAGTTGACAGGTAATTGCCAGCATGGATAGTAATGTTCACAATATTATTTTATCTGAGCCTGAATAACATTCATCAGTTCTCTCTTATTAATCTCCCTTGACTTGTTTGTGTTTGTATGGGCCATGTAGTCGTGGTTACATAAATGCCGTTCTCACCGCTGAAATTTAGCGGTGGATCTGCCGACTACGATAACTGTCTGACGGTGTGCAGACTCCGCCTACTCAGCGCACCACAGGCATATGCTGGCATGGTAATAGTGTGGACCCACTGTCCCTTGGAGCATGCCAAGGGGGAGGGGTGTTGCTATGACAACTATGAACTTTCCCCACTGGTCGGCGATACAAAATCAATGAATGAATAAATACAAACAGAAAGTGTTGTGCTCTCATCTGTAGGTCATACAGATTCTGATGATCCCACCATCACCTCCCGTCAGTCTCTGAAAAGATCCCTGCTCAACATCCTTGACAGGGACATTTCAGAAATGGAAAGATTTTCCAAGAAGAAGGTAGAACTAATGACAGCCATATTCAGTCTTGTACACAAATCTAGTCCATTTCTAGATTCCACCTTTTTGTGCCCTCTGCGTGTGCTTGCTGGCACTGTGGTAGACAATGTGAGTCTGAAAAATGAAATTCTTGTTGCAAAACCAGTGTTGGTCAAGAAATGTCCCAAATGAGACAGACCTGTCCGCTGTGTGTAAACACCTGCAGGAACTTTCAGAGTTGTTTTCTTTGTCACTTTTCAGTTTGAGTTTAAATAATACACTACCTTCTATTTTTGTAAATATTGGCTATGGTGAGAAGTCTCACTAGATCAGGTTTTAATTTTATTTGAGAACTAAGCTCATCCAATGGAAAGAAATATTATGGAGTTGATTATTTTAAAATTATGTTGAAAGGATTTTTTTATTTTAGGGTAAATCAATCTGCCCTCCACTGACTCAAATCATAGGGTAGCAGCAAACTTAAAAATGCTGCTTCATTACCTCCCAATTTCCCTGCTTCATATTGTTCTGTATAAATTAGAATAGAATACTACTTTATTAATCCCCATGGGGGAAATTAATCCTCTGCATTTAACCCATCCAAACAACCCATTCACAAACACGCTGCTGGAGAGGCCTGAGGGCACAATGGTAGGAGTTTGTATCTGATCTTGACTCTGACAACCCACCAGTTATGTGCCATCTGGCCAGGGATTGGAACCAGCAACCTTCAGGCTGCTAGTCCGCTTCTCTAACCTCTGGGGCTACCTACCGCTCGAGTCGCCCATATTATTTCTACCAGCCCACCCTAATATAAGCATCCTCTGGCTGTGTTTTTCATTTTGTCCCATTAACTGTTAGAAGTAGTGAGTGTCTTCTTTGCTTTGTGATCAGGTGGTGTTTGAACTTACTGGGTACCATCGTGTCATTTGTTAGCTTCTCCCTGCAGATAAGGCAGTCTGGTTGGGGGTAAGCAGCATCTCCCATCCACGAAAATCCCAGAGCAATGTAACTATTGTGATACTGTCTCACAGTCTGGTTCACTTCTCTTTTTGGTGAGGAATTTATCCATAGCTAATGCTTTAAGGCGTTTTGCTAATGAACTAGTTTTTTGATTTAGAGTGCGGTAACGTTTAGTCCATTGCCATGAAATCAAAGTAGCGAACACAGGCTTTAGAATCTTTGGAGTCAGCCTGTCGCTAGGTGGGGGGCATTGGGGTGCAATGTACCCTTCATCTGACAAAATGAATTTTCTAATAAAAAGAATATGTGTTTTGCATTTGTATTCACATTTGAGATTATACAGATAAAATCTGTTTTGGTGCATAATTTAAGTGTGATTTAGCAGCTTAATTTAGACAGAAGACAGTTGACCATCAAATCTCGCACTGAACTGCGAGATTAGGATGACCTGTAAGGTTAAAGGTTAAGAGTGCCGCACATAGAATTTTGGAAGCTAGCATTAGCTAATAGTAATGTATAGTGATGCTGGGTATTAGAAAGTGCCTCAAACTTAAAGGAAATTCAGCAGACAAAAATAAAGAGATGTTCAGCTTAGAATCAGAAGAACGATTATGTTAATAAAACATTTTACAACATTTAAAATTTGTTCTTTAAATTTGTACTTAATGAAACAGTTGAATGGGGCATTTAAGGGACACACAGTTTGAGAACCACTGGCATAGACATCCAGAAATGTATCTAAGATTGGCTTAGCTCAATGGTGGCATATCTTCAAAAGACATGCATATGGCCTCTGTCCAGTGAAAGCCATTTACCCCCAAAATATCATCTTTCATGAGCTCAGATAAACAGCCCCTCTTTAGTTTAGTGACAATTAATCTTTTCTGATAATCCAATGGGTTTTTTAATGGTTTATTTAAGTTAAAAAGTACAATTTTCACATCCCATAAAGGAAGATTTAATCCTTTTATCTGAAAAATTAAAATTTCCAAATTTAGAGATACATGGCTTTCATTGGACAGCGGGAACAAGGGAATAACTATTAACTTTCTGCCTCTGGAAAAGGAGGATAAACTATAAAAGTCTCCAAAAAGTGAATGATCCCTTTAAGCATTAGAGGGTGAAATGTGTATGTTGCACTATATTCAATGGTTGTAAATGTCTTAAAACATATTTCTTTATAATCTCCCCCCTCAGATGGAACAGACCGGACATCAACAATATGAAAAGAAGAGAGGAAAAACTACACTTCAGTTGAGGCCTGTTCAGTTCCTCACCACCTAGCACAAAGATATACGTATGCTTAAGAAAACCAGGCAAAGCAGTCACTACAAAAATGACAAAAAACTGTGTATATGTTCTCTAATATTTTTGTACTTTATTATATACAACTAAGTTTATTAAAAATGGAATACAGATGATTATTATATTGCAGGACAGAGAAAAGGTTAACTGTGCAAACTGCTCCATGTCACCTGCAGGACTGTGACATGGCGTGCAGAGGCTCAGTTTGCCGTGGTCTGAGAGAAAAACGGTGGATTGGTGCTGTCTTAAAGGGGTTCTGCCCTATGAGTTACTCTTCTTTTCCTCCTGCCTTGGAGCAAGGCTTCTTTCCAGAACACACTGACAGACACAGCCCCCTGCACCACATAATGCGTAGATTCAGAAAATTTCCAGCCAGAAGAAAGGCACTTTTTATTAAATTATCTTTGATATTAGGCACTAAACTGTAATTGGCTTAAGGATACGCTCACTGAGATGTTCCACTTGTAGACAGGTGTTGTTATACAGACATGATTACACCTCCTAGACACCCTATTGTTCTATAACCAGTGCTAGTGAGTGCTTGTATTGGTTGAAACTTAAGACGGCTTTCCTTGGTTCTTGTTGTTCTTTCTAGAAAACATGTTTTTGTGGCAAAGGCAGGAAAAGGAGGACCAAAAGGACTGAGGAAAAGCTTGAAATTCAACCGCAGGCATACCCCTTTGTCTTGGTTGTTTTCCCTAAACACATAGTCAAAGTAGAGGTGACTGTTCTCTCAACTTCTACAAAGCCAAAGAGAAGGGTTGTGCGATTGTTAATTTGAGAAGGATATTTGTAGTGAAATGCAACAGAATGGTATAATTTTTTTTTTTTTTTTTTTTTTTTTTTTAAAGAACAGCAGTTTGAAGAATTTATGCCAGCTGCAGTTTGTCTCTGTTATTTTATGCCCTACTACATAAATGATGATGAATCTCATTTTGTGCCGAGGAATCCCCAGAGGGGTGAATAAGGGCTGGTGAGGTTTGTATTGTGCAAGAGCTGATTTGATATTGAATTGATAAAAGCGAGGAGGGTAGAGTGTTTTCAATTTACACTCACGCTTAGTGAAAAAAACTAAATGAAACCCATCTCAACCCTCTGGCCCCTGTATGATTGGCTCTGGAAAAAGAAGCTTGATCATGTAATAAATGCTCTGGAGCGCAGCGCCTCACCCTCGCAGTGCCCTCTTCCTCACGCGGCCGATGTGATGATTTGATGAATCATACTTTTCAAGGTGCTTTTGACGATGTCCATATTTTCTGTTTGTGTCTCGGTGTGTTTCAGTCTCAGAACCCTAACATTTTCATGTGGTATCAGTGTTGAATCAAAAACTGTCTTATACAGCCTCTGTCTTTGAATGTGGCAGAGCGGAGGTGCATGTGTGTGTAATATGGTCTTAACTTTTGGATCACTTTTGGTTGCATCATAAGGCAGGGATAACCATTCACATTTTATTTCAGCAGAGCCATAGGAGGTCTGTATAGTAAAGATGGTTATTTACAGATATCTTTTCCAATTGTATTTTTTACTCTCCCTTGATATTGATAACTTATGCTTATTTTCTATAATCGCATGTTTTGCCACACTAATAGAGCACTGTTGTAGATAGAGGACATGGTGGTTGATGGTGCCCAGTGTCACCAAAAGCTAGAGAGCAGAAACCTTGCAACTAATGTTGTATGTTTATAACGCCTAAATGTCACTGTTTACATCTCTCTGGGATAATGCCCAATTCATGCTATGCGATGTCATGAATACTCCATTGTCTCACTATGTAACACATTAAAGAACTGAAGCCTTCTCGCACATGAGCTGGCTCGGTAGAGCCTGAAAACAAAAGTGTTCTACCCTTCATCTATGGGCTCCATAGGAGCCCCAGTAGGTTTTTCAAGTGATACCTGTATGAGGCATGTAACGCCTGCTTTTCTGGTCATGCAGTGATGAAAGAGAATAGCTTTCCTGGCCTTGTGATTGAACTGTTAGCTGTCATGTCCTGATAAACTGTTCATGTGGTGCCTGAAATGCACAGCTCCAGCATCCTCAATATGTTGATTTAATGGTCTTGAGTAGTACTGTAGTCATGAATTTCTTCAGAGCAGGCTCTTGGATAGATCTGACTTACTAAATGCATCACACTCATGCCCGCAGAGGACTTCAGTAAGTTAACAATGCTGACAGATTTAAGACTCTGCTACCTTTTTTTTTTTTAAAAAAAAAAAAAAAGAAAACTTCACTATACTGTATATCAACTCTGTTATGTTACATATGGCTCAGATTATCCTTTTCATAGCCTCTGTAAAGCTTTGGACAGCCTACATATTACTGCTAATAGACGCAGAGGTACAGTGCAGCAGATTTCTGCAAGTGTCTGTGCATAATGAAGATGCAGCAGGGGATGACAATGCTTATCTGAGCCACAAATGATGTGATTATGAGTAAACTGAACACTAATAACAGGCCAAGGAATATGTTTACTCCATGTTTACATTCCAGTGATGCATGAAACGAGTTGGGAAATAGACTTCATGAGGTCAGCTTGGTGTATTTTCGCATACCAAGAATCCACTAGGAGGTACAGAGCCTGTGTCATATGGAGACTCCTAATAAAGTGGTCCTGAGATCATGTAAATGTCCCTGCCAGGCTTGATCATTGAATTAATGCAGCTGTCAGCTCCAGGCTACATTACATCTTTGTCTTGTACAATTGATATTTAATTCTGATGACTCCCCCTAATCTTTTATGAACCTTTTGCATCCCATGCTTACACTCTACTTTTTTACTGTCACTCATATGTGTGAATGGTCTGAAGTGCAGCATCCGTCGGATCATTGACAGTCCAAATAAAGAGGTTCAGTTCTTTTGCAACTTCATTTGTGGTTTGTCTTTGTGTCTGTTTACTTCATTTCCACTTTTTACCAAGAAGACGGCTCTCAGTTATTGCTTATTACACTCATCTGAGATGTTGCAGAAGTGATCATGTTCCGACGTTACTGAGGAGAGATACTCCAATTACTTTTCACTTCCGGGTTGCTAATATGCGAGCTAGCCGCCTTTTTGTTAACGTCATTAGTTTATCCAAGATGAGACAGAAGCCATTTCGTCGGTGAACTCAGTAACAACTGCCAAGGTATGTCCACAGTTTGTATTGTTGTTAAGAAAGCTAGATATAAGTGGTAACAAATACAACTTAACCGTTCTTCTCACAGTTAAAAGTACCCAAGTTAGCGGATAGCTAGCTACGCTGCTAACTTAGCCTACTGACCGCAAACAGCTGAGTGCTAACGCTGTTAGCCTTAGTAATGTTATCGCTTTGAATTGTTTCACTTTTCAACAGAAATGGGCTTTTGACTGAGCCATCGATTAGCCCGATGTGTGTGACATCTTGAAAGTATTTAGCGGTAGCTTCTGTCATAGTGGAAACGGTTAGGAAATTCATGTTTTTAGTCGATCAAATACTTTTTCTATCTGATGTGATGTAGGAGAGGACATCCTACTGGGATACTGGACGTACATGAAAACTGTAAAAATAGAGACAATAAAAGCCGATTAGTTCTACACGATTTAGAAATTAGAGGTTCAAACCTAAGCTAATTTACTACTTTCTGTCTTCATTTTGTCATGGGCGTATCTAAAGTTAAAACTGTGGATTTGACTAAACATTAAAGGATAGTTTCACCGTTTTTCAAGTCTGTCTTAAGGCAATAGTCAGTTGCTCAAATGAACATGGAAATAGGATTTTCTTGCCGTAATCATTCCTGCTGTCCATACTAACTATTAGACGATGCCATCATAATGTACATTTTTGCCACAGTCCTCACTCTGTGCAAAAATGTAGCCTATTTAAAGTTTATAGGAAGCTAATATGAAGCTTCAGCCATCCAAATGAGTCAAATCAAGTAGATATCTTTAAACATTATAGTCTTTTTAGTGCCAATGTCCCTCTTTTTGTTGTTACACTTCCACTGCAGCTCAACAGGGAAACACAAAGAGGAAACAAAAGGAGGAAATTTGATGCTAAAGAGACTGCAAATGTGGCAGATATCCACTTGATATGACTCAGACTGCTGAAGCCTCATATAAGCTTCAGATCAACTTTTAAATGCTTTTTTGCACAAAATGATTATGTGGACACTGTGGATTTTGCCCCCCATCACTTACATTGAAAGCACATTTGAAGGGAATCTTTTAATAGCTGGTATGAACAGGAGGAATGATTACAGCAAGGAAAACATCTTTCAATGTTTATTTTGGCACTTGACTATTGTTCTAAGACAGACGTGAAGAAAATTGGGAACCTGTCCTTTAACGTTAGAAGTTGTTTCAAATCTCGGACTGAGGAAGTCAGAGCAAAGAGCATCACAGCAAAGTCACTTTTTAAAGAAGTGGGCGGTTTAACTAACCAAGCTGTGAAGCACATCATTTCTCATTACATGTTTCTGACAGTTTGTCAGTTGTGTGTAGATAAAAGGACAGCACGGAGAGCTGTCTCCTAGAGCTAGAGGCCACAGAACCAACATAGAGGTTTGATCTATCAAACTGGAAGTGAGGCTTGTCACTGACTGTGGAGTTTGATTATTTTACTTCCCTAATGTGTCTTGAATTTAAAGTATGCTCATGTGCGTGAACTCTTCTTGTCTTATAGTCACTTATTACCTCTTCTCTTTAAAAAAAAAAAACACTATACACTCAGTTACCAGCTTATTGTCATTTATATCAACAAGGGACGACTAGATTTTAAGAAAACACCTCTCAGTGTAATGCAATATAGTAATACAATATAATATCAGTAGTCTTTTATGATATTATATTATATATCTTTGGGTTTTTAGACTGTTGGTCAGACAAAGCAAGCAGATTGAAGACATTGTCTTTGGCTCTGGGAAATTTTAGGGGCACTTTATGACATTTTCTGGATCAAACGATTTATTGAAAAATAAGACAAGTAACCACTGTTGAAAATAATTGTTGCAGTTAAATAAAATAACTTAATTACCCCAAAGAAGTAGGATTTCTTGCAGGGCTGTTGTATTCAATAGTTTTAGCTAAGTGTACTTAATAAACTGGTAACTGAGTGTCATCACCAGTGATATGACAATATGTTATCCTGATTTATTTCAAACTGCAACGTTAACAACTGTCATTTTCTTCTTCAGGTTGTTTAACGTCTTTGTGGCCACAGTGCATGGGTAATGATAATGACGACTCACACAAGGGATGCGGATGGGAAGCTTCCTGCTGAAAGCTAACCGCAGTTACAAGTCATCTGTTGGTCAAGTCAACTCCCTGAAGTGCAATTGTCTAGCACAACTGTCAACATTTCACCACATAATCCATCATGTCATTACCGAAGGATTCGGGGAACCGAGGGAAAGATCGAGAGAGGGGAGCCCGCCCCAAGGTCAGACAGAGTCGGTCAGAGGAGAGACGAGATGCAGGTGGTGGACGGAAAGGTGGGAAAGGGAAGAAAAAAGGCCTTTCCTCCCATGAACCTGCCTCTGAGCGGCCTGTCAGTGATGGCTTTGAGTATGGTGAGCTTCTGAGTGACCTCGAGAACAGGGACCAATCCTCCTCCTCTCCTCTTAAAGAGAATTGGCGATGGCAGGGTGGGGAAGTTGCTGCCTCATTACTTGGACAAGAACTAGCAACAGCAAGGCCAGTACTGGGAACTATTAGCTCTGCCACAGAATTATCTGCACCCAGTGAGGGTGAGGCCAGAGGGTCAAGCAGCAGTCGCACTCTCCGGCAAAAAATCCAAGATGCAATGGGGCAGTGTTTCCCAATAAAGACACACAGTGCGGCGGCACCACCACCACCTCCGCAGGCTCTTTCATCATCATCAGCTGCCTGCGCCTCCTCGAGGCGTAAGATCCATCTCAGTGAGTTGATGTTGGATGACTGCCCTTTCCCTGTGGGGTCAGAGCTGGCTCAGAAGTGGTATCTCATTAAGCAACACACGGCCCCGATCACCCAGCCTCCCGTGCTTGACTCTGAAGTAGTATGCAGTGCCCCGACTTCAGCTATGGCTGCTGTGGTGGAGGATGTAGATGACAGGTTGCGAGAGCGCAGGCGCATTAGCATCGAACAAGGGGTTGAGCCACCACCTAATGCAGAGATCCACACATTCGAGGTGACGGCCCAAATTAACCCTCTCTACAAGCATGGGCCTAAACTGGCTCATGGTATGAATGAGTTGGCGGGGGCGGACAGAGCCTCTGTTCAGCAGCAACAGCAGCTTCTTCTCCAAAGACAACAGCAGCACCAACTCCTACTACAGAGCTGTCTGGACACTCTGGATGAGGTGGTGGCCTCCGCATCAGCGTCAGCCTCTGTTCACTCCTGCGACACTATCTCCGACCCTCCGGTTGACCCAGAGGTTACAGCGACCAACATGCCCTCCAGAGCTGTACCTCCTCAGACTGAGCATCAGAAATCTCACGACGGCTACCGCATTCACACCCAGATCGATTACATTCACTGTTTAGTTCCAGACCTGCTGCAGATCACCAACCTCCCGTGTTACTGGGGGGTTATGGACCGCTACGAGGCAGAGACCCTGCTAGAGGGAAAACCTGAAGGAACCTTCCTCCTGCGCGACTCTGCCCAGGAAGACTACCTCTTTTCTGTTAGTTTCCGCCGTTACGGCCGTTCGCTACATGCTCGCATTGAACAGTGGAACCACAATTTTAGCTTCGACGTGCATGACCCCAGCGTCTTCCATGCTCCCACAGTTACGGGTTTACTGGAACACTACAAAGACCCCAACTCCTGCATGTTCTTCGAGCCCTTGCTGTCCAACCCCATCCATCGCATGCAGCCCTTTAGCCTGCAGCACATCTGCCGAGCGGTCATCAGCAGCTGCACCACCTATGACGGCATAAACATTCTTCCCATTCCAAATGCTTTGAAAAAGCACCTGAAAGAATACCACTATAAGCAGAGAGTACGTGTTCGGCGAATGGATACATGGTGGGAATGAAGAACAACAAAAAATTACTGACTAAAAGAAACTACTAAATATATTTTTAACGCAAGTCCCTCCCTAACTGAACTGAACAATGAGTCAGCTTGTTCTCCACTCTATTAGGCTGTATTAACATACACTGCACTGTACTTATTTATTTTATTCCCTGCTGTATATGTCTTAACAATTGTACTAAACTACACTGATAAGATAATATGTAATCTCACTGTTCTAGCACACTCAAAGTTCTTTTTGCTCAAATTAAACAAACTTATTTAGATCCGTGGGGTTCAGAGAACTACCCTCACACATGTTCTGTGTTTTCAAGTGTGACTAAATCAGCTTAATTATCTGGCAATAGGGGAAAGTGTCCTATTGTGAATCGAGATGATTATAATAGAGTTGTTCATCAGTCACGTGCTGAGAAGGTGGAACACATACTGACAGGGTTTCTTTCTTGTTACCAAGGTGCGGAGGTGCAGCACGTCTACACTCAGTATAAATCATTGTTTCCCACATTGAGCCTAAGGCTGATTATAAGGTGTAAGAGATAGGGACAAGTGCTACCAGTTCTTACTAAAAAGAGAAGAAGGCAGGCACGCTCAATAATAGATATTTGTCACATATTGAAGTCATGATTACATGCTCACACTAGTTTTCAGTCTTGTTGGTTTAATTGTTGGGAAATGATATTACAAGACTAGTGTAATCGTTTGTTCTTTGCTCCGATTCTGTATCGTTAAACTACTGTATTTTCAGCCTATGAAATAGCATCTGCATTATCTCCTGTGAGGTTCAAATGCATGCAGCTAGTGCCAGCAGTCTTCATTGCTTTGAAGTAGAGGCGCAAATGTGGCCTTTGTGAACTTGTCAGCAGCAGGTGAAACAGCTGCATTATCAATATGCAAATGATGAAGCCCAGACATTTATGGATCCTATGCTCTAAAATATCTGACTGCTGGGCTGTCTAGTTCTAAATGTACTCTTTGTAGTGAATCCTGGGATTTGGCTAGGCTTGTTTCTTTATTCAGCAGCTGAAGACTCAGAACCTTAAAGAAAAAAAATCATCTTGTTGCTATATTTCCCGCTGCGCATATCTTAAAGAAGTGGGCTGTCTACACACTAATCTTCCATTCCAGCTGTTCATTGACAAAATTACCATAGTGAATTAGTGCTGATGAATCTTAATTAACAGGGAGAATGATGGGAGAAGGAATGTATTTTGAGCTTTCTCAGGAGCTTGACATCAAGTCTGTCATAGACAAAAATCTGCAAGCTATGCAAAGAGGAATTGGTTGTAAGCTGGAAACTGAAATGCATTGAAGACAAATGAAGCTCAACGGGTGACAAATTAAAGGAAAAACCAACATAAAGTGTCTTAATAGGGTGTTGGTCCACCATGTACTGCCAGAGCAGCTTCAGTGCACCTTGGCATCGATTCTACAAGTCTCTGAACTCTTCTGAAGGAAAGAACATCAGTCTTCCAAAAGATATTCCTTCATTTGGTGTTTTGATGATGATGGTGGTGGAGAGTGCTGTCTAACACGTTGGTCCAAAATCTCTCATAGGTGTTCAGTTGAGTTTAGTTCTGGTGACTGTGAAGGCCATAGCATATGAGTCACATCATTTTCATACTCATCAAACCATTCAGTGACCCCTCGTGCCCTGTGAATTGGGGCATTGTCCTCCCGGAAGGGACCACTCCTATCAGGATAGAAATGTTTCATCATAGGATAAAGGTGATGACTCAGAGCAACTTTGCATTGATTTGCAATGACCCTTATCTCTAAAGGGACAAGTGGACATCCACACTGTAGGGGTCAAGCATTCAGGCCTGTACTGGTTTTTCCTTTAATTTGTCACCTCTCTGTAAGAAGTCTATGTTAAAATTCTCACTATGTCTGTAACCATTAGACAGTCTATTCTTGTGTCACGCCTATTGTGCTGAGCAAAAACAATAATAGAATATGGAAAATATTCAAATCAGAAGACCAAAATTATCTGTTATGCTAGAATAGAATAGCGCTATTTCTTATTATTGCAATTTGAACAAGAACATCTGCTTAAAATCTCCACTACATGTACATGTCTTAAAATAAAATGAATGGATATGGCACACAATTCCCATAATAACACAAAGAGAGTGAGAGGCATGTCATGCTAGACGGACTTTCATTTATCTTGCTATCTAGATCATCAAAAGATTAATTGCAAAATTTACGTATGCGGTGGGTTGATTTACTGCTGTGTGTGAACAGCATGCTGTATTAATGGAAACACACAAGAGAGACCACGCTGCTAATTGTTGTATGCACTGAGTAATAATCACAAAAGACAACCATCCCAGTGTTAATGGGGAAAGCATGGAAAATGGATCCTGGATCATCTTCTGAGCCGCTGTGATGCTGTTTTCTCCTTGAGATGGGCAATTTGATATGCAGGATGCAAATCATCCATGACAAGCACTCATCCACTAATGAAGCCACTGTAATTTAAACAGCAGTTCCAAGGCAGCATTCAAAATGCAAAGTCAGGACCTTTGACCTTTGTATACATAATTAAGTCGCTCTAAAAACTAAACTATAAAATAAGATTTACTGTGATGGGAGGCATTTGACCTCTCATGCATACGCAAGCGTGGGCTACGCTTTGAACCCTCTACACAAGCAATTTCAGACCATTGACAGCTCAAGGCTTTTATCTTGTATCTCACAGCATAATATAATCCTCTGCAGTCAGTTGTCCCTGGTAGGTACATATAATTATTTTGTGTCTGGACCACATTTTAAGGTAACACTTCAAATACTTTTACGAGTCGCATAGTTACTTTTGTTAAAGAATGTAATTTGGTTCTAATTATTGGATCAGTTGCTACATTTTCTATTAAAAATGTTCAATTGCCAATATAACCTGGAGCGTCTTGGTGCACAGCAGGTCAGTTAGTGTGCAAAAACATGTAATCTGTCTACAGGCAAGCATACAATTCAACATATAGGGTGAATAAAGTGTCTAATAATAAATGAATTATGAATGAATATGTACTTGGGTTTAAATGGAGCTTATTCTTTTTAAACCTTCTCAGATATTTGTTTCTATTTTCCCTATACTCAATACTAAATTACATACTTTCTTTTCAGGAAACCTCCTAGGAAATTATTAGGAAATTCAAGACTCGTTAAGTAATTTTAATATACAATTATGGTAAGAATATAGCTCATTACTTATGCACATCCTATTTTTAAAAAACAAAACAGCAAAGAATAATTGTGTGAAATGCTGTTTTGCATCAAGCACAGCAGGTGGCTGTAAAGAGCTTCAGTGTGATTTACACTGGCTGCTCTCAGACCTGTGTGTTCTCTGTGTGTGGTGTGGTGAGACGGTGGGACTGAGTGTGGCTGCAGCAGCTGGCAGTGCTGTGGCACTCATCATGCAGGTATTAGAGGTCCTGGGGGGAAAAAAGAGAGGACTTTTCTTTGACTGGATCAACAGGCCCAGAGGGACAGCATGCTCAAGCAAAGCAGAAAGCTGATTGGCTACACATACTTAGCGTGTTTGTGCCTGTTTGGGCCTCTTTTTTCCCTCCCCTCCATTGAGGGAAGAGATTTTCCTCTGAGCCTAATCTCTACAGTTGAGCATAAGGGGGATGGAGAATAAGCTTGGAATGTTCATAACACCTGGGGACAATTACTTCCCCAAATAATCTGCCGGTCATAATCTAACAAATGCCCTAAAAGGACTTGAATTGGCACAGATTTAGCTTGACTGAGCCTTTTTGTAGGTCTGTTTTGCTCCATGTGGACCCGTATAGATGATGTGAAGTCATCTACCATGAGATGCTGTGTGTATCTAGGCCATTAATACCAGGGGAGGGCGTATCAATCTGATTCCAGTTTCTTGCAAGATGCATACGCCTAGACGTGCTTCTTCTCATCCACCCATTGAGGAGGAATACATTTCTGAGACGGAGGAAACACTGCAGCTGAGAAAGTTATTTTTGGTCAGTAAACGAATCCAGCTGAACCTTAAACATGAATAGAGACATTCTTGCCTCTTTTTCGAGTCACACCTTTTCAAACAGAACACTTCTTGTCAAATCTATGTAAGTAATTCCCGAGTTATTAAAGTTTCAGTTCTTAAAAGTCTCACAATCCCCCCACCCCCACCCCCCAGGAGGTACATTATCACACGGTGACATGCTTATGTTTGATGTTTGTTTCCCTGGAAGCAAGCCTTTGACAACACAATATTTCCTTCCCCTCCTATTTAAGATCCAAACGCACTCCCATTCTCTCAGGTATGTAGGAACTCATATAAGGCCTTTGGTACAGAAAAACATCAGTATTCTCACTTTGAGCTCTTTGTGTTCTTCCACTACAGTCTCTTGCTGCCTCTGTTTTTCACTCTCCTCCACATTGACAGATTGTTGATGGAATAATGGGGTGTTGGGCATGCTACAACTAAGCCGTTGGATTCTACATAGATTGATGGGATTGCAGTATAAATGACACACAGCAGCCCTTATCCCAGGGTTTAGCCCATGAAGTCATTAACACTGGTTAATGGAAGTAGTGTAGGGATATACTGTGGGCAGATTATGACGTTTGTAAATTAACATATCCTTTAATTTGAGTTATGCACATGTAGTTGTAATGTATCATAATATGTTTGCACAAACAAAGTGTAATGGAGCTACAGATAACACAGATATAATTATAGATAAGCATTGTTTGTTTTGAGAAGAATGATTAATTATAATACGCCTTCACATCAACTGCTAAAAAAGCCCATGCACCATTGATAAAAGGTAGGAAAATTCATAATCGTAGAAATGATAAATTAAATAGCATAACACTGGCTCTCTGTGACTCATTCCACTGTTGCACAACCGTTGCATTGACAGTGAAAAAGTACAAATAAAGAAAGGAGCGTGTGGACCTTGCCAGCTAGTTATTGTCAGAGTCCTTCCTCACAACGGGCACCTTTTGTACCAGTGATATTTTCAGGTATTCATTTTCCATCCATTTAACATTTTGTCAGCGAGTGCACAAGTTAACTTTGCAGGGAAACATGTGGGTGGAGCTGAGGCACCTAATTTACCTGAGCTCTAAGCAAATTACACAAGCTATAACTTACATCAGCTCTGCTACCATCACGCACACAATGGCCTTGCAAATTAATTATCCCTTACCACTTACTGTACCATGGTATGCTAGACAACACTCGCTGTGTGATAACATGCCTTTTTACTTCATTAAAGTGACTGCATTTCCACTGGGAACCTTGTTGAGATGTGTGTTTTTGAGTCTCATTATTGTAATAATAGATAATTGGTCTGCTTTTTTTCCCAAATCCTATTTATCTAATGGTTACATCCCATTGGTTGTGGCATTATCTAAATATATTAGAATAATAGATAATGACATAGCTGATGGCACAGAAACATTTAAATTTACATAAATATATTAATGTTCATTATTTTCTGAGGAAGATAATTGCTAATATTGTTATTGAATGTATTTTAGCTAAGAACAGGCTCTTTTCACACCAGATATTTTGATTTGTCATAGTAGGCAAAGCACAGGTGTTACTAATACATACATTGACGAGGACTCTGTTCTATTCAAGCCTCCCAATAAACCTTGACAATGTGATGTGAACCAGCCAGCACATGAAAAAAGCCTATTATTAAAAATTCTGCATTTTTTTCACAAGTAAATTAATGACTTATTTTGATTTATACTTATTTTAGCTCATTTTCAATTCCAACTGCATCCATGCATTCAAGTATAATTTCTTTTCATAAGTTTATCTACAATATTTTTCTCTCATTTAGTATTACAGACTGTAACAAGGTTAAATGTAGAATTGTACTGGTTTTATTCCATCATTAAACAATATACACAACATACATATTGCTTCAAAATATACACAATATAGAAACACAGACATTCAGTGCTGCATCAACTCATCATACCCTTATGCAGGAGGATGTTGTCTGAAAGGTAAGCGACTGGTGAGGTTAGGGTTTTGCCCTTGTTGGTTTGAATTTAGTGGTGGTAAATGAAATGGTCTGGCCCTATAATTTGTGCCTCTCCTGTTACTGGTGTTTTTGATTAAAATGTTTTGCAATGATGATTACTTTGGAGTCAGATTAAGCTTTTGTTTACCTCAAAGATAAATGCAAGGCAAACAAAAACACTGCAGGTCATTTAATAATTAGCCTACTGCTTATTTTGAACACTGCTAAATTTCAAAAGTACTTCCATCCAGCTAAAAAAATAATGAAAAATGCACAATTATTTTATATTGAGATATAAAATACTAGAAAATAAAATGAATAAAAAAAAATGAACATGTTAATAAAACCTTAAGGTGTGAGTGATGGAAAATACATTTACTCAAGTACTGTACTTAAGTACAATTTTGAGGTACTTGTACTGTATTTGAGTATTTCCATTTGATGCTACTTTATGCTTCCTCTTGACTAAATTTCAGAGGGAAATATTGTACTTTCTACTCCACTACATTTATTTGACAGCTTTGGTTGCTTTTCAGATGAAGATTTGACACAATGAATAATATAACAAGCTTTTAAAACATTGTTAAAGATGAAACCAGTGGTTTCCAACCTTTTTGGCTTCTGACATCTTACAAAAAGCAGTGTGTAGTCTGAGTCACATTTCAGATGTCTATGAATTGTTAACAGCTCCGCCAAATAGTGATTTTTCCCTCTAAACCTATAACATGGTTTCATTTCAATAAAGGTTCAAATGATGCAATATTTCACTAAAAATCAAGGATTATAGAAAAAGTCCCAAAACTGAAAACAGATTTGTGTATCAGAACTTTGCTAATACTTATGTACTTTTACTTAAGTAGGATTTTTCATGCAAGACTTTTACTTTTTAAGTAAAGTATCTGAATACTTCTATCACCACTGTCAGTTGTACAAGACCATAAACTATCTCATATCTTGAGAGATGTTACTTCCGGCTGCCATTGTTGTTTGCCAAAACAGGCTAAAACTTGATATATTGTTCATCCCAGGGAATAATTTGGTACAAACTCGACGGAAGACCCTTAAAGGCATTGGGAGATGGTGTTTGTGTGATGGAGTTTGGGTTGTAAGTTAATTAATTTGAGAAAAAACAGATGCATAGCTAGCTCTGTTTTGAATGTAAGTTAGCAAACTTGTGACCATCGATACAAAAGTCTCAAATGTGAAAATGTTAATTACGTGAGATGTATAAATTGCAGTGACTAGAAACACCCAAGCAACAAAAGTTTAATTAGTTTTTCATGTTTTTATGAAAGGAAGGAAGAAACACAACCAACACCTGCTGCAAGGTAAAAGCAGGACAACTTTAGCTTTGACAGCTGCTTCATCAGTGCTAATTTTGGAGGTGGACTACATGTGGCAGCAGATAAAAAGAAGATTCAACCTGGTTAGATGCAAAATTCTTGATATATCAGTATTGGAACCACAAGGACTGTAATATCAGATGAATGCCACACTTTTTATAGCCATGCATTAAGGAGACTATAAGAAGACAACACTAATTCCTCTCAAAAAACAGAGCAAAAATCAGTTGTTCACAAAGCAGCACAGCTCATAATGGACCATTTAAATAATGAGACAGAAGAAGGTGTGCTACACACTGAGATTAACAGAAGCCCACTCAGATCCTCACGATACATACATACATATATATATATAATGAACATTAGCCTGGCAGCATGCTGTTTTTATTCTCTTGTTTATGAAGTGTAAGTTACTGTGTGTGTGTATGTGTGTGTGTGTGTGTGTGTGTGTGTGTGTGTGTGTGTGTGTGTGTGAGAGAGAGAGATAGAGAGAGATAGAGAGAGAGAGAGAGAGAGAGAGAGAGAGAGAGAGGCATCTTCAGCAGTTTGGTTTGGTTTGTTGATCAGCACTATAGTGTGGTTATTGATTGTTAAGTGCAGTCACATTTTGGATTGTGCTCAATTTGTCTGAGTTATGGATTGTTGCTTAGAATTAGTTTTGGTGGCTGCTTGAGCTGAGTTGTGCTGAGTCTTAGCTAAATAGTAGCTTGAGTTGTGATTAGCTGTTTGATTATAAGGCTGATAGAAAATATACCAAGATGAATGTGGAAATTTGAAGGACTTCCTCATTATTTTTCAAGTCTGTCTTAAAACAATAGTAATGTGCCCAAATGAATATTGAAATAGGTTTTTCCTCCCATAATCATTCCTCCTATTCATACTGGCTATTAGAGGATCCCTTCATAATGCACTTACAATGTAAGTGATGGTTGCCAAAAACTACAGTCCTCCTTCCTTGTGTTTAAAAGTTTATCTGAAGCTAATATGAAGTTTCAGTCATCCAAATGAGTCAAATCAAGAAGATATCCTTCAACATTACAGTCTTTTTAGTGCCAAAGTCCCTTTTTTTGTTACTATACTTCCAACACAGCTCCACAGGGAAACACAAAGAGGAAATTTTATGCTAAAAAGACTGTAAATGTGGCAGATATCCACTTGATATGACTAACTCAGACCGCTGAAGCCTCATATAAGCGTCATTGTTAAATGTATTTTTGCACAAAATGTGGATTTTGGCCCCCATCACTTATATTGAAAGCACATTTGAAGAGGATCTTAATAGCTAGTATGAACAGGAGGAATGATTACAGTGAGGAAAACCTCTTTCAGTGTCCATAAGGACACCCGACTGTTGTTTTAAGACACACTTAAATAATCGTGAACCTATCCTTTAAGCTCTACTGCTCATCAAATATGCACATAATGTTCTGTTCACATGAGGTGATGCTGTAAAAAATAGTTAAATAATACAGATGAACTTCAGCAGTGCTTTTCATATCTGATTTCCTGCATTAACCATCTGCCTGTGGTGGCATTAGGAATAGTAATTACCTCAGTAACCTATATTCTGTTAGACGCCTCATCAAGATGAGTGACACATGTTGGGGAATGAGCTTGACCAACTGCAGGGGAGGAGGGTGGGTCTAACAAGACATTTCCTGCTTTAAAGCAAAACATTTCATTCAATCAACATTTGGCCGTATTGCAGATATAGCTGACATGTCTAGCATGTCAAGTTGTGTTTTGCTTAGTGATTGATGTACTTTTGCTTTACTCATGTCACCCAGTTGCATATTTTTTACTCCTCTATATTCCAGTTGATATATTTATGAAGCTCACTCAATCAAACCTGGAAAATAACAACATGCTGAGTAAACTGATTCAAGAAACACATTTTGCAGACTCAACTATTTCCAACTTTATTCATCTGAAAAAGACTACATATGCATAGGCACTGTGTGGCTCAGAAGACTTTGTACTGTGGATGGGCAACAGATGGCCTCATCATAAAACAGACTCTGGATTTGTTTTTCTACAACTATGTTTACAGACAACGACAACTCAGCAAAACAGGTTACCTAACCCAGACAGATTTCCTCTGAGCATTTGACAGCATGGATACATCAGAATATTTCCAGTTAGCTGCATTCATTAGACATAGCAAGTGTGAAATTATGTCATTAATTATGTAATGACACCAGCAGGAATATTATTATCATAATTTTGCACCATTGTTGACAAGTGTAGTGACACATGTAGTGTCACATGACTGTAGTTTTTGCATTCATAAAATGCAACATATTGCATTTTGGCTTTGTTAGCAGAAGGTAGTGTACATGTCATTAGAGCTGAATGAGTTGATTAATCGATTAGTTGTCAACTATTAAATTAATTTCCAACTATTTTGATAATATATTAATCTTTTTGAGTAATTTTTTAAGAAAAAATGTCCAAATTCTATGATTCCAGCTCCTCAAATGTCAATATTTTCTGGTTTCTTTAGACTTATATGATAGTAAACTAGGGCTGCAACTAATGATTATTTTCATTATCGATTAATCTTTCAATTATTTTCTTGATTAATCGGTTAGGAAGACAGAAATGAACAAAAATAAAAAAATTATTACTATCATAGAAGACAAAGAAATGTCTTCTGTGAGCTGAGTTGTGGACTGTTGGTCAGGACAAGAGAAGACATTTGAGGACATCATCTTGGGCTTTGGGAAACAGTGATTGACATTTTTCAGCATTTTCTTACATTTTGTGGACCAAACAACTAATAGATAAATTGAGAAAATAACTGACAGATTAATCAGTAATAAAAATAATTGTTAGTTGCAGCCCTATATGCCATTGACACAACTTTTTTTGTTCCATCGTGGGAACTTTTGAGGGACTGATATTTCCCTTGTATTTTTGTATTTGAGGTTATTACTGGGATTTTACATCTGTGTTGTAAGGTAAATGTCTATTCATTACCATCAAGTGAAGCCGGAGCACCTCATCGTTCAAAGGCACAGGTGTCTTCAAGTTCACTGACTGATTAGACCTTTAGTCAAGTGGAAGTTGGGTTGAGTTATGATATGGAGTAATAACAGTGATAACAGTGTTATAGATTGTTCTGCTCTAATGGGTTCAGCAAACCCAACAGAAGTGTAAGAGAGACGTCAATCAAGCACAGTCCGTACAAGCCCACGCAGTCATGAGAATCAGGCAACAAAAGTGCAAACACCTGTGTGGGTGAACTATGGGTAAGTGCTTTAACACTTACTCTAGCTCCTGTGAATGTTTGATACAAGCACATTATCAAACCCTCATCTGAGATGTAGTTGTTGAATGATGTCAAAATAAACTTGGTAACAGAGCAAGGTTCTCAATTTTTATTAGTGTTAGCCACTTATCCTGAATAGAGTACTTATGAATCATGTTTAAACTTTTTAGAAAGGTCAATGAAAGAAACTATCTGTGCTAAAATACTTTGTGGCAGGAGGAAAATGACCGTATTAGCTTTTTATAGCTCTGCACGTATTGTACATTGGTGCCGCAAAAGCTGTGAACATTTGATTGACTGATTCTACAATTACATACATTTATCCCAACGCTTTTGTCCAAAGTGACGTGCAAATGAGATACAACGCGAGCCACAGCAGATCAAGGAGAAGCCTCTGAGAATAAGTGTTGCAACACTCAGTTCCACCTGACACAGGCAGATGAAGTACACCCATGAGTGCATAGAAAATGACAATTTTTTATTTTAGATAGAAAAGGAAGGATCGAGAGATAGAGAGAGACAGCTAAAGAGCGGGGTGAGTAAGAACACTTGGAAGAGGTATGTAGGTGTTCAAGCGATATTTGAAGACAGAGAGTCATTCTGCTGGCTGATTTTTGTCAGGTATCTTGTTCCACCGCCGAGGAACCACACAGTAGAGAGTAGAGAGTTTTGATTTCCTGCATCAAAGTAACAGTGAGACTAGTCGTTGTTTGTTTGTAAAGGAGAAGGCACATAAACCTGAAAGAGGGAGTTCAGGAAGGTGGGTGAGGGGGTGGTGGTCACTCTATAGGCGATCAGAGACTTAAACTCGATGTGAGCAGCCCTGGTGGGGTTACGTTACAGTAGTAGGTGAGAAATGACCTGTATAAGGAGGTGAGCGGCATATTCAGTCAGACTGAGGATCAAAGTACCAACCAACTGTTGAACAAATAAAAATAGAATAAAGAGAAAATATCACATAACCAATGCACAACAAATAACATCATATATGAGTGTGTTTATGTGTACTGAGGGGAAACAAGAATGGTACTCAGTGAAAGTTTTGTGGAAATAAAGATTGCAGCATAACATTCATGACGGAAACAGCAAAAAGCAAGAAAAAATCTAAAGGCTGTTAAAATGAAATAAAATAAAGACTCCCTTATTCCCTTAACTGTGCAGTCAGACTGTTTCACAAGAGGGAGCTCTGTGGGAAAAGGTTTAGTATCAGCAGAGGTTTTCGGTAAATCTTAGAATTAATAATAGATCAGAACTACGGGACCTTTGGGTACATGCAATCTAGAAGGACTACAGCATATTATTTACTGTATATATTCCAGTGCAAGGCCATGCTGGGATTTACATGTCGGAGTATCTGTATTCTTTGCTCTATTTAACTGGAAGCCGGTGTAGAGACCACAGGATTCAGTTAATTTGATATTTTCTAATCAGTCTGTCAGGCATGTTTTAATGAAATTGTACACTTTTGATGATTCATTGATACCGGAGAATATAGCAATGAAATCTAAATGTAGTAACAGCTCGTATAAAGTTTTCAGAGTTGTGGAATTTTGAAGTGTTCCTGAGGGTGCTGTAGAGGATAATTTTTCCCTCCATTTCATTTAATAGATATATTGAAGTGACAGGTCAGTTTCTAAGATAACCCACAGCCCCCTCTGCTATACCCAGAACAGAAATGCAGCCATTTAGTTTAAATGATTCCCCGTTCCAAAGATCATAACACAAATCCTAATGTCATCCTTACCTTACTTTAATTAATTAGGGAATATAAATCTTTATGTCTAAAGCACATAATTGAGGGTAGAAAACTTGTGACATTTGGGTATTGTTCTGTTATATATTTTCTTATTGCTTTGTAGTGAGGCCTAACTAAAAATGGACATCTAGTATAATGTTTTTAAAGTATGTTTTAGAATAACTAAAATAAAATAGAATAAATACACAGGCTGTTCACTTTTAGCAAAGAGAAAACCTCACAAACAGGATGGAGTTCAAAGTTTTCCTGCCTATTCATGTGGTTTTACTGGAGTCCTGTTCCAATTCAAAGCAAACGAGGTCGACTTGGCCAGTGCTGCAGACTAGTTTGTTTAAATTCTGTTCCTCAGTGAGACAAAAAACTTTGGGGAATAGATGCAAATCTTCATTTTTTTTGCCCAGAGATAAAATCATAAAAGTGAATAGAGTGACTACTGAGCATACAGAAAAGAGGTTGAATATTGTGGCTATTACTGAAATTTAGGATGAGAACAACCTGAATTAGGAAAAAGAAGCTGAACTACAAAGAAACTAAAGCTAATGTATGATGTCTAGTTTCACAGTTGTTATTTTACAAAGTTATTTTGCAGGTGCTAAATAGAAAAGAATAGAATAAGTAACCAAGTGAATAAAATGAACAGTATAAAAGGCAATAGAGCTTTGCACAGAATTGGATTGTCCAATGATTCAGTTGTGGGTGGCTGTGGCTGCAATGCAGCATTTTTTGTTTCCTTAGCATAAAAAAAAAATTGGGAGCTCACTAAACAATGCCAACAGGGATGGAGACAGATAAATTGCACAGCGGCTTTGCTGGGTAGGTGTGGCAAAGCGAAGAAAGGCAGATTTGATCACATTTTGGCTTGGCATGATGGCATGTCTTTGGCACACTGCAAGCGCAATCCAGCTGCCAATTTCTTGCTTCTGTGGTCAGGCAGGACCAGTGGCAACAAATGTTCCTGGCACAAAGGATGTAGTGTGTTATCTATTAAGTGAACAAAGAAGAGAACTGTGCTATGATGTAGGCTATTATGAATTTTAGTACGTGTCGTATCTGCAGTGGGAGAGGTATGGCATCTCTTTTGTAAGTGCTCATTTAAAAAAAAAAAGAGAAAAATACTGGCTAGTTAGCCTTTGTGTTTGTGATTAGCATTACCAATGTGAGCCCTTTCTGTAGCTACACTAATGGCTATAGCATCAGCAGCCACAACGTGCGTTTTGTTTGTGTGTGTGTTTAAGATTTTATGTGGTAAGACTAGCCAGAGGCAATGTCTGAAGCATGCAGAACATATCAAATCCATCTGATTGCAATGTCTTCCACATTACAAGACAGAGTATCATGTGGCTCATGAGCAAACTACAGAACAACCCCAAAGCATTTAGAAGCTACGTCTAGCGCCTGTAAGATCACTAAAAGGTTATCTGTCTTTTTGCCAATTTAACTGGTTCAGATGAACTTTAACATACATTTTCAGCGATAAGTCGAAATCAGCTCTTTTACCCTGTGTGATAAATTTTAGCACATGGAGTTCAACATCAGTTTTTTGTAGAATCTGTGTTTGTTGTTGGATTTTATTTGATCTTTTATCAAACAAAGATGAAGCTGAGACCCACACTGCAACAGTTGGTGTAGCCAGTAGTGTTGGCCATTCTGTGTGCATGTTCAACTAAGGAGTTGACTAATGGGAATACTTCATCCAAAAGTTATGATTTTGTATTTGCTTTCTTCTGTTGCCTGGAATACAAGACTAAGAGGTTTCACTGTTCACAGAGAACTGGGCTTCCAAAGTGGTATCCAATTAAGAACTGCAAATTGTCCCTTGAAACTTCTCACAGTAATGGTTTCCAAGTCTCTGGCACTCACTCCTTATGTTGAGTAAACATTTGACTGCAATATTGCTGAATAACGTAATTCCACAAATCTTCCACCAGCCTGCCTCTGGCTCATTTACCAGCCACACTTCCTATTCAGCTCACATTCACCTGAAACCTGAAAAGGGGTAGCCAATGAAAGTGAAGCAATCAATGTCACCAATGTTTGACCATGCCACGTAGTGTCCAAGAGCGAATGATCACAGTTTACAACTTTGTTTATCTAATGTCTTATTATACAGTATGTCCCTGTTATTGTATAGACATGTCCAAAACAGAAGGATTTTATTTTACATTTTATGAGCAAAGATTGCTTTATTATATTGCTTTATTTATATTGCTTGAATTTATCATCTCCATTGTTTTTCCATGTTGAATTGCCGTTCTAATAAAAGCAACATAAGTGCGTCCAAGGATATTTCCTTACGGCAATCAGCTGTACCTGAATGTAGGACAGCATGCTCAGAAGTATTTATTTTGGGGTCAAAGAAGTGAGAAAAGTAACAGAAATACTGAATCATAATGAATAATCATAAACCTTTGTGTTGCTAACTCAGTGCTGTGAGAAAACGTGCCTAAAGTCTACTCATAGAAATCATATTTAAAGATATGATGTAATTTAAACCTAAATCACAATCAAGACATGACTAAAGGTGCCTTTTGACTGTGTGATGACAACAATCATGAATGTGTGGTGAAACATGGCACTATGATGTAAGACAATAAAAAAAGTATATGAAAACAAAGGCACATCATCAGCTCGCGTCATCCATCTGCGATCCTCATATATTTTAAAGATATTTTGAAGATTCAAAGTCACACAAGTTAATTTTTGTTGTGAATCGTTTTGGTTTTTGTGTGCCCCTAAACTCTATTTAAAAAACCTGCACTTCCATGAGTATTCTTTGTCATTTAATGTCGTATTCTGATTGGTTTGTTTGTAGATGTGGGTCGTAGCAACAATCACATTGTGAGAATTTGGTAGAAAATAGACATCAGTAAGATTTATGATAAGGACAACAGAGAACATGGTGCTTGTGTGTAAGTTGAGAAGATACAGTTGTGCGTGTGTAGTGTGAGTGTTGATGGAGACTGTGGACGGTTCATTGCATTGAACATCAATCAAATATTGATTTCTGTGTTATGCAGCTACACTCAACCTCTCTGACAGCAGCAACAGAAACAAACAGATAGACACCTTCTTCAGTCTTTCACTTACTGGACTGGTGTGTGAGAAAGACAGATAGTTTTCTGTTCACTTTGGTACATCAAAGCTGAAAACCAGTTGTTGGCTGAATTAAACAAGTCATGTGGAATTATGTTGGATAGTGGAGCCTAAGTGTATTCTTTGATCTTGATTCATGAGATTGGAATGACAGAGAATGTGGTTGTCTATTGTAAGACGTGTGGCACACCGTCCTGACTGATTCACCTAATTGGGACAAAGAGTGAAATGCACTTACTGTTCTGCTATCTAGAGTATTTGCATACTTTTTTGTGCAGTGCAGGATTAAGGTGCAATACTGGCTATTGCATCCCTGCATGTATTCAAGTGTTATTGTTAAATGTTTGCTAGCCAAAAGAAAGACTCACAAAAACTCACAAACAAGAGCATTAAAGGTACCCTGTAAAGTTTTTGACCACTAGCAGCGCTATGGAGCGACATTCTTATGAGTGGGTCCCTTTTTTTGTATCATGCACATACGTGAAGATGCACATGTACATGCAAAAGGCTCGCGAGTGATGTAAACAAATCCTGCTGTCTGTTTTGTGCTATTCCAGTTATTGACAGTCGGTGGCGGTAATGCGCAAAAAAACAAGCAATGTGCCAACATAGGTAAGGAGGAAGAAGACTTCAAGCTAATAAACATGGATTTAAACATTGCACAATTTTAAATATTTTAAAAAATGGCTTTTCATGTTTTTTTTTTGAGGAAGGAAATACATTTGACACATTTTTAGGCCTCAAGGATACACACAGTGTATTTTAGTAAGAAATACTGAATATAAGCATAACTTTTGTTTGTTTTCAAGAAAACCCCAAACTTACGGAGCGGCAGGCAATGCAACATGAGCATCTCTTTGGAGTTTGGACACATGTTGAGTACAAGGCCACTTCAGGAGGTTAACCTGTGCAATCCAAATACAACAGCTCTGCCATAAATTCTACATTTATGAAGCTTATACATTTTCAGTTTTGGTTGACATTGTCAGAAAGGTGATGATTCTACTTTATGTTTATTATTGAGGTCGTAGCTGGTGGTGGTGTACTGGAGTGCATTGTATTGAAAAGTGTTCCTAATATTTTGCCCATATCATGTATGTTAACGGAGTGGACAAAATATTAGGAACACCATTCAATATAATGCACCCCAGGACACCACCAGCACCACCCACTACAACCTCAATAATAAACATAAAGTAGAATTATCACCTTTCTGACAATGACAGCAAAATCTGAACATGTATAAGCTTCATAAATGTCATTTATGGCAGAGCTGTTGTATTGGATTGCATTAGATTACACAGGTGTTCCTAATGAAGTGGCCAGTGAGTGTACAGTCAGCTGGTCTGAGCTCCTGCTGGGAGCTACTGCAAATAGTTTTAGACAAGCAGCATTATTGGTTTTCTTTCTCCAGAAACTAAAACAATATGCTTGAAAGCTCCATAGAGATGCAAAGTGGGGTGTAGATTCTCAGTGTTATCTACATACCAGCAAGCTTTTCAAAAGAACTCAAGTCATTTGATTAATTGTTGATATAGTAAACATTGCTTTAACTTGTCTAAATAGGAGAGTATACCAGCCAATTGTCCAATAAGTGAGTCTTGTTTACTGACATTGGATGCTTTTCTGTTTAGATGCATCTCTGTTCATGAGCTCCAAACTACTGATAATTACGGGGGCAGGGTGTTTTCAGATAAAAGGTAACATTTAATGGGATATTGGCAGAGTGACTCAATATTTAGCTGCCTCAGGGCAGGTTTGGCGCTTATCTCTGACTTCTTTTGTGTGGAATTTGCATGTTGAAGTGTCCCAAAGACTTTGTTATCTGGTGGATTAGATTAGAAGTGCTCCATAGATGTAAATGTTTGAACGACTATCTGTTGTGTTTCAGCTACACGATGAACTTACTCTGTCTTGCAGGGTGTCTGCCTTTTACTGAACATATACTGGGTTGTACTGAAGAGGAACGAATTAAACAGGAAGGGAAATGAATTTAAAAGAACATTTCAAGCTTGATTGGAGTTTGTGCTCATTTACATGCCTTTACTTTTTAACACTAGATTAGATATATTTCCTGTGCTATCCTATTGTGAAATATCTGTCACTTTACAATATGTCAGTCTTAGGTATTCACATTTAAATATCCAAATGTGATTTTACATTAAAGTCTTTTAATACTGGTTGAAGCATCTTGCTGCAATTTAAATCCATTTTTATTTTTTTGATCAACTGAAGGTGGGGCCTAAAATAATTGGAAGAAATGAGCCTAAGTAGTAAGGCAACACTCATTTAAAAGTCTCTGAAATAGTGCTGCTTTAAATGTTTAAATTGTATCAATTAACAATAAAGGGTTAGAAAATGTAAAGAGTTAATACAAGAAACAATTCAGAGTTAAAGCAGAAATTCCCCATGAAACACAGGTATCCACTACCTCCAACTCAACTAAATTTTTAGTTGTTATTTTAAATAATTTGTGAATGTGATGTCGCAACACATTGGCATGCTTTCTTGTGATGACAAATTGAGGAGTTACAAAGTGATTACCATTTATTGAAAAACTTTATGAAGCATGAACCTGACACCCAGTATGTCTGATAAGATCAATTTTAATGCAACACTTTTAATTTCTGTATCTGCAAGCTTTTGATTTGCATCTGCCTTTTTAAACACATCCTTTTATAGCAATTTTGCATCATGCAGGTCATGAAAACACCTGGAGCTGCTGTGTTAAGATGCTGTGCTGTAATGCTATAAAAGTGTTGTATTAAAGAAATATTTATGATTCACCACTGGACAGCTGTTTTTTTTTTTTACAATGCATAAAATCAGTGGAGGAAATGAAAGTAACAAGTACATAGTAATTTCTGAGTTAGACACCAATCTAACACCATACTTAGAAACATTATGTTTCATTGGACAACAGTTTCCAATAATAATGCTTTGTAACTGTTATGCAGTGCAGCACTGCATAGGCTGTTAGCCAGCAGGCATTGACAGTCTCATTAAAATAGAGTTTTAATTAATGATCTTGTCTGTTTATTACAAGTGTCATGATGTGCATGAGTGCAACCCCTGCACATTTACACGTTGTCAACATGACAATACACCCTGATGGCTATCTTTGGTTATGATCTAAAAATCAAGACAGTGTTTAATTCATCAGGAAGGGTGAGTTAAACTTAGAAGCTGTCGCAGAGCCCAATTCTCCATACAGAAATACTGACAGGGTGCCTGAGGGTCTGGTCACTTTCATTATAATAGACAGCAGAGAAGATTTGGTTTCTGCTGCAGTCACCAGGCAGCTGCAATCAGGAGCGCGGCTCTCTCACGCTCTTGCCCAGTAATTAGAAACAGGGAGGATGGAGGGAAGAGCTCGCATTTAACCTTCACATCCCCTTGTTTTATTCGAAGTGAATTTCCGCGTTTTATTTAGGTATTCCTCCCGCACAACTTATGTCTTACTCAATGCAGTTTCCCTCATGTGGTCAAGGTCCTCCTCATTATAAACACTAAAATTAGTTTCTTAAATTCATAGTTTATTGGGATTTTTTTTGTGTTCTGACAGTAATTATATCTCTTAATGTTACAGGTTAGGATTTGTGTGCTTTCTAAAATAAGACTCCTTCCACTCATGCTTATCAAAAAGGACTGGCAATTGGACTTTAGGATAATGAGTTTTAAAGGTGTTTGCTCCTTATCCACACCGCAACTAATTTTGTATGCCAACTGGGACGCTTGGCTTGCTGCCCTTTACTGCGTGCACCGAGGGAATCCCAAATTCCTGTCGTAAAAGGACAGGAAGCTGTGACCTCTTTTGAAAGACTATGAATCATCCTGTTATCTCCATCTCTTCAGCGGCAGGGACTCTCATTCCAACATATCACTGTCGAGTCAGGGCTCAGTAAATGAAGTGGGAAGGCAGTAGTAATGACATTGCAATGGCATTCTCAGAATTGAATTGGGGAATCAAATTTGCATGGCTTCAGATATGCAAACAATATTATGCACCACACTCAAGAGAAAGTTGATGCAGGAGGGAGCTTAAATCATACAAAAGGTAGGATGATAGAAATATCTGTTTGGTAATATTCTTTTCAACAGTGAAGTCCCAGGCTGGGGTAATGAAGCGCAGATAGTCATTAGCATGCCCTATGCGTGTCTAGTCAAATTACCTCTTGGCCTTGCCACCGCGACTCAAAACAACCAGCCCTTCAAGTCAGCTGATTAAATGCAGCAAATCTCTGCGTTGGCTGATTTTCCCCTAATTGGTAATGAAACCTCAAGCCAAGTTCACACTCAAAATATCATTCTTGGGATTCACATTTAACATGCCCTATATTCAACCTCACCGGGGATCTAATTGATCCAGAAACTCTTACAGTTCAATACTACATCTAAAAGACAGTTGTAAAATAAAAAAGGTAAACTGTTTTTTAGGGCAGGGTAACGACTCACTTACATTCATTTGAGTTAGAATATCAACACAGCAGCTTCATGCAAGGATTTGACTGTTTCACTTTGATCAGTTTTATTCTTCCTGGCATGCACATTAGGTCTGTATCTGTCCGCCACATTTCTCTGGAGAGAATATGATTTAGACCATAGCATGTCTCTGAATTAGAAAACATGTCACTAGCAAAATGAGTTATTTTAGGCGCATGCAAATGGGCCAAAACAAGTTGGTTTTTTGTTTGTTTTTTGCATTACATTATAACATTAATCCTCATGTCCAATCATTCAGGTGAGTGAAACCTCACAAACATCGAGGACATTTGATTGATAAAAGAAGGAATTGCTCCCTTTTCTAATCTGTGTGCAAGAACTGAATTATTTTCAAAGGTCACTTCTCTACCTCACACAGACATAATAGATATGTCACTTCTGTCTGTGTTTGTCGTGGCCAGGACCAGAATACATATATCTATAATGTGTCACATCACACATTAGTCTAGCATGAAATTATATCCCCACCCTATCAAGCAAGGTACTGTAACAATTTATTTTTGATAGTTTTAGTGTGGAGTAGTTGCAGTGGTGTTGGTGGGGGAGGTTGTTTAATAGAGATTTTACTGCTTGGAGAGAATGAATAGTGGCTTTTTTGTGCCTGCCTTACAAAAGAGCAGAATTAAACACCAGCATCATAGCACTAATTTATTGTCAGAAATGTGTCACCAGCAAGCCATTTGCAGGTATAAATGATTGTGTTCATACATGCGCCCAAGGGAAGGACACCGTAAATCACAGGCAGCGTTCACATGTGGCAAAATGCCAAATTGAATTCCTCAGCAAAAATAGTTTTATTAAGCTGGCCTCCTGCCAAAACACTAAGTAAATCTTACTTGTGCCAAATTACAATGTTATCCAAGCTGGATTTGATATGGCTTATGCTGTGTAAGGATGGCTAATAATGGCTGTTATAGATGAATTAGAAGATTCTGGATTAAGAGGGTGTTGAGTAATGTACTGTAAAATCAACAGTATCACATCATGTGTGCCAGCCCCGCCCCTCCAAAGAAGATAGGTTAGGTTAGATTTCCGATTGTTAATGACTGTGACATTTCTAAATGTCTTGTAAAGTAGGGCACATTGCCTGTCTTTGAAAAGGGGAGATGAGACACCTGGTGGTCCAGAGCTGGCCAGGGGCCCAAGAGATGGAGAAAGGACTAACCTTTTAAAATAAAATGAGATTAGGTCATTCATCCTTGTCTCAGCATTTCCATTGTACTCTTTTGTGCAGAGAAGAGATGAAATCACAGCAATCTGAGGGCCCCTCACACAAAAACCTAAACTCTAAAATTAGGTTTCATGCTGCCCATCTTCAACATATAGCAGAATATTGGAAGGACTTGCACAACAGTTTCTCACAGTGTGGTGCTCTTTTCTGGCATGCATTCAGTCCATTCATCTCCTACGGTGTAAGGTCATATCTCAGTTAGGTTATCTCAGTTAGCATATTGATTCTCTGAAGTCATTGTGTGGAGAAAAATATCTAGAAGGCATGTCAGACTTTCCTTTGAGTCCTCTGTCAGGATTATAGTTATATACAGTAGGTCACATAGCATATAATTAGCATTTTTATCTTGCTATCTACTAGGTGAGAACTGTGGAAAGGGGAGTTGTCATCCCAGAAGCTACTACATTAATGAACACAGCTCAAATTTCTCAGAATATGTGCATGATTTCTTGAAGTGATAATGAATTCTCCATAAAGGCTCAAGAAGCCAGCCCTAAACCAGCAGCACATTTTGTGTTCCTTTTGACTCAGTATTCATGGCTTTTACTTTGATCAACTTGCTGTCAGTAGGAAATAATTCATGGTGGGGTGCAGCTAATCCCTCAGAATCACTGTTTGTAGTCATTATTTTTCTCTTCAAGTGAATATTCATAGTATTTGAATTTATAACTGCACTGTGCACAAATAAAGCACCTGTAGCACTAGACTACAAATGTATGTTTTTATTTATTTTTTAGTCCTGGCTTCTGTGTAATTCCAGCACGTGTCACTTGGTGACTGCTGGAATAATTATCACCTGACTAAATACCCCACAGGCAGTGAAGCAGTGAAGAGCTAATTCTGTTTGAGACTTAAATTGTTACCTGAACAATAATTTCTGTATAACACAGATGACCCCTTTTAGTGGAATTGTGAGATCATTTTCCCATCAACAGCCCACCTGTTGCTCATTAATAACATGTTCGTTATTGATGTTGAGGTTGCAGATTCTATTTTTGTATTTCAATTGTTGCCAGCAATCATGAAAGTGATGTACTAAATTGAAATGTTTGATGCCACTTTCAATTTAGGCATCCTTTTATAAAGGGTTTACACACAAGGAGTTGCTTCATTTATGGTTAAATAATCATTTACCAATGCTGTACAGATCAGTTATAAGTTATTGATAAGAACAGTGTTCCTTTTTTGGTCATGGTTCAACCTTTCTATTTGGTAATAATAGAAGTATAGTGCTTTAATAAATACTTGTGAGTTTTTCATTTTCTAAATATAATTATAATATAATATGTCTGTTGTTGTAAATATTAATAACTTTCAATTAGTGGATTTTGGTTTGGATGTTCCTCGTTAATACATAAGTATTAAGTTTAGTGGTCAAACGGCCCATTGGAGGGGTTTTGGTTTTCCTGATGAGTCGTTCTCATGATCTATATTACTAATTGATTTATAGACCATTAATAAAGCCATTAGTTCTTACAAACTTTCTAACATTTAAACTTGAAATGTAGCCTTTATTTTCAGAGTTGAATGGTTTTTTTGTAAATATACTACTGAAAAAAGTCAAAGCTAACGTTTTAATGCGTTCAAGATGCAAATGAAAACCTAAAGAGCAAAACTGTGTTTGATTCCCAAACTTTGTACTCTCAGAAAGCCAAAAACAGCTGCAGGGAGTCGAAGCCCCAGTCTACATCGGTGAGTCAGAGGCATCAGAGCCTCTAGTCTTCGACCTCATGTCATTCCCATTTAATATTTTCATTAAAGTGATTACACACAGAACCCTTTATAAAATGTGTGTTATTGTTGTAGCAAATTTAACTCGTTGCCCCAAGGAAATTAAGTGGGTGATGTTAACCTTTTGGTGTGATAAAGATAAACGCCTTACATGGGAGATACTTCTTTTCATGAGGACACAGCCATCCTGAAATAGAATAAACCGTTTTATCATGCTTCGATGGTGCTTAAACAGTAAAACAATACTGCAGTTAGGACGCTGTGGTTCACATACACTACTTACTTCTCAATACTCTCTTCACTTTCACATCACAACCTAACAGCTAATGCTCACGGCATGTCCTCGGCTAGAAGATCAAATGCTGTGTTCTGATTTGGGGCCAGTCGAGTCAGCAAGGAAATCCTGAGACACTTTGAAACCCTGTAACATGATCTTTATAATCACCACTTTGCTGAGTTTTAGGGGGCTATAATCACAGCCGTTCTGGCCTCAGTCTCTTTGCCTTGTGTGATGTTGCATGTGTGCGATTTTATTTTGGCTGAGAACTTTCTTTCTTTCTCTTGGGAATATCAACTTACCGTGTTTGTACTCTGAAATAAAGTTTAGCCATTATTCAGATTTTCCACATTTAGTAATTTGGTTTCCTCATGCAAAATGGGTTTTTAATTAATAAGAGAACTAATTAAACAGATTTTAGTTGTCACCAACCGGCCTCATAACCAGATTTATTTTCTAATATTTAAAGCTTGTCATAAATGAGCAACAACCACGCAGGAGAAAAAGAAAAAATAAAGCAAAATTACCTCTAGAAAAATGGCATTAAAATATACCTATGGCAGCCACTTTTCTTCAGATGCTTACGGCTTTATAAAGTTCAAAAGCCAGAAATCACCAATGTCAAGTATCTCGTAACACAAGCAGCATGTGGACTGGCAGAATGCAAGTCCACATGCTGCGCTCCTTTGCTTTGATGACAATCACTTCAAAACAAGAGGTAGCCGGCTACCACATAATCTGACCTACAGGAGGCACTTTTGTTGCCTTATTTGATGTTTGGTCCCTTTTCTGTGTAGAATCACAGCAAAATTTAAAAGAAATAATTACAGGATTTAGTGTGACAAAATCATGGCAGCAAACAACAGCAAAGCAGTGTCTGACTGGGCTATAGGTGAATTCATGGTGAAGAATGGCCTTTGGCTCTGACATTCACAAAAATTATTCAAAGCAGCAGGTTTATTATTTGAATTACGCTGCACCATAATCACTTTAAATGTCTTTGTACCTTTGAACATTTTAGAAAAAACAACTATTATCAATTTTTCTGCATATACGCAGGAAGCTCATTACTGTGGATGTCAAACACTGCAGTTTTCACAACACATGAATCCATTTCATCGTAATTGCTGTTGAATTATTAGCAGTATAGACATTAGCAAATTAAATGATGAATTACCATCACCTATCCACACAGTCTAAATCCTATGTGGAAACCCCAAGTGACAGGGTGATTTAGATAAATATATGCATGCATTAGGAACTCTACCTTTAATTGTACATTTTATGCAACCATGTCAGATGCAGTTAAATTGAATAATTACGCCCATTATACGCAGCATGTTAAAATACAGGTATGCTATAAAATACAAAATAATTGTGGATAATACTATATTTTAAAGTGTGATGTATATAATCTATGATAATGATGATTGTTTGTTCCATTACCAAAAATTCATTATTTGAAATCCAGTCTTGGACCTACCATATTGAAATCATTGAGGTTGGCCAGGTAATGCTGATTAATACCTTTCTTGTAAATAAACATGCAACCTGGACTGTGAAATTCCTGTCTTGTTTCTCATTACTACATCACTCTCAAAACCTGCTAAGGATACAGTACCAAAGGAAGACTGATATCTTTTGGTAGCAGCATCTGCAGCGCCTGATAAGCCTATTCTAGGTGGTGTTAAGCCCTGTTGCAGTGGCCGGCTCCTAGATGTGGGTCTGGATAAGCTCTGGCCCGCACATCATTTACAGCTTTCAGGAAAGGATAAGCAAGAGGATAAAGAAAGAAAATCAGTTATGATACATGTTCTATGGGTCACCACACCTCGACGGTGAGACCACACACCTTCCCCTTCATTCTGCTGCTTTAAAATGGAGCGAGCAGTCAGAGTCTCTCAGTTGTGCAGCTGCAACATGCCCTCCAGCAGGTGTGATGACAGGGCAGTGTAATGCAGGATTTTCAAAGACCTCAAACACTAGCTTGTTGATAAGATGACAAGGGGCTGTGTAAGGGGGGTCTAACATGGACAGCCTTGGGCTCAAAAATGAAAGGTAAGAAGCCTCTTTTTGTGGTCAAGTCTCATGTACATGTACAACATTTTGGGCAAAGCTAAAATGTACCCATAACAGCTAGCATCTTCTCATAGTGTAATTACCAATAAATTACATTAAAAAGCAAATCTAACTTCAAATTTAAATTCAGTTTTTGTTTCATTCTTTTTTCTTGTTATCAGGTTTTATCTCTTTATCTTCTTAGAAATTACTTTAATATACTAAATTTCTAAAATAAAATAAAGTGGTCCTTTGTTTTGTTCTGTGGCAATGATTTTTCAAGGCCAAGAAGTGCTACGTTCTTGCATCACACAGTTGTAGGAGGGTGGTCGGGGGTCGATGGTGGGCGTACAAAGCAAAGGACTTCAACACCGGAGACTGAGGTTTGTGTTCTGCCTTTCCTGTGTGGTTGGGTTTAGACTACTAAAGCACTTTGATTGAGGTTAGGGGAGAGGGGCAGGTTAGGGAAAGTTCATGGCTTGGTTGAGGTTGCTGGAAAGAACTGTGGTTTTGCTTAAATAGAAAAAGTAAACACATCCTATGATTTAATTCAGTCCATAAAATATGTACCATGGTTAAATGGCCTCTAAGCAGTGGTGGGAAGAGAACTGAAAATCTTTACTCAAGTAAAAGTACAATTACCCCCATAAAGTCCAATAAACTACTCAAAGTACTTACTTCGGAATGCATTTTGCTTTGCATGTTGATCTCTATCTATCTCTAATTTAGTTATTTCTGTTTAATACAATTATTTCACTTATTATATTTTTATCTACATGAAAGTATCGATAAGATCACTTTAAAATATCATACTTGCTAGCTGCCTAGCCTATTGTTGTTGCCTATAGCCTATCTGTTGTTATCTTGATATGGACATGTAGCCAACCAAACCACTTGCTTTGATATGAAGGATGCTGCATATGATTTGCCTTCTCCAATAGCACAGGCACACAATACGATATGATTACTCCTAAAGCATCTGTGAACATAATCTTTACGTAAAGAAAAAAATAGCAATGTTTGCATCTCAAACATTATTGTTTCTTGAATAAATAACAACTGATAGCCTACTGAGTGAAATTCAAGATCAGTTTCACCAGTGACATTCTATTTAATGAATTCATCATAGTATAATAGGCCAATTTCCATTAAGAGAAAGCTGTGCTCTGCACAAGGACAGAATTCTCTTAATATATCAGAATCAATCCAGTGATCACCTGACTTAGATGTTTATACAGTATGTAGCCTACATTTGTTCTGCACAGACTAAATATGCTTTTAATACAGAAAGTGAAAGTAATTCTGCCGGCTTGTGAAAGGGCGATGCAGGCTGCTTTCCAACACGGCCACCATTATCATAGTGTGAAGTTACTAGATTTGAGTTACATTAGTAGATCAACCAAATGTTAAACAGAAAAGGTATTTGCCTGATTTTCTCAATTTTTGCATCTCCCCAGCTCATTAATATCTGGCACAAGTGCATGCGCTCTTTGTACTGCAAGGGACACCGTGTTAAAGCTCTCCTGAGTAACTGCTCACACACAGCTTGAATGACAGCAAATATAGCAAAATGCATAGAAGATAACAGACTAGTTGTATCGAAGGTATAAATGGCAAATGTAGAAAAGTTAAAAGTGGTTTACTGGCCTAAAAAAATACTCTGTTTCTAAAAAACTTTTTTTTACTCATTTGCATTACTTGAAATGAATTACTACCCACCCATGCCTCTAAGAAAGCTAACCTAACATCTACCAGTAAAGGTTTTCTCTTGCTAGCCTCACCCTTGTAAGTGGATGTGTCCCTGCTACTTGTATATGTTTTAATTCATGTTACAGTGTCTTGCTTATTGACTACAGTTTAAAAATTGTAGGAAGCTAACAACAACATCAGTAATGTTGATAAGTGTGCAATGTCCTTGTAAAAATAATCATAAAACTTCAACTTTGTATGCAGCTTTAATCACGAGAAGCAATCATTTTTCAAGATGAACCAGAGGCAAAAAAAAAATACTGATTGTGCTTGAGAAAAACAGTGCTGCCATTGAATTTTTATTTTACTGTGGCCTGCAGGAGAGACCTGACATTTGAAAAGGTTGAGCTGTATATGACACCTCAGAACAAGTTAACAGAAAGACCTGAAAGTCAAATACAGGCTTTTTTGCACAGATAAAACAGATAAATCTTCCGTCCATTTTTGTGTTATTTTATGTTGTTTCCACCATGCTACGCAACTTAAAGTACGTTTTTATCTCCTATCTACATTCAGATGTATGTGCTTTGTATCTAGAGAACAAATAAGTCTGAGGCGAAATTGGAAAACAACAGAATAGTCTCCTCCATATTGCAACAATATCAAACATAACCGAGTGCGTAGGTTATCATTTTACTGTTCATGTGCAGAGTTCATTTCCTCCTTTATAGGCATGTTTTTTTTATGAAATCAAGAAATTTCTGACAGAGTTGCCCTGTTTAGAGTTGAATAACAACGCAATGGCAATATTTACAGAGACCAAAAACGCTTTGTATCATCTGCTTAGGGTGCAATTTGTCCAACAGTGTGATGCTGAACAATGGCTGTGTGTGAGTGTGTTTGTGTGCAGAGGCGTGGGTGTGTGCATATGTGTGGTAATGGGAAGCTAAATCATGGTGCCTTGTCTTCATCACTGCTCTGTGAATTACCTCAATGTATGATAGTTTCGCTGTTCAATGAGACTCTTTGGCTGCACATTGTCTGGTGCAAGCAGTCTCTGCTTTTGTATAAGCTCTCCTATTGAATGTCAGATAGAATATCTGGCACATTTGTTTGTTTATTTGTTGTTTTTCCGAGATGTGCTTTGTGGGCAAAACTACTTGAGCATCTGCTCTAAAGAAGAACAGAGCCTGACTGTAAAAAGGCTTTACAGATGTAGTGTTTCATCACAAAAGCATTAATGAATATTCATTTGCATATTTTCACAGTTATTAATAAATTAGTCATCATAAGAATTACTTTCAGTAATTAGGCTAATGTTGAACATCCCTTTTTGCATCTATGAATGCTGTCATAGATGACCATTTGTTTTGTTCTTTAGCTGCATAAAATGATCATAACAAGTGCAAGAACATTACATTTAGCTCTCAGTGCTCCCTTTGTACAAACCAAATCAAAGAATGCAGCTTATGTTTATTCATTTGTTTTAAGGTTTTTTGTCTGTAGCCCTTTTAAAGGGTTAATACATAAAAAAATCTATATTAATTTAACATCTCGAATGAGCAACACACAACCAAAGGGAATTGCCAGGTTTGTGTTACCTGGTCTCATGGAAACAGGTCCTGGCTGCTTTTTGTTGTAAATGATTTCCTTTCTTCAGGGAATAAGGTTTGTCATGGTGAAGCTGTAATGAGCTCCTGTTAAAATGACACAGCAAGGCTGCTAGACTCCAAGCAGAATTTCACTTTTCTTACAAATGGCAAATTGGCCCAAAATTAACTTGTGTGTCGTGTATTAATCACAAGTTGACATGACTGCAGTTGAATATAAATGTTATAGGTCAGAAGATAAATCTGAAGGGAAATGAACCGAGAAAATAAATTTTCTTCTGCACAAAATGTTATTTTTTAAAGAATGTTCCTCTAATCCTACTTAAAAAATGATTCAACTCAAACAGTCTTAGAAGACAAGTTCAATCTTTGGTTGAACTGGTAAAAGGTCATACACATGCAACCAACTTTGCTTGAAAAAGTCAGTAACCACTGATAGACCATAGTACAGTGTACCATCTATCTACTGACATTACATTTTCATTCCAACCTATTTCAAATGTAACCAAACTTGGTCCAAGTCCTGTATTGTTAGCTACCCCGAGCCAAACATTAGCAAGGTGCTAGCATCTCATTATTGTTCTAAAAGGAAGAGTAGTTTGCATTCACAGTCAATAAGAGTAGAACTGACTGTTGAATATGCGTCATCAGTTGTTTGAAGTGGACGTGCTCTTAACTACTTAGTGAAAGCTGTTGATAGTAATATTCTCATTGTCTTATAGTGGAGCTGGATAGATAAAACAAAAACAGCAATAATAAATAGACTGTCAGGCATAATGTAGAACAAATTGATTGATATTTTATAACCAATTTGTGCAGAATCCATTACAGATAGATGTAAGTCATAAATGTAACCTGACAATAAAAATTCATGATTGAAAATGTTTTTTTTTTCCTCTCTGGTAATTTGTATTGCATTAAAGTGTCAACTTAAACAGATACTTAAGGCTAAATAACCTTGGCCACAGTTACACTGTCTATAAATAGTTGTCTGTACAAAGTGATGAAATCATTCCTACAGCTCAGCAACACCTGAAAATGATAACCGTGGCTCAGCCTGTTTTTATTCTAGTTCTGGAGGGGAAATAATATGTCAGAAGGCATTTTTCTGTAAATACAATACGGATCCGATCAGCAGAGATTGGAAGAACTCATTTTCCCATGCTTGATAAACATGTAAATACATGCAAATTTCTCAAGCACTTCTGATTTTTCGTACACGTTTGCTCTGCGGGAATGGATTTTGACCCTGGCGATTCAGTGGGTGAATGAGGAAGCCTGTAAGGAGTCCTGTTGCAGATCTGATGAAACTAGAGATGCGAGTGAGAGGAGGGGTAGGACGCAGTTCTTTGATCTCCGTCTACTTGAATGAGCACTGGCATAAATTGCTGCATCCACTATCAGCAGTGAAAATCAAATGAGATCTACAAAGCATGGGCCTAGTTCGCCTGATGTGCTCTAACTATTGGCAGGGGCCAGTGAGATATCATTAACATTGTTGTAGTGGGACGAGACAGATAAGACTGACAGTTAGGCTGCAGAAATGAGATAGCTGATTGTTTATGTCCTTCTAATATTTTGCCCTTTTTATTTTGTCTTATTCGACTGGCTTACACTCTGCAATGGTGACAACGAGAGGTGTGTGTGGTTTGTGTATATTTTACAGGAGGTAATGGCAGATAACAAATAACATTAACAAACAGTCAGTGTGCTTTATAGATCAGCAAGTTTGGCAGCGAGTTTAACTACATCACTGTCAAACTATCACCATAAAACATCACGACATACTTTAAAGATTGTTGGCTGACACACACTAGCCTGGAGCAAAAGTACACAGCCACAGATGTATTATTGCAGAGCAAACAGTGATTTTCCTATGAGAAATCCACAATGTGGGCTGCCAAGAGAACCTTCTTTTATTTTATTTTTTTTTGTAAAAGACGCAGCACAATCAATCTTAACCATCGCCTTTCCCTGATGATGAGATCACAATCCGTCTCGCTGAAATTTGGTTTGGGATTTTCCGCCTACCCATGTATATTCTGCACATCAATAAGACAATGTAGCAAGCTCCAAGTATTTATTCAGTGCAAACTTGATTGTGAAGGAGTAATTCTCTTTTCCAACAAAAAAACATCTCCCTAGATATCTCGGGCATTCAAGGAATATCCTGAAGATGAAAATGGTTGAGCAAGTTTATTGTTCTTTGAGTTATTTTAGAGGTGAGGCATGGAGAGATTTTTAATCCTAAAATCACAAAACCTAGCAGAATATTAAAAATGCATTTGATTAAATTACATAGAAATCCCTGTTCTTACCTAGAGAAGTATCCTTTAATACATCAGGGTTGAGTTTTTATTCATTCGTGTTGGTTCGAGCATAATAGAGCTTTTTAATTGCATTTCAACTACTGTTGACCTGTTGGTCTTCAAAGATTCAGCGTCACTTTACCTCATCACAATAGCACAGCTTGGATTTATCAATGTGAGCGGTTCCTTAATGCGGCTGAACAACATTTCAGCAACAAATGAACAACGTCTGTGTTCTGCCGGTTGTGGAAACAGTTTCACAGTGTCTGGTCCTGCATTGAAATTCCAGTCCTGTAAGACACAAACGTGGAGTGGAAAGATAACAAGCTCACTCCTAATCTCCCTAAATGTGTTTGAGGCAGGTGTTTCCTGTAAAATGAGGACAACACACCAAGATCAAAGCACATTGCTTCATAAATTCTGTCATCTCATTCTGCATTCACAGTGAAATGACCTAAAAGCCATTTGCTGTTTGGAACTGTTAAAAAAATACAAATACAGATGTGTTTGCATCTTCAGTTTAATACTGGAGTCAGTATCTGACACTGACAAGGCCGTAGGATTCATTTTAGGCTTAGCCTGATGGGATGTCTGCACTAAGCATTTACTAGATGGATAATACAGTGCAGCATCTGGCAACATTTAGAGCTAGAACAACAAAAGTTATTCTCAAGGACTTATCCTTGCCTAAAGAAAGGTCAACAGAAAAATAAATGTGATGTTAACAGAAGTGGCTCAAAATCGTTTCTAATAGAAGATACAGGACCAGCTATGGAAACAAAATTGAGTGTGTTGTTTTCTGTTGGTGACACCTTATCTGCAGCAACCACAAATCTTGTATTTTGGGAGGAACGGAGGGCTCTTTTTCCACAGGTTGTCCTCCTCGCTATTCAGAATGAGGCATTTGAGGGTTTCTTTCCTGTCTAGACTGGCTATAACATCTTTGATCAAAAAAAAAAAGAAAAAAGACAGAATACCAATATTCCTCTGAACCATTTAAATCCTGCATTAATCTTGTGATAAATCAGCTCCACTGGGAAGAATTTTGAGATCTTCAAGCTGATTGTAGGAGACTGATTTTTTTTTTAGGCATTTGAGGATTGATCTTTGTTGTGCTGCTGTGAAAACAGAATGCAATTCCTTTAATTCATATTTGTTTGGTCACATAATTTAACCAATACACCAAGGCTGTGCAGCTTTGCGCTCGAAAAGTTAGTCTATAGTGAAGTTCATTTTTATCTTGGAAAACAAATATCAGACAATGAGTTTTATTCAAAACAGTCCGGCATTGTCCCATGGATATGCAACATTGCAGCTCTCAAACACTGCCTCTGTAATGAGAAATAGATTTGATTTCACACGGCACAAATTACTCTGGTGTCGAGAGGAAATGCACGCGCAACATGCTGCCTTTCCCCCCCAACAAACAAAATTAAATCAGTTCCTTTTGCATTACACAATTGGTAAGCAAACAGTTGTGCTGTGTTGTTTTGTGGAGGCAATATGTCGAGGGTGATAATTTTAAAATTCATGTCATATCCCAGCAGACAGCATCTGAAATGGGTGACCTTATGATCCAGTCTGCATTGATCACCTGCAGCTTCGTTAAGTGATGACTTTGGCTAATAAGTTGCATAAAGAGAGGAGTGTCATATCTGCAGCAGAGTCATCTCTGTTGCTGCTGATGGAGATATCAACACAGCTGTTGGTTTTTACAGCTCGTGTTGCTGGTATCAGTGCTTATTTGCACCTTGTTTATGAAGCTGTGGCTAAACTGATTTGACAGGAGGCAAGAGGTGTGTATCTGTCTCTGTCTTTCTGTATTTGTATGTGTGCATGTGCATGCAGTGTGCAGAATTATGCATAAGTGTTACAGTGACTGCTCACAGGATCACGGGATTAAATATTCATCGCTGATCACAGGTTTGACACCAGTTCTTTGTCCAATTAGGTCTCACTTTTTGGCATTTCTGCAGTATCTGTTGACTGTTTTCTGTGAAGAATAACATGGTAAAAAAAGTTAAATTAATAAAGTGATGGTCAGAAGTTTATGATTGATGTATTTGCAGACTTAACCGAAGTTGAGTTACATGAACAGCATCATTAATGGGACAGCTTTTTTCAGTAATTACTAACAAGCAGTCACATTTCAGAGGTCATTTTAAAAAATGATGTTCACAATTATAGAGACAAATTGCTTGTTGAAGTTGCATAAATATACCATTCATAGCTGACTTCCATCTCAGCTGGAAACCTATTCAGGTGTTGAATAACTTTCAATTTTATAATCATCTATTAAAAAGGAGAACAAAAGGTACGATGCTGCTGAGGAATGTGCCTACATAAATTAGACTAAATGGAGTTGTAATGAACCTTTGACTTGCAGCATTTCTTTGGTGTGTGTGTGTGTGTGTGTGTGTGTATGCATATGTGCTTGTGTGAAGTAATTTGCTTTTGGGTGACTGTGTTTCTACCATTTTTCTTCTTTAATTTCTTTTAACAGGATTCAAATATGTGTTCCTGTGGTAATACATTGTTTGCAATGACAATGTGTTTTCCTATTTAACTGGAAATGTACATCTACATTTATTATATAAGCAACAATATATAAGGTAATTGTATAATTAGTAAAAGTCTTAGTGTTTCAGTACAGTGATGGACTTTCAAGATATATTTGATTTATTTAATTGTTTTGGCATTAAATAATCTATTGAGAGCTGTTTTAGTTGTTTAAAACAATCAATATTACAGTATTATAAATATTGCTGCTCTAATTAATTCTGAATATATTGAACTCTTTCCATCACCTCTTTATTTATTATTACAGATCAGCAACTCATGCATCAAAGGAAAAGCAACTCAGTGTTTTTCAAGATACAGGAGAGAAGCAACATGTAAAAGTGAGTTTGCTGATTCAGAGTGTTTGTTTTGTTTTTGAAATGTTATTTCTCTCTCTCTTCTTTCTTCAACTAGTTAATTCAAGTAAAATGCTTAGCGTCTGCCCTTTGCCACTGTGTTCCACTCCATTATACTGTACTTTATAAATAAACATAGCAGTTGCACTTAGATGAAATTAAAGCTACGGCTTAATTTGATAAATGCTTGTGTACAGCGTATAGCATCTGAATCTCCTCATCTATGGGAGATATCCAAAATGGGTGAACCGAGGTGACAGCTTAGCCAGCTTGTTTACCAGACAGATGGAAATGCTATTTTCTATTTATTTATTTGAGCATGACACATCAACGGCCCGAAGCAACTAAGAAAGTGGGAGAGTGGGGGGAGGCAGAGGAAATGTAGTTGTTTGACAGTGATTATTCTGTCTTAAGTAGAGGGGTGTTAGCATTAGAATAGTTTCACTGCAGCTGTTATGGCCTCTCTCTCTCACAACTAGACTGTCCTTAGTTATGAGGGGAAGTCCTGACACACACAGAATCCCTTTTGACAAATTGAGGCCACTGGGAAATAAAATTGCAGTGGTGGGTACAGAGCTATGACATACTGCAGCGAACCGAGTGCCTGGACTGTTAACAGTTTTTGTGACCTCACAGCGAAGTCCACTCCAGCAGCCTGCACATTGTGTCCCCTCTCCCCACTTCATCCTTTCCCTGACTCCCTCCAGGCCCCGGATTAGAATCGTCGTGAGTCAAGGAGCTCCTCTAGACCTGCCAGAGTTTTTTCACAAATTGACATCAAAACTGTGCCAGCGAATATGAGGTCCAAGCGGCCAACTTTTAACTGATACACGACGCTGTGGTAATTGACCATGACAGCTCATTGTGAATCAGGGAAAACTTGCATTTGAAATCATGTGGTATACAGTAATTATAGCTGGTTTAGCCAGTGTGTGACACATGTGCCTCATGGGCAGCAGGGTAATACAGTGAAAAAAAAAACTTGTCCTTCAATTTTAGAAAGCGGTGTAAGCTACTGGTGGTGCTGGTGAGCATCTGGCTTGCTGACGTGTCCTCTGGCAACTAAATGAAACTCTGACCCTGCAGCCAGTCCTCTCTGTGGCGTGGTACAAACAGAACTTGAAAAATAATCTATTCATGGATAAAGAAGCTCTTTTTTTAAATTGAAAGATTTTTATTGGATTTTATATAAAATACCAATTAAAAAACAAACAAACAAAAACAATAACAAACAGGCAGACAACCAAACAGACTGATATAAGATAGGCAGTTATTTGGTTACAATAATGTGGTGAACATTAGTACATGGCGACAGTTATAGATACCAAACCATCAGATTCTTGTCAGGGTTAGGCTGCTCACTACAGACATATCCCCACTAAGGCTGTCCCATTGTTCTTTAACCAACTGGAACCATTTTTCCAGTTCAATCTTCCCAACATCTTTTCACATGCAACAGATTCTATCATTTGTTCCCTATGCATCAAAGAGTATTATAGTTTTGTCCCCAAGGAGTCACAGCTTTGGTGATCTGGGCAGTTCCCACTCTAACCATTCACCTAAATATATTCCAGAACATTCCTCCATAAAGGAGAGACCTTCATATAATGCATGCATGTATGTACCTTGTTCTGTTTTACATTTCCAACATAAACTGTCTGTAATTAGACCCATTCTATTGAGTCTTATTGGAGTGTTATAATATCTACGAAGTATTTTGTATTGAATAAATTTGCCTCTGGCTTCTCTGATATATTCCCCATTGTTGGAAAGAATCCTCTCCCATGTTTCTTCGTCAAATGTACAAGCCAGGTCTTTTTCCCGTATCATCCTAAGGTTTTTTTCAACCATTGATATTTACCCAAGGACATATCTCATACCACTTTGATGCTTTATGAAACATTGGTGGTATTTGTAAGAAGTGCTCTGTTGGATTTTTTTCTCCATGGAAGTTCAATGACCTCTTCTAATATGTCATTTAGTGTTCTGACAACTTTTCTTAACCACTGAGCCCAATACATTGTCTGTTTACCTGTTTTCATTTTTGGGTTGTACCATATGGATGCATATTTTTGATGAGAGATCTTATGTATTTTATATACTTCTTGCCAAACTATCTTTGAATATGCTAGAATGGGGTTTGTCATATCATTTTTCTCCTTTTTTGGTGTTTGTGCTAGAGCCTCGATGGGTTTAAAAGGAGAAGTAAGTTCCTGTTCAATCAAGATCCAATCTGATTCACAATTTGTTCCATGCCAGTGTCTGGCAAGCTTAGCCTTTTCAAAAGAGATACTGTAATGTTTTATGTTTGGTAATGATAGGCCTCCTCCTTTCTTTGGCTGACAGAGCTTATGCATTTGAATTATGGGCTTTCTTCCATCCCAAAGAAAATGTTTTATCATGTTGTTATATCTTAGTAGGAATTGTTGTGGAATACATATTGGTATCATTCCAGTTAGGTAATTTATCTGTGGAACTATAACCATCTTTATAGTGTTTATTTTCCCCCATAACGTCGAGCATAACTTACTCCAATTATCCAGATTCACTTGAATTTTATTTAGCATTGTTTCCATATTAGTGGTAATAATTTCTCCTATATCGGAGTTTAGTTTTATCTCATCATACCATTTAAAATTAAATGCAGATAGTAGGTTAGGGGAACACGTTTGAGAAACCAGCATAGCCTCTTATTTGAGCCAATTCATTTTATAACCAGAAACTTTGGAATATGCTTCAATAACTTCTAACAACACTGGTATACAGTCGGCAGGTTCTCGACTCAGTACCAAAAACGTCAGAGAAACAATTTGTGTTCCCTGCTGCCTCCAGTAACTCCTTTAATTCTTTGCTTCTCTCTAATCAACGTGGCTAGTGGTTCAAGGAAAAGTGAAGTAGCACATTTTTAGCACCTTACTCGCTAATTGAGATGCCATAGATTTGCACTGTTTGCCAGAATGAAATAGTACAGCTGTGATATTCAATTAGAAACAGGTGGGATGACCCTGGGTGGGACAGCATAAAAATCTACCGGTTTATCATGGCTCAACATAATAGCTGAATAAAAATGTGTTTTAAGTAAGCTCAGCTTGATTTAACATTCAAATTGGTCTTTTCTATCAACACAATTACACAGCATTAACATTTTCGCTGAAAAGTTTGACAAGAGTACACGTTTGTGTGGGAGCTGGTTAGATATAGCTCCCGTGTGAGCTGTGATAGGAGGGCTGGTCCTTCAGCTTTAAAGGGAATGTTTTGGGGAGAAAATGATGTGCACAAGCCTGCGGGGCCTGACAGTGTGGTGCTGCCTCAAGTGAGGTGAAAAGTTGTGATGATTATTGGTGCCAACAGCAGTGAATAAAAATTTTAAAAAGGGAAAAGGGGGGGGGGGATTGTAGGTGATGAAAGGGGATGGGGTGGGAGGTTTTTTCGCTGGGGGCAGAAGAGACTTCCTTCAGGGGATTTGACACTGTGCACCCACGTCTGCTTATACAGACATTCATCCCATACTGGTGAGAAAAAAATGTTTAACTCAATAACAAAGCCTTCATTATTTCCCCTCACTGACCGTGATCTACCGCTGAGCTTATAAGATATAGAAGAAAAAGAAATAAGACTTCATGAAGCATCAGCGGGTAGGGAGAGCTAGACTGCTATTAACCGAAAATGAGTTCATCTGTGGACTATTAGATTGAACACACGAAGGACCACTGTGAAACCTCTCTTTTTTAAAAATAACAAGTATTTTCCCAGCAAATTATTATTATTAAGCTACACTGTGCATGTTGCTTTCCTGTTTTTCCTTTACAGGCAGGGTTTTGTCCTAAGCAGGGTTTTATTCATAGTAATATTGGTGCTAGTGATTGTACTGTACAGCAGCTGTAGGCCAAGATTATTTTATAGTGTTATGTTCTTGGATCAAATTGCATTTTAGACCTATAATATTGATTTTGTGTGGAGCTTAAGATAACTGGCAGATGGCCATGTTCTCATCATTCTGCTTGATACAGACAAAGACTGAGACAGAGACTGTGTGAGCGTCCATTATTTGTAATTTTATACATTGAGAGAGTTTGCTGACCCTATCATTGCACAGACCAAACAGAAATCCTTGGCTGAACTTCTCCCCCCACAGGGAGTGACATCATATGGAGATAGTAATTAATCATTACCTTGGATTACAAGACATACTGTATCAACTGCCTATCCCTAATGTACAGAGTTGGGGGAAAAGGCCTTAAAGGTACCCTGTGAGTGTTTTGACTTGTAGATGCTCACATGGATGTGCACGTGGATGACGCTATACACAATCCTGCCAATGGTTTCACACTATTTCACAGACCCACAGGTGGTGGTAACGTGCCAGGATACACCAGAATGCACCGACAAAGGCTGGAAAGAGGAAGACTGATAGCCAGTAAACCTTTAAGAAGAATCAGCTTTTCAAATGTTTTACGAGAAAGGAAACACAACAACACAAGACCTTTGTTGCACCTCAAGGCTATGCACAATGCGTTTTGTTGAATACCATTGAATGTAAACATAATATTTGTCTGTTAACAAAAAACTCCACTGAATGTTTTCTGCTCTTGTAAATTCTATGGTAACTGACTCTTTTGTTAACAGGCTTATTTTAGCCTTCCTACTATTGTTATCTGTTTTTAGTACAATTTTATTTGTTGCCTGACTTTGTATTGTGTATTTGTTTATATTGTCTGCAACTTCGCTGCCATCTTGGCCATATCTCCTTTTGCAAAAGAAGTTTCCAACCTCAGTTGGACTAAATTTTTAAGTATGATAATACTTTTGAAGAGTTAGAGGAGTTAATGTCCTTCCTTTTTTTCTTTTCTTTTCTTTTCTTTTCTTTTCTTTGTGTATGTATTATTGAGTTATTTATTTTATTTTATTTCCCCCTTTTTTCTCTATTATTAATATTTCATACTATAAAATATATAAATGTTGTAGGAATGATGTAGGTATGAACAATATCATATGTATAACTCTTGCACTCCTGCAATAAAGTATGAAAAACATATAGTAATACAGCCAATTATTACAGTTATTGCAGTAACTTTACATAAAAATGTCTTTCTTTCAAGATACACTTTATGCCCACACACTGGAACAAATACTAACAACAAATAGTCTCACTCACAACCACACACACACCTGTACTGATTTCCAGCTGCTCAGTGATCCAGAGCAGTGCCATCAGCGAGCCACAGGCTTTGTAAGATATTTGGTTGTCAAGCCAAAAAACAAAAACAGCTTTATTATAGTATTTAGCATCATTATAGGTATATTACCTCTTCAGCTCTACAATGGCAACGTAACCTTGATTTTGTAAATTACAACCCACTGCGTGCTGCATTAGACACCTGTTGATGTAATTCATCTGTCATGAACAAAACAATCAACAGTGAAGAACAAACTTGTCTCTCACACAGCGGTGAGCAAGTTCTCCATCCACAGATGAAAGCTGCAAACTGCTCTGTTTAAAGGCGGAAACAAGTTTGCTTTCATTCCCAGATGGATCCAACCGAATCACTGTCACATTACATCATTTTGTGGCTATTAAAGTTTTCAAATAGTTACATCACATTACCATTTTTATCTGCCAGTGTCATAAACTTACCAATTTTCTACCAGAAACTGTTTTGCACTTCTCAGAATCTGCTTTTGTCTGTGTACAGAATCACACAAAACACTTAAGTGAGTACTTAGATGTCACAGGTTTACTAAGATGTACTTAAGGGAGTACTTAGATGTCACACAGGTTTACCCTCTTCACCACAGTGCAGGTGGTTTTGCTGTTATCAGCAGGGAAAGATCTTGATATGCAGACAGCGATGCGGATTACCTACAGTAAGAAGAGAACTCGGGGTGGCTGCTGAAATGCTCTGAAGCTTGAGTCATGATTGAACAATAAAGACAAAAATAGGGCTGCAACTAATGATAATTTACATTACATTACATTTTGATTAATTAATTAATCATTTAGTCCACTAGTTCTCAACCTTTTTGGCTTCAGACCCCTTGAAACAAATGTTAACTTGTGACCCATCATCCCCGGTTGTGACCTGTTCTACCAAAGATATATCTTTACTCTTATTTAAATTTTAGAGGCTAGAAGAGCTCAAATTATCCAGTCATTCACCAGAAAATTGCAAACATTACAGGGTAGTCTGATAAAATAAGCACTATTTTGTTTTGCAGAGATATGAGGCCTATTTTTCTGGTTCCTTTGTTGTTAGTCATCTTGCAATTCCTTGGAGTTATCATGTGACCCTTTGTGAGGGTCATGACTCATAGATTGGGAAACAGTGATTTAATCTATCCAGTGTCAGAAAATAGTGAAAATGCCCCTTTGCAATTTCCCAGATCCCAAAATTATATCTTCAACCTGCTTGTTTTGTCCATGCAACAATCCAAAATAATGCTACAGCTAACAATTATTTTTATTATCGATTGTTTCCAGAAAGTAATGGAAAAAAGCCCAAAGTGACATCTTCAGATTGCTAGTTTTATCTGACCAACAGTCCAAAATCTAAATATATTCAGTTTACTTTCACATAAAACAGATAAAATCAGCAAATCCTCACAAATGAGAAGCTGAAACTTGTATGTTTGACATTTCTGCTTGAAAAACAACTTACATGATAAATTGATTATCAAAATAGTTGCAGATTATTTTTCTGTCGTTTGACTAATCAATTAATCAACTAATCATTGCAGTTGTAATCCAAAACCCTATAGACATTTTTACATGTCACAGTGGGAAAAGCACAGGTGTAAATGGTAATGTTGACTAAATTCCATTCAGCTGCTTCAGTTTCAGGGTCGTGTTATTGTGCATGTTGACTCACTGGCACACTGTCATACTGTCTTACTGAGGCACTTGACAGAGCCATCATTAATGTTATTGGTAACACCTGTGCTTTTCCCTACATTGACCAGTCAAAATGTCTGCTGTGAATACATCTTATTCAATTTACAATGATATGAAACAGAGAAAATGAGTAAATCCTTACATTTGAGGAGCTGAAACCAGAGAATGTTAGGCATATTTGCTTCTTAAATAACTTAAATTATTAACAATTAATCATTTAAGTTATTAAATTATCAGTTAGTAGTTCAGTTTACTCATTTTATACATGTAACCACCTGCAGTGCCCTGTTATTCTTCATTTTTCAGCTATAGTTGACTGACACGGGGAGTTCAGGGGTAGCCCATACAAAATAAGAAACACACACACACACACACACACACACACACACACACACACACACACACACACACACACACACTTACAGACAGCCACTTTTCCCTCTAGTGAATTCAGGCCAACATTTGATTTAGTGCAGTTAAAATGGCAGTGAGTGAAGCTGGACTCAGAGTAAGCAGGATTCTCTCAGGACATCCTTATCATCTATTCTTTCATTTGTCCAAGGCGAGGTTTGAGACCCCGAAATTCAGGGGATTAATGTCTGCTGTGATAACTGACAGGATGTGCCGTTGGACTTGCAGTGGCAATCCACAGGACTGCTGAACCTTGACGCCCCTGCAAAGTATTTCATTTATATTTTAGGAATGAAATAAAAGGAAATAACCAAATCAAATGAATGATAAATGAGAAGATGATAATAAAAAAAAATACATTGAGTGTAATTTTAAATGCTGACCGTGCAGGGTAAAGTAAAAATTGGGAGTAGAGGCACAAGGAATGCTAACCTCATCCTCCCTGTGAGAGCTGAGGCACTTGATTCATCAAAGAGGGGGTCAGGCTGCCCTCATCACCACCAGGCGGGTTTCATTAAGTTGTCATCCTCGGCTGCAGCAAGCGGACTGTTTGTGTGTTGGTCGCTCTCCAGGGTGCTGAAATTCTCCATACTGGCTGACTCCATTCACTTCAGTTTTTAGTGGAAATCTACTTCAGATGATGGCAATATGTTCATATTCCAATCATTTGTTATATTTAACGTGTGATTAGAGTGTGTTTTTGCAGCATAGAGGCTATTGGTTATAGTGAAGCTTTATTTATGAGTCCTCTCAAGAAAAATGACACAATATGTCAGTCACCCAAAAACAACATAGTTATGTTTGAGTGAGAGATATCATTTAGCAGCCGTAGTAATTATGACCCGGAGCAGTGGAGCAGTTGAGATGATGTCTATGTATGGCGACAAAGTTCCACATTTGGATTAGTAGGAGTGGATGGAGGTCATAACCCAAGAGTGGACTTTGCCACAGGAGACCGCTGTTCGTTTCCCATTTAGATTTCCAACCACAAGTTGGGAAGATTATTTAAAAAACTATTGTCCCCTAAAATTAACCCCATGGTTATTATTGTTGCCATGACGACAGAGGTCGCCTAACTTTAAGGATGTAGTAACTCTAACCACATATTTCCCTAACCTTAACAAAGTGATCATTTTAACCCAAACCATGATCTTTCCCAATCAATCTTTCCCTGTTTACACACAGAAACCACAAAGTGGTTCCTTAACCATTGCGTTGTCACAACAGTGATTTGTAATGGTTTTGGAAAGCGCAGACAAGTTATGCTGACGAATGGCTGCCAATAAGGGCATCAGATTGGAGTGCCGTTAGAGTGCACATGGTCAAACAATTTATGTGGTTGTTTAATTTGGAGGAATTTGAAATTTGTTCAGTAAGTCTCACTAAGATCTCTATGTTTATGGATAATCCAGCACATTAAATACTTGATGAATCAAAGTACTTCATCACACTGATGCAAAAATAATGTAAAAAAATCCAATATGACCATAAATCAGTCCTGCTTATTTTTTGGCAATACTTGCCACAATTCCTTACAACATATGGCCAAATCTCCCCACACATTATATCTTGTCATATCACCCACTGTGAACAGTCACAACAAATGTGAGAAATATCAGCAATGGCATAGTGCTGGAAAGCAGTCTTCTCCAGCTCAGAAATGGTGCAGGTGAACTTTTTTATTAGTTTTGACCTCAAATAAGGATTTTACAGCAAAAATCTTGGCAAATTAGATTGCCTTATGAATGGAAACATGGGTGTGCTGATGCCTTCTAGATATCAGTGATGACAGCCTTTTCATGTAACTCACAGTGTTGTGTGATGGCTATCTTGAGTGACAATTCAAATGACACTGCAGCAACATCGGGCACACACAATATCTCCATAATCTTAAGAGAACAGAGTAGATATGCTGCTTAATGCAGCAAATACCATATATGTTATGAGTATAACTATTGTTTAGGCTGTCATATACAAACTACACTGATCACAAGATGAGTTGCTACAGGATCTGGATGGCTGACCACCTCGGCTGAACAATTTTCTGAGGGAAACCCTGGATTGTGTGGTGTAGACAGATAAGTCCATCCTCATAAGCTTTTTCCTTTTTTTGTAGATGCATTGAAAACGATAGTTGTTGGTCGTGGAGTGTTAACTTCATATTTGGCAGGCATAGGAAAAACCAGTGAAGGCTCCACAGAAAAAGAAAGCAAGCAGTCAGCATTGAAAATACAGATTTTGTGGCTCAGAGACACTGCTAATGGAAATTTTATGCTGCCATCAGACCCTTAACAGAAGAGGGATAAATCCACGTCTATGGTGTTGTTTAAAAAATGAATGGTAAACTGACGATTGAAGCAATTAGTGCCATTTAATTTAATTGTCCACATATTCCTAGTTAATTTCCCCACTCAGGCATATAAATCCACTGGGTCTAAGAAAAGGAATATGTTTACAAACTGTCAGTGTCACTAGAGTCTTATATAAATCGATGGTGGTGACATTGCAATGCATTTTCCATAATGAGGAATTAACTCCCCAACTGAGTCTCCAACTGAGTATAAATTACTAACTTAGCTTATATGTCACAAACGTTATGTAGGATTGTCTGCTAACATTTTATATCATGCTCAAGCCCATGGAATTATTGCTATTTTGTGCAGCTCTTGTGGACTGAAGAATATTGTCTTCCTGGAAGCAAAAACATGGTGTTCATTTGACTTCCACCATGCCAGAAAAATACACGTCCTGCTTTAAATAATACTTTATTTCCCCTCATTTGTATCCCTCGTTTGCATGGTGCAAAGTGCAGTCATTAAGAGCTAACCTGTCATATGCAGGATTTTCATACCCAAGTGTGTGTGTGGCTCAATATGCTCTTGACTACACAAGAGATACAGCACGGTTCATTAGGAAGCATTTGGCAAGGAGCACTGGCTTATTTCTAGGATCCACCAGGGCTATAACTGTGATAATACCACAGTGACATCATTTGATAAAATAAACTGCATCATTATAACAACTCTGTGCACAGACTTGTTTTGTTAATGGGACTCTCCTCTGCGGTACACAGTAACAGTGAAGACAGCACAAAGCAGCAAAACATTGAGATTTGTCTTTACTAATCACACTGCCAAGTCGGCTGATTACATCCACAATAATCAATGTGACATCCTACATAAAAAAAGAGAAAATGAAAAATGAAAATTCCCACTGTGTAGGAGGGATTCTCACCCATAACACACTCACCGACCAAATGATCAGATGAAAGATTTTATTTGTCAAGCCTTATAATTACATTTTTAAGCAGCAGTAAATCTGGTGTGTCCGTGTTTGTGGTTGTGGCTACCTATTGGAAAGAGATCAGTATGAAATATTGGTATTGCTGCTCTGGGCTGAGAAGATGCTTGTTTCAGCATGTTGTGCGTGTCACCCTTCCCACCACAGTCCCAATCAATGTTGCCTTGACAAATCTCCCCTAGAGTGGGAATCATATTTTCAAGCGGTTGAAGGGCATTTGCTCACCCTGGCCCTCACAGTGACCCGGCAGCGGCTCACACTTACAAGCTTTTCACATCTTATGACACATATAATCCTCTCTGTATTCACAAACTGACACGAGGATGTTGTATATCTGCACGCCGCACTCCATCTGTCTCTCATTTTACTAATCGAAAAAACCATATATAATATAAGATTAGGGTTGAATGTAATGTTGAATGTGTCCAGTCAAGTAGTACATTTAAATGCTCCATCATAGCAATATATAATAACCCTTCATTTTACAGGTCCATAATTTACTTATAATTTCCAAGAAAGTTTCCTGGAAATTACTGTGCAATATGAAAATAATTATAGGTAGCCATACAGGAAAAGGATTTTTTGCACACCTACATAAACATATCCATTCATTAAATGTACCATTAGTGCTGACAGTGTGCAGAAGAAGGTTTTTGTTGTCAATTGGAAATCTTTCAATGCAAGCATAACCTAGTATTTTAGTCAGTGCACAGTTGAGCATGCAGAATTTTTAAATTTATCTACAGGCAAGCATGAAATTCAACTTTTGAAGTTTCCATTGAATGCATAAGGAATGAATATTTATTTTGCATTAAATGGAACTTCATGGAAATCAACAGCTGTTTACAAGCTCAACACAACCAACTTAATCCTACCTAAATACACCAAAACCTTTTCTCTATTTTCACTGTAATTAGTTCCAAATTACATAGTTCCTTCATAAGAAAATTGCAGACCTGTAAAATAAGGCATATGACATGCAGATCGTTTATATAGAACCTTCACAAATTCAGTAATGACAGATTACAGTGTAAACTCCTATGTATCATTATTTTCTCATTCAAGTAGCCAATGTTGAGCAAAGTCCAAATGATAATAACTCCTTTCCTCTATTGTGTTGAAGACCTAGACTGGCAAACAGTATTTGCTTATTAGACAGTTCAATCAGTAGTAATCCATTAGTATAAATGAGAATTATATTATATAATACCTGCTTTCAACTCCAGTCAGTCCAAATGTATATATGAACAGTGACAGTAGACTAAAGCCAGTCCGAAAATTAACAACATGCCAGTCCAAAACTGCAGAGTCGATGTAGCTGAGGAGAGTACATCCATTTAGAGGAATTACTAATGAGAATGTGGTTGCATTTAGGTTGGAGTTATTTGCAAATCAATGGGCAAACAACAGCAGCTTTCCTAGACCATCTAGGTGTTGGATATTTTTTTTTACAAATGAATATAAACACCCTGGTTTAGCATGAGCCATTTTAAAAAGCCTGCAGACTAAAAAATATGTCTGCACGTCTCCTCACATTTCCTCTATTTTGACAGTTACTACAGACTTTTCACAGCTCACTCTGTGCACATGAGTGCACCTGAAGTGCGGCCGTATAAGTGAATGTTATAAAGCCTTTGACCCATGATGATCAGCCGGCCATGTGAGCCAGTTGTGATGTTCAAATCTTTTCTTTCCATTGGCGAGTTCGCCTCCCTCTCTAATATTTGACACATGCTAACCTTTGACATGAGAAGAACTCAGACACCAGATGAAAGTGTATCATTTGGTGGGACTTTGGCGGTGAGAAGGGTAACATAATCCAGTAACCTAATTCTCTTGTTACTCAAGTACTGTCACCATTTGGACATTAAGATTAGATTTTAGATTAGATCATTAGATTATGTGTAGAATTTAACAGTGAATCTAAAATAAATATTTTAATTGCATCTAAATGAAACCCATGTTAGAAGTAACATGTTTCATATCCTTAATTCTCCAATGTGCCAGAATGATTGTCAGAAATGCTAAAATAAAATTCATGCACACACATTCCTGAAATAGCCAGCATTGGGCAAGATACTTGAAATTTTTATTACTGATTATACATTACTCATTGTAAAAGTAATTAGTTACTTTATTCATTACTCAGCAGAGAAAATAACGCCTTACATTACTCGATACTTTACTTTCGTTACCCAGCCGTTACCTCTGTCAAAGTTGCCTTTATACAACTCAAAATATTCCACACACACACATTGCATCTTTTGTATTCAACACATGTAGAAATAGAATATGAGTTGTTTGTGGTTTAACAAACAGGCAGGATTCAGTTTGGAAGGATTTACTGACCATCAGATACAGCGCTGGGCTTTGAAGCCAATTTGACGTGGTGGCCAAACCATGTAAATACAATTCCCAGGTCCATCATGCACATACCCCCCTGACCCCTAACCCCAACCATCCTACTGTTCATGCCTAAATCTAACCAAGTTGGTGTATCATGTAGTAAAGTGGGTGTGTCATGTAGATACTGTAGTCCACAGATAGACCTACTGGGCACAGATGTAGAAGACCCGGGTTATTTTATAGTCAGAAGTCAAACTTTTTTGGCTTCATACGCCACTGAGCAACTTAATACATCCATGATTCACACACCCTCCAATTCTGAACTAAACTAGGGTCAGCTGACTCCTGAATGTAGGATGCCTGTGGCTAACATTAGAAAGCTAGCTATTAACACACAACATGTGAATAAGACAACTAAGACTACTGCAAGTCACATTTCTCCTCCTCCAGAGCAGCCTGTCAGCTGAACACAGCAACTGATATCAATCCTCCATTAATCCTGGTAAGACAGTGGCGACACAGACACCTATATGTAAAAGTAACGGAGCATTACTGGGATTAGTAACTGTAATGCAATTCATTTCAAATTGTAATCCCTTACACTACTCATTACTGAGAAAAGTAATTACCTTACTGTAATGTGTGTTCAGTAATGTGTTACTGCCCAACACTGGAAATAGCAAGTAATGTCCTTCAGATTCATGCATTAAAAAAGATGTTTTAAAGAAAAATCTACTTCAAACCTCATCAACTCTTGTTTTTATAAGCTGTCTAATATTATATGCAAGAAAAGTCAAATATTGGAACATATGAAGTTGCAGTTTTTAATTTGTAATAGCAAGCTGACAAGAAATCTTTCCAGCAAAACAAACAGTAGTTCATGAATAGTGAAAGTTGCAAACAGTTTTAAATTCTTATGAGTCACATATATTGCCAAATAATCTCTCTTGTAGCTTTAAATGAGAGAGAATAATACCATATGCCTGTGAAGAGACAGTGTTCTCATGACTCGGAGAAAATAGCTGAAATTAAGTATTACATGAAACTAACTGTGCTGCTGATGTGCTACGCAGGTGAATATAACATTGTTCCATGTAATTCAGGGCTGATGAATGTCAGCACTGGCCAGGGAGTTAATGGCATAATTTGAATTACATTTTGTGATCCCCCATCACAGTCCTAAAAGGTCAAATGAGGGGAAAAAAAATGTCAATGAAATCTCTCACCCAGGCAGCTTGAAAGAGCCTAATCTCAAAGTCGCCTGAATTATACATTATAAAATGTGAATTAAATTACAGTTTAAATTATTACCCATCTTAAAAGAGTGCCAGAGATTTGACATGTAAGAGAAGACCTTCACCTAACAGAGAACAGATATAGCTCTGTAGAGGCGCTTTGTGTGGCGCTGCGGTGACCCGTCAGAGGTGTTGAAGAGGAATAAATAGAAGAATGTCATGACCTGAATGTAAGGCAGTGCAAGAAGGGGACGAAAATAAAAGCTTAAACCTGACAACTAAATCCTAGTTTCCTCCTGAAAATGATGGTGCCGCTGCACGCAAATGAAAACACTGAGGCTGCCAACCACACTCTTAAACTTTCAAGGTGATACCTGATTCTTTGTATCAGCAGGAAACTGTTGCCAAGGGAACAGTATTACTTGACTGTTGATAAAGAATGTCAGGCAATCAAGAGGGAGCTGGAGGCGCTGAAGAACACTCTGATAGGGCGGCACCTCCACCTCTGCTCTGAACAAGAATGTGGGAAACCTGACAATCCATCAGCTATTTCATGGATACTGGTCAGATTCACTGCATTTGACACCACACCGCCGCTGTTGTCTAAGTATCTCTATTGAACACGATTGCTGCAGTAGAAGCAATGTAAAGCGAAGGCATTTATAATGAGAGTCATTATCTGACAAAAATAGACCTTGGAAAATCACCTGCAAAGCAAAGCCAGTTTTACAGCGAGAGGCAGCTAACAAATGTCAGTGTGCCATTCTCTGAAGACTCCAACTGCATAGTCAGTTAAACCAGAGATCTATAGCTTGACATTTTTTCGTTTCCCTTTCTGCAGCATGTCGGCTTCGTGGTTTCAGGGGAGAGCTGTCAAATCTGTACACACAAGACTCTTGTCTTTATGTAACATACCAAATTTAAAGCTACTTGTTTAAAGTAGCAACTCAAGTGGTCAAGTGAATGTAATCTGGCTGAGAGATATTTTGTTACAAGCTCTGTGTTTTAGAGGCAGTCATATTTTTAGGGCTGGGCGATATGAGCAAAATCAAAAATCACAATATTTTTGACCAAATACCTCAATATAGATATTGCGACAATATTCTAGGGATGACTACTGGTGCTTACACAGTTTACACAGCGAGTTTTTTGATAATCATCAGTAATATAGATATAATGACTAAGTGGGTGAAGACAAATAATATAACAGCTAGAACAGTCTGGTTGGTCCAGAAAAGTACATCATTTTACTGTAATGCAGCCTTTAAAACCAGGAAAAGACAAAACCTATGCCATATCACAATGCTACAATATCTAAAATCTAAGATGATATCTAGTCTCGTATCATGATATCCATATAATATCAATTATTGCCCAGCTCTCCTTCCAAGATATTTTACATTACCTTGTCTGGCTGCTATTTTCAAGACCACTATTTATTAAATATCATGTAAAGCTATGAATAAACTTGCATGTTTAGCATTGTGCTGGTATGAAAATACTGAAGGTCGAATAAAGAAATTCAGTCTAAACGAAGTATAAATCAGTGCTATAATGTTAATCCGTATGAATCTGTATTCATAAAATACTGTATAATATATGAAAATGATAGTATCAGAGATATGTAAATAATTGATCCACATCATTTCTTTACATTCTGATATTCTGTTTTAATCTCTGGGAAGTCCTATATGTTGTAATGATATTAGAGGCATCAAGCAAACCATTCCTTCTCGGGGGCTTTTTTCATGTGCTTTGACAATTTCATCTAAATTAGAAGTTTTGTCTTTTTGTTCCTGTAAAACTTTAATTTTATTCAGTTAATGAGCTGAGGACAGACTTCAGCTCATTATCTGAGCAGAACTTCAATTAAATCAAATGTATAATCCTGAGTCTGAGACCAGCCTTCAAAGAGTGGCAAATAAATGAACCAATATGCATACATGTAGGATATCATCAATTATTTCAAGTTAAAAGTAATGATGCATTTATTATGTCTTTTTTTTTTAGAGAGACATTCTATCAAATGGACCAAAAAAGCCAAAGAGGTTAAAATAATTAAGGATATTGGATACATCATCATCACCCAATAATTGAGGTGTTCTGATTTTTAAAAAGAGTGAGTGTAGAATGTTTCTGAAAACCGATTGAAGCAGAGAGCAGTGTGTGAGGGCTCACTGCGTACTCATCTGAATCATGCTCAGTTCATAAAACTGTAAGCTGCAAATTGGAAGTAATTATGCTCCACTTACTACAGAATCACCTCTCTGAATGCTCTTACAAGCTCAAATGTTTGAGTAACATCCTAAAACAGAATTTTTTCTTCCATATTTGTGTATGTAATTAGAGTAAGTAACTAAAATGATATGTTATAGTCAACAAATACTCTCTAATACAACTTGCTTTCTTTTTGCACTGCTTACATGAACGCAATAGTTAAGGTATTATTGGAAACTGGGGAAAAAAAGAAGCTCTTAAGGATTTTTTGGCTTGTGCCTGCATGAAATTCATTGACAGCGTGATTTAGAGCCATATTTCTAAGATTCTTGGCAAGACTGTTGAAAAAGAGACTGCCAATTTACCACTGGATCCAAATCCACCAAATTAATAACCTTGACTAAATTAGTGTTGCTCAGATTTGGATTCACACAGAGCCTAGTTCGGATCATCCAAATGAAGGTTCATAACTTTTATAACTACTCAGGTATTAAATGACTGGAACTAATAGATGCTCTTTCTATAATGGGGGAATCGTTTGATAGTTTTAGCTCTACTGGCTTGAGTAAGCTAATTGAACACTACTTCACAGTGCATATTTTTAGCTATATAATGACTAAATATCTGAGGCAATATTGTTATATCAGTAAAAACCTGCAGTATATAAAGCTGTTTTCCATATGCACCAATACAGCAAAGGACATCCTCATATCATAACATACAATACATGGCCAAAAGTATGTGGACACTCAAACATTCTACCCATATATGATTGATGAATATCTTATCTTCCAAAACCATGAGTTTACTATGCTGCTACAACATCCACCACACTTCTGGGAAGCCTTTCCACAAGATTTTAGAACCTGGTTGCAAAGATTTGCTCCCATTGAGCCACAAAAGCATCCTTAGTTTGGATGACAAGGCCTAGCTTACATTCAGTGCTTTAGTTCATCATCAAGATGATGGATTGTTGGGGGCCATTCAAGTTCTTTCACGCCAAACTAGGAAAAATATTTTGGAAATTGACCTTGTCTGTGAATAAATAAGAAAAGCCCTTCAACAAACCATTGGAAGTTGGAAGTACACTGTTGTCTAAAATGTCATTGTATGCTGTGGCCTCAATATTACCTTCAAGTGAAACTAAGGGGCCGAGCCCAAGAACACAAAAGTATGACGACTTAATACTTTAGGCAAGCTAGTGTATTTGAAACTAACATACGGAAAGGAGAAAACAGAGATCTTATGAGATTACTTTTCATTAATTTATTTATTATTTTTCAGACTAGCCTTCTGCTGTTAAAAAACACAATAGTTTAAAATTGACTTTTTGTCATATGCAGTTTAGTGTACATGGTGCATTATTCATCCACCTTAATGCTGATTGTATTGTATTTTGATTTTAGATCATGTTTCCCCATTTAACAATTGAATAAGCAGATATTTTTACCAACACTTTGGCATTTGTTTCACATTTCTTGGCTGTCATTTACTTCCTACAAAGCAAAGACGCACAAGGAGGCACATGAAGAATTAATTTTCTATCATCCTGCTCTGCTAGAGGATGCCCATTGTATTTATTTGGCCACTATTACTTCCAACTGTCTTGACTCATTTGTTTGACAGCTTAAGTAAATAATTCAACAAATGTATCTATTTGGTCTCATGATAAGCCCAAATTAAGTATTTTTTTTGTCTGTAGACAATTTAAGAGTAATTACTTGGTTAAAAATTATTTTCCTTTAGGTCCAATTTTATATTTGTCTCTCAAGGAGTCACTAGGAATTAATATTTCATCCCTTTTTTGGATGAGTTGTGTAAAAATGCTATTCATTTCCACACAATCTCAGATTTTTTTTTTAAATCCAACCTTAAAGCCTCCCTCCAGTGGCCTCATATAAAGTTTCCATCTTTCCATCTCATATCGATTTAGAAGAATAAGTAGGCAAAGCAACTGTTTCCAGTTGCAATTTGAAACAGGCTCAGCTGCTCAGCATCGTCTCTCTGATTCTGCTGCCACAAATTCATTTAAAGCGGGAAGGTAACAAGAGGTTCAGTTTTTGTGTTAAATTAATTTCAAAGACGGTTAGATATTTGAATATTGTGGTGAAGAGGTTCTCAATCTTTTCAACCTTGATTACAACTTGTTTTCTGAATTTCATGGTGCGGGTTGAGGGGCTTTCTACACAATACCGTAACACCCTCTATCACCCAGTTCAAAAACAAAACCAGCTATCTTGCCAGTGCAGTCTGTCATTACTGAGATTTTAGCTGTAGTTACTGGCATCATACATATTCAAAAAAATATATATTAAAAAAATTTAAAGTGCATTTTAAAATAAAATGCAGCATTGATATTTCAAGTTACTACAGAGAGGCATACGCTATGCAATTCCAGAAACTGGTCTTACATTTTTATCAGATTTGTGTGCTGTCATACACTACAATATCTCTGAATAACTGAAGCACTCTAATCTATGAGTACAGATTGGTTAGTGACTAAATAAGATAGCAATTCAAATCTTGTATTGGATCTGACATTGTTTCAATCACACTGCCCATAGCTACTGAGCAAATTGAAAAATCACTTAACTCGAGGGGTTGAGAATGATGAGTAGTCTGAATCGAACAGACAATTTATACCCTACCTGCCTTTCCAATGACTCCGATCCTGGCTGCTCTCCAACAACTGGTCCTAATCACTCACTAACTACGAAACTCTCTGACTTGCTCAGTGCTGAACACTTGAAGTGGAAGGGTCTGCTGCCAGGAGCCTTCCACATATCCAGCACTGTCTGATCAAATTGGATAGCGAGTGGATGAGTTTGTAATTGTTGCAGAATCTGATTTTAAAAAAAGTTGCTTGACTCAGGCACCCAATATAACTGAATTCTTCTAACTGAACAAAAAAGCTAACAAATAAGTTAAATGGGGTAATTTATAGTCATACATTACTGTGATAATTTTTGTTTTATCTAATAAGTTTGTTCAGAGAAATTAGCTAAAATAACTCCATTTTAAGAATGAATAAGGAGAAAGCACCCTCTGTCCATTAGCTTCACTTAAGGACATTGATGATCACATGGTATTTAGTGCTTAAATTAGGTCACATCACTGCATTTTTAATCATTAATGTGACAAGAACATTGTCAAGAAAATTAGATTAAATTTCAACATGTAGTGGTGGTGCTAAGTTCTTTTATATTTGAGACTGAAAACTCAAGGTCGATCTGAGCTGTTAAACTGCCTCTCTTCATTTCTCTCTCCCTCTGTCACTCACACGGATACTCCACAGGCATATTTGACAGCCTGTATCTCCTGTTTCCCCTTCAGATTTTCCCATTTCAGCCTACGAGCTCTCTTTTGTTACTTGAAGTAAACAGCTTTTGTGCCAGCAATATTCCACCCATGGTAAGAGTTCAGAAAGAATCCCTTAGTTCTTTAAGATAAGATGTGGAATTGATGATTGCGCTGCATGGGGCAGACCTTGAGCCAGTAATTTTGCCATATATGAAGCTCTCCCTGGCAGATCTGTGGTCTGGGAGTAACATCAATTGACTAACAGCATACAGAGAACAAAGTATAACAGTGTTTGCTGTGATGTATACCTGGCAGTTTCTCATTAAATAAACCTGCGCCTGGCACTGAGGCAAATTATGGATAATTGTTGGATAAAAACATTGAAAGCTCTTAAAAAAGATACAGCACTGTGACAAGATTTTCAATTGTTCAATTCAGAGTACTGCAGTGCAGTGTCTTATGTTTAAAACAACCAAAAGTCACTGTATAATCTTTAAAAGTGACTTTTTATCCTACTTTTCCTTCTAACCCTGTCTCCTTGAAATGATACCTAGTGTAAATGCCACTAATTTCCAACAGCATATACACTTTTAAAGAAACATAATACCATCTGGATATTTTTTATTGATATAATATGGAAACTATTTTGATGAGCATATCTGCAAAAGTCAAAAAGTCATGCAAATTAAAAAACAAAATACTTTTTCATTGCCATCCAGAATAACAAGTGTTTTCTGTTCTGACAGCATAATTTGTCTATGCCTTCCAAAACCAATAAATCCTTGTTTGACACCATCATGGTTAAAATTATAATCCTTAAGACTTTCATGAAATCAAAACTTATTTTAGATGCTATTTATGGTCTGCATTTTGTAGCCAATAGCCATTCAATGTATTTACAATCAGTAGTTACCTCTCTATATTGTAGTTTTCACTGTTAGTGGCAGAGTCTGCTATTCTTGTGCTGTATTCACAGGAAATGATGCAGCCTGTAATCCAGAGAATTTCATCTCATTGATAACAGCTTCACTGTTGACATTTTTTTCTTTTTATACTGCATCATACTTTGTTTTGTTTGTCCACCATCCAATCTGACCACACTAAACATCTACAACTTCTACGCAGTGCAAGAACGTAACATATCCCTTCAAAATCCTTTCTTAGTATATAAACTTAACTTCTAGGAGACGGGCTTACTTCTGGCATGTCATGCTTCCTCCCTTTTAAAAAGTCATTTGAATGTTTAGACTATCAAATCACACATTTGATAGTTTCTATTTTTTTTATATCAATGTGTTTGTGGATATATACAGCAGTTACAGCACTGTCATGGTGTCTAATGAGATTTCACACCGTCTCAACCATCATTGCCAGAGTTAATTGCTCAAAAAAGCTCCTATGCAGTTAAACCAAAGCAGGATTAAACACCAATTGATCGTCCCCGTCATGCTTTACACACGACATCTCTTACCAGTGATTGTGTACAGTAAAGGCGCTAACAGGCATGTGCCCTTATTGCTATTCACCTTCTTATTTGCAGAACTGCAGTGTGGCTTGTATTTTTTCTGAACGCAGTCTGTTACTCTCAAAGTGGTAACTGTGCATACAATTTCTCGGGTTCTGATATTTTAATGCATTCAGCACTTTAATGACACTTCAAGAAAATGGCTTAAAAGAAGTGTTAAATAGATTAAGAATTGATAAATAGATTAACGTCTGCCTGTGTTTTCCATGTCATGAGGAGCATTTCAGAAGAACATTCAGTACATCATAGAGATGTCTCATTGCTAAACATATGCATAGAGAAAGATCAGCCCATTAAAATGTGTCACAGCCTGTCTATATTTTACTCTGTAATCCTTCGTCACTTTACATTTTTCCTCCATGTATATTAATACAGAACATATGAACATATTACATTTGCATGTAACACCAGCTCAGTCTTACAGACAAACTGACAAGTGGAAGAGAAAATTTTCCAAAACAAGGTTATTTTTCACATCTCACTCTGATCTTATGATCCCCTTGCAGAGATTGTTCTGAGCACTGGTGATATTGGTCAGGGAGAGCAGCCTCAGTAGCTTGATCCACAGTTGGTGCTGCATAACAGTAGCTATTGAATATTGAATGATCAGTCCCTGGGGAAATTAATGGGGTATCACAGCAAACAGGCTCTATCACAAGTCTGGTTAAAATGACAGTGGCAGGAAAAAGAGAAAAAAAGAGGCTGTGGGCTAAATCTCTGAGCATACTTAGTGTTATCTATTGAAGTTGCAGATCTGCAAGGTGCCAAAGGCTCGACTCCACCTCCCTCGCTCTCTTCCTGTGCACACACTTGACTCCTGTGTGGAAAGAGCAACAACAGCTGTTTAACCTGAAGCACTATTGTCCAACTAAGGGATTTATGGATAAAGGACAGTCAATGCAGAGCAGACAGAGTAGTTGTCGCAGTCAGCCTTTGAATGCATCTCATTCACTATTCCAATGATAAGTATGGAGCCTGAACAGCTGCTCACAAACTTACATTTTGCATAACTTGCAAGATCCCAAATAAAAGCATGCCCTGTGAGAAAGAAGAACAAACTTGAAACCAATAATGTTAAAAAAGGTTTCCTGTGTTGAGGGCTTTTTTAATGGCGGATACAGTACACAGGGAGGCCTGAACAGGCTCCCTCCCATTTGGACAGCTGTACTAATGGAATACTGCATAGTCTCAATTATAGCCAAATCCCAAATCTACTCTAAGTCCCAGGTGGAAACAGGACATTGTGTATTTACACTTTTATTTCTTTGCTGAGGTCAAACAAGAAAACACAGAATGATTAATGAGAGTGGAGCCTAAATACAAATAGTGTGCCACAGGAGACCATATATTATAAAACTATATCAAAATCAAGTCAAATGATTGTAGTAACCTAATCCTATGTGTATGAATGTGAAGGCTGTGTTCATAACTTTCTTTATAAGGCTTAAAATCGCTCCTGTTCATTTTCCATGGGATGCAAGTGAATTGCCTCTCAAATCATCGTTGGATAACAGGCGGCGTGACCCGACAAATGATGCAAAAAGGAGGTGTCCAAAGTTGAATTTTCTATTTTATTTTATGCAAATAAGGGCAAAAGTCACCTTGAAACTTCATCCTGACTTGCTAAAAAAAATAACAAAGTAAAAAGTGATGTAAAGGAGGGCCAAGAAGTTTGGTCTTTACCAGGATGTGGATAAATGTCTTTGGAGGAAAAGATTATTATTACAGTTTCTGGGATCTTTCTTTTGTACGTCCCGCACCTCCAAGATTACATACACAAACAAAATGAAGTGCTATTTTGCGCAAATACCATGTAAACAGTTGGAGAATGTTGTAGGTTGCTTACTTACACATTTGCTAACAAGGAAGTGGCAGGGACAGTGTTACACAATTTGTTCGTATCTAGTGGGTCGTCACCATAAGCCCACACTCCGGCAGTGGCTTGACTTGTCAGAACTGTCCTATTTCTCAATGTCAACATGTGTCAAACCTTTCTTAAAAGCAGCAATTTTATCACGTTCTCTCCCTGAAACTGCACATCTAGGCTACTGTACCTTGACTGCTTCATCTGTCTGTATAACACATTCAGTGTCTGTTATGATCATCCACTGCGACGCACCCAGTGTGTGTTGCACTTGAATAACTAAATGAAACATCAAGCTTGAAAAACTTAAACCCATCCAGAGTACTCTACATAAAAACACCCAGTGATCTCTGTAGATTACATATTGCTTATCAGTGAACTGCATGCTTTAATATGGTGTTGCACCATTGAACACAAGTAATGCATAAATCAGCGCCTGCCCTGGGGGTTGACTCACCCTCCACCCCGAAGTGTTCCCCTGTGATTCAGGCTGCTTTGACATTCACCTACCTGCCCTCATAGGCGAAGTAACAGACCAGTAGCTCTAACCTTTACTCAACCAGTGATTTAGCCGGCCTGTCTGCACTGATAACACACTCTATCAGAGTCAGCCTGAGAAGAGGAGATGAGAGCAGCTCTGTGGTGCTGTTATGCTCAGGTAGGGCCTTTAGTCACTGCCACCCATCCTCCGTGTGTTAGTCGGCATCCTCCTTTTATCTCAGCCTTGGTAGCCTCTATTCCATACACCCACTGAACCCTAACACTCATCTATTCTACAGCACAAAACCATGGCGTGGAGCCTTGAAACTCACCTACATGAACTCATACAATGGCAGCCTCCGGATCCATCTAGTCAGATGTCCTTTCACTGACTCCTAAGCTAAATTCACTTCATCTGTGGGGGAACTTGCTGTGATTTGCTGCTGTCACTTTGATGTTATTACTTCTTTACTTATAGAAGCAATGCTTGAATACCTCAGACATATACTAGACTGCATTCACAACAGCTATAACCAGTAACAATGCCACATTGATAAGCTGCATGACTAATTCTTTAGTAAATGCTTTCTACACTGGAGCACAACAATAAGAACAAGTGTTTTGTGTTACAGACCTTGACATCATTGTGCTTGAGATAGAACAGAGACCACACTTGTTAGCAGCAATTACAGTGCCATAGTTAAGATTGTGATAATGTCTTGTATAACCTTATTAAGATGTCATACATCCTAATAAGTTGCCGGCAAACAGTAGAGGTTTTGATTTTCTAAAAGCTGGGTAGAATATAACTATTTGTTCAAAGTTTTGGAAAGGTTTGGGTTTGGGCCATCTTTTCGTTTATGGATCAAAGTCTTATATAACTGTCCTCAAGCATCAGTTCGTATGAATAAGATCATATCTCAATACTTCTCTCTTTATAGGGGTACTAGGCAAGGATGCCCACTTTCACCTATCCTATTTAATGCTGCCCTTGAACCACTGGCAATTTCTATCAGGGGAAACACAAACTTATCCAGTATTGGCAAGGCTGGCCAGGTTCACAAATTGTGGCTGTATGCTGATGACCTCATACTCTACATGTCAGAACCATGTCCTTCCATCTCTATGGCTATGAGGACTATTTCTAAATTTGGAGTGATCTCAGGTGACGAAATAAATTTTACCAACAGTCTGTTGTTTCCAATCAATGCATGAGCACAGCAAATGTCATTTGAAAAATTCCCTTTTAAGTGATCCAAGACTCATTTACCTAATTAGGTGTCTCAGTAACCCAGGAACATAAAGGCCTATTTAAAAATAACTTTAAACCAGCATTAGACAAAGCTAAAGAGAACCTTACATATTAGTCCACATTTCCCATATTGCTTGCTAGACGAATTAACTCGGTGAAAATGACCATCATGCCTAGATTTCTGTTTCTTTTTCAGATGGTACTGGTTTTAATGCCAATGGCGAATATCCAGAAATTATCCTACTGGGTCTCTGGTCTTCATGAAGGGAAGGGACCTGTGGGTTCATTTGGAGTGAAATAGTGCTTCTCTCTTGTCCATCTTGTTGTTACTGTGTGCTCCCCTGCCCCTTAGTAAACATAGACACGCAAATAACCTGGTTGTGATTGGCTCATTAAAGATATGGTCACAGTTAAGGATATGCCCCTGCCCTCCATCCCTATCACAGCCAGTTCTGTCTTCCCCTCCTCCATCTTGGATTCAGAGTACCAGGCTTGGCCAAGGAAAGGGTTAACTTGTGTTAAAGATTTATTTAGAGATAACATTTTTGTTTCCTTCCAAAAGCTAAGGAGGGAATATGATATTCCACAAACACATTTTTTTCAGATATCTGCAGGTCTGCAGCTTTGTTCAAAAGCACTTTCCCTGCCTCCTATCTTCTCCACCTGATAGCTGGATAGAGGAGTGTAAAGGAGTTATGGAAGGAAGACTTTGCAAATGAAATCTCAGACACTACTTGGCAGTTAGCGATAGAGAGGATCCACTCAACGTCTGTTTGTATCCAACATAGACTGCTGCAGTTCAAAGTGTTACACAGACACACCTATCCAAAAGTAGCCTTGCCAGGATGTACCCTGGCTTGGATCCAACATGCTCTAGGTGTAAATGGGCCCCAGCCACCCTACATCACATGTTCTGGTCTTGTGCATCTTTGATTCCACCAATTGATCGGCCACTGAAAACGAAACGGCCGGATTTCAGTTGATTGGCCATGACTGGTGACAGCCCTGATCAGTCTCAAATTTTCTGCAGATGGCGGCACTATGGTTCAAGTTGCAAAAATTGGAATTGGCAGGTCAGACTTTTGAGAAATCAGAAATCGGAATTGGAAAATTGCAATCGCTGCATCTCTAATATATTATGAAAGTTATTAGACAATAAGAGAATGCATACTTTTAAAATGCCAATAAATGTTACTTTGACAAAGGGCTGCAACTATCGATTATTTTCATTGTTGATTAATCTGTTATTTTCTTGATTAATCAATTCGTTGTTTGGTCTATAAAATGTCAGAAATGTTGAAAAATGTTCATCACTGTTTCCCAAAGTCCAAGATGCAACCTAAAATGTCTTGTTTTGTCCGAACAACAGTCCACAACTCAAGGATATTCAGTTTACCATCGTAAAAGACTAAACAAACCAGAAAATATTCACATTTAAGAAGCCAAAAGAAGAGAATTGTAGTATTTGTTTCTTAAAAAATGACTCAAATCGATAATCAAAATAGTTGGTGATTAATTTTCTGTCAATCAACTAATCGTTGCAGCTCTACTTCATCTTAACATAGAAAACAAAATTAAGTGTACTGGTGACACACGATTTGGATACAGCTATATGACCATAAAGATATTTAATTAACAGTTAAAACTTGAGTGACATTAAATCTTTATCCCACTCCATATTTTTCATGTAAAACATCAGATATAAATATTCATCCAACCAATATGGCATCAGTGATTCTCTTTGAGTTTTCTGCTTTGCAAATGAACTGAACAAATGCATATCTGTAACTATCGGTCTATTCAGTGCTTTCTGTCAAAGTTCGTAATGATAGGGACTTTTACAGAGCAATCATCACCTATTAATGTGTAACTGACAGTTGTGTATTCAGTGCAAAAAGGTGTTTAACTGAGTGTGTATGTGGAGATTTTTTTAAGCTTTTTTCCCACTGACAGATGCTCTCTGAATCTGTGCTGTGAGTGATTATGTTTGTCAGGATGGTGGTCTGTTTGCCGAGCACTGGAGAGTGAGATTGGGAAGTGAGAATAGCCACCCAAGATAGACAGCTGCAGCGCTGTGTTGATTGCCACTTCCTCTTGTGTGATTTGAAATGGAGTTTCTCGGGGTTAAAAAAAAAAAAAAAAAGTCTCCGCCTACTGCGTGTCTGGTGCTCATCCCGCTGCCAATCAAAGCTGTGGCCACATCGCATCACTATGCCAACGCTTTAGGTGCTAAACTAGCCTTGTTACAGCAGCAACCTAGACTGAGCCCTTCATCTCCACGTTAAGATGCTACAGCCGCTCTCACTCATCCTCTGAGTGAAGCACCATGATAGGACAGAAAAGAACAGTGTTTTTGCACAGTGGGCCAGATAAAGAATATGGCACAATGCTTGTGTGTGTGCAATCAGACTCTGTTGCTCTTGCAATTGGAGTAACAAATTGTCTCCCTTGTAATCAGCCTCTCTTTGCCTGCTGTTCTCATCAACATTCTTTTGAATGTTCTGTTGCCATGGTACCTTGAAAAATCTGCTGCTGAGAGTTTCTTTCCCTTCCTGAGATCGCAATTCTCATTTTTTTGTCTGCTTGCCTCACAGACAAAAACACTTTGGATCAATTTGAGACAAAATTAGCACATAATGTAAAAATAGATGGTTTAGAAAAAGAAAGAAGAAAAGCATACAATGAGAAAATAAAAGTAATGTTCAGCCGTGCACTTTCTGCTGAGTTTTTGTTGAGTTAATTCTGTTTGAATGTACACACAGAAATATGGGATTTGAAATTGTTCTCGGCAGGACTGTGTAGACTTCATCAGGGGCAGTGGTTGAAATCATGGTTACCTCGCCCACAGCATGCAGACAGATCTTGGGGTGTAATAACTATATTATATGATAATATATAATAGAGGTTTTAGATATAAATACTCAGCTGAACCGTTCCTTAGGAAGTGCAGTTTGGATCGGATAGACTGTGTGTGTCTGACTTTCTGAATACCCATATTGAATCAGATTTGAGAAATTCTGACTTGACTTGTTTTAACTATGGATAACTATGGATAAGCTTGTTCACTATTAATACCTTGAATCAGAATTGGATTTTTAAAATCAACAATAGATCAAATGACTATGTGTAACGTAAAATGAGTCACTTTAAGTGACAAACTTTCAGAAATGTATTATCTGACTCAGCACTTCTCCTCAACTCTATGAAGAGTTTTAGCATCAGCTCATTTTCATGGTTTTTTGACCCACAACTGTGCTTCCATCAACTTTGTTTCCAACTGTAGCAGCAGGCAGCTTTGTTAAATGCTACCTGCCCAGCACAAAACAGCAGACAGACAAAGTTAGCCACTAGCTGGTGAACTAAGTGGAGCATTTAACCACTAAAGATTCCAGTATTAACCTCAAGAGTTTATAGAGACCAAAACAGAACAAGAAGAGTGACTATTGGGTTTGCATTAATCGGAAAAAACTCCAAATGAATGCTAATATCACAAGTGCCAAAACATTACAATGTGATAATATGCTAATATTGTGTTTTCAGCTTTCTCTGCTGCCCCCAGGTGGCCAAAAAAACCAAGTAATGCAGCTTTAAATAAAAAAAATGATAGTAATGTTGTAAAACTGAACTGAAACTGAGATTATTATATAAAATAAATATAAGGAAATTATTTATTAAATCATGAACTTTGTATGCCATAGCTATCCACAGCTAGTAGTAATGCCAATCCCTCAGCCCTAAACTCATATTGTTATAATGTAGATGCCATTTTCTCATAATGTTATTAGAGCAAAGTGAAATATGGATTTAGTTTTTTTTTCAGTCTGATATATAAGTTCACCTTGATGAGCTCTTGCTTGCAGTCAGCAGTCAGTAAGAACTGACATGTATCTTTATATTCAAAGAGTAAAGAAAACCCAAACATGTCACAACCTCGCAGCTCCTCCAAAGTTCATGATCAAAAAAAAAAGGAGTAAAAAAACAGTCCAGCTGCCCTTGAAGAAGAGTAGACGAAGATTAATGTCAAAAACCCTCTCAGCCTTCATCGGGGTGACATGATAATTTGAAGTCAACAATAAATACGTTCAGCAAAATCCAAGCTAGCCACAGAAAAGTTTTCAGACAGCAGGCATGCAGAGATTCATTTACTGTAAAACAACAGAGGTGATGGATTATTTCATGCCCTCGTGGAAAGTGAAACAGAGTGCTCTTTGAAAGTCTGAATTACTGAGTGCAGGAGCTCCATTAACAGAGAGGGTGTCAAAAATGTTGTAGAAAGCCACTTTAAGGAGGCCAGACATCCCTGTCTGCTTTTTCTTTTATTGCCATTGAGAAGGTGTCTCTTGGACCAGGAGGAGGTGATTTAAATTTCATTAGGAAAGGAAGGGAAAGACCTTTTGAATCTTTTCTTTTTAAAAGTCTTAACCCTTGATGAATAAATGACCTGATTTTTAAACATATCCTCTAGCTGTTTTAATATGGTACCATGTCAGATCCTTAATTACATGCAGTGATATATTTTCTACTGTTTTAAAATACTTACAACTAGGAAGTATCTATTGTAGATCTCCCTGAAAATGAACAACTTATTATTTTAACAACAAAACATGTTTATCTTCACTCTCAAAGCTTTGTCTTTTGTTTCTAGAGAGCAGCAAGTTTCTTTTTATAACTTCAGGCATAATGACAAACTGAGATAACTGCTTGTGAGTGAGCTGTACCTCACACTTCCTCAGAGAGCCCATGTCTATCTTTAAGATTTCCCATACAAGGACACATTGAAGAGCCCTTAAAGTTGTTAAGTCAGCACTTGTTTTATTTTCTTTTATTTAACATAGAAAGGGCCAAGGCCGAGACACAGTACATATGAAACATGAAAGCATAACTGTTCTCACTATGAGAAACTGGTTGGAGTGGAATATTATATAGCAATTGTGTTGTTTGCGACACAGACACCATGCCAGTGACCCTGATTCATGCTGAGCCAACAGCAGTTGCAGAGATTCCTGCTGTTTGCCGCGCATATAATTTAGATGCCAATGTTTCTTGGAGTCCGCTAGAAGACACTGATTGTACTTTTACTTTTGATTGTACAGAGATGTGATGACAAGCCTGCCAGAATAAATCAAAGAGGCACTGAGAGCTTCATATATACACTGTACACATATATAATGTATATATGCCAAACAGGCTGACCTCAGCTGAATAATTCTGCTACCTACAGATGCCTGTTATTTCACTGTGTTTAAAAAGCACTGCTGATAAGCCAGTTAGTGACCCTTATAGTGGAAATCACATCTACAGCGCTTCCGCATTTGATGGAAAGATGGAGGGTTTGAAGCACATTAAGAGGAACTTTTTGCTCCGTGAGAGGGTGCGCTAATGTACAGAGTGATTCAACTGCTCTAATCCACTGTAGAGGACTGTATGCTCTGTAATGATGCTGTTTCTGAAGACAGCGTTTTATTGTCTCTGTCCCTGCACTAATTCTAATCCTAATTCAAAGTAGGGGCACACGCGAGACCATTCACTGACACATTGAACTGATGGAGCGTCACATTAGTGGTCCTCTGGGCTCAGCCAGGGAGAAGAAATTGGGAATTTCATTGTCCTTAATGGAAATTGATCTGAGCAATTTGTTAAAACAGCGACAAGGGCAACTGTGTTATGTCAAAAATGGCATTTCGAGGTGGACACATACAAAGACTGTGTACACCTGAACCTAAATTGAGCAACCACAGTATGTAATATGTTCCAGGTCATTAAGCACACCCTCGGAGGGTATCAGTGGCTGGGTGGTGTACACTAGATCTGAGTGCAGACCCCTTTTCTTATGTTTTGCACTTCGGGGAATGGTAAGTTTCCTTATTAGAGCGGATGGATCACACTGACCTAATCTGCTATTATGCTTTCAAAGACTACTGTGCAGTAATTTCATCATTTTGGTGAGTGAAGGCAGTTAAGACGGACAATCTCTCAATATCACACTAATCAATCACTTTTACAGTGCATTACTGTGAGAGGGAGTTTGCCCCATGGAGAGCAGTCTGATATAAATAGCAGATGGGCTTCCTTCACGGCTCTTTTTCGTTTTCCATCAGTATTCGCTGCATGCGTCCCAAGCAGTCACCCACCTCGCGGACACACATGCTCATTCAGATCAGGCTCAGAGAATTCACATAATGAAACTTAAACTCTATCGCACATTTTGTGGCAATATGAAATTTTGGAGGATTGGTGTCTTTTTAAAAGGCACAAAACTAGTTTGAGGGTGTGTTAGAGTCTAAAGGTCCTTTTATAGATAACTATGCAGTGAGTATTTGTTGAGTTTGAGTTAAGTAGGTATGTTTTGGTAGAAATATTAACATTCAAAAGAGGAAATGTGCTTTGCAAGTGCACGAGTCCCCAAAAATGAGTCTGTGTCACAACACAGCAATCCATTTAAAATACCCTGGAGGTGCCTCGCCCAGTATGAACTGCCCTTTAATTACAACACGCTGCTCCTCTTGTACAAAGAGTTTCACATCAGATAATTGTGACACCTGTCATGTTGCGGCAGTGAAACGGAGATAATGTGAGAATTACGGCTGGTAAGAGCATGATATTTATTAGGAAAGCAACGCCTCAGGAAAAGAAATATTCCTATAAAGATGTACTGTTCCAACAGCTTTTTCTTTAAGGACATAAAGTGTGCCTGTGGTGTGCTATAATGAGCAGTAACCTTGCAGTTTATGGTGCTTTCATTTCTCAATATCCCCACATTATTATATTCTTACATTTGGGACCTGTTATACATGATATTTTCATTCTATATTAAATTTTCCTATGTGGTTACAAAAGTCATTTTTCACTACAGCTAATTAATTCAACTGACAGCAGACGTACTATGAATTATACTTTCCCTCCCTCACTCTCTTCATTTCTCAGGTCTAATATGTACTATTTAATATACAAGTGTGTATGTGTGATGCTTTTGCAACCAAATCATTTGGATTTGAATTCCTTTTCTTCATCAGAGTCGGTTTTATTAGCCAAGAATGCAGGCATACAAAGAATGTGTCTTGGCGGTTTTGTAACATAGAAGAATAAAGAATAAAAATAGAGCAGAAGTAAGGTAACAATAAATAAGGGAATAAAACAAAATAATGTTAAAATTACTTCATAATCTATTTACAGAATGGATTTATAATGGTTGGAAAATGGGATATAAAACTTGAAATGAAATAGTGACTGTCCAAAAGAAATATGGACTGTGCTGTGGAGAAAGAAATGAAATATGAAAGAGACAAAAAATTAGATGTGACGTGCAATAAATAATTCAATTATATAACAGTGGATGTGGAATCCAATGTACAATCTTAAGTCCAGTTTGATGACAGTACAGTTCAACTACTTTGTACAGCAACAGCTTCTGAAAGTTTTTATGGATCTCAGTCTTCTTCCCTCAGGAATAACTTCATCACATGTCCTGACTCCTGTGGCCTCCACGCAAGAAGAGTTAGGATTTCTTCACCAACTTCAAAAGTGCATGGAGAGGGGGAAAAATATGAAACTCTAGTAACATTTATAGTATAAAATACAACTTGATACTACTTGCCTCTGTGCAAGCAGACAGTGCATTGGGGGATAAATATGCACAAAAAAAAATCATGTTATCCTCTTCTTAGAGGCATTTTGTGGATGTACACATTAGGATGAAGGATGGGCTGTCTCTGGCTCTCTTCTGCAACTCTGAGAGGATTACCCATTGTTTTTTTTTTCTCTCTGGTGGGAGGATTCATGTTTTTTTTTTTCTCCTATGGGCTAGATATCCCGTTTCAAGAGGACTACTTGTCCAAAAGCAAAGCATGAGGTACTGCCTGAGACGACGTGGGTGGTCAAGTTATTTTTGCTGCTTCTTATGATGTTGGACATTCAAGATTGAAAAGGATAAGAAAATAAAAAGGATATTCACTACAGCTGGAAGACAACGCTGTAAACAAGTCCTCGCCTACAGGGGAGGTGTGTGCGTTTTTTAAGTGCAGCAATGACCCAACACATCCCCCGCCCCCCTCCCTCCCTCCCTCCCCACCGTTGCAGTATCTTGTTGTGCTGGACCATGAGCTTACCAGCCCATCCCGGAGTATCACAAACACCTCAAAGCGCCTCCTCTCTATAAGAGCACATCATCATGTTAAAATATTTTCTTCTCATACTCACCACAGAAAAAAAGATACTTAGAGTTGTTGTTTTTTTTTGTCGTGTATATGCTTTAAATGCAGCTCAAATGACATCACATTGCTGCAGTGCTGCACTGTCCATGAGAGGTGTCAGTCGCTTCCTCTGATACCAAGAATTTGTCCAGTGGCCACTTGGCTTTGCTCTCTTCCAGACATCATGGCGTGACAACATGTATTCATTTATATCGGGCTCTTGTTACGCAGGTGGACGCCTGCATGAGGAGTAGAGGCGCATTTTCAAAGGCTGCCTGTTCTCTGGGACACAGCAAGATTTCCTGCCTCATCCCGCCCGGAGAAATCGACCGCATTGCTTTGTTGAGGGAGCGGACAGACCAATCATGTATGAAAACTAATTGCTCGCATGGGTAAGCGTAGTAGGCTGTTAGAGGAGGGAAAAAAACACACACGGTATCCACGCATGGGTGGGATCCCTTCATTGCGCTTCAGACAGGGGGAAGTTGACAAGAAATGCTACAGTAATGACCAACAACTGTCAGTAAAACAGGCGTGATAACTGCGCTGTAGTGCTGTAATCACCAGAAAACCGCTGTTGAGGGAGAGTTTTCGACCTTCGTGATGTTTTTTTTTACGGACTTGAAGCCTGAATTTGACGCCAACCTTCAAGCGTCAGATGCTTTTTCAAGAGCGCAACATATCGCTTGAAAAGAGCCCGGTTTGCAGTTATCTGTCCTGACACAATCTGGGCTGCAATTCATAACAAGCATGAGATTTATTGGTAATTAAATCTACAGTATTTCTGCGTAACAAACCCGTACGCGGGGGACTTGATAACGACCACGTACTGACGCTTTAACCCCTTTGAACACCGCTCGGACGCAAGCCTCGGACTCTCCAGAGCTCTTTTGGGATTTTTTTGGGGGGGGATTTCATTTTCTGCCTTTAAACCTTAATCGGATCGTACTGGGATTTAAGGTGGGGTTTCATCCCGACGCAGGTAACTGGAAGATACCCCCACTGGCTCTTGTTGATGACACTTCAGCAGCAGATTGTCGCTCATCACGTCCGTCGGATTTTTCAGCAGCTCCGACGAGCCCTAATAAGAAGGTTTTACGCGTGAATTTGGAATAAATGAACTCTCGTAACCATCTGAGATTCGTTGTGAATTTACCCGGTGAGACAAGTGTGTGGACGGAGGAAAATATGTGCAATGGGACCAACCCTTCGGCATCAGCTTTATTAGTCCCACTTTTGGTAAGTCACTTAGTAGACTAGAGAGAAATGTGCAATGGACTTTGGCACCTCTGACACATGTGTGGATAGATTTTGGCCTCTTTGCTGTTGTAGACAAGTGGAGCCAAATCTGTGATGTGCCGCATATATTGTGTAAACTACTAAATGTAGAATAGGCCTAATAGGCCTGCAATATCTATCTATCTATCTATCTATCTATCTATCTATCTATCTATCTATCTATCTCTGTCTATTTGTCTGTCTGTATGTCTGCAGCAATATATTTATATCTATTTCCATGCCTTGCTTGTATAATGTGCAAATCTTGCTCTACTTTAAAGGCAGTCAGTCACAGAAGTCAGCTTGTACGCTGTCTGTCTATCAGAGATGTTTTCAGGCTACTTGAGATATTCAGAGCTCACGTGGTGGAGCAGTTATTGATAGTATTAGTGCTGTAACAGCCTGCTAGACGGAGTCCGATGGGCCCAAAACAGCCCTGTCACGGCTGTGCTGTGGCTCCAAACTGTGCGATGAAGATGGTTAAACAGTGACACATGAGTTGAATTCCCAGAGAGTGGAGCGCATGTGGAAATGGCCCGGGCGTGTCTGCATCAGCACGACGCAGAGACCGAGACTTTTCATAAATTAGCAGCAGCACTGAAATCTTCCCATCAGGCCCAAGTGCACTGATTGCTTAGAGAGCTGACACTTTCACTGTGGAGCTACAGTGCTCGGATGATCAGGAAAACTTGTTAATGTCCCTTTGAGTTGAGCTAGATTTTGTTTTATGAGGGTTCTAGGCCCCAGTAGGATGTGTGCTCTGGTTGTGTGAGTTAGAGGGCTGCACATCACCTTTATTTTTGACAATCAGCAGAGCAGGTTAAGCGATGATGAAGGGATACAGAGGCACTGATGCAGCATGATAATGATCTCATGGGTGCTGTGAATGAATGCTGGCAATTACATATGCAGGTGGGATTCTTTAGCCTCATCATTTTCCAGTTTTTCAATAAGCTGAGCCTTCTTAGCCTCAGCTCGGCATTTGTAGGAAGTTTGTTAGACTCTGGCTGTTCTAATTTTGGCATGCAAAGGCGGTGTAGGGCCAGAGAGGTCAGTGTCTGGTCTCTGTAAATATCTGTTCATCACTCAAAGGACATGTGAAACAACAGATGGGGGAAGTGAGAGTCCAGAATGCCTGCATGGAGGTAGTAGGGTTGTAAATCTATAAGATTGAAGTAGGGTTAGATGTCAATATGCTTACACTAAAGTCATCTCTGATATAACTCAGCTTTATCCGCATAATACTTTCCAAGACATCCCCTGGGGAAGATGTAGGCATTGGCCAGCTGTGTTGCTACATCAGGGTGTGCAGTGAGCGTTGCTGCAGCTTGCAGTGCTATTGGAAAAAACTGACTACCAGCTGCATCTACTGTATGTACCCTCCTTTACCCTCAGTGAGCCTCAGGACTGTATATATGCTCCTGCACGGCTGTGGCACCACCTCTTCACAGCTGTCTACTGAAATTACACAGCAAGATGAGAAATGAAAGTTGTCACAAGGTCTTGGCATTGTTCCATATTCTGACAGATGCAGCTTATGTCTAAGAGCAAGAAAACATATATGTCACATGAGGCTCATATGGTAAAAAATCACAAACACAAGCAGCTAGCTCAGGGGCTTTGCTGGTTGTTATTAAGAGTTTCAGTAAAGGTTAAACCTTGTGTTTTTGACTGGCTGAGTGAAAAGAGCAAATTGAAATTATGTTTGTTTAAAGCTGTGCATCATACAGGTTTAACATTAGGGACTTGAACAGACTCCTAAAAACAGAGGTTAATGAGGTTTCTTCTTAGGAGGGTTGATACCCTTGAGCCTTATTGGATTTGTAATTTGAATTAGCAGTGCATGTAGCAGGGCTCTTATGTATTTAGATGTCCTCTTTTACAAGCAATGTGTGTTGCAGTAAGTGGTGATGATCACGTCTTAGGCTTGTTAGTGTGTTGCAGGATGTTACAGCAGAAGCTGAGAGCACTTGCTGTTGTGTTTACCTAATGAAATCAGGCAGGATGGTCATTATCATTATCATGCATTATTGCCAACACTTCCATGTTCAGCAACGCAAGTGCAGGCAGGAAACGGCTGCATAACAAATTCATATCTCAGCAGGTAATGCATAAAAAAGAAAGTGACATTGGCATGTGTGCAGTGGTTTCTGCTTTCTAGGTTGCTGTATACGGGCCATGGGGTGAGATTAAAGGGGTCTCTCTCACTTGCCGTTCTGTTGCATTGTGTTACAGCAGCTGCTCATGGTGCCGGTGTCATGTGTTAGCATTATGAAATCGGGACCAGTAGAGAGTTATCAGCAACTGCAGGAATGGGAGAATAACAGCGAGCACAAGCTATTGATCTGTACAAGGGAGTATAAAAGAGAATTTATAAACCTGTTTTTGTCCCTATACAAGGCACATTGAAATAGCCATATGCGGGGAGTTATGCTCGCAACCTGACATTTGCAAAATGTACACATTTGGTCTGAAGATAATTTTTTCTAGACTAAGCAAATTTTGGTATGCAGAGTTTTCAGTTATTATGTACAGTATCACACTGCTGTGCAGAAATGTGTGCTGGTTTGGAATTGCAATCATGCATGGATATGAGAGGCGTCTCAGTCTCAAAGGAATTTTCCTTTTCCTTTTCAAAACTCTCCCTGCCTTTGTATGAGTGACTTTTTTTGCATTCATGCATAGTCTAGAAATAAACAACAAAGGATCAAAGAATATTATGATGCAAACCATGACAGACTTAAAAGAAGTGGTAAACAAAAAAAAAAAACCCTCTACTCTCTTGTTAATTTGTTGAATTTTGGACTCTGCATGCCAAAATGAACCAGTACTGAAAAGTGAAAATAAGTACCAATTAAGTTCTTATCAGTTGACAGAATGAGATAGACGTTTCTCCGGAAGGCAAGTCAAGTTATTTAGTGTTCAAGATGCATGAAAAAATGTGTAAGAAATGGTGTAATTACAACTAGCCAAAAGATCAGAGGAATAGCCACTGAAGAACTGAAGCAATTAAACTGAAACTACCCTCGAATTCTTTCTTTTTGGTTTTTTTTTTTAGCAAGTAACAATGTGACAGAAAAAAGCAGCAGTGCAGTTTAAGTACTGAACACTAGAGGAAGTACAGGTGAATAAAATACAGGCCTCAAGAGAGATTAAACACTTCCCACTTTTCAACTTTGCTGCATCAGGAATTTCATCTGGAGCAAAAGGTAAGAGCACTAAAATATTACACAAAGAGGTTACTGCAGCAATATTATACAAGTTGTACAGTAAAGAGACCTATTGATCACTCATGTGAGAGTTTTGTATAGGTAACCCTGTTCAAAGAAAGTTACTTCTTACTCATCAGTAAAGAATTCATCATTTGACAATGTTTTTTTGTAATTTAGCCTCATGGTAAGAAGGATCTGGGCTTCGATGTGTTAATTAGTCCAGACCGTTTATTTGCATGTGTGAGAGTAATCATAGGAAACTCATGCACAGTCCAAAGACATGCACACTAGGCGGATTGAAAACTTTATGTCACTACAAATACGTTGCAGTCAATCAAAAGTACTAGCAAACACTTGTTTGCAAATACTCAGTCAATAAATTGAAATGGAACAAACTGTCCTCAACTGCAGTAAAAGCAAAGCAGCAAAAAACTCTCTAAAAGGCTCCAAATATATAATTGAAAAGTGCATAAACCAGAGTAGACAGACATATGAGCAGTACATCTGAATAACGAAAACTGTCTTTTATTGTCACAGAGCATGAATGCGTGCCTGGAGCAAGCCTGTTAACCATTGATAAGTCGCGGTTGTTTGTTTCGGGCCATGACTGATGAAACAGGTGAGCGCGGGGAGCGATGGTGCTTAAAAACTGACCTGCTCGGTGCTACATGATGAGTGTCACATGTAAAATGGAGCATTGAGGTGTGACCAGAATGTAGAATGGGCGCTGGTGTAGGGGGCTATTGAAAGAAGCCGTGGAGAGTCATTTTGAGAGACACTAGCTGTCTGAAGGAGGGATACAGATTCACATAAAGATCTATACTGGGTGTAGAGAGCTAATTCTTTCAGGAATACAGCGCAGGATGTGGTATGATATTGAACATCCAGCTGAGCCCAGTGGTATGCAGCCATCATAATGCAAACGTCTCATATTCAACCTGTCTAGAGCAGCTAGAGTTCTGACACAGATATTCATTTGGGAAATACATGTCACCTGCTGTGGAGCATATGGCATTTAAACTGCAGAAGAGCATCACATTTTATGCCCTTGAGATCTCCTGCACAGTACCAGCCAGTCGCCCATTCTTTCTGTTGACTTGGATAAGAAAATTATTGGTGGCATCTGTCTCCCTCAAGAGCCAGAATTGTGCAGTCATCCTGCCACTGCCACAGCCTTAAACTGTTGCTCCTGACACTGTGTGTCAGAGCCTTTATATGGCCATTTAAATAAATTGATATGATATCATTATGTAAACAAGATACAATTGCTGGGTGTTATATATATCGTATCATAGCATAGCATTGCATCATAACTTACAGTGATGTCTTGAACTGCAGCTTCTCAGCTTCTACTGTTTACCTGAAGGTGACATTGATTTAGATCATGCTTTCAGTAGCTGCATTTGGTCATATTGATCAATATCTTCTACCAGAACAGCATTTCCCTTTGGCTCTCTCGAGAAAGCCAATTAAGAGAGCTACAAGCTCTAATACAGAATTTGAAATGCACGTGAACACTATCTTCCCCACAGTCCCATTAAATAATGCATAAGAACAATATATAATTGTGCAGCGCTTACTACCACAGGTCTCACTAGCCCTATTAAGACTTTCTGCTCTGAACTTACAAGCATTGGACAAAATATAGTGCATTTAATGCACTTTTCATTCTTGACTGAGGCATTAGGAAAAAGATAATGCCTTCATGAATTACTCCTACTGAATATGCCTCTGTGATGAGAAATCATCCTGTCCTTGCATATTGATTTGTTTGTCAGAAAGTCGCATGCGTGCTCTTCATCAGACTTCACCAGCCTCATTGGAGATGTCTAACTCTGCTGCCTATTAAAGGCTGGAAGACCGCAGGAGCATTAACTATTCTAGTGAAGCGAACGGTTAAGAGCCTCAACCTTCACATTCTGTTTTCTCTGTTTGGTTGAATGTCTAGCTTTAATAGAAACACATGCATAATCTAGCACCCTAGTGCAAAACAGAGAGTCTGTGAATAATATCTTGACTGACCACTGACCATATTTTTATCTAGTTTTCTTTTCAAAGTAACTACGCATGTTGTTCCAAGACGGCTGTGGGAGCTTGGATGTGTTTCACTTTATACCTTATTATGCAACCACAAAAAGGTGTTTTTTAAACATAGAGGGAACAATAAATCAGAGTATATTACTACAGTAGTTTTTTTCTGCTTTAATTTTTCCACAGTCCTAATATTTTAATACTTAAGCAACAAGCATGTTGAATTCTGAGGAACTCACAATCAAGCATCTTGATTTTCTCGTAGCTTTTGCAGCTGACAAACAATAGCTTGATTAAATCTCCATAGCTTTAATGTCTGTGAGGAGAATTTCAGAGGAAATACTGCACTCATACTGTTCTAACTAGGCCTGATCATCACAAAAAATGCACAGCTTAAAGGAGATGAAAAATATATTAGCTCAAAGAAACAGCAGCAGCAGAGTATTCATGCATTTGGCCCAAATCCATAAAATAAGTTCTACTTTGGTGCAGGCTTTGGTGCATGTATTATTTGATATTCCCTCACCATTATCAAACTGATAATTTACTGCAGTGGATTTTTTGAAACAATAACAACCTAGCAGGTTCATCTCAAGGTGTTGCACACTATATTTGTGTGAAGTCACAGATGATTGCTGTTTAAATTGTTGAGACCTGTTGTTTGAAACCTTCATGTCTCTGAAATACTGAGCACATTCCCTTAGAATAGATTTAAGGTGCTGCAGAAATGAAGCACAGATAATTATCGATGTTTTTTTCTGAAAGTAATACATCTAAAATATTTTCATTTTGCTCATTGTAGATAAAATAAGTGTGTAATCAACAATATTTGATTTCCCCCCCATCATGTTTATTTGAAATGAAGAAAAACAGTCAAACTGCTAAGTTGTGATAACCTGCTCAGTTAAGAGTTTATACTTTTTGGTCTATTTGGTTAATTAAGTAAGCAGTATAACACATCTCTCAGCATATTATTACAGATACATGAGTAGGGATGGGAATCGAGAACTGGTTCCAGTTGAGAACCAGTCCCAAATTGTCCAATCCATTGGAATTGTATACCTCCGAGCTTATCAATTCCTCTTATCGATGCCCAGACATGTCATGACAGAACGAAAAAGACAGAACTCAACTGCGAGGGCAGTGCAGCCTCCGGACTGCCTAAAGTGCACACACTCCATCTTGTAATTCAAAAAAGGCAGTGTTCCAAGCATATTTTTGATTTAATGAGTAAATAATTACCTTTGTGAGACAAGCTTAAAGTATACTGTGAACTTTCTACGCCGTCACTCACAGACTATCATTAGCAGAGTGGAGCAGCGAACAGCATTACCAGACCGGCTGACCAACACACACTTTATCATTGAACAACTTAAACCAATTCTGAGGTGAGATAAAGAAAAGAGAATAGAAAATAAGGAGAAAATAAGTCAGTGCTCAGTCTATTTCACCTCAAAAACCCAGCGCCCGTTCAGTGTCTTGGACAATGATGGCTTTCCTCAGAGCTAACGGTGCAGAAGAGAGGCTGCTCTCCACTGTTGGAGACATGACGTTAATAACACAGTGGAGCAATCCTCCTCCCACTCATTTTGTTATTCTCATATAGAGATATATATAGGAGACTGTACAATTCTTTCAAATGAATTAATTCATTAGTTAATGGAGTTAACTTTTGGTTGCAGATGATTTATCTCATCTACCAGTTATGTTTCATATATTCATCAGCATGCAAGGACATTGATAAACAGTGGAGATAATAAAACAGTTGCTTTGACACTGAAACCCTGTGTAGGCCCACTTTTTTTCCACACAGAAAATTGATTAGGAATCAATAAGGGAATTGATAAAGAATTGAACCAATCAGCAGAATTGATAATGACATTGGTATCAATAAAATCTTAACAATTCTCATTCCTATACATGAGTAGAAGGACAGTTAAGCAAGGTGGATTCTTGCTGACGCAGAGCTTGAACCCTGGCTCAGAAAATCTATCCCTCGGATCAACATCTATTGGATGTCTCTATCCTTGTTTTCAAATTGTTTTGTGAAGTTTAGCTATTAATTACATGTCCTGTTGCTGATGTACTGGTTCAAACTGTAAGTTAATTTCAGCAATACTTAATTTTGATGATATTTATTGGCTTGTTTCTTGGGATTGATTTTTGTAGCCCTAGAATGTGCCCATTAACTCCCATATGTCCACAGGCTGACTTGCTGTTTAGCAGGTCTTATAAATCCTGCAGAACATGGAATTTTCATGTGTTGCATGCATTGGATGGCTGTCCAGGCTGATTGTTGCATAGATTAGCATAATGTAATTTATATGATATAGATTCTTTTCAGGGTGATTCAGCAACCATTCTCAGTTCTCTCTATGGATATATCAATGTAAAGTCCATCTATCCATACATCCATACAGATGCACCCACACACACACAGCAAATTAGGACCAGTTAGCCACCAGGGCCTAACGGGCTGTGTCCCAGTTCCATGCATACTAATTGCGTACAATATCTACCATACTCAAATCTTTTTAGTACACTGTTTTTGCAATTTGTACACCAGAAATTAACAGATTTTGTCATTTTCTACGAACAGGAAATTACAGAATATGCACTGCTGGGTGTCAGTCAAACCAATTTTAGGATGCCACTGCCAATTAAACTTGACAAAGACAAAGCAAAACATCTTTCCACAGATCTTTCTGGAGCTGTTTCACCAACAATAAGAAATTACTATCATTTTGAGCAGCTGTGAGCAGCTCCTTTGTTTCCTTTGTGCATTGTATTGTTGGACAATAGTATACATCAACAGCACAATCAAAAGCTGAGTGCTTTTTTATTATGCATACTGACTTTTTTGAGTATATTTAATTTAGTAACTCATTCAGTGTGACACACTATACTTACTTAACATACAGTACTTACACTTACAGTTTGCTAAATTGACACACTGTATTAGTAATTTTGCACTTAATAACACCCCAAAATCAAATATCAGTCTGTTCTATACTGTAAGTATTTCACGCACACACAGACTCTTTCTGTGTGAGGTTAGTTTTTGGATTTATTGGCTAATTTGTTCTTATAAGCAGCATCTGCTTCAGCTTGTGATGAGATAATGAGAAAATTGATATAAAAGCAACTACAAGACTGTTAAATAACAATACATTTGGTGTATAATTGTGTTCAACATAACAATTTGCTGTTGCTAAAACTCAGTCCTTACACCATTCTCCAGACACTGAGCAGTTACACTGTTGAAAACAGAAGTCATATGCAAGAAAGAAACAAAACAAACAAAGAAAACAAAAAACTCAAAGAGGATTTCTATCAAAACCTTTTTGAGGATCTGTCCTTCAATGGAGCACTGATAAATATCCAAAAAACTGTCTATTTTTTATTTATTTATTTATTTTGGAGCAGAGAATGTGAAGTGGATCAAGTGCACACTTCGCTTTGTGCAGCTACTGGCAAGTCACAATGCAGCTTCAGCCAAATGTAGCTTATTATAGACTATAATAGTACAATGTCTGTACCCTACTTGTGCATAAAGCTTGTGGAATACCTATTTATTATAGGAATCCAATGCAGCAGAAAGCTCTTTTTTTCATCATTATCTGCAGAACATTTTCCATGCTGACAACGTGAACATTTTGTCCAGCATTTTTCACAATAAAGACAGTATCCTATATTGCAGTAAGTGAAGTGTGACTGCCTATTGTGCCCTACATAAATCTGTTCAAGGGTATGAGTAGAAGCTTGTTAGTCCAGCACACCAGTGTACTCTCTGTAGGACACTCATGGTCTGCTGAATGCTGAGATGATTAGGTCACTGCCAAATGTCTTCAGTTGATCTGATGCTGTTGACTTACTTATGAATACTGAGCCATGTGCTTAAGTTGCTCTGGATAAGCCTTATATGTAAATGCTAATGTGAGGGTCGTGAATAGTTAAAAGAAATTAGGATTTTCCTCCACTCAACATGTGCAGGGACTGGCTATAGCAAAGGTAACACCCCCCCTCCACCCCCATTACTATTATCTCAAAATTGGCAATCTCTCTCTTGAGTCTAATTAACTCAAAACACTACCAGAGGACTTTTGAGAGTTTTTTCCCCCTTAACTTTCCAATTTCTAAGCTGGTATGCTTATATAAGACAAATCCACCGAAGGATGAGGGGTTTAGCATGCCATGTTCACAATTCAATCTTTGGTGATGTGGGGAATCATCTGCAAGGGCCAGCACTGAGGGCAGGTGGGTGACGTTGACTTAGATGAGATGTGAACAGGCCAAACAAAAGCTACACCAACTCAAACTTCACTGCTGAAAGAAAAACAGCAGTGGCATAACAGTCTCAGCCCTCAGCGTATACCTGTCTGTCAAGATGCATTGAGACATGCCAACCAAACTCCTGTCAGAGAAAACAGCGCCCAGTAGAAGGTCAGCTGTATATCACGTTCATATGAGCGGTGCTGAGACGTGAAACAATATGAAAGCTTTATGGTTTGATACCAACATCAATATACTGTGTAGCAAACAAGCAAACAAACCAGGCCAGCAATAAAAAAGTGATAATCTCGTTAAAGAGTGATTATCTTCCAGAAGGCAATAGCTGCATGCTTTTGGCCTTTCGGAGCCATCCATGCTTACATTTATTGATGATGCACTTTGACGGGCTTCAGCGAGATCAGTTCATTAGATCAGTTTGACAAACTACTTTCTCTATCGAGAGACTTGATAAATGACGACTGCATGTAGTCGTTGTGGACTGGATGTCTATTGACTAAAAGAGCCTCATTTATGGTGGCCAAGATTAGTGATGTAGGACATTCATAAAAGTGTGTCAGCCTCCTTCCTGAACGTCTGGATGGATGGATAGTTGAAGACTCCAGGCTTATCCTGCAGGGCAGCATGTATCATTTAACTTAGCAGAGATGGAAAGTGAAGTATGTTCACTACTTTAAAGATGCTGATACTTTTCCTCAGGTTTACCATCCTGCAAGAACGTACTTTATACTTTTACTGAACCACATTTCAAAGAGACTTCCTTGGATGGTAAATTGACTGCATTTATATGGTGCTTTCCTAGTCTACCGACCACTCAAAGCACTTTACAACACATGCCAACATTCACCCACACATTCATACACTGCCATGAAAGGTGCCAACCTGCTCATCAGTAGCAATATAGCTCTTTTTATCCAAAGCACATTACAATGTTTCTAATGTTCACTCACCCACACACACACTCACACACTCACACACCAATGGCGCAGTCATCGGGAGTAATTTGGGGTTCAATATCTTGCCCAAGGACATGCAGACTGGAGGAGCTGAGGATCGAACCACTGACCTTCTGTTTAGTGGATGACCCACTCTACCTCCTAGACCCCTTGGACTTGCTTAATTTACCAATCTAAGAATCTGAAGGGCCTATGCCCCAAGTACATTTTACTGCTTCGTTTTACATGTATTTTTACTGAGGTACATTATTGAATACAGGGAGGTTACTTCTTGATGGAATATTTTTTCATAGCTTCTTGTATCTATCAGGGTGAAATTTCTCAGACGCTATGCCTGATTTCAGGCATAGAACAGTTTTAAATTCATATAATACTTAATTCAGTACATTGTACACATGTCTTCCTGGACAACTTTTCAGGCTCACAAATATGTTCTTGCTTTAATTCCTGATATACAATAAGTTAAGGATCTGAGAACATTTTGTACCATTTTCTCTGAGTTTTAATGCATTCATACTTAAATCTGCTGTAACAATCATTTTTGTGAATTTTAAAATGTCAGGAAATAGTGAAAAATGTCCATAACTCAAAGATATTGGATTGAGGGCTCCAACTAACAATTATTTTCGTTATCCATTAATCTAGTTCAGTTCAGATCGCTATTGTCCCTCAAGAAGAAATTATTTTCGTAGCAAAGCAGCATAAAATCATGAAAACATAATCACAATAAAAATACAGTATGACAATTGAAGATGAATCTCTTTGAAATGTCATAAAATAGTGGCAAAATGTCTTTTACAACTTTCCAGAGCCCAAGGTGACATTGTCAATTTTCTTGTTTTGTTCGAGTTAAAGTCCAACATTCAAGGATATTTAGTTTACAATGATGCATGACAAAGAAAAGCAGAAGCAACCAGAGAATATTTGGCATTTTTTCCCCACAATTTTTGCTTGAAAAATTACAAACAATTGATTGTCAAAATAATTTGTTTTCTGGCTGTACACTTTAATACCGCTTCTTCAATTGGAAAAGAGCAAAATCTTAGAGGGACTTTCAAATACGTTTAATTTGCAAATACCACTGTCATGGTGTTTATATTAATTTGGTATTTATCCAGTGAGTCCTGTGTCACAGTTTCTCATTTGTCACAAAATTTGTAATAACAGAAGTTACTCCAGAAAGTGTCACTTCAAGGATTAGAGAACTGCCTCACCATTTGTATTAGCTATAGGAAAATATTATTCATGTACAGAAATTTCAGCATCTAAGATCACATTGCAGAGATGATGTGACATTAATTAAGGGAGCATTTTGCTGTCAGTGTCTCTAATTTATTTTATATTACTAATCTTCCTAACCAAAAGCAACTTATGTCAGGATTTCTATGCTTGAGCTCAGCAGTGAGGTAAGATTTGAATCTTAACAACATCAATTATTGACTCAGCTTGGCCTCTGTCACCTTTCATTTGGCAAAATAAAGCATCCATAAATGACATCAATACATTACCTAATTGGCACAGTGATGCATGTTAATACGGCAAACAGTGAAAAATAAAACTTAAAACAATTACCCTTTCCTCTTGTCTCATACTTTTGTTTGTTCGTTTGTTGCTGGATGATTGGGTGCTGCTTTATGAGTGCATGTCTCTGAGGAAATAAAGCTCTAGTTCAGGATGAAAAGGAGATAACGTCTGAGAAATCCTCTAACTGAAAGAGCGCATGGCATTAGCACAGTAATAGCAGATGGATACCCCTTTGATCCACGGTTGGGGAGGAGAAGTCGATTGAGTGACTGTGATAAGACATTCAGCAGTGAAGTGCTGCCATTGTATCATGACTTGACTGTATTTAGACTAAACAGGCTTTTTAATAACACTATTATATAAATAGAAGATTAAAATTGAATTACAACATACATATGTTTCAGTGCTATCATCTTGACAGTATTTTAAATACAGTATATTTGTGTAAAACTGCTTTGAAGTTTGAATCACATGCTAACGAGAAGACACGTGAAGAACATATGTTCATGTAGAGTATAGAATATGTTACAACCTTACGTGGCAAATTTAATCGTGAAATTAAAGAATTCCTCATGAATGTCTTTACAGCTGTGAAAGTCTTTGAATTTTGACATGTCAGTGTTTTTTTTTTAGATTAGACAGCTGAGCAAGCAAGACACTTGGCAGCTGGCTGTCACTGGAGTAGCTTTGGGGAAGAGACTTCATCGTATTAGACAGTGAAATCCGTTGTGCATTTTATGGTCTACAATGGTGTCCCCTGTGATCATTACACATATTTACAAGAAAATTCCATTTTAAAATTATACGTTCAAAGAAATTGTCGGGATTAAAATGCTAATGTTAATGTGTAAGTACCAAAGATTTGTGAAATGCACCAAATTGGCAATATTTCGTTGGGCCCTTTTTTTATGGAAAAATGAAAAGCAGATGTTTTGCTGAAATGCTGTTCCACTTAGAAGCAAAGCTACAAATGCTGTTGTATTGGCGTAATGTGGAGTGACTGAGCTTTGAATAGATTTTCCTTCCTGAGACTCTCACTTTCTTCGGAAGCAAAAACAAAACACAAACCACTTGAACAAGAAATTGCAAAGTCATGATTCGGCTGAATGGATGTCTTGAAACTGCAAAAGTGGTTATGGTAAGAAAGCTAAAAGACCTAGATCCGTATAGACTATGCTAGACTACTGCTACAACGACACTGGACAAGGTTTATTCCTTTCCATTCAAAGACATGGATGATGATGAGTTTGGAGAAATGGAATCATCAGACTATGTGGGTAACAATTTACCTGGACATGATAACTGCGAAAAGCTGAACTTGAAAACTTTTGACTTTACAGAGCACAAAATGTATGAAATTGCGAATAACATTGATCCTGAGAATCACTTGTATAGTAACACCAACTCATTGTCAATAATACCCTTCAACAGTAGAAGTCTTTATAGAAATTGTATATAAAAAAGGGCTATTTGAGACAATTCACCATGTTAAATGTAATTGCTGTATCAGAGATTTGGCTCAGTAAAGAGAAGGGGGCTGATGTTGATCTTGTGGGCTACAAGTTATTTACCATCAATAGAATGAACAAAAAGGGAGGAGGAGTTGCCCTGTTTGTGAATAATGAATTCAAATGCAAAATAGAAAGTCAACAACCATAGAAAAATATGATGGAATGTGTTTTTGTAGAAATAAATGTGGAGAAATCTAAGAATATAATCATAAGCTGCACCAGGATTCTGTCTTGTCACATTCAATGATAAGATGATTGGTATGTATGATAAGATGACAAAAAGATGGTCTTTGTATGTGGGGATTTTAAAGTGAATTTGTTAAACCTAAATGAACACAAAATGAATGGAGACTTTATTGACACAGTATAAGTCTATTTCCTATTATCTTAAAACCAAATAGAATAACAAGTGACAGTGCTACATTAATAGGTAACATTTTTGCCAGTGAAATTGGGTGTAGAGTAGTAAGTACACTGCTTCTTAATAAGTGACCACCTTCCTGTTTTCGCAACCTTACAGAGCTTTTTTAAGTTTAAAACTTATAGAAATTCTTAGACTTATAAATTGATTTGACACAGAACACCAGAAGCCATAGGGGCTCTTACAGGGGACTTAAGGAAGCAAAGCTGGAATGAGGTTTATTCAAATAATGATCCAAACAAAGTTTATGAATTTCTGTCTACTTTTACCACCTTATATAAGAAACACTGTCCTATATGAACACAAAGAAAGCACAAGTATGAAGTCAAGCCCTGGATCACAAGGGGACTAGAAAATACCTGTAAAAAGAAAAAAATATTATATAAGCAGTTCTTATGATGTATAACAAAGGAAGCAGAAAATAAATATAGAAAATATAGAAATAAATTGACAAGTATGATGAGACTTAATAAGAAGGATTATTACAACAAACTATTGGAACAGCATAGAAATAGTAACCAAGGTACATGGAAAGTGCTTAATAGCATAATTAAAAAGGGTACAGGAAAATCAGATCATCCAAATGACTTTAATCAACCAATCATAACCAAAACAAAAGAGATTGCTAATGAATTTATTGATTGAGGGTGTAGATGATGACACTATTGATATAAATTCCAACACCATATTTCTGAAGAGAATTAAAGAGAAGGAACTTATTGACGTGGTAAACAATTTTAAGAATAAAGTATCTGCTGACTGTACTGATAGTGACATGACATTAGTAAAAAATCTTATCAAGTATATAGTGAAACCACTGACCCATATCTGTAACCAGTCACTCCAAACTTGCATATTTCCCAACAAAATGAAAATTGCAAAGGTCATTTCTATCTACTAAAATGGAGATAGGCACTTTTTTCAAACTATAGATCTGTTTCTCTCCTTCCGCAGATCTCAAAACTTTCAGAAAAATGTTTTGTTCAAAGACTTGGTCATTTCATAAAAAAACAGCTTACTGAGTGATCATCAATTTGGTTTTAGATCTAATCGAGCCACTCCAATGGTAACGATGGAACTGATAGAAGAAACATTCACAGCAATAGAGAATAAGGAATATACTGTAGGGGCATTCATAGATTTAAAAAAGCCATTTGACACTATTGATCATAGATTATTCATGATATTAGAGGGGTAGTATACTGACTTAATTAATTCTCAATTCTTAATTATCTTAAAAAATAGACATAAGTATGTGCAAACAAATGATAATCTGACTTGCTGAAGGTTACATGTGGGGTTCCACAAGGCTCAGTACTGGGTCCAAAGTTATTTATATTGTACATTAATGACATTTGCTAAATTGCTAAAGTTTGTTTTGTTTGCAGATGATACAGATTTATTTTTGCTCTGGTAAAGATTTTGAGCAGCTTCTGGATACAGTGGAAACGGAATTGAAAACTGTAAAACAATGGTTTGATATTAACAAGTTTTCATTAATTTAAACAAAACTAAATTATAATATTTTTATATTGAAAAATCAATAATCAAGTACAAATCATGATAATGTTGAAATACAAAGAGTTTATGAGAATACAATTTTGAGAGTTGTTACAGACCACAAACTATGCTGGAAACAACATATACATCATGTAAAGACAAAAATGTTGTCCATTGCAATATTGCACAAAACAAAAGACATTATCAGTCTAAATTAATGACATATATTATAGTTCCATACATTACCTACTGTGTGGAGGTTTGTTGAAACATCTAACAAAACAAAACAAGCACAAATCCAATTTTTATGCTACAGGAGAGAGCTATAGGAATTTTAAACAGAGCTCATTACCATGAACATATTATTTATAAACTCACATGACCTCAAATTTGTGCGTATATGAATTTTGTTTGGGACTTTTGGGTATATATAATATACATATATAAAGATACATATATAAAAACAGTCTTTTTCTTATTTTCCTTCTTTCCTCTTTGTTCTTCATTCTTTCATTTTCAGTGTATAAATCTAAAGGGATCTGTACAAAATAATGAATGTAAAAAGGGTAGGTGTAATAATCTAAAGCTTCAGCCTACACCTTTTCAGTCGATGTAAACTTGCTTTTCTGTGTCACTGCTTCAAAAGTAATGACTTATTATTATTCGTTTATCATTTATTTACATGTGCATTTGAGTTGTATAAGTTGTAAGTGATCAAAACAAACTAAACTTTTGGGTTGATGATGGCATTAGCTTTAATGTACTTGGTGGCATTGTGTGGCTCAAGCTCTTTGATTTTCTTTCCTTTGTAGACTTGATGATAAGACACATCAGTGTTATTTGATGCGTTGCCATGGGAGCCGGCATCCCTCAAACCTGCTAGGTGTTTGTGTCGTCCTGGTGGCGCCGCTAGATAAAGTGTATGGCATGTAATTGTGATATCTTGTGTTTGAATCCAGCAGGGACACTTTGTCACATATCACTCCTTGCTCTTCTCTCCATCTTTTCCATCTTTCACTGTATTATACCATAAAAATAACCTTTAAAAACTGCTAGAAAGTGATTTCTCTTATTTCTCTCTTGTCTTATCAGACAAAATACAGAAGGAAAAGGCATTTTAAGTAAGATAACCTGATTCATTACGCTTCAGCTTAACCTATTACAGAAAATCATGAATGTTTCTTTAAATAAGTTGATGGAAGCTGATTTAAAAAGTCCCTGGACTGCCTTTCAAAACGGGTTATGTGTTGGCAAGCAGAGAAACTTAAATGCAACTGTCCCTTTAAATTAGATATGCAATAAAGAGACTTCAAGATGTAAAACAACCACTATCCAAAACAGATGCACGTCTGTGTTTGACTTGAGGGGTAGTGTTTCTCTCAGCATGGCTGTAGTCTAATCGGCAGACTAACATATGGCTGATGAGCCTACAGCTCTATCATTCTGGTCCAAGCACACTTCATACACTCCAAATGATTTGGCTCCAGGTAAAACATTTTTTGTGTGACAAAGAGGGGCCTATGAACATTAAATCCACCTGATATAAACAGAAACAAAACATTGCAGTAGCTTTAATGGCTTCTGTGATGTCCTCAGTTCTGTATTCATGTAGCCTTGGATTCCGTACAGTATTTTAGAGCAAAATTAAAGATTTAATAGCTTACGTAATATCTCTGAAAAGTCCTTTCATTTAACTGACAAAGAAAACTTAATTGTAATTACTTCAGGAGTTAGTGAACATTTAGGTTGTACTGCTTATTGAGGTAATTAGACATTTAATGCAAGTTAAAAGGTTTTTTCGACCTTGTAACATGGCATTTCAAGCAACAAAGTCTTCTGGGAACGTAATTGGAATTGAAAGGTTATGAGTATTTTTATTTTGCAAATCTTAAAGTAGGGCTTAACAATGCTAGAAAAAAGAACACAGATATTGATTTTTTGCAGTATATACTGTGAAGTTAGTTTCACCAGTTAGTCATATATGTATTCTTTTTGTCAGTTTGACAAAATATCAGAATAAATATATGAGACCAGACTGTTTGTCTTGAAGTCATGAATGGTGAACTCTGATAATTTTGTATTAAGTGGTATAATTGGAGATATATTGCGTAACATAGGGGATATAATTAACCATACACTGCACTTTGCACATGCATACATGCTGATGTTGATGCTAGATTATCCAGTTCAGACCTAATTTAAAGATGTATATCAGTAGTGAATGATGTAAAAGTTTCAATATTGCGTTTGAAAGTTGTTTTCTACTTTGAGTCATACATCATTTAACTCAGTTCATACATTATTACCTGCAGTTGCTTTCAGGAGTTGACAGAAGCTTTTCACATTATGTATGCCTTATTCTGATACATTGACGGTGATGTTGATTTTTCATCTTGGTTTTTTGCATACAATTTACATTTCATTTGGTTGATAGCATCATAATTTAGCTCTGCATCTATTCATGCAACCTGGTACCTTGCTGCTACTTAATGTAGTCTTAGTTTATAGAAAGTGCTTAATGCAGAGCTACTCTCACTGTTTTCACACTGCGCACCCCCCTTAATGCATGTAGGATAGAAGTTCATTATGGTTCCCATACAAAAGGCTGCCAGATTACTATTCAAATAATTATTTTCACAGTACTATGTTTGACTAGGAGTTTGTCATTGTTAGGAACTCCGTGTTAATCATGTTGGATGAGATTACTGAAGAATCTTACATAGACAATTATATTTACTTTGCGCAACAGTGATCCTCACAGGTGATCCAATTGTCTCTTATAAATGAGTTTTTAGGTAATATGCTGATAACAGGAATGAAGTTATAAAGTTGTCAGTGTGGCAGGTGATGAAGTGCCTGAGCAAGCAATTTACTTATGTGGGAAAATCGATGTTGACGTGCCAGAAAGAAAAAAAAAAGATTAAGCAGGATTTAGAATGTAAATGTAATGAAGAATCCCTGCTAATGGTATGCAATTATAATACCTCTGTTATTTTGGGATCTTGGATGCAGATGCAAATGTATTTTGGCAGATGCACACAATTTTGAACTGGGTATTCATTTTCTAAGGCATATAAACATGAAATACGATGAGAAAATATGAGAAAATGACAGTGACAGGGTGTTTTGCATGAAATATTGCATATATGCATTGTTTGGTCTTTACAGTGGACTACTAATTTAATTGTAGTAGTAAAGAAATTGAGAATTAGTTTTAAATCTTGACAAACTCCTTACTTTCCCTCTAATCTAATGTGCAAAATGTTCCCATTTCCAGTCACAGTGAGCAACATAACAGAAAAGCACCATGAAAAGACTTTGAAGTAGCTAAATTAAAATGACAAAGGCACATGGGAAGGCCATATTAAGATGAATAACAATTAACAGTATGAGTCAGCTTTTAAATCTGTGGGGACAAAAGCCTTGCCTTGAATTAGAAAACAGAAAGAAATCAGAGCTAGAGCTGACTTACACTTTAATTTAAAATATCAAGATGTCATAGCTGCGACACAGTTTAAGCTTACCAAGCCAAACCAGGAGCAAAGGATAATGGAGGACAAAGGCATGATGTAAGACTAACTTTTAGAATTACAAACACAGAAGAGAGCAGGGTTACATGTAGAGTGCATAAAGCAAGGACATATTTTCCTGCGTGGTTTTTGAAATAGGTAATTAGACAGTTTCCATATGTTACAGGACAAAATTCATGATTTAGGTGCTCATCCTTGGCTCTGTTCCCTGAGATGGAGGCTGTCCATGAATAATTAGCTCAGTTTGAGCTTACTCCTTAAGAAGCTTAGAAGTGCTATGAGCTAAAGTATAAGCCGGCTTAGCGAGGTAAGTCATGTACACCAACTATTGACCACATGTTCTTGTGGTGCACAGATATATTCTCTGAATCTTTAATAGGTGGTTTGCTGGAGCCTGATTAGCTATCGAATGAAAGTGTTTTCCGAACCTGAAAGCATAAAGACATCATAAAGGTGCCACTGGAAATGCTATAGCACATGAAGGGATCACTCTCTGCTCCTGCTAAGACTCCAATTCCACTTCCTCTAAATGCTTGAAATGATTATGATAGGAGCAATGGTTGGGATTGACACTGAATCAACCTGCCATGTGCAGGTTACACCAGCCACCATCACCAAATGAAGTCTTTATGTTAGCGTTCTCTTCGTTTGCTGCAGCACCACTTATGAGAAAGTAATAAGCTAGTGACCCCTGTGTCAGCCTGTCTAAGCTGTGATGGCAATGTCAGAAGGATAAGAAATGTATAATGGCCTTGTAGTCCCTGTTGCCTTTTAAAGACATCCAGATTTTCCAAGCCATTACCTTTGAGAGATGAGCACCAGTAAAGAGCGAAATATCCTGTTTGAGGAGTGTTCCACACCAGCATTGACTCACACGGAAGGGGACCTTGTTTTTGTCAGTAAATCAACATGGCCTGTGAGTCTTGTGGCTGCACACAAGGGGGAATCATTGGCAGGTCCCATCCTTCAGGTTTGCCTTTGTTCTCTGCATAGTAGGCTGTTTCCAATGGTTACCAGGACTGTCACAAACCTGGAAGGTGCTGCAGTAGAGGCTCAGTTTCTGCCTATAAAAACAGCTCCTGCAGTTGTTGTTTTTTTCAACATTTTGAAGTTTTAGCGTGATTGCAAAACTAATTCGACCACAACTACCTATTAATGAGTACAAGAATAGTAAAGATTTCTATTTCCAGGGGATAGAGAATTAAAACTTTACCACCATTAGAGCAAATGGTGCATATCACTACAGTGTACCACATACAGAAACCAGCTAAGTGCCAATAAATGTACCTTTTTGTAATTCAGGCAGAGATTTTTTCATCCTCCATTTCCCCTTGAGATCTCTTTTTAGAATTACAATAAAGCTCCATCTGTCCGTCCATTTTTAAAGTAGTTCATACAACACAAAAAACTCTCAAGCCTACTTTTAATGATAGACTCGTATTAGATATGAAGGAAATATAAAAGGGGATCTTGTGTGCTGCAGATACCTCACAGAAGCAACCAGTGTAGCAGAGATTCAGTCATTTCACAAGGACTGAAGCTAAAGACAGCAACAACTCATATTCATTTAAAGCTCTAAGTTCATTAAGTAACTAAAATTTTGATGCGCAGTGAGTCTTCATCAGCACCAAATGTTGGTTAACAAGAGTACACCATTGTATTCTTTGGTCTAGATACTGTATCCTTTTTGCTAAATTTGAAGAAAGTGTTTCAATTTTGTTTAATTATGGATGTTTAACTTGTTTGCTTTCTGTTTTTAACTGTATTAAGAAGACATAGGAATGGCCCCTAGCAAAAGAGTCTGCAGCTGGTTAACGCATTTGTTCTACATGCAGTGCAAATAATATACAATATTTACATGTTAACTAACATTGTTCTGCAAGCATGGCTTCTCTCAGATCTCACTCAGGCTAAAATAAAATGTCATGCTTTAGACACTGTCTCACCCACCAATGAAGATGTATCTAAAGGAGAAATGACGCAGATGTTACTGTCAGCAGACTTTGTTATGCATGTATCTAAATTTGGACCATAGCCATGTAATATCAGTTTAGAAACAGAGAGGTTCACAGCAAAAAGGAGGGTTTTGGACTGAATCACATCTCACATCTTTGATACTAATTTGCCAGCTGTTTGTTTTGATAAATTTTTTTATAATAGGACAATGTGATGAATCTGTTGTGCTGAGCTTTGACACTCTCAGAATGTATTGTGGTGTTAATCCACGGTATTTCTACTGAACGTTTGCCAGTGTATAATACCCCAAACAATCAAGAGAAAGAATCAAGTCATTTATTTATAGAGGATATTTTTACCCATATTTTCATACACACCTCATATGAATGTCATGTATGAATGTGAGTATGAAAGCAGTTTGAGAGATGCTTGCTCCACACAGTTGTCATGCAGCTGTGTAGCTATAGGGCAGGCTCTGACTACATGATCAGATTTCACTGATTTCCTGTATCCTATGGCGGCAAAACCACAAGAGAGGATCAATTTAACGTGGCAAAATTTAACTCTTAATTGTCTTGGTTAATTTGAACACACTACTTTTGAGATGTGGAGATGGAAGGAGGCACATTTTCAAAGCCCGTGTTGCAGTTCACTGCTCTACAGCTCACCCCAGCTATTGGCATATAGTCACACTGTATCCATTATTAATCACATGGTTCTCAAGGACGACGTATGTGCAAATTAGTATTCAGAGAGTGTGAAGATCACTTACCAGCTCTGACTCTAGAATTAAGTATTAAAAACAGAATTCTGGTCTTTCTTTCTATATGCCGGGGCTGTATCTTTCTACTGCACAAAATGGCCTAGGGGATTTAGCTGGAAATTTCAGGCTTTACAGTATTTGCAGTGAAATACTCTGTGCATGACAGATAAAGATATTGCTGTAACATTAATATTTTTACCTTCATCTTCTTATCTTGTTTTTTGAATATGGCTTTGCAAAGAAAAAAAGAGTGGAGATTCACCAAATCCCTTGCTGAACTCTTTCTTTACAATATATGAGCAGTTGTGTAATATTAATTGCTAACAGAGCAAATTTCCTTAAGAATTTTGTTTTATTTATGTTTGCTTTCAGACAGCAAAGAACCAGTGACGTATCCAAGACATTTTGACTGGGGAGGCCAAGATGGGACATAGATCTAGTGTGAGATGGCCATAGCAAACTTTAATGAATGGCAGGTTATGGAAGCCTATAGGGGACTACATTAAAATGATAATGTGAACTTGAAAATGAAAATGTAATTTCACAATAGCATTATAATTTTCCACATATGTATGTGTTATTTGAGTGAAAATGAAAATGCAATAATCCAATTTGCATTTTCATTTTCACATACCAGTATGAGCGTTCTGTGACTATATTAAAATGAAAATGGAAAATCTGTATGGCATTTAATTTTCAAAAGTGGTACCCCCACTGTACAGTGGACAATATTCAAATGTTAATTCAAATTTGAAAATTAAAATGCAATATAAACAATGTAACCTGATTTTCCATTTATGCAAGTAATATTTAAGTCAAAATTGAAATTAAAATGCAATTTTCTAACAATTTGAAAATGAAAACAGCATTTGATATTTAATTTCTCAGTCCCACTGAGAGTGAACTGCACTCGGGGCTCCGCTGTAAAAGCCCCTTTAAAACGTAATAGAAACTGTTCGCAATGATTCATTTGGAACAAGCAACAGCCAATGGGGAAACTCCAACACTGGGCCAACCAACCAATGGTGTAAATTCATCACTCAGTGAGTCAGTGATGGACAGACATTCGGGATTATAGGGCTGGTCTGTGGCCGGTCCAGCCAACTATAGTGGCAGTGTTAATGGTAATAAAGGAACATGTCACCCAGTGCAATGGTGTGACTCATTGATGTATTTTTAATAGATTGTGTACAATAACGGAACTGAATGGCACATAGGTACATGCACTATCAGGCTTTGGATACACTATACAAACATATCAATTTCACTGTATGCTCGGTTCTGTAAATGTCTGATTATGTCCTCCAAAAATATAGGTACAACTCTGACACAATACTGAAAACTTGTTGTGCATACTGTATTTTTCCTATAGATTTTATCAAGAGAAAGAATGATTTATTTAAATGAAATGACTCTACTCCAATCAGCAATAATCCTATATTATATATCATGGCAAACAAAGGGAAGGGTCTAAAAGTAAGAAAACAACAGGGAAGGGAAAAATCCACTACTTAAAGTGAGAAGCATAATTATCATGTATTGAGAGAGTGAGCTAAAATTGGGTCTTTTTAATGCACTGCACGTTGTACAACAATTACTGTGTTGAGGTAAGACTAACAACATATCCTTATTTTCTCTCTGAGCTCTTTCATCTGCCAACAAAATCAAGTTTAGCTCACTGCACCAATATGCTTGGGTAGTTTGGATCATAATTTTTAACACTTTACATACATACAGCTGATCAGGTTTGAATTTCTCCTTGATAGTGTGTAGGTCTCATTCTACCATCTGTGAAACACAACAGCATCATTCACAGTCATAGTTGCTGTTACTTAAGTATTTTATCCATTAAATAAATAAACAAAGCTTATAAACCTTACATGGTCTCCTCCCTCACCGACATGGCTTACATCTCTAGGATGGGATTGTTGGACCCACAAGTCAAATGCTGGACTTCACTCTGGAACATTAAACAAACAAAAATTAGCTGACTGGCCTCAAGGGTGATTAAGATTGGTCCAAGTCATTGGTACTCGCCATAAAAATGGGGAGTAGTTCAACCTACCTCCCTACCTATAGTTATGGAATTCTCTACTAAATCGTATCTAAAAACTATCCTCTCAGATAGGCGGCCCTGGGACAAAAATCTTATCAAATAGGTGTCCACAGCTTGTTACATATCAATTTGGGGGTCCTTGACATGAAAAGATTTGAGAACCAATTGTCTAAGGACCAGTGGTTCAACTGTCAACTGAAGGACTGATTAAGAATAAGCATCACACTGTAATTGCAATATTCGTTAAACAGCATCCAATTCTATATCATAAATATGAATAATAACCATTTTAATTTAAATTGCCAAAATCAAAATGTGTCCAAAGTACTTTATTCTGTTGTGTATAGCTGTCATTAAATGTACAGAATTATCCTGTTCCCTTAGCAAATGTCCCACTCATAAAGGTTTTTTCAAAATCTTTATTGTTAAAACATCCTACTCATAAGGGGTGAAGTGTCCTTGTTACCATAGAATGGTAGATAGACTAGAATATTAGCTCTATCTTTTGATTATTTTAGTTTATATTGTGCTCACATGGTACATATTTCTAAATACTGTTTTTTTTAATCAAAATACCCCCATCTGATGGACACCAGAAAACCTGAGGCCAGGTAACACAAAACAACAAATATATGTCCCAGGTCCTCTAACACAATACTCCAGTGATGATTTCAGATATAAGTGAATGAATGAATGAATTTTCTGTATGAGACACCACAAATTCATGCAAGCCAGAACAAGAGGGCTGCTTATATGTTTCCAAACAACATAAACTGAAAAATCTTCAGACTGTCATTGTCTACAACAAAAATCATAAATCACCAGAGTAAATACTAATTAAATGGTCCGTTTTGCCTTCTTTTCCAAGCTTCTGAGACAAAGTTAGTAACTTAAACACATCAAAATGAAACAGCTATTCCAATTTTTGATCATCTGTATGCCAGAAAATCTCAGTCATTTCAGTTGTTGCATCATATTTTCTGTTCTGTGTTCTATGTTGTTCTTTCACACAGAATCATTTTTGCAATAAATTGTCAATGGGGGGTTTCTTTTTGATGTCTTTGGATTCCTGGATCAGCCAATATGAGAGGGTGGCTGTTCATAAACCCACATTCGCTCATATACCTGCTAAAAAATGAAAAGCTTTTATCACAGTAAAAAAAAGAAATCACTTTATAGAGGGCAAAGGTTTACAGATGAAGTTTCAGTGAAAATCCCTTATCAAAATACAGGAAGCTATTATGGTAAGTTATTAAGTTATCGTGTGGATGACTCAATTCTAACTAAAGGTCTTCTTTCATGTAGTGAACTGCGGTTTAAAGGCAAGGCCCTGCCAGTGCACACTTAGTGGCTGACATTCAGCTAATGAATCGTCATGCTGTAATATATTCATCCCCCTGCTGTTTCTGAGAACAGGTTGGATATGGATACGGGGGGATTCATCAATTTGCTGCCGTCGACACAGTTCCAGTGTATCAGTGGGTGAACAACAGTAGTGAGCAGGGACCGGTCATGCAAACTGCTGCAGAGGCATCGGGCTTAAAACTGTGCCGTGACATGGCCGCCTCTCTTAGTGAAAAGGAGGAGTCAATTGACCGGCAGGCAGAAAGGGATTCAGGGAGTTCAAGGAAGTGAAAGTGGTAGCCTGAAGTTCCCTTTCCAGTGGAACTTCACCTTCCTCAAAGCCTATTGTGGCACTTAAAGGTAGCAATGGACCCTCAAGGAATTACACAAGAACAACAGCATGTAATGGTGAAAGCATCCTTTCTCCCTGCCTGGAATTACTCTGTCAAACCTTAACTGTGCCTTCAGAAAGGCGCTCTGGCAGCACTGTGACCTCTCACCCGTAAATGCAGTACATTCAGACTTTTAGGATCTCACTGTGCCAAGGGGAATACCCTTTTCTTGGCATCGATGCAGGTTAGGAAAAAAAAAGCAAAAAAAAAGAAAAAATACAGTTCATTACACGTCATTAGTTTAAAGATAATTTAATAAACACTCTGTGGTAACTGGAGGAAACTGCCATCTGTCGCTAAAGGTGCGTGTTATGTGCCTCAAAGACTCATAAAGAAGAATGTGCTATGCAACGAGAGAAATCCCCAGTGCCAGCTCACTAAGGCTCACAGTCAACCACCGACTGAGATGTGAGATTGAGATGTGAGATGAGATTTGAACTTGAGATTCGAAATTGATTTTTTTTTTTTAAATTGCTTTAATGGGATAGCTCTGCCATGTTATTACCATACCACCATCACCACCCTAGCCCCTTCATGACTTTTTCCCAACATGCTCTCATTAAATTTGAATGTGAGACGGGCGTTCTTTAATCCAGAAAGAATCATCACAGCTTCCCTCAGTCGCTTTGTTGTGACACATTTCCCTCGTCTTACTCCCCGGTGACGTTGGCTCGCGTCCCCATTGTTTCTCACGTTCAGCAGTGTAACCGCAAACACAGTCACCTAATACGGATGATGTGTCACCAACACCGGAGCTGGCACCCTGCTGCTGCACTGATTTTGGAGATTAGATGCTTTTGCCACACGGGCGACTTGATCCCTAGATAGAGGCGGATAGTATCGTAAGGCCCTCAAGTGCAAGACACTTAACCTGGCCAGTTAATCACCCATGCTAATGATGTCTGCTGCGAGTCCATATGCTGTACATCAGGGGCCAACAACGAACAGATTTCATCTAAGCCACAGATTCATGTGTATGGTATAATCAAGGTATGTGTGTTGTCAGTTCAGGTGTTCTGGTGTTAGTTGATGAGATTCATATTGTGACCCAGAATATGTCCAGAAAGTAATAATATTCTTATAAAATTTGAATATAATATCATGAGAGCAGCTACTAAATTGACCTTGTGGTGAGATTATTTTGTCAACTGCTGTTTCCAAGATAAATAATTAACTTTTAAGCTAAATTATATTCTTGAATGCTTTTGAATTAGGTTGTAGAATAGTTTTACATATTAATAACAGTGTTTCCCCTAGATTGTCTGCTTTGGGGTGGCTGGGGGTGGGGTGGCTGATCAAAAACTCAGAAGACACTCAGCAGCCAGATATTTCTCCCTTCTCTGTTCAAGAGTGGCTGAGATTGACTCTAAAATGAAAATTGCTGGTCCAACTGAAAGGTCAGTCCACCTTAAGTGAGCCTGGTCAGGTTAGGCTAATGCATTGTCGCTAACTTCGGGGGTTAACCCCTTTCGATAGACGAGTATTTTGTTTGTCTTGAGAAGCTGCAGCATTTATTAGCTGACACACTGTAGTCTGTACTATACATTTACTGCCAGACTGACAACTTAATGCTAACCTTTTCTTCCGCTCCGCATGCGTTCACCATCACTTTTTTGCCACTTGCTCAACCATGCTTGCTACACACACACATTACGCGCTGCCCTATTCCTTAACGGAGCTACGCTACTCTTATAACAGTACCTTTCATGTAGATGTCCTATGAAGAATGAGGAGAAGCAGGATGACTCAAAACAACTCCACAGTAACGTAGGGTGTTATTGTGCTCGTACAGTGATCTTGTGAAATTTTAGCAGCATAACTAAAATAAATGTAGGGGAAACACAAAATAATTATGTATTAGTAATAGTTTCTTATGTGTTTTTTCAAAGATATTGGATCATACAGCATTTTATAAATAAAACCCCTTTCTTTCTTCTGTATGTAATTCTTCAGAGAAAGATAAAATATTAAAGGGGGACATATACACATTTCAAGGTCTATATTTTTAATCTGGACCTCTACTGGAATATCTTTGCATGATTTAAACTCATTCTGACCCTGAAAAATTGTTACAAATTAAGCATTGAGAGCAGTTTGAAGTCTGGGTTTTTGACTTGCAGGGAGCATTTCTACATACGTTAACCTCAAGTTTTAGATCTTTGACACTGTTTAGCATAGATATCCAATATCATAACAGTATATAAATAACAGAAAATCACAAAAAGCATAATATATCCCCTTTAATAAAATAATAAAGGGCCACTCCCGCAATTTAGGATTGCACTTCCATAAAGCTGGCTGAGAGATTAGAGTCCCTACTGTAGCATGGGTTAAGCACAAAGCACCCTTTCTGTCTAGAAAATGCCCACATCTTTTAAATTCCACATGTCCAGGTTGTAATGCAGACTATCTGTTAAAAATCTCTCTAGGGAAGGTCAAGATGGAATTATTCAAGCAATGTAATTTGAGTAATTTTTAGAGCAACAGCTGTTGTTTTCACAGCCTCACATGTAAAATTGAGTGCCTCTTTTATAAGTTTATTATTAGATACTTTTGTCCGTTATTCTTTTTAATAAAATATTAAATTAGATCAGTCATAAAAACTTTTTCCAACATTTATTCTATGATTCTAAACATTTTGTTTTCAGACACGCTCAACTTTTTTTTGCTGAAACAGAGATTGTGGTACAGATTGTTATTGATTCCACATGATGGGGCATTTCACTCATGTAAAGGATAGGAATCCTGTACTGTCTATTGGATTTCTGCAAAGTCATCTCACAGGGATTTAACAGTCTATCTTTATAAAAACTCTGCATTGTTCGCCTTGTCCATTTGAGCCTACACACCAAGTCTCATTTGAATTCCTTTTAACTATCTGATCGAGTCATACAATTACCATTAATCATCTCTCAAGGCCTGCCATTACAGGGGTTATATCAACCCTAATTTAATCTTCTTCTTTTCTGCTTTGTTATTCTGTGATCGGCGGAGCAGTTTTACTGAATCAAGACTTGAAATATGAGGATACATAAGACATTATAAACTTAAATTGACATGTAATCATATTGAACTTTACTGCAGATGTAGCATAACTCAAAATATGCACATTAGAATATTTTTGCATGTTTATTAGGCTCATCTTCTCATTCTCTGGTGCATTTCTTTTCCTATTGCACGGAAGGAAGTGTGCAGGAACCATGTACAGTTTTCCCTCTGCTCCACTGTGCTTTAAGGCACACCATTTCACAGTCATGTTTACATTTCCCTAGTTTACATACTATATAGGTCCAGAGTTGGGCTTAGGTTTTCTGTGGCATTTAGGTTGCAGGTGGTGATTTTTTAAAATGGATTATGACAATTTCCCCCATTGTGTAACTACTCTTGTCACATAAAATTTGTTTCTTTGTGCCCCTCCCACGCTTTCAGATGCCTTTTGGTCGTAACATCTCTAAGACTGCTTTTCCTTTTAACAGTGCTCACAAACACCACTTAGAAAGACCGCAGTTGTCTTGTGCCATACTGCTCACACTTATAGAAGATTTCCAGCAGTGTAATATGATGCCACCAGGCCCTAACTGCAGAGGACTGGCTCAGCCCCATACAGCAGTGTAGGCCTATATGCCAGTGCCATTCAAATTACCATTAAAAGACAAAAACAAGAGTGTGCAACCCTGTGTTTACCCAATGTCAAACAGTCATTATGAAGCACTGCAGCTCAATGCAAAAAAAAAATCAGAAAATTAGTCCAATTTGCCACTAATATAAGCTTTTTTGGCCTGCATGTGAATTCCTGATCAGCTATTACAACAGTGTGTGGACCATTTAGAATGTTTTTCTGTGAGCGTAACAGCCTATGATGTATTCTGTTATGTACAGGGTAAGAGTCCTTTGCTTTTCTCAGATGAAGGATAATAAGATGGTGGGAAGCTAAAGGTTAGAACACCAGAGTATCACCAGGTTCAAATCGCCACACAGCCTGTGAACATGTGGGTGAAAGAGGTGAATGAGAAGCTCTCTCCTCTCCCTCTGCAAGGTGTTACAGTGCGAAGAGAGACCACTGACACTGAATATGCATCAGCTACAAGGGTGCTTTTGTATCGCTGCCCTTTGTTCTGCCCGCCCTAAAGAAGGGACTAAGAGAAAAATAGAATAACTCTACAGAGATCAGTAAGCTTTGTACATGCAAAAATGCCAAACCTTACTCCAACCTAACTCCAACCTCTCAGTGGTGAGAATTTGCTGCTTTTCTTTATATTATGTGATAATAAATTGAATATATTTGGGTTTTGAACTGTTGGTCAGACAAAAATAGCAATTCACAGACATTAGCTTGGACTTCAAAGACTTCATTTTCATTTTTTTCATTTTCTGGCTTTTTCATTTTCTGGCTTTTTGTTTTTTTAGACCAACAATTAATCAAGTAATCAAGAAAACAATCTACAGACCATCTGATGAAAACAATCTTTAAAAGCTATGACATTAGTATTAGAATTAGTATCAAAGTTAGTTATATGTATAGCGACTCTTAACAAGTCTGTATTTTATTTTGTTTTTCCTTTAATTTTATTTATTTTATTTAAATAATTCTTGTTTTCTGACCTCCTAGCCTGTCTGTTGTGCTGCTGTAACTTGTGAACTTGTGGGATCAGTAAAGATTTATCTTAGTATAATTTTTAGTATTGTCTGTTGACAGCATGGCATTGCATAAAAAAAGACCATATCCTTCAAGGAAGTCAAAGTTTTCCTAGATGAATGATGTTAAAAAAGCACTGAAATAGTAGCAACATGCATTCACGATGCATAAAGGAGGACTTGCTGTTCTCAAAAAAATCCAGAGTTTATCGCTTTTAAAGATTTATCATATAAAATTTCTTCAAGAGTCCTCCATTTGTCTTCTCTGATTGTCTTATTGAAATTTTGTTTTTATTGTATCTGCTGACTGAAAAATATTCCTTTTTGTATAGAAAGTCCTTACTGATACCATTTTTTTTGTAAACACAGTATATACTGTATAACCACAAGCCACAAAATTAGATTGTAGCAGCAGTAATTCCTTAGAAGCGTGAGGACTTTACAGATCAGTTGTGACTTGTTGAGTTGATAGATGTGGGAACTAATATATATTTGGGTACCCACAGCCCAAAAGTCATTGTTGTTTTGTGAATGATGTAATTACATAATTTATTACAGTTGCTCTTATACAAACCCCACATGCTGTACAGTATAGTAGTTCTCATGTCACTCTCTTGGCCATTAAGTGCTCAGTGCCGTTATTATGTTATTCAGTGCAAATAACTGTGTGGAATTGCGTATGTTTAGTGTATTATCACATTAAAGACGTTTGTGAGAACAAGCGGGTGTTGTAAAAGAGGGTGGTAATGATATGGAGGCTTTATCATGTTCAGTAGAGTAAAGCCTGGATGCAGTATAATGGGCTGCTCCTGACCCATTTGGACACTGTAATGATGTCCCAGTGGAACTGAGAGTACAATATAGAATGACTTAACTTGGTGAAATGCCTGGACATTATGGAGGCCTATAGAATAGGAACATATTATAAAAAGTTAAAAATTAAGAGCTGAACTTTGTGATAATTACAGCCTGTCACGTAAGGTTGATGTACTCTTCCTATAAATGTCATAATTTTGTCGGCTGGTGTAAAATCACATGGAAATTAATGTAATCCGTGTCTGAATTTTAAAATAGAGATGGGCAGCACTGTCTTGTAACAATGCTGTTTGATGCAATGCAGCATCTTGCATTATATAACTTTAATAACAGCATTGCTACACTACACCTAAAAAAAAATCTGTGTCGCATAGTCCTTTATCTTGGGAAAGGTGTCAGCACAAGTAGGACTTGATATATTTCAAATACATCAACTATACAATATTTCATACACGATCATGTGCTGTCCAGTCCAGTTTAGCGATGGCCGGCCTCATAGCGGTACTCGATTTTGTTGTCACTGTAAATTCACTCTGCCTGAAGCGCCTTTGGCATCATGACTTGCGTGCACGTTTTTACCTCTCTATCATTTTCACACCCCTGCATCTTTCCCTTTTGTCTCCTATAGAAAGCTCTGGGTTTTTGTCTCTTCCTCATTAATGTGTAGCTCTTTGTTCCTGCCTGTTATATCACCTATACTCTGAATTTTGACTGGGAAGAAACTAAACATCAACCTCCTAGTGTTTTTCTGGGTCAAGTGCAAAATGAAATACAGTAGGACTAGTCAGGGATGCACCAGTGCTGGTTTCTATGGTAACTGCAGGGCTGTATTTAGTGCAGTTGTTTCACTGCGCCTGGCTCTCTGTTTTCAACCAGGCGAGGAGGGAAGACTGAGGACCGTTCCCAAGGGGCCTAAAGCAGAAAGTGGGGCAACATCTCTCATCACCGTCAAACAAAATCTTTCAGCTTGAGAGGGGATCATGTCACGAATTCCTTACCTTGTTTCAGAGGGAGTTGATGCAGAGAGAAGACACATAGAATCAAAACTATAACAGTCCCAGACAAAGATGTAACAGGCATCACTTATCTGTTAACACAAGCACAAACTTCTGACTTTTCAAGTCAGTGTTTTTCCTTCTGTGTACTTTTGGGAACAAATGACTGAAAACTTAAATGTTGTCAGTATGTGCAGCAAAAATAAAGTATTTCTGTTGCTGTAGGAATAACAGAATAATAATGAGTACAAACATCAAGTGGCTCAAGTCCAACATTTTCATGCAGTTTTTGTTTTTGCTAAATTTAATTCAGGGTGTTGTTTCTACAAAGTCAATTTATAAGGAAATTACCAAAGAGAGTTTAATGTTTAATTTAACAACCACTGTTGAAGTGAAAAATAAGTTATTACTATAACATCAGAATCGGGAGTAATTAGTTTCAGAAGAAACACAAGCATTTTAATAATAGCCTTACATTGCTACATTTTGATTGACATTCATTTTTATAAGTACCTAAAAAAAGGGCTACAAATCTTTTGTAAATATTCCCATGAATATACGAAGATGTTTTACGTCACTTTTTTACAAGCCCAATACAAACCAGAAAGAAGGGCACAGACAGAGGATACAAATAAAGAAATCTCTCCAGTAAATAAATAATAAAATAAGTATGAAATAGTAAACCATAAAATAGAAAAGTAGTGTAAAATAAGTAAAATAATAAATAAAGTATACTGTAATTTAAATAATTTAAATCAGAATTTTATAAAAAAAAATTCACTCATGAGTTCCCCTTTAAACAAAGTTGTAACTCAAAAAACTAAAATAAAAAATGTAGATAAAAGGCGTAGCAGAAAGTTTGTAGTTTAAATAGAAAAGGAGAAAGTAAGTTATTCTTAAAAGAAACATGTCAGTTTCAAAGGATGCAAATCCAGATATGTTTTTTATAGAATATATTTGAACAGTAATGGCCATGAGAGTATACGCTGAAAATGTACAATTACTGTAGCTATACAGTACTTAATTACATAATTACAGTCAGGGCTGCAACTAATGCCTATTTTCATTATCATTCAATCTAGTAGTTGTTTGGTCCATAAAATGTCAGAAAATGGTGAAAAATGTCAACCACTGTTTCCCAAAGCCCAGGGTGACATCCTTAAATGTCCTCTTTCATCCCGACCAACAGTCCACAACCCAAAGATATTCAGTTTACTGTCATAGAGGATCAAAGAAAGCAGAAAATATTCACATTTGAGAAGCTGGAATCAGATAGTTTGGACAGTTTCTTCTTTAAAAAAATGACTCAAAACAAGAAATGATAATCAAAACAGTGAATTAATTTAATAGTATATTACACATTTATATAGTGCATGTATTCAGTAGTGGCTGTGCGTTTTCCAGTTGCTCTACAGTTACAAACACATAATTTTCACAAACCTGACTGGAATTCTAGTATAATTATCATTTCATCAAGTCTGGCTTTATTTGATTGGTATTAATTAGGAAATCAATGAAAACATGCACTGTAAACATGCTTCTCTCAGCGAGGAATCACGCTCAGTTGTGAATAAAGAGCAGCTGATCAAACACCTGAACAGAGAGACTTGCGACTCTTGAACATTTTTCACGGACACAGAACAATTTTAGGGTGTCTGATCCAAGACCTGTCATTTTATAAAGCATGAAAAGGAGAAATCTAGACTTATGTATGCAGGCAGTTGGGTCACTCTCAAAATTATTTAGTCCTACATAAATGAATGATGTACAGCACATTTGGACAGATGTTTCACATGCTTTCCAAGCCCAAACCACTGGCACAGAGACAACATTTCCCACTTAATATTGTATAGACCTGCTGCTCATGAGAAACATCAGACTAGGAACAAAATTATTTTTAAAACACAAAGACGCATTTCAGCGCCAGGTGACAGCATGATATGAGAGAACAAGTAGGGAAAGTTCAAAGCTGGAGCTCTCTGGGATGTAGTATTTAAATTAGGTTGGAGTGAAGGTACGACTGGGAAAGGTCTACAGCTGTTTGAAGTGTGACAGTATTTCACTGCCTACACTTTGCTTCTAGCAGCTCTTTTCAGATTCAAGAGAACCAGTACAGGCCTGCACCTGTCATAGACATATGAGTGTTAACTATTTGAAAACATAATCATTAACTAAACATTAAATAAGATATTAACTGGGATACATTCAGTGCATGTTTGGTTGATAGTTCATAACTGACATAAGTTCGGTGCCCTCTTTAACTTAAAAGCTTAAAGAGCCTTTTTTGGCCATTTTGATACATATCTTATGCTGTTGCAGAGCACTGCAGTCCTCATACTGGTGTTCATTTTGTTCCTTCAATTTGAGCAGCAAAGGAATTATGTGAGTTAATGGTTGAATTAAGGGTTTTGCCCCATAAATACAAAAAACATCAGTAATGTTAAACGTTCTATGAATAATGTAAAATGGAGGTTTGACGAGATGAGACGAGGAAATGAGCCAAAAGTGAACTTGCAGTGTTTTTATCTAATGTATGTACACATGACAGAAAGTGGTAATGGAGAGGAAATTTTACAGACAACAAGAAAAAAAGCATCCATCCATAGTGCTTGAATTTCACCCTGCTAACAATAAACATGAACTCAAAGTTTTGTGACTTTAGAGGAGCAAAGAGAATTTTAGTCCCTCAGCGAGCAATATTAAAGACAGGGCTGTGAGCTAGGGTGAGCAGTTTTTCTTTTCTCTACGGGAGGTCAGAAGCAGTCTTCAGTAGTCATTTATGGATGATGGAGCGGATGTTTGATGAGGAGAATTGACGGGAGAGCTGGTTGACTGGGGTTATCCTTTAGCCTAGCTTGGATGCTGGCTCACTTGCTGCGCCAGTTGTATTTGATATTTAAAAAAAAATTGGTGATGAGTGTAATGAGCTCAACCCCACAGTAGGCATCATGTGACTGCGGTATTGTGGTCTTGCGGTATTATAGTGTTGTGGTATTGTGGTGACTTGACTTTTTGTCCTTTATTTTGTGCTTCAGTTGATTTTCCAAAGGGAATTTTTCTGTCAGAGATCAACATCAGGTAACATTTTATTTAATTAAAAAAAAAAGAAAATCCTGTACCCAGCATTACACATAAAACACATACTGCACATGTTAATGATGCCTAGATTGATGTTTTCCTTTCAAAATTGTTGTTTCCTGCTGGTGTGAAGATGTTAATGTAGCATCTCTGCTACATTCAATGACTCGTGGGGGTGCACCATGCCTGAATTTTCAAGGATCCAGCAATTCTCTGTATTTCTGCTGTACTTATTGATATTTGCCAAGTCATTCTGTTACACAAATGGCATTGTCAATGACATTGTTTTGTATTCTCTTCATTTGCTGCAGTGAGCTTGTGTTCATTCATAAAGCAACCATTGAAACCAGTTTAACATTTCCTGCATGTGCTTAATGTGATGGCAGTGGGAGGCGTTTATTGTGAAGAAACGTAAGAACAATGGCAGTGAGGTTAGCTAATGTTTAGATGAGACAATTACATCTCTGACAAGCAGAGTGGATCAGTGAGGACTGATGTTATCTTAACAGCAATGATGATGTTTCAGCAGCTTGAATATAAAAACTCTGTGCAGGTTTTATTTCTTGCAGTTTGATTTTGGTTTGTGAGCAAAAGGAGCCATGCACAGGTGAAGTGGTTAGATGAAGAGGTACATGGATGTACATGTATGTACAGAGCATGGCGTGTTGGCTCTTTTCACTGCTGCTCATAGCAGCTCAGCGCTGTTGGTAAGATCTGTATCTGCACAGAATACCAGTAATCCTACATGAGGAGCTGTGACTGTTACATGGTAAAATGGTTAAAAATTGAATCGAAGTTGAAGTGAAGATCCACAGCAGGTGTGTACAGGGGCTTTGTTTACTTGGAGCAAATCACTCAGTATTTCAATTATTAAATATAGCTGCAAGTGGCAATTCACAGGTTCAGACCTTTTTGCACTCAACAGGAGGAAGCAGCTCAGTCGTCCAAAATTAAAGCCGCAAGCGAAGTCGCTTCAGCTAGTTTAATTCTGTTTAAAGAAGGAGTGAGACCAATCACGCACTTGTTTCATCATCCTAAAGCCTGCAGCATTTCAATAATTGCGCACTCAAAGTTCCGCCATCCATCCATTCATCGGATTTGAACGAAACTTGGTGTGTATGTTCAGGAGATAGCGCAAGATGTCTCCAGTGAAGTTTAATCAGGATTGCCCAAAGGCATCTTGAGTTATGAGCAAATATGTGTTAGGCCACGTCGACTTGCACCAATCAATATGGCACTTCAGATTTTGGTTAATACTCGCCCCCAGAGCATGCACACCAATTTTGGTGAAATTCTGTCCGCCAGGTTTTCAGATACACCTTTCTGGTATTTTTGGTGCCCCCTATGGATTGGGCTCAAAATGCTTTGGTAGATCTATTCCCAATCACGGACTGACATTATGCACCAAAATTTATGATGATTGGACAAATGTTTAATGAGTTGTGGCCAAAATATTTGCTACGCCCCGCCCGATATTTTGGTTGATGACAGCCATGTTTTTCGACCAATCTTGCTCAGTTATTATAGATATGTGCATCTCTGTATCCCAAGGCTGCATACCCAATTTGGTGTTGATTGAGTAAAAATCTAAAAAGTAGATGCCACATTATTGTTTTTCACATTATGCAAATTGGCAAAAAAATCCATCATGGCGGACTTTTATGGTCCAAAGGCTTTTTTGTAGAGCACACTGAGCTGGACATGTGAGTGAAATTTCAAGTAAATTGGACTTACGGTGTGAGGGGTGTGGCCTTTCCAAAATTGCATTTTTGGGCCTTAATTACAGCACCACCATCTGGCTTATTGGGCTTATATTTCTTGGGAAGCACATGCACATCATTTCTGGATATTGGGTCAAGTTTCATGGTTTAAGCACATTCCAGCTCACTGCAATTTGAGCCGTGGCAGATGACAACAACAACAACAAATAATAATAATAATAATAATAATAATAATAATAATAATAATAATAATAATGATGATAATGATAATATACTGGCACAAACACAAACACCTAACAAGTGAGCATTGCAGAGGGGTGCCTGCTCAAAAAAACAAAAACAAAAAAGTGAAATTAATTTTTTTTTTTTTAAATATCACAATCCTGCTCATCTCCTTTAAGATTTTCTTGTGGATGGCTCACACCTACCATAATTGAATTAATATCACTATGAACATGAGCCAAACAACTAAACTAGGAGTGCATTTTTTGGAATGAAAGACAAAACAGTTTTTATAGGAAATATTGTCCAGACACACTAACTACAGCCAAACAACAAAGTGTGAAAAATGATAACAAATCTTTGCCAACAATGGTTGTTAGAACAAGTGAACCAAGGGCATGAATACATTTACAAATTGTTTATTCATTGTCTTGTCTTTTAGGGCATCAGGATAAAAATTTAGAGTGCTCTTTCAAATCTAATCACACACACATGCATCAGCGTAGACAGCTGCGCAGTTGCCAAACAAATGATTTGCCATGTTATTTTACAAATGTCTTCTCATACAGATGTATGGCTTGGAGAGTCACTGTGCGCCCGTTTAACAGTCTTTACAATTTCAGCATTCATATGAGATTAATATTATATTAGAGACAACAGTTCCAAGATTAAAAATGCACCCTGTCAGCCAAGATTCTGTCATAGCAGCCTTGTGCAATTTATTGTCTCTAGATGTGCATGTCGTTTCAGAGAGCATGTCAGCCCGGCTTTTTTGAAGGCATTGATGAATGTTCATTTATATATACTGTATATTCTGCTGTCTGTTATTGTTCTTCATGTGCATTATCTTTATCCCACCACTATGAATTCATACACTGCTGTTTTCATACAAAGTATTGGATCAAATTTATCTTACCTACAGTTTAACACATTTCTTAAAAAAAATCTTGTACTAAATATTTCAGTGTTTTCCCCATTTACACATTTGAGTTCTAAACAAAGCGGGGATATTCCTGGAGATAATGTCTCCTGTTTGATTTATAATGAGTGAATTTGTAGAGGAGTAATCTACTTTTGAGGCGCTCAGGGCTGAAGGGAGAGCTGTATGACTGCGAATAAAACCACCTCCAGACTACAGAGCTGTCATTAATCAGACCCTTGGCTGACAGTCCAATGCCCGCCGCTACATTCCCTTCAGACCCCGTTGTAGGATATTTATGTTGATTGTAGACGCTCTTCCCCCGTCCTCTCCATCCACTTTCTTCCTGTCATTAATTAAAAGCATGTAGCGATTTCATCTCACAGCTCTCTTAAAAATATGCAGACTAATTTCCCCATCGGGCTCGTCTCTTTTTGTTCGGCAAACTGTCTTTCTCTGTCTGTGACAAGGGGGCCAACATGCCACTACATATTCCATTTCTTTCAGTTTGACTCTGGACAAGATGACTACTTCTGTGGGGGGGAAATTAGTGGTGGTTGAGGGACTAATTTGCTTTGTTGTGGTCCCTGTTTAAGCTGCGTTCAGAGCACATAGTCATCACTGGGGTTGCAGCCGCTAAGCTTATGGGAAGTGTGATTTACTATGCTGAGATGAGCAGTATCAGACTGTGACAGTGTGTGTCGTTAGACAAGGGATGGCAAAGTGTCATTTTCATGATAACACTGTCACAAGAAAGCGGTTAAGTGGCTACCACTGAAGTATGTAGAGTATCCCAACATTTAACTTTTTTGTAAAGGAGGAACATTAATAATGGAGTGCAGGAGCTACCACAGAGACCTGACTTAATGTACGTAGGCGATTGTAAAACAAACTGTTGTGATTCTTGAAATAAAAGTCTTAAATCTTTTTATGTTTCTGCAAACATTCCACTGTACAGTATTCGCCCCTGTGGAAGATACAGGTTGCTTTCATAAGACAACTGAAAGAAATGCCTGTCAGAAGAGTGCTCCATTAGCGCTACACCCACACTGTTCTTTTCTCAGACACACAAGGTATATCATTTATGGATCCTGCCATTGTTTGCATATGCAGCATCTCCTTTGGAATCTACTGCAGAAATTGTCAGGGATGGTGATCGTTTCATTCCTTGTCATCCCAGGCTTTTTTTTTTTTTTTCCTTTCATTTTTTTTTTTTTTTTTGACACTGCTGCTGTCGGAGTACGGCAGAGAATTCTGATTCCATGGCAGACAGATGCCAACTTTCATCTCTTTTTAGTTTTCCTTCAGAGAGGCACTATTGGCTGAGAACGTGGATTCAAAGCGAGCCTCAAAGTCAATCTCATGGGGATTTGACGAGCAGAATGTCCAAACCACATATGCACCTTTTGATCAGCTATATGGGTTAATATTAGAATAGACATTATCTTAAACTTAATGAGGCCTCACTCGTAATTTTGTGAAAACTGAACTGTCTGGGTTTTCTTAAGTGTTTTATTTGACATTAATAAGCATAAAGATTTCTTATATTTTAAGCTACGTTTCACATGTGCCTCAGAAGCTGTGTTGAGACATTCTTCCTTGCTATGTAGGTGCAGTATTGTTGTGGGTGGGGGACCTGTGCCCTCAGGTTGAGCATTAAAATCATCAAACAAAACACACAATATACTCCAAGCTGGCCATTCTCCAGAAGTTTGGAGGGCATTGTGAGAAAAGATGTTTATGGTTTGGTGAAACCACTCAGATTTCAAGGGAATGGTTAAGATTTATTAAGTATTGAGTCCATTCAAACTATACAGTAATTTATCAGGCATGAAAACTCACTGCGGCAGCAGCAGCAGCCACAACAGCCCAGCTTTAGAGTAAATAAAACAACAAAATTCACTCAGTATGCTGTTCAGGTCATCTCACAGGTCAGACAGCTGCATGGTTTTCAGAGCTTTGCACCGCTCACATATTTTATTTTATTTTACTTCCTCACTCACCACTTACTTTACTACTTGTGGTTCAGTGTACAGTATTCCAATTTCAATCTAATTCTCTCCCTCAGGTACTCTAGAGATATATTCTAGTTGGAAATAACTTAAATAAAGTCCTCAACAGGCTTCTATCACCACAGTCAGTCTTTTCAATAAATGTTTGGCTTTAGGTCTGTTTTTTTCTTTCAGTAGACTGACATTAACTCCAAGTGTCACTCAAGTAGATTTCGTGAATTATGCAAACATAAATTAGCAATTGTTTTTTAAAGTTTAGAAAGGGAGTAAATTCTGGATTCTTAGGAAGACTGATACAATGCGGGTGTGGAACAGGGTGTATAGTTGGCAATTCTATCATTAATCACCTTATGTACGCAGATGATTTGGTGATTTTCTGTCCATGTAGTGCTTGTCTTCAACAGTTATTGAGGGTATGTTCACAATATGGTATAGATTTTGACATCAAATATAATGCAACTAAGAGTAATATTATGATAGTCAGAAGTAGAGAAGACAGAAAATGAGTATATCCTGATTTCTTCCTGTCTGGCTTTGCCCTCAGTGAGTGTAATGAGGCTAAATATTTGGGCCATTATATAACTAATGATTTATCAGATGATAGGGACATTTATAGTGTCGAAAGTTGTACGCACAAGCAAACATGTTGGCTCGTAAATTTAGTATGTGTTCAGTGACTGTGAAGATCTCTCTTTTAAAGCTTTTTGTACCCCTCTATATACTGCCCACCTGTGGCGGTGCTACAGAAAAGGCAGCATGCAGAGACTCACAGTGGCTTACAATGACAGTATGAGGCTGCTGCTTAAAACTCCAAGAAGCTGCAGCACAAGCCAAATGTTTGTTAATGTTGGAGTACCTACCTGCTCTGCTGTAATACGAATATATATATATAGATGTATGTGCAGGTTACCTGATTCTGCTAACGGTATTGTTTTAGCTTTGACCAAACCTGAACTGAGTACTGTCAGGTTCTCATCTAGACTGTGGAACCATTAGCATTATAGCCTAAATGCAATTGCCTGATTATTGTGGAATATTTTTTTTTTTTTTTTTGTAGTTGTGTTTTTTTGAGATTGTTTATTAATTTATTCTTTTTTGTTTTGTTTTGTTTGTTTTTGTTTTATATTTTACACTTTGTATTTTATTGTGCCATAGACCCTCCATGAGTTGTGTCCTTAATAAAATTTGAATTGAATTGAACTGAATTGAATGCAAAGTGTGAAAAAAAATCTCATTGAAATATTCTAAAATTAAAACACCGGCCATATCAAATCAATATATTAATCAATATACTGTAAGAGTGAAGATTTATTTCATTGATTTGTACAGTATAACAGGCAGCGGATACTCCTGTCAGTGAGATTCATCTGATATTTCATTCAGACCCTCTGATGTTACTACAGAATGCTGCATGACCTTATTTAAGAAGAAAAGTCGACATTTTCCTGAACTCACCTGTTTGTTTGCGTCTAACTGAGAGCTTTATTTGATTGCTAATGATCTGACACAAGACTGAAGACCTTATTTAAAATTTACCCCAATGGCTTTTGGATGTACCTAAGCACAGATCATTGTGTTGTTATAATGAAACAGGTATCGAGAAGGGAACATGTATTGAGAAATTGCCAAGATCCTTAGGTGACTCTTCACTGATTTAATTTAGTGGAATAAGTTGTATAGTTTTAATAATTGTTTTGAAATTATATTTTAGAAGTTTTCACTGTGTGCCACGGTAAACAGATGGTGCCTCTTTCCAGTGATAACCTACGCAAAACTGTTTGAGTAAGAAACGCTCAGTAGACTTAAATATATGGAGGCTGGAGTCAGGTTGTATTCACACTACCTAGTTTTAGTCACGATTCCTGCCTCAGTCCTGTGTCTCCCTACCTGTTGCCACTTCCCCAGTGGCTCTCTCCCTCTCTCTCCCAGTGCGTGTGATTGTGTGAGTGGAGACAGGTGTGCTGGAAACAGAGCAGTGCCCCGCCAGCTGCAACCTGTTCTATAATCAAGACCTCTACTTATACTCTGCCCTGCCAGATCCACACTGCCAAATCGTAGCCCCTGTTCTAGTCAGTCTACACTTCAAGCCATTTCGCCTGCATGTATCCTGTTATCTTGTCGTTTCCTGGTTTAACCCTGTTCACTGCAGTCCTATCTGCTTGGTCTCTGGGCCCTGTCTCCTGTCCCTCATTTCATCAGCCCTGCTTCCCTGCCCTGGACACTTGCTCTACACTGCTTTCCCACCATGGATTCCACTCTGGACCAGCTCCCCTTGCCTCAGCTTCTGGTTCCCAGCTACCAGCCCAAGCCCCAGGTTCCCAGGTTACCAAATATCAGCCTCAGCCCAAGCCCCCAGGTTATCAACTACCAGTCCAAGCTTCCCCAGGCCTGCGTTCCCTTTTCCTTGCCTTATAATAAATACCTTATTCCTATCATATCCCTGTCTCCTCGCCTATGTCTGCAACTGGTTTCACCTGCTCCGCCCCACGCAACAGTTTTTACAGCAGAAAAAAGTAACCAGAAAAATAAAATACTCAACCAATCCCACAACATAATCCAATTCTCTACTGACTGACTATATGCTTTGTATGTCATATATTCTCAAAAGTATAGCTAAATACAGCATGACTATCTCAATCCTCACAGGACCCTGTTAAGACACGTGAAATTGTTTACATATGTTGAAGCGCTCGCCTCTTTCTCTTCCATCAGTCAGGAGAGCTGCTCCATCTTACAGTAGCTCACTCCAAGTCATCCGTGTTAAAGAAATAGTACTGCACCACCATTTCATATTATCATGTAATGCAGTGAGCCAGGCTTAAGGTTTACATTATCTATCCCCCACCTGCCGTGAGCCAGGTGAGAATAAACAATAATTTGAACTAACATCTTGACTAGGGAAAGGAGCCCTGACCCTAGTTTCCTTTTATGATCTTGTTGTGGCTGCACTGCGTCCAGAGAATGTAAAGTAATGTATGATTATTTTGAACCTTGATTCATGTGACCCCTTTTACTGTGACTTAAGATTGGGCAATCAGTGATACATCTATAGATGACCTTTACTGCTTCCACATCTGGTGTAAAGGGTATAGTGGTAATGGGATAAAATCTAACTTCTGTGGCATGCTGGTACAATTACAATAGATAATAAAGTTGTAGTAAATGTAGGCATTAAAAAAAACATAAATAAGTGTCTTCATGCTTTGCAGCAGTGTCAGTAAACATGCATTTATGTAGGGATATCAAGGTGAGGATTTCTTTTCAAGCCATTGTTGAACTCCACATGTTCATGTTGACTGTAGGTTGTACGCTGTGGGGCTCAGCTGATGTCTCTGGTAATTATTTCACCTCTCGTGCTCAGGCAGCTAATGGTCTGTCCAGGCAGCTCGTACTGGCCTGCACATACTCTACTGTAATACAGCAGCCATTCACTAATCGAGCATTTAAAGGGACAGATTGCTGTTTCTACATGTTTTACTCCATTAACTATAAATCATGTTTACTCTGCATTACTGCCAACCATGTGCTCCTCTAACCTTTCCTGTCGTCATTGCTTTTCATTTCTTGCTTAACAATGTAAAACCAACTAACAGAGGCTTTAAACATGCTTGTAGATATGTAATCTATCACATGACTATCATATCATTCATTGCATTAATACAGTTGCAAGAGTGGATTGATTTGAATAAATCTGCTTGTGTTGTGCATTCATCTCTGCCATCGAGAGTTGGTTGCCAAACATCTTTATACAGAAAATTACCAGCATGACCTTTTTCAATACATCCATTCCTGCTTATTGTTTGTCTTCCCTGTTGGATCACCTTGTAGCTTATGAGAAGGAATGTAGTTTCAAGTTATCAAGTCTCAAATGTGGCACGTAAGTGTTGAGAATTAATAAATATTCCTCACAACACAAATAACTATAATGAAAATGACTAAATTCAACCCACAAGTGGAATGTTCTCTTGCCTAGGATTCATATAATGCATTACCTACTACTAGTCACAATGCAATATTCAAGTGTATTAACGAAATATACAATAGCTTATTTTCAGAGCATAATGATTCAAGATTCAGCATTTGTTGGTGATAGTGATAAACCTGATAATATAAAGGTTTTACCTGACTATTCCCATGAGCAGTGAGCAGACTGAGCGCTGTTTGAGTCGACTGAAAGCACTGAAGCGTTCTTTTACTCGACTACAAGTTCATGGTGTCTCTAGAGAAGTAAGTCAGTGAAGAGAAGCGCCTGCTCTTTCTCCTTCATTGAGAGTGAAACAGCTGAGAACATTGACCTGAACAAAGTCATTACAAAAACACAAAGATGAAACCAGAATTTAATATAAATCTTTATTGGTTTTGTCATTGGATAGGTAGTCTTGCTTTTTCTGGTTAGAATTGCAGGACTGTAAACTAATAACAACAAGATTATAGCTTATAGCTCACACAAAACTTCTTTTCCTTGATCATATTTTAGGTATGGATAACTTTGTGAGAGGTTTGGGTGTGAGAAGAGTGATGCAAAATGGAGGAGTAGGCTTTTATTAAACAGAAAGTAAATGTTTTCTTCCTACACATTTAGAGATGTGTATTCAAAAATCTGAGACTGACAGCTTCCATTATGCCCATTCTCATTAACTAAGTAGCATCACTGGTCACGGCAGGATGGTAATTGTTAGCATTAGAGCCCAGTTCATCCAAAACATCCATCTGTTCAAAGTTTGCCATATTTTACCTCATAATTACCAAATAAAAAATGAAAATAAGGTATAATCACTTGGCTGTCTGCTCTTCAGCTTGATAAGGAGTACCAGCTGTAACACCGATTTACTTATTTGCCTTTTTTGTGCTGATAGTGTGAGCCAAAGTCAAGACTGACAACTGTAGAGCTCACAAACTAAAGATGATTCAAGTACAGTACCTTTGAATTTAAAGGAAAACAGGCTGAGTCCCTACAGGAACAGTTTTGTTTAATTATGCTCATTTCCAGCTCTATATTTTTATTCTGAGACTCCACAAGAGTAGCTTTGCATGATTAACAGTTCTCCTTATTTACAGGATACATGCATTAACTCCTTATTTATCTTATACAGGCCCTTTATGTAGCCCCCCTCAGCTCAGCCTCTGTCTCTTAACAGGCAGTCTTATCTCCTGTCTCTGTAAAGCCCCCCTCCCAGTGAGCCCACTCTGTTCTGATTTGCCAGCTTTCCAGAAGCTGCCAAGGGGCAGCCGTATCAGTCGTATTAAGTTGCCGCTGATGCAAACCCAAAATTTCCTGCTTTACTGCTTCAAATTAAAAGCTTTTAAATTACTAAATAACAGGAGACTTTAACTGTGAAGAATTTACAGGAAATGAAACATGTTCCTCACCTAATTAGTGGAGCTAAGTCACAGTGATGATGATGTTTGATGAAGAGCTTCAGATGAGCAGCACACCTCCAACAGGTAAACAGCTTATTTTACTTTGCCGTGCTGTGTAATGGAAAAACATTCACAGCGTGCCAGCTCAACTAAAGAGTCATGGCTTGATGTGACTACCCACAAAACAATGGAAAAATGTTAGCGGAGCAGAGCAGTGAACTTGCACGTTGTGCATGGAGCAGATGACCATATAAAGAAATCATCGGCTTGGGCTGGAAACTGTCGGAAACCGAGCATAAAGAGCAGTCTGAAGCTGGTGCTTTTTGCTCACAGGGATTCCTTCTACATATGTTTACATCATTATTTTACACTTTGGCCATGTTTAATATGAACATCCGACATTGTAACATTATATACATGACTGTATAAAAGGAAAAGCATGATAGGTCCCCTTTAACTTATGAATTTTCAAACCATTTTATCCAACATTTAATCATATCTATAATTGTAGGATGTTAAAATGACCACTTGGGGTGTATGTCTATGCATTTCAGCCCTAAATGCAGTGTTCCTAGTTTTAGGCCTACAATCTGCTTTTGATTTAAAAAATAGAAATCCTCAAAAGCCAGTGTCATACGCTAGTGTACATTTAAAAGGCTATGTACCGAAGGCCTTACTGAACTACGGATTAGGCCCAGTGACAGGGGTCGTGGTAAACTCCTCCTGTCTGGGTAATCAGTTTTCAACAGCCCACTGCTCTCTGATGGCTGCTGCCGTCACAGAAGCATGCATCACACACTTGTCAAAGCGCCTCTCCTCCACCCACCCCTTTCCGCTGAAAGTCAACACCACAGTCTCACCACACATATATTTACGTGCTCACAGACACCCTCACAGACGTGCATACACACAAGCACATGCGCGCACACACAGTACACATATACAGACACCATTCCCATTATGGTGACAAATCCTGCCTGAGCTGGCTCCCATCTGTGAGTCATGGCATGGTATGTTGTACAAGTCAAACTCCCCCGTCATCTGCCTTTCACAGATGAATCTGTGGAGTGTCCAAAGGCTTGTCTGGTGGCCATGATTGCAGGACTTTTTGGATTCAAACCTCCTGTGATCTAGATTGAGCACAGACACATATTGTATTTCACAAGTTTTGAGGTGTAAGGGGGCAACTCTCCAACAAAGAGGTCAGATTAATCATCATGGCTTGACTGGATTTAATCCATTAAACCATGAGTTCACCCCTACATATCTTGGTTGGCTGAATCTCTTCTCTGATCCCATTTTCTCTGTATACATATCCATTTTTCCACCCTGGCTCCTATTTGCCCCCATAATGGGATTAACTCTGATGACACCAATCTGAAATCTAGCTTTAAACTCTGCGGGGCCAGTCTTATTTCACTACTTATTCCCATAAGGGATAAAACATGGCTTGGGTTACATAATTAGATTCCTCTCTCCAACCTAAATGTAAATGTTGACATATTAATGATAAATAGCTCGGTGTATTCACTTCTTGTTTTCTGCTGGCCTGGTCAAGATGCCTCCAGCAACTTAAAACACAACTGACAAACCATGTTAATTAATGTGTCTGTTAGAATATGTGCTGCTCAAATTCAATGCAACCTAACACTGTCGCAACAACTTTAGGTCTATGCAGCAAATAATGCTTTGTACAGCTGTTACTTATTTTGGCAGTGAAGGTACAATTGGCTTACCCAACGCCTACGCTTAAAATACAATACGATCCCAGTTATTGTTGTTGTACCCACCAATAACTTTTGAAACACAGCTATTAAGCAAGCTTATTATCAAGCTCTTTTCCACTTCGTAATAAAATCAACGTGGAACAATTGACCTTGGCGGAACAAAAACCCTTTCACCCCTCTCCGCCTCATTCTCATGGTGCAACAAGACATTAGAAAGCCATTTCATTGCTCTGTCTGTCACTGCTCCCAGAGCCATTAACAATCAACAATTTTTTTTCCCTCAACACCCTCATCTCTTGTTCTCTGTGGTTAAAGGCAGCATAATACAAGGCTGTCTAGTTTGACTGTGTATAACTAGAATGTGCAGAAAAGCATATGGTTGTTGGTGATTTGTGGGGATGCAGTGAACTGTTACTAACCACTTTTGACCTCATTTATTCGAATACGCCCGAAGGATTTTCATGAGGCTTAAAGATGTTGTGTTTTCTTAGGAAGCTATGATTTGTAATGGTCATTGTGATTTAAATTTGTTTATACACTACACTCCATATGCATATTGATTTAAAAAATGCAACTAGCACAAATCTTAGCATGTATTTTGCCAGCTGTTACTCCAATTACAGTAAATCTGATTTTTGAGTAACCTTGATTTCTTTGGCAAAATACACTTGTTACTATATTTGCCATTTAATTTTGGATCACCATTCTCTTATGCTAACATCAAATTTGCATAGAAATAAAAATAAAATTCTGCAAGAACCAGGACTAAAGATGTCAACAGTGTAGCTAAATTAAGAGATAATCCATTGCAAGGTTAGTCTTATCTTATATTGCAACACCACAGAAAACCAAGGAAATTGCAAGAGCTTTTCAAAGGGCAAGGTATATGTACAGTACAGTATATGGTAATGCTACATATGCAGCGATTTAACGTGGAGACACATGCTTAACTGCTTTGAATTGCTACAAAGAATAGTGCTCCAGAGAAATGCATTAAGATGCCTCTGTAATTTAAAACATACAGGCCACTGGGATAACTTTGATTATGGCTTGTCATTCGTCCTCAAAAGAACCATATGGAATATATTATGTAGATGTCATGCTCATTGGTACGGTTATGTGCAGTCAAGTGTTTACATGTAAAAGGTCAGTTTGGATATTCTGACATCAAACCAACAAATTATGTCCTGCTAGTCATATAGACCTAATTTTAAGGGCCCTCTAGCTTGTATATAAAGTGCTAACTAATGTAGTTAGCTATGTACTCCATGGCCTTTGAAGTAATGTTCAGTTACTGCTGTAGGTTGTAAGCTAGTGTGTATGTGTGTGTATATATATATATATATATATATATATATATATATATATATATACCACAGTGGTTAATCTATTCTTTACACTTTTGTGCTTGTTTTGGTTTGTTTTTGAAAGGCTAAAAAAGAAAAAGAAAAGACATGAAGGCCCTCTAAACTCTTTATATATGGAGTATCGCTCTTACAACTCATGTACAGGGCTTCAACATGCTACTATATGTATTTATTAGTTTAGTGCACTTACTGTTCTTAACCATAAGAATGTGTTATGACTTAATACAGTCACCTAAAATATATTATACCATGTTTTCATAAGGCAGTCTCCATAAGTCATGACTTATGGTTTTACCAATATAGATCAATTATAAGCCATTAATAAGACTTTTGGGGATGTAATTGTCATATCAATAATAAATGTTCATGAGTTTCTCACTTACTAATAAACCATCAGCAAAGGTTAGTAAATGATCTGCAATTATAAATGTAAATAAGTTAAAGGGTTTTCAAAAAAAATCTATCAAGTCTGAAGCTGTAAATGTGAATAAATAGTTAATAATTGGATTGTAGTCCAGATGCCCCGTAGCTACAAGGACAAAGGAATGGTGTCCTGAACCAGAAAGATGTTTTACAACCTTGCAATACAACTCAATAATGACTTCCAACTGATCAATAAAACATCAGTAAATTATTTATTAAGGATTAATAATCCCATTAGAACCATTTATAAACCCTATATGCAGGGTGTTTTACTAAAAAGTGGTACCAATATACTGTATATAGAGTTGCACTGATTAGTTGATTAATTGGATTGCCAACTATTTTGATAATCAATTAAATGTCATTTCATGAGTTATTTCTTAAGAAAAATGCCAAAATTCTCTAGTTTCAGCTTCTCAAATGTGAATATTTTCTGGTTGGGCTTTGGATAACAGTGATCAAGATATTTCACCATTATAGACAAGATGGCTAATCAACAAAATGATAAACAGATGGATCAATCATAAAAATAACCATTAGTTGCAGCCCAAACTGTATATATGGTGCACTTAATATTGCTCAAAACATTCTTTTCTTCTTTCTACTAGTAAGCACTTTGACTCCACCTGCACTCCAGGGCACAACATTTTGATTGACATTTCTTAGCAATTTCTTGGCAAACAATCTGTTTGACTGCAGTCCAATTTCATCCCAGCTTCTCTGCCTTTCACTGCACCTCCTCAGAAACTGGTAGATGGAGTTGAGAGCATTTGGTCAGTAACGTCGTTTACTCATGCCCATATTTCTTTTTCCTGTCCTTTCCTTTAGCTTTCTCTCATTTCTATCAGGAACATATCTTATGAACTGGAACCGGCTTTACATTTTATGGAGGACTTGAAATGTAAAGAACATATGATTTTTGCCCTACACAATATCATAATGTAACATAATTTTTTTGGAGTCTTTCTGGAAGAGATAAAATCTGTATTGAAAATTCTGTTTATACACTGCACTGTACCTAAGAAACTGGATTGCTGTCAAAAAGCAAATTGGTTATTGTCTTTTTACGAGTCAACAGCAGTAAACAGTGAGTTTTTGTGGGCTTTCTATCAGGGAATTTTCCAATTTATCTTAATGGAAATCTACAGCTTTTTGCAGTGAGGACCAAGACAGGCCTGAGCTGCATCTGTATTAAATCCAACATAAGATGAGTGGCAAAGAATTTAGATTGTAAAACCCGTATATACAGAGAGAGGAGGGAATTTAAGATGCTTTAATATGATAACAGCAACACACAAGACCTCTATGTGCCTCGTATGCCCATCATATACACACATATATCTTATCAGTGGTGTCTTTTTATCCTAATCACTTTGAACCTGATGCATGCTCATGGCACATCTTCAGTGACACATGGAAAAGGTCCACGATGAGGCACAAAATGGAATGGGCGTCCATGGCGGCTAATTCTGATTCAAGGAATTGAGAGAGCTGTGTTAAGGATGTTAGGCATTAAGGAGTTGTCTTTTTCATGGGATTATCTGCGAAGGAGGAAGTCAGTATTCAAACAGAGCTGACTGGCAAGGCAAGATCAGCTTCCATCCAAGTAGAACACTTCTTCAGGCATGCAAAACATGCAGACTTAAGTGACATAATCCCTTTCAATATCAGCGAGGATGTCAATATGCTGACATGAATGGATAGGATGCGACAGTTTTGCAGGCTTACTGTTGTTTCCGATCACAGTGTTTGCAGTGGTAGCTGGAAGGTTGCTATTATTAGCCACTGTAGTGATATAAATGTTCCTGTATACCCATTGACGCTACGATGACAAAACTTATTTAAACCATTTGTGAAATGCCCGTCTAATAAAATATCATCAGGAGAATTCCAGGCTGCGTTTTATTCTTGCACCCCAACATGGTGGCATTTATGGGGCCTGCAGATATTTAAGTAAATAATTGGACACATTCAAACACATCTCAGGGGCTAAACAAAGAATGGAGCGCTCTACACATTTGGTGCCCGAGTTCAAATGAGGCTGTGACTGTGGATCATAACAGGGCTTTTCTGGTGTTTTGTGGAAGCACTGTTTTGTCAGCATGACTAAGCAAGGCTGTCCAAGTCCAGCTAACCATGACTGTTTGAGAGAGCTATGAAAACAATTGCTTTTCAAAACAAGTGGGTTCAGGCAAATTGTTTGACATTAAACATTCAGACGTCGCTAAATGTTGAAAATGGCATTGTTTTGCTTCTTTATCGCACTGCCAAGCATTTGTAACCCTGTACCCAGTATATTGAAAATGGCATTCAGTGTTGAAAGCAACATATTTCAGGGTGTTCTTATTATATCCTATCAATAGTTGCTGCTGCAGCCATCCACTTTCTTCATGGAGCTCATTAAAGTTTCATTGTATCTCATCTCAGCTTACCTTGCCTTATCATGGACTTTGCATTCTGCTCTAGAACCTGGACATTTATAAAAATTTCAGTGATCATTTGAAGGTTTTAAATCTTTGAATATGAGAAATGTGGAACATTGAACATTTGAATGTGGAAGTTATGTATCTAAACTCCCTTTTTTTATACTCATGTATTCCTGAAGCTTAAAGCATACATGAGGCAAAAATGCATGAATTCCAGTTTAATGAGTTTAAAAACAGGAAACATACTGTAATCACAGTTTGAATTAAATGAGCTACTGCAGATTTGAATAACATTTTCTATGATTAAAATTAAATGTGTTTATATTAACTCTCCACTGTATTGACACAAAAAGACAAGAATAGAAAATAAACTAAGCTTTATCGCAGGAAAACTGCCCCGTGTGTCTTCATATGAAGCCTTTGTTATAGTTTTACTCTACCCATTTAATGATAATTTGGCATTTGGACACAGTTCGCTCTGTTTCAGATATTTTGAAAATTGGAGTACTGTATCATATTTCACATCATTAGATAGGTAGTAATAAGCTGTGGGCCCATAAATGACAGCTTTGGATTTAAAATTAATCTCAAAATGCTTTTAACATTGCCTCTGCAGCAGACTTAAAAAGATATTGTTTCACTTTCCATTTTCAACCCTGACAGTGCCATAAGCTATCTCCCATCACACTTCCAGAAATGTGTTGTCTTTTTTTTTTTTTTTTTTTTTTTTTTTTTTCAGAATGGATACATCTCAAATTAAATGGGTAGTTTGATCAGGGAAATGACTGCAGCAGGGTTTAAAATGTTTTCTTATTGTATTTCCCTGGCAGCAACATGAGAACACAGCTTTTTGGGGAAGCCATAGCCTTGGCTTTTGTTTTGCTTCTTTATGTATTGAAACCTTGTCAGTAACAAAAGACATGCAGCTCTGTTTTTATGCAGGCATAAATGTAAGCAGCACAATTCTAGTTCACATTTTGTACATTTTGCCTTTTTTGGTAATGTTGTGGCTCCAATCAAACTTGATTGTACCACAGTAGTTGAAGTGACTATGCTTTCTTCAAGCAGCTGTTTAGACTTGTTGTTGCCAAGGAGACACAATAAAACTGTTTGAAACCCTTCAACATGTAGGCTGAGGTTGTCTTTGTGCAGATCATGGGGTGCAGCAGATTTGTCACCCATTTTGTCATACAATTGTGGATGCATTTCATCAGACCACTTTTAAACTTAAAAGCAGCTGCCAAAAGCATTTTTCATGGCTTTATTTGGTAAAGACACACAGAGGCGTCTCCAAAATCACAAAAAAAACCTTTTTGTAATGTTTACTTTTCCCTCTTTCATTTTCAAATACATTTTACATCTGCTGCATTAACATTAGCATCTAAAGTTCATTAAGATGTTCATCTTAAGCAAAAGATTGAATTAATGTAATTATAATGGGTTTAATTAATGGGTGATTCTTACCCATAATGTCATGCATTACTACATACAGGATGTATGAGTTTCTTCCCTCTCAGTTGATAAAATACTTGCAGCTATCATACAGCAGCAGGAATGATACAGTACGTGTGCTCCAGCTGGAGTCACTAATTTGAGAGATGTACTGCGTGTTTTCAACGCAAAATTACACAATTACTATTATCAATGAAGGCGTCTTAATGAATTAATTCAACCATCCGACATTATGGTACCAGGCTCCACCAAAAAGTAAACCAGCTCCTGCTTTTTTCACCTCTCTGTAATCAACCACACAGATTACAAATATAGCATCCTGAACTCCATCAAAGATCTAATAAGTAGCATATAAATATACCCATATGAGGAACTGAATGCAGTTTTAAATCACAAAACTATATTAATTAACTATTAATTTGTAGTAATTTTTCCTGTAGTTCTAACCTAAAAGTAAATATTTCATTGTCTTGTAAAATAACTTACCCGACTACACATCATTACACATGGAAACAACAGTGAATTTCACGGTCTCTAAAATTACATTTAAACAGGGGCATCATGTGCCCTTGGAAGAATATTTGGAACACTGTATAATCATATTTGGAGTGCTGTATATTTGTGCTTTGGGCTTTGGCACCCTCTGCACAGGAACAATGTACTCAAAGGAAAAGCCAGCCTGGATTCTCCTTGCAGACCATTAGGAAACAGTCTGCTGCTTTTAAAGAGGATGAATGCAGCTGACATGGTCTGCCATTACAGAACCTTCTCCCAGCCCAGCCTGCTGATGATACTGAATATTTCTGCATCCATTTTTGTGAAACGTAGCACAAACATGAGTATAAAGTATAAACCAGGGATGCAATCATACCATTTTCCATGCCGTTCCATTTTTATGCAACCCAGCTCAATCTTGAAGAGAGGTTAGAAACAAATTCATGTTTCGCTCTGATAGCCAAAATTGGAAGAAATTTGTTGGCCACACCCATCTATCCTTTAATCATTAGTCTGTTCCCAGTTGCACTGAAATAAATCCCCATAGTGTGCTTTTTCCAGTGTATTGAGCAAAAAGAGCAGAGGTTAGGGGTGGACGGGTTGGTATCTTAAGTATTGATTCTACTGTCAGTGGAGTATTATGTTGAATATCGATACTAGCATCACTAAGATCAATACAAAAAACAGATCATGTTCACATTCATATCACTTTGGGAGCATTAAACTATTCTTAGTGCATTTACCGTTTGCTTCTCTGCTGCTGTTGTGTCCATGCCTGATAGAATATTCATACAATAACAATTTTTTGTTATTTACCATTAAAATGTCCTGTTTTTCAGTGTGCATGTAATTAAGTAATTAGTAGAGAATAGCAATAAGAAATACTTAATTTTTGGCAAATCATTCAGTGATAAATGTGTTCAGTAGTAGCCTATAAATGATAAATTCACCTCAAACTGTGACACATGGCTCCCCTCTACATGATGGTATTCACTCTTACCAGAAAAAAGGTCAAAAAGTGAAATTGAGCATCTTGTGCAGCCATTCCTTTAGTGAGATATTGGAAAAGTTGCTTACATGGGTTTTACACTCTCAGAGACCTCTATCAATAATATCTGGACGATCAATACAACCATTAAAGACTCTGCAGTCAAAGTAGCCATTAATACAGTCAGTCAATTGTTTACGTCCGCATTAATAAGTAACTCTGTTCTGGTTTAGGGATGAGTACGGTAGAGATGGAGTAAGAAATGCGATGATGCAAACATTGTACCTTGTACTGTGGATGTGGGCAGCCAGAAGTTGCTGTGTTAAAGCAAACCCATCCTTCTTGCATAGTATCTCTCATACCTCCTGATTATTTATGTGGTATGGGTAAATATGCTGAGCATGGCTAAGTGTATAAATAGCAGTATGGACATCATCAGAGGCTTCAGCTCACAAGGGGGAAAGGAGGAGGAGAAAGAGCTTACTACCAGAGCACCAGATCATGAGCAACAGAGACGATCCTCCCCTGACTTATCAAGAACGCAGGGAAGCTGTGAGCCCTTGCACGCTCGTAGTCTGCATATTGGAGGCTCACGGGTAACCCTGCTGACCTCTGTGGCCAGTGGTGCACAACTATGTGTTGTGCTTATTGCATAATTATTCATATGAGATGACTAAAGCATTATTCAATTACCATATTCCCCTTGGTTCACTGACTTATATATGTGGGACATGGTTTAGGGTAACACAGACTTGCAAATGTTTTTTTTTTTATTAAAAATAGCTGCACAACCAGAGCAATTATTAGAGCGTATATTATTTGATGATTCTCTCAGGCAACTTGTATTATCGCTCAGTGTCACCATGGTCACTATCTGCACCACGACATGATTTCCTTCCTAACAAAGGAGTCACAACATCCTAGTCATAGTAAATATACAGTAGTAAAACATCAGTGCAATTTTCTCCTCATCATTTCCCACTTCTGCCACCGCCATTATCTCTGTGTACTTATGTGTTCCAGCTCTCTGCAGTGCAGCCCACAGCACAGGCCTCTACTTTGCCTTGGGTCGCTGCCTTTGTCTGGGGCGCTCTCATCTCTGGTGGTCACATTGGCCACCCTGGAGGTACTGGTAATGGTCAGCGTGCCAACTGTGTGGGCACACTAATAGAACCATACACCAATCAGCCACAACATTAAAACCACTGACAGGTGAAATGAATAACATTGATTATATCATTACAATGGCACGTGTCAAGGTGTGGGATATATTAGGCAGCAAGTGAACAGTCAGTTCTTGAAGTTGATGTGTTGGAAGGAGGAAAAATGGGCAAACATAAGGTTCTGAGTGACTTTGACAGGGGCCAAATTGTAATGGCAAGACGACTGGGTCAGAGCATCTCCAAAACGGCAGGTCTTGTGGGGTGTTCCCGTTATGTAGTCGTCAGTACCTATCAAAAATGGTCCAAGGAAGGACAGCCGGTGAACTGGTGACAGGGTCACGGGCGTTGAAGTCTCATTGATGCTGTCTGTTAAATTACACTCAGCGGAGGCAGCAGTGTAACAGCAGCTGTGATGGAAATCACAACATGCTTAACATGCACGACAGAGGCAGCGCCGCAGTCAAGCCATCAGTTAAGCATGCAGCTTATTAGAGCAGGTATATCTCGCATCCTTTCTCACCATGTCACTTCTTGTTTTGTATTCAGCAGCGATTGCTTCAAGGGAGGGGGGTTAAACAGACAGAATAACCAGGCTGTACTTAGACTCATAAGCTAGTCTATCGCCACTATTCACAATTCATCCGACCGGTTAAGTTCACCAAAGCCCAAGATCAAATTTGTGTTTATTTGTTTTTATTGAGGGTTTTATAATAGCATTGTGGGTCCTAGCCTCAAAATGTTTATTTTAGCCTTGTGGCAAGTCAGGCAGAGTAATAGAGAGGTGGATGTGCTGTGTGCCTAGCATTTTCACCCAGGGTTTATACGCCGCTATAGAAAGGCCCTGTAGCAGGTTCTTTTTCACTCTTCATTAGGAATTCTAGAGGGTGTTTCCACTGTTGAGGTGATAATGTTTCTATGAACATTGCTGGCCTAGAGTCACAAACCAACGATGAACAGGTAGTGCAAAAATACAGAAAATGGCATTTTTCTGTTTCAGTATGAAACTATTAGTTTCTGTTGAATGCTCACATGCAAAACCCTTCAGTAAAAAAAAAACAACAAAAAAAAACTGTGAAACATCCATTTTGTCGCTATGTGGAGACACATAATCCAAGCTTACAGTTATCCAAGCTCCTGCCTCATCCTGTGTACTGGAGCTCTGAAGTCCTGAAACACCAAACAAATAGCTGTTTGTCCTTGAGGGTGGCTGCAAATGAGAAGCCTTGGTTGCCACACGGGGTTTAGAAAAGCAGGGAAAAGCAAACCACCGACCTGACAGCTGCAGTTTTAGTATCTAATGAATCATCAATCATGTATAAATTATCAGTCTTATATATTATAATTACGATATAATAGACTTCATGTTATAGATGTAAGTCTGTCTAAAGCTGTCATACATTACCAGTCAATTAATTGATCTGTCAAGGGATAATTAATTAAAAAAAAAAATTCCAAACATTTTCTGTTTCCAGCTTCTTAAATGTGGGGATTTTATTATTTTCTTTGTCATATGTGATAATGAACTCAATATCTTTTATATTTTGGACTGATGGTGGAATAAAACATTACATCACATAATTTCAACATTTCATCTTGGGCTCAGGGAAATAATAATGGGCATTTTGTCCCTTTTTTTGACATTTTATATCCAAAATAATGAATTTATTAATCAAGAAAATAACTAGCAGATTCACTGATAATGAAAATAGTTATTAATTGCTGGCCTATATGCTTTTATACTGTATGCTTTTTTATGCTTCAAATGAGGTCATGGCTAGAAGCAGTACGTGAGTCTATTGACATTTGATCTTTGAAGGATGTTTTGACGCAAAACCGCTTTTGTTTTCCAGAATGGAGCCTTTCCCTACCCTTCCACAAAACACACCATCCAAAAAACAGCATTTTTAATTAGAAAAATAACAATAATTATACTGTAGAGTAAAGAATCTTCTCATTGATCCAGCCACTGTGTCACTCAAGAGTTAGTCTGCATGTGCGTGCAGCGGCTGTGTTTGATGTGACTGCGTGGGAGTTTGATGAGTAGATGAAGGGGCAGTTAGCATGCACTCACAATATGTAAGTTTACAGCCAAAGGAGCATGAATAGCTCTGCTGATATTTGCAGCAAGGAATGTGTGTACAGTGTGTATTAATCAATTCCTCAGTGTTTGGATGCTTCAGAGAACATGAACAAAGGATGGATGTCACAGAGAAGTGTGGCATGCGTGAAATTACACTTCTCACATCACTCTCTTAGGTCAATCACAAAGCTGGCCATGGGACGTTACACAATGACATCCTTAGAAAAAAAGAAACTGAGAAAATACTAGAGAAACACAAGAGAAGATTTCAGATTTAGCTTAACGTTTGGAATGTGACCCACATGTCAAGGGCGATCTTGCAGTTTGAAAGAGAGTTGTGAACATGACACTAGAAAGATGGTCTCTTTTGGATGTAATGGATGGCTACTGAGCAACCTTTTGAAGGTTGCTCTCAATGTCAGGGTCTTTTATAGAGGCCTTGTTTACTCTTAGCAGAAGTGAGAGTTTGGGTCGGTAAATACGTCTTGCTTGGACAAACACCCTGTATTGCTGTGGCTGGGACTGATAAAACTGACTGTTGAGATCCTAATCAAGATTGCTGCTTTGGCAATTAAATTTGACAGAGGAGAATCAGAGCTATTGCCCTGTTGTCATTATTCCTGAAAAAGAAAAAAAAAGTGGAAAGTGGTCTCTTTTTTCATCTACAAAAGCTTCAATTAACTGTGATGGCTCCATGTGCTCCTCTTAGTTGTGGTGTGGGCACACAGGGAGGAAATTGTGGCTCCCTTGAATTGTCTTAGTCTATATACAGTATTGCAGCAGTTTAAATGATATTCAAGAAGTTTGTGCATGTCCTCTGATAACTATTTACACATGACTTGTTTTATTTGGTTCAACCTGATCCTGGAGAGTTTTGTACATATGAGGTTGATGCTAACTGTGGTGTGCATAAAATCATTGCACCAGAAATGCCTGAAAATGGTCTTGTTTGCATGTGGATTGATGCTTACATTCATGTACAGTATTTATGTGCTCCCCGCTGGTTAAAACACCAGAGAAGATAATTCTGTAAATGCAGTTAAGTGCAGCATGAAATAAAATCAGTCACTCGAATAAAATTTAGGTTTTTCTGTGTTAACCTTAAAGGGGCTATAATCACCATTTTTATAATAACAATGTGTGAAATGACAGTGTGTATGTGATAAACCTATGGAGAATGATGACCCAACAGCTCCCCTCAGCTTTATAGAGCTTTATAGCAAGTTTCAGCTCATTGTTTTGCAGTCTGGCTGCAACTTTACTGTTTTGGTTCACTCTCATTGCTCTCATTGCGTTGTTTTCAGCTGCAGCAGGCAGCTGTTTTAAGTCAGACAAAAGTCTATAAATCCACTGTACTCTACGTCCTCAGTGGCAACAGCAAACAAACATAAATAGAGATTAGCTTGGGAATGTAGTCAAGCATTTTGCAGCTTAAAAGCCAGATATTTCCCTCAGGAGTTGGTAGAGACCAAAACCAGAGCTAAAAGAGATTGAATATTGGACTTAAATTTGCCAGGTGGACAGAAACATGGCTTCAAATGCATTATAAAGTTGCTCTTTAACTGTTGGAAGTGTAAATCAGAAACTGTTTGCTAACAATATGTTAATGTTATGTTCACAATTTGTTTCCAAGTTATTGCAGATTTAATGGCTGACTGAAATGTCAGTTAGAGCTTCTTTATCTTATGTAGTCTGATCAGAGCTGAAACAATCAGTCAGTTAATCAATCAAAGAAAATATTATAATATATAAAATATAAATATAAAAAAATATAATAATTTTAATAACCCATTAAACTGTTAATGTTTTGTTGAGTTTTGGACGGTTGGTCAGAACATATGAACAAGTCAGTTTGGGCTCTGGGAAATTGTGATGGGCATTTTCACTTTCTTTTTTTGACATTGCATGAAACAATAAATCAGTTAATTGAGAAAGCAGATTAATCACTAATGAAAATAATGCATCCCTAAATTTGATGCATTTCCGAGTGAAACGGAATATGTCGGCTTGTCAAATCTTTTATCAGTTCGATTGGGATTGATATAGAGTAGGCTTTGCTCAGTGAGTCTCTGGAGAATCACAGAGATACAAAGCTGTAGAGGACTGTTGGCCACCGCCCACATCTCACTCAGCCATGTTCTCAGATCAGCAGGTGGAGGATGAGGGTAAAATAAATAAACTGAACTGCCGCCACGCTCTTTTGGAGATATATAAAAGGTTTTTGCCACCTGACAAACACACACCTCTAGCCCCGATATCACTCTGCTACTGTGGCTACAACAACCCATTGTCAATTGTGGTTTTACATGATGGGTGGGGTTCGGCAGTGGCCCCACATCACATTTGATAGGATATATTTATGTTTAAGGGCTCATCTTGCACCCTGAGGCATAAACATAAATATATCCTATCAAATGTGATGTGGGGCCACTGCCGAACCCCACCCATGTTTCATGTTTTTCATGATGATAGAGCAGAACATAAAGTGATAGCAGAACAATAAATGCAGGATGAGACATATTTTTTCTTTCACGGGTTCTTTTATTAAATACTAAGTACAATAGTGTGTCCTTTCTTGGAATGATACAGACCAGTGATGACAAATTACACTGTAGGTGTCATACCACTTAAAGTCACTCACCTGTAAAACCTGCTATACACCCTGGCCTTTTACTTTAAAGACGGTACATGTCAATGTTTATCAGCAGTGTGAAAGGTTGGTTTGCAAGTTTAACACACGACAGCAGAATCAGTACAGCTGTCACTAATGAACTATAAAGGTGGGGCTAATTAAAAGTAATGATCTGTGGTGGGTTGTCTGTGTACCACCCACGTACGCTTCAACTCTGTGGTCAATGTGGACGCTGTTGTAGTATTGGACTGCATGTAATTGAAATATATTTCCACATTTTATCAGCTCTAATTGACATATCATATTTGAAAATAGTTTTATAGTCACCTATGATGTCACACAGTATTGAATCTGTTGTCTTTGTCAAACTTTAAATGCACAAGAATCTTTTGGTGACAAACTAACAATATAGTTTATAATGACACCCTCAATGGTACAAGGATAACAGTCCATTATTTATTGCACAACACAAAGAGGAAGTGTGGACAATACATATTCTATATTCAGCAGTGAGTATTCATAGAAATCATTCATTGCATTCAGGATAGTGCTCCAGCGTACAGTCCAAGGTTCATTGATATTCGTTGATATTTCTGCTTGAATTTCTCCTGTTTTAAATTTCATCTAGAAGAGAGGAGAGGCTTTGGGCAGATTGTTCTACTGCTACAGAAGTATCAAATCATTTGTATTGAATCTGGGATGGAATCAAAGATTGAAATATAAATTGAAGCTTTTTATGATTCTGACACTATTACAACTGTTGCCGTATGGCCCCCAATGTTATTTGTGCTTGCACATTAAGGTGTGACCGTTTATTTCTCTCTGCAGGCTGCTTTGAAGTGAACCCTGTGAGGAGCATCCGAAACGACAGGATATTCTGGTGAGTTCCCAAATTGAAATTAAAACCCTTTTCACATTTACATAATGTACTACCACACATAACCTGTCCTGACTGTGAAAATGAACAGAAAGTAATGGGGCAAAGGAACAGGTGGGAAAGGCTTTGATAACAATATGCTGAATAACTGATGTCTCCCTCCTCTGACTGCATTGATGACTGAATTTTTGTTCCACAGGGTCAGTATGTTTGACACACAATACAGGCGTGTTCTCACTACATTAAACACAAAGCCAACCCCTACAGTTTCTTTCCTTTTTCTCCCACATATATTAAGTCAAATGGAGACACAGAGGACAGCAAAAACACAGCATCTTGTTCCTTCCCCCCCTCTTTGTCACATGCAGATTTAACCACATGTTCACGTACAGACAGAGAGAGAGAGAGAGAGAGAGAGAGAGAGTGAGAGAGAGAGAGAGAGAGAGAGAGCTTCTGCAGAATGACACTGTTAGCTATCCTCTCACATATGCAGGGTTGGGTTGGCGCCACGGCTGTTTGCCTCATAGCCTGCGCAATGGGAGTCGGCTCCATTATCAGAGCTGCTGCCTCGCCACCCTGCAGCAAACCCAGCATCCTCTGCTCCTGCAGATTTAATTTCTTATCTCAATAGGGAAAACAGCCCCTCTGATGAACAGCAGAAAACACCCTGGGCTGCTGCGAACACGGATTGAGAATACATACAATAGATGGTTTGATAAACTTGTGAACGTGCACAGTGCTGATATTGTTATAGATGTTCAAGGGAATTTGTGTTATACTGTACTGTAAATAGTGATTCAGGGAAGGGACACTCTTTTCACCATTAATGCAGAGCTGAAGCAATTATTTATGGAGCTGCCATCAAGGACATCAAACAGGATCCCTAGCAGGTGAATGTCTGTAATGTGCTGCTGTTGTTGTGTGCTCCACATTCTGGGACAAACCAAGTTGTGCCTATGTTAGTGTTTGCAGATAGATAAAGGAAGCTCTTCAGCTGCTCTACTCTCACATGACTTAAACTCAGCATGAACCAGTGCCACATGTGTGTTCCTCTTGTTAAAAGTCTTACAAGAGCACATTATCACCTCTCAGAGAATAGAGCAGCTGGATATCCTTAATGACATGTTTTCATAAATGTGTTTGTGCAAAAAAAAAAAATTAGTCAAGCCTCGTGCTGTGGGTTACTTTGGGTTTTTTTCTGCTATTGTTTTCTCATTTGCTTTACTTTTGACAAACCACATTTTTTCCTTTTTTTTGCTCCTTTCGGTAAGAAGTCGGAGTCTGTAATGGAACAGAAGGTTTTGACTTGTTGTGGCTTTTCCAGCTCTTTCCAAACAACTTCATCAATGTCATGAAAAGCCATACAGTGGTAATTGTGTGTCAACTTTCCCAGGCCCTAAAACAAAAGTTATTATATGAGCACAAAGAAGTTATGTAACATGATCTACCCTGGCTAAATTACTTTTCTTGTGTTTCAAAGTAATCATGAGGTACAATAGGACTGCACTTACTCATAGTAGTGCAATCTTATCTGAAAGACACCATGTTCAAGAACATACGGGAGACATCAACACAGGACAGGAAAGGCTGCTAAACGTTGCAGATATTGAACGTGATCATTTTCAAGGGGCTGGAGTTTACATAATGTGGTGCTGTGAGAGGACATTGATTTTTCTTGCTTTGAACTGGCAGTCCTGCAGGATGCTTTTCTGCACTAGGGGAGTGTCTGGCTTCAGCATTGCAAGGGGGAAGCAGAAATTGGCTTTATCAGTGAATTTGGCAATGAGTTAAAACAGAAAATTAATAGTCCCTTAATTTCTCAACTATAAATAAATAAATCTTTAATGAAATGAGCAGAAAATTATCAATGATGATGGGATGTGTTGAATATCTTAAGATTCTTTGAAACAGATTCTTTAGATTTTTTTTTTATTACTCTGTAGCCATCCAGTGGGTTTTTTCGAAAGCACTTTTAAATTAAACACAAACATTGATGATGTGGTCATGAGAGTATTCGCTTCCACATCTACTTTGAAAAGGTGACTTAGGTCTCTTTTGGTGGGGTGCTGACTGCAGGAAATGAGTTTAACACCTTTGACATCTTATTACACGCGAGGTGCCCGGTGACAATGCTGTCATTAGTTTTCCTTTTAAAAGCTACTTTATATAGAGCACAGAACTGAGTGCAACACAGGGCTCATACAGATTCATTATTTTTTGATAGTCCTGTTCATGCTTTTCTTGCTGTCTTCATATGACCTTGTTGGTTCAAATGTGTTGGCTCCATAGAGGCTTTTTTTTGTGAGAAAACTCATTTGCAAACATCATGACACTTTGCTACCACAATGATAAACCACAGATATTTAAATACTGTATGCAAAAGTTCAAAAAGGGACTCAGTAATATGCAAAGAGAGCTCTGGAGGACATATTATGAGAGCAAATTTGAAAAACTATTTATTTAATTATTTAATCCTCTGTTTTTTTGGAGAAAAAAAAAGGTAAGGGAAGAAAAAAATAAGTGTGCAAAGTAGCACTGATAATAACAGAGCAGAATCAGCATTTGCAGAATTCGAGTTGTCAATTCAGCAGTCAGGAAAGAAATCAGGTTTATCTGTGTGACCCTTAATTGCTGATACCATCTCAGACTGCTCCTTGACAGCCACAGTTTGAACACAGTAAACAAAAAAAGTTAAAATTCATTACTTATACAAACTTTATTGAAAAATTGCAAGTAAATAAATACATAACATGTCATTTAATTAGTGCTGATTCTTTGGGATGCTTCTAAAATGCTTATTTAACAGTTCTCTTTCCCTTAAATTAAATTTGACAAAAGTTTCATTAGCATTACCCCAGGTTATGAAATTACCCAGTGTTTTCTATATAGAATCAAATCATTAACATAATACTTAATAATAATTCACTAGCCCCAAGCAAGGTATTTTATAAATGATTGATCATTACCAGCAATGCTGTAGAAAGGTTTGAGAGATAGATGATGTGCAACAGCACAAGAATCACTTTTATTACTCTTATTTCAGTCCCCTCAGTTTTTTTTGTTTTGCAGCTGACTTGCATGTTCTAATATAAATTATGTTTTTTCTAGTGTTATCATACAGCAGGAAAAAGCAAAACCAATTGACACGAGTCTAATTTCTTATGAAATTGCAAAGCTCTTAGAGGAGCCATTTTTCCTCCATGAGAGCACATTCAGCACCCACCAAAATATCAGCACGCCAAACTATAGATTTTTTAATCGTTTTGAAATTAGATTCTCTTCATGCAAATGGTTGTTTTGATGTCTTTTGTTGGCATCTGCTGCTTTTCTCAGGGCGCTATAATTAAACAGGAGGAGGCCGCAACCCTTCTTCATTCTGTGTCAGTTTGAGAAATGGCTGTTGCAAAACACACTGTGTCAAAGCGATACAAGTTGAACAACAGCTAGATTTCACAGACAATGGAATCCATTTTTAGGAGGGTGTGTATCGGAGGATTCGTGAATTAATCTTCATTACCGCAGCAACGTAGATGTCTGCCCAAAAATCAGTTTGTGGAAAATTTGCAGAACAGCATTGCACCACATTTTCTATTTAGCGCTGACAAAATCTAAACATATCAAGTCACATTACTTGTTACTCTACAGTGTAAAAACATGCTTTGATCCCATCTGCCTATGATGGCTTAAGTTGTGACACCTCAAATTATGGATAAACACATTAGCAAGTGAGGGTTAATAGTCTCAGTTAAGTCTAATTTAACTGTGTAAAAGCATCTTGAGCTTTTATCAGTTGTTTCTAAACATTTTGATAGCAGCAATCCATCACAAGGCAAATCATCTTTTTGAATTACAGAAAAATACCATATTTTTGATTTACTCCCCACGTGTCACCACCCAGGTTTACACCCACAGCACATCCCCTGATCTGACAACATCCTCAGGATAACTCTCATGTGTCATCATTAAAGAGCAGGACTCAGGCACTTTGTCAGAGTTTGCAGTCCAGTGAAAAGCTACAAAAGGAGGGCAGAAAATAGATCTCTTTGATGAACAACAGATTATGATGGAGAGGTGAGCAAACATTCCTCTCATTCGCTGCCCACATGTGCAGCGCAGCAAGACTTACTATCTCACACAGCAGCAAATTGCTGTCTGATCCCAAAGACAAGCTTCAAATGGGACATAATCCTCTTGGATCTTTGTTAAAAACCACAGTGAAATGTAAATCACTGCACTCATTTAAAATACAACATTAAAAGACCTTTGTTTTTTTTTAATAAAAGATCAAATGAATATGCTAATTTATCACAGTATTATATTTACATGTATTCATTGTTTATTGTATGATTATGTACAGTATTTATAGGCTATCCACATATTTACATTCCAGAGATGTTTCAGCAGCCACTTTCAGTCTGACTCCTGTTGTTGTAATGTAGCATGAGAAAATTGTAATAGGAAAATCTGACATTAAAATCTGAGTTCTGTGACTTGAACGCGCACCCTTTCTGATTCTGCCTCATCTGCAGTCAGTGTTTCTTCAACTAGTTGGTGTACCTCTGTCTCCAAACCCCTCTGACAACATGTTAGATCTCAAGCAAGATAATATGCAGTAGTACAGACAGACAAGAGTTTTTTTCTTTTAACAAACCAGAACATAGTGTAAAAGATTGTTAGAACAGAATATTCAGTGCTACCTGACAGCTGAACAGTGTTTGGAAATGTCAGTCAAAAAAATGAACATTGACATATATGGTGTAAGATTTCTTAACAAGCTGCCAGTTTTGGCTAATTGGTTGTAACGCGAATCCACTATCTGTATCAGTTTATTTCACTCTAAATATCTGTATTCATGCTTATTTACACCAGACATTGTTGGAAATAATCTAGACTGTGTGTGTTTAATTATTTTCTACTGCCATTTGTTTCGCTGCTTGCAAAATAACATCATGTTCGATCCGTGTACTTAAATTTGAAAAAATCTAAACTTTTTAAAAATAAAATCTGTGTAGTTCCAATGGTAACCTTGGATGTACAGACAACAATGACCTGGATTACTGTTGATACTGAGGAAAACATCTAGTCACAAGAAGCGCCTTTTTAAATTGGTTTCAAATTAGATGAACAGACATTTTTGTCCATGATAGACATTTTAGAGTGATGTGTTGTTATTTCTGTTTGTCATTGGTTGTATCCTTTGTATCCTCCTTGAGCCATGCTCTTGTGTTTGCTGGCCCAGAGAATGTTGCTGTGTGTGATGATGTCTTGAAACAGGCTGAAAAGAAATAACCAATGCCAACAGTAAAAACTAGTGCAGCTACCTGCCGAGTAAGTGTTTCTGTAGCGATTGTTACAGTGTGTTTTTACTGTACATGACTACAAAAGTGATCACTTAAACGTACAAAAGTAGCATACAGTTGTGTTCAAAATAATAGCAGTCCCACATCACTAGCAAGATAAATCACTGTTTTTGTTAGAATTTCAACTTCTACACTGCAAGTAAGTTTCTAGAAGGTTTAGTAAAGGTATAGAAAACCAACAGGCATGACGTGCATGCTGCTGATTCTGTGAAACTGAATCATTTACTGAAAGGGGCGTGTTCAAAAAAATAGCAGTGCCGAGTTCAATTAGTGAGGTCATTGATTATGTGAAAAAAATAGGTGTTCAACAGGTGGCCCTTATTTAAGGATCAAGGCAACTGACGCTGCATATGCTGGCTGTGCATTTGTCCTTGAAAAACAGTAAAATGGGTCGTTCAAGACACTATTCAGAAGAAGAGCGTTCTTTAATTAAGAAATTAATAAAAGAGGGGAGACCCTATAAAGAAGTGCAGAAAACGATAGGCTGTTCAGCTAAAATGATATCAAACGCTTATCAAAATGGCAGCCAAAACCAGAAAGGCGAGGAAGAAAAAGAAAAACAACTATTCGAATGGATCGGAGAATAACTAAAATGGCAAAGGCTCAGCCAATGATCAGCTCCAGGAGGATCAAAGAAGATCTAAGATTGCCCGTGACTACTGTAACACTCAGACGACGTCTATGTGAAGCCAAGCTACCAGCAAGAAGCCCCCGCAAAGTCCCATTGTTAAAAAAAAAATACATGTGCTGAAGCGGTTACAATTTGCCAAAGTACACATTGTCTGGCCTAAAAAGAAATGGTGTAACATTTTGTGGACTTATGAGAGTAAGATTGTTCTTTTTGGGTCTAAGGGCCACAGACAGTTTGTCAGACGTCCTGCAAATACTGAGTTCAAGCCACAGTACACAGTGAAGACGGTGAAGCATGGTGGTGAAAGCATCATGATATGGGGATGTTTCTCATACTATGGTGTTGGTCCTATTTATCACATACCAGGGATCATGGATCAGTTTGAGTACATCAGAATACTGGAAGAAGTCATGTTGCCTTATGCTGAAGAGGAAATGCCCTTGAAATGGGTGTTTCAACAAGACAATGACCCCAAACACACCAGAAAGCGAGCAAAATCATGGTTCCAGACAAACAGAATTCAAATAATGGAGTGGCCAGCACAATCCCTGGACCTTAATCCCATAGAAAATGGAAAAAGAAATAATAATAATAATAATAATAATAATAATAATAATAATCTTCAGAAAAGACTCTAAAGAAGAGGTAACAGCATTAATCAGCAAGAACAGAAGAGGAAATATCATTTTTGGATATATTTTTTTAAATCAAAACAAGACAGCGGCCATAAATGAAAGCAAAACGCAGAAGAGACTGTCTTTATTTATGTTATTTACCAAATTTATGTGCACTCTTTTAAGTTCAGCTCAGTGTGTGAGAGTCTCTCCACTGCTCTCTATGGCCCCTTTTACAACCCTTCTATGGAGGTAGTCACAGAGCCGGATCGACTGTGTGTGTAAAAGGGACAGCCGGCACGGCGGGACAGGGAGCTGATGCTGTTGTGTTAGCTCGTATTCAGACCAAATCAGGCAGTGCAGCGTACAGCTGCAGGGTTGAGCGGAGGTGTGGGTGGTTGTGGGCGTGTTTGTGCTTTAGAACGTAACCGCTGTGAAACAATCAGAAAATAATGTTTTATTGATCTGATTCACCGGCTTCCTGACTGCCAGTGCTCCCTCACTTCATTCACTCTCTAGCTCACTCGACCACAGCTGCTCTCTCTCTCGTCTTTTTTAAAATGAGTTGGGAAGCCAACAGAAGTCGAACTTAACTTTTAATGTTATGAAAAGAAGAGAAATGTTCTCCCTTCATCCTAGTAATGTCTTTGTACTCCATCATGGCAGAGTTTACAGCTCTGATCAGTCTGATCTCTGTCACGCCTCTGAATCCGGAACACCTGCATGCTATGTAAAAGACAGACCAACTATTTATTCATTGAATTAAAATGTTCTATATTGAGATAGGTATTGTTATCAGGATATGAAATAACCTACATTGGGATATGAGATTTTGGTCATATCGCCCAGCCCTTCTGTCTGGGAGAGCTAAATCAGCTGAGCATGCTTGGTCTGCTACACCCAGTGGACCCAAAGGAGACCATGGCCTTGCATGGAGCTGCACCAGAGAGGAAGCAGCATAGAAAGCAGTGCAACAGGAAGTGGAAGCAGGGCAAGCGCGGAGGAGTGCAGGCTAGGTGAACTGTTAACCCATACCAACCGGCAGTTCCAACAATCATGTTGCCTAATGTTCTCTGGACAGCAAAATGGATTACATAACTCTTCCATCAGCGCTGGTTACTCATTGACATGGAAGAGCTGTCTACATTGAACTGAGACATGTACTTTTCTCTCTAAATGCACTTTAATGTACTGTGCTGCTAACTGCTCATTCTTTTTTTTTCTTTTTTTCTCTTGAGATTTATATGTTTTTATCATTTTTTAAAGGGACTTTTTTAGATCTACAGTATATCTTTATCCTCTCTGTTGTTGCTGCACTGCTGTGGGCTGGGAGGAACAGCATTTCAGTTTTTTTGTGTATGCAAATACACAAGAAAACGACAAACTAAATCTTGAAATCTTAGTATTCAGCCCCATTGGACTTTTTCACATTTTGCAGGGTTACAACCTAGATTCAAATTGATTTTATTGGACTTTTGAACCAAAACAGAAACAACCAAAACAAATGGTAAAGTGCTCTGAAGATGAAAAATGTCAAACAATAATTAAGACAAAAAAGGAGACATCTGTTGGATGCACAAGTATTCACCCCTTTCAGTCAATGCTTGATAGAACCACCTTTCGCTGCAATAACAGCAGCAAGTCTTTTGGGGTATGTCTCTACCAGCTTTGCACATCTATAGAGTGCAATTCTTGCCCATTCTTCTTGGCAAAGTAGCTCAAGCTCAGTCAGATTGGATGGAGACTGTTTGGGAACAGCAATTTTCAAGTCTGGCCACAGATTCTCAAATGGATTCAGGTCTGGGTTTTGACTGGGCCATTCTAAGACATTAATATTCTTTGCCTTAAACCATTCCAGTGTAGCTCTGCCTGTATGCGTAGGGTCATTGTCCTGCTGGAAGGTGAACCTTCACCCCAGTCTCAAGTCTCTTGCAGGCCACAGCAGGTTTTCTTCAAGAATTTCCTTGTATTTTGCTCCATCCATTTTGCACAGTCCTGACCAGTTTCCCTCTCGTTGCTGATGAAAAGCATCCCCATGCGTGATGATGTCACCACCGTGTTTCACTGTGGGGATGGTGAGCTCAGGATGATGTGCAGTGTTGGGTTTCCACCACACATAGTGCTTTGCACAAGGGCCAAAAAGTTCAATCTTCCACATGCTTGCTGCATCTCCCACATGGCTTGTGGCAAACTCCAAACGGGAGTTCTTACGGCTTTCTTTCAGCAGCGCCTTTCTTCTCGCCACTCTTCCATAACGACCAGATTTGTGGATTTTGAGTGCATGATTAATAGTTAATAGTTAATAGATTCTCCAACCTGAGCTGTGGATCTTTCCAGCTCCGTCAGAGTTATTATTGGCCTCTTTGTTGCTTTTCTGATTAACGCTCTCCTTACCTAGTCTGTCACTTTTAGGTGTTCTGTTGTTAGATTTGCTTTTGTGCTATATTCTTTCCATTTTCTAATGATGGATTTAATGGTGCTCTGTGAGATACTCAAAGCTGGGTATATTTTTTTATAACCTAACCCTGCTTTGTACTTCTCCACAACTTTATCCCTGACCTGTTTGGTGAGTGAGTTTCTTGGTCTTCATGATGCAGTTTGTTTAATAATGTTCTTTAAAAAACTCTGAGGCCATCACAGAACAGGGTATTTATATTGAGATTAAATTGCACACAGGTGGACTCTATTTGACTAATTATGTGACTTCTGATGGCAATTGGTTGCACCTGATCTCAGTTAGGGTTTTCACAGCAAAGGGGGAGAATACATTTGCACTCAACCCCCACCCATTACATAAAACCCCGAATAAAATCCATTTTAATTTATGGTTTTAACACAACTTCCAAAACTAATCACATTCCCATCAGCCTTGTGCAAGTATAGTGAGTGTTTTGTGCCAGTTATCCATTTTGAGTCTGCTAACATGCTAAACTAAGATGGTGAGCATTATAAACATTGTTCCTGCTTTGCATCAGCATTGTCATCATGTGAATGTTAGCATGTTGATGCTAGCATTTAGCTCAAAGTACTGCTGTGCCTAAGTACAGCCTCACAGAGCCCCTAGTATGGATGTAGAATCTTTGGGGGATATTTGCTAAGTCTGATGCAAATTACCTTGAGGGGTACAAACTTTTGCGTCACTGCAATTTTTTAAAATTTAGAATGTTATTTATCAAGACTACAAATGTAAATGAGCCTATCCGCAGTTCGTATAATTTGCGTAAATTGCCACTAAATAAGAGCTGATACTGAGCTGTTGACTTGCATTGTGCAGGTGTGGAAAGGACTTGAGAACAAACAAAAGTGTTTTCTGCTGCTGAACTCGGAATAGCCCAGTGGAAAAGATTGGACACTTCTGGAACTGTAATCGTGTATTCATCCTTTGAGTGCTAATATAACAGTCTACTTAACTATAACTGTCTACCTTATTCATATGGACTGGACCTGCTGGGAGCCATTAATAGTCAGGAAAAATAGGCAGGACGGACCTGAGGGAAACAGAAAGGTAAAGTCATAGGAAAAATAGACAGACTGTTGCATTCCTGCTCTTTTGTCTTGCTGAGCATAGAGCTCTGTCAAAGTAACGTTGTATATCTAAAACTCTCTCTCTCTTTCTGTTTCTTTCTGATATAGCCTCTCTCACTCTGTGTGTGCGCCTAAACAGTGCTGCCAATTTTATAACTGCTTTTCCCAGACCTTAAATTTCAGTTTCCTCTGTGCAGTGGTCTGCAGTGGTCAGTCTGTGGTGATAAATCAGATGCAGTAGCTATCTGTATGGATTTCCATTCCCTCCTCTGGTATCTTGCACCTCTAAACAAGAATGCCTTAAAATCTATATTGCGCCAAAACCACGCAATTTCAATCAAGATCAGTGTGGCCCTTTAGTAAACAAGGAGAGACACAATTTAGCTGTTTAGCGGCCACAAATCTTGGTAAATATCCCCTTTAATCTGATTGTTTCTCTTTAATTCTATACTTTAAATTGTATATTTTGAAAATGTAGCATGTTTTAGCCACAGCAAATGATACAATAAATGTGTATCAGCTATGCTACTGGAGTCTTGGTTAGAAAACTCACACAGCCTCTCAGTAAGATGTCTCACAAAGTGCCATGTTTAACCGTTCATGCTGTGAGTTTCTCTGGAGAATTGTGTCAGTGAGATCTGGCATCTCTGGAGACAGACGTAGTGGGACGTCCCAGACTGCAGGAAGATGAGTTACCAGATTAAGAATACGCTGAAATACGCTGATTCAAACATCTACAACAGACATTTTTTTTTCTTTTTTCTTTTCTGTAAACAGCTCAGAAGGCAAATGCAGCTGCATCAATTACAACTGCATGTCAGTGGTTTTGATAGATCAAATAAAATAAATCTAATGCATATGAAAATGTGGAGTACAAACATGACAGGGCGAGACAAAGCATAACAGAAATTCATAACAGACATCATGTTCCCTTTTGTTTGAAATAAGCCTTCCCTGATTGTGTAGCAGAAGAAGAGGAGCTATAAATTATTCAGGTGCTCCCCGATGGCTGCCCATTTACAGCCGCTCACTTGCATCTGGTTGGACGTGTTCTTCTGCTGTATTCCTCAGTGATCTGCCTGTTTTAAAATGGCAGCAAAAATACATGTGACCTCTGAGTAGGACTCTGTCTTCACTCTTAATGCTTAATTTATTCATTACCCTCCCTCCGCCTGTGTTGCGTATGTGCCGCAAATCCCTTAATCGTAAATACTGTAGAATATCAAAATAAACTTGAAGGGGAAGGAACGCGGAGGATTATTATAGCTATATGTAAATAACAAGGTGAAATATGGCTCTTTCATCACCACAGTGTAGGCACAACAAGGAAAGGGTGAGAGAGGAATAACAGAATGCAGTGGTCATAGATAATAACACCATTTGCTGTATTGTAGCCCATGAAGGACATCTCTCTCCAGACAGCACAGCATGTCGTTTTTCTTCACTGCTGTTCCTTCATTCATGCTGATTTGAGGTTGGCTGTAGTGACTGCCAGGAAAAGGGAAGATGGTTGAATGCCCTCTCTGTGGAGTATTTTTTCGGGTTTTAACACTCTTGTCTCCACGTCTATACTATTCGAGGGCTAGGTCAATTTTTTGCGGATATATTGTTCATGACATTGGAAAATTGCATACAACAATGAATTATTGCAGATGTCAGGCTGTCTCTGCAGAGCGTGACATTCCCTGCAGATTTTCAGGCAGTATGTTTTGGATTTAAAACTTCTACAAAGCTTGAAAATGTAAAGTGCAGTTAATTAAATGCAAGAAGTCGCTTCTCTTCATTTAAATTTGACCAGTTTTATCAGCATTGCAACATTACAGCAATACAGTAAGGGAGAGACTCAAGAATAATATCTCTAATGAAACAAAAACTATATCTCCCTCCTCCCCATAAGTATAATGCGTTGCAGTATAAGCCGTTTAGTCATTCACATATTCTGCACTTGACAGTTACAGCCTCTAAGTGTATATATCGTTCAAACGCAGACTGCAGGCTGGGGAATAGTTTTTTAATGTTGGTTGTCAATTTAATCGGTCTCTGAGTGCATGCAGTCATCAGGGGACTTGCAGACACAAATTGAGGTGAAGTCCGCTCTCTTTTAACAGAGACATTGCCTAAATAAATGGATCAATAACTCCTCTAATCACTTTCGCACTTTGATCTGACTGCCTAAATTCTTTCTCCTGAATCCAAAATGAGAACCTCTTTTTGGCTGGATCGTTCACAGACCAGCCCTATAACCTCGGTTGTGGGTGAGTGAGTGAGTGAGTGATGAAGCTTCACCATTGGTCAGCTGGCTGAGTGTTGGAGTTTCCCCATTGGCCGTTGCTCTTTCAAAATGAATCAGCGCGAGATGATGGAAGCGGAGGACAGCAGCGTGACGTAGAGTGACAGTATTTCCTGAGCTCCAGTGTTAAATTCAGTGAAGTCGGTTAAACTCCTGTTTAAACAGATGTATACCAGCTTCTCTACCGTCTCCTCCTCTACTGTCCAGTGTGATCGACTCTCTGGCTAGCAGCGCCATCAGCAGCTGGCAGGAGAGACGCTCCGGAGTGTGTTCGGATTTTGTAACTGAATTAATACCAGGACGCAAGCTTCTTACTTCTCTGACGTTTTCACATCACAAACCATGAACAACAGTATTAAAACAGTATTAAAACAAGTCTTGCAGGTAAAACATGACTAATCTAGCTGTTATATCAGTTTAGCACGGGGCGGCTGCTCTGCAGGTGCGCTTGATTTGACTGTAACTGCGGTAACCGGGCGGAGATAAGCCTCCTGAATTTGCACCCAAAATGCTGTCAAAACTTTCATTTACAATTTCCATCGCAGCCTCCATGATCATCGACCTGGAAAGAGGCAGAAAAAAGGCGCATAGAGGCATGAGAGAGAGCGCACAGTTAAAGCACCCGATATAACCATCACTCTAACAAAACACTCAGAATGAAAAATGAGAGACATCTGCAGAGTGAAACAGATGAAAGAGCAAAGGGAGTTAACAGATAATTAGAATAGTTATAATTAGAATTAAAATAAGTTCTCTTTCAAATCAAATATCCCAAGATATGAGTGGAAATTATTGTTCTTGCTTTTTTTTTTTTTTTTTTTTTTTGACTCAAACGCTACTGAGCCATATCATGTTATATGCTACTTCAGTACACTTTACCAGCAAATATTACTGGGACCACTACAGAAAATAGCAGATGAACATTTAATGTCCAGGAATTCACATTATAGATGCCACTGACAATCCCTGTAACAAACTAGCCACAATTTCACACATTGACCATACACAGTCCAGCCATATACTAGGTTTTGACCTAATCTTGTTAAAAAAAACAAAAACAAAAACAAAAAAAAACACGTCTGTGTGTGAAGATAGCAATAGAGTGCATGTCTATTCATCTGTGTAATGAGCATGATTTATTAAGAGTACTTAATATATATATTATTTATATGTCATGCGATGACAAGCTGAGAAAACCAGTTAAAAGTTAAAAGTGCTAATGTGGGTCTTTCACACAGTGTCTCATTTATGTTTGTATACCCTAAAACATTTTTTTGTGTTTACTATAAATATATTTAGCAATTTACAGTCTATGCATGTACTTTCAATGAAAAAGGAACAAAAATGAGTCAGGATAAGTGACTACATGTAAATAGACTGTATTATAGTATTATTTCTTACATTTTTGCTGTATATGTGTGGGAGCGTGTGTATTAATAGTGAAACAATGTTTTCACAACCTTGAACTGTTCCTATAATACTAATTTTAGTCATTATCACAAAAGATTTGTACATTTTATAGGCACTTGTGTCATTTTTCTTATAATTATTTGGGTTCCTGGTAGGTTTATACTTTGTTACATTGATAAAATGATAAGTTACGCTTACAGCTGAGTTTGTACTGAAAAAAGTATACCATACAAGTGGAGTCAAGACAGTTTATTATGTGCTAAACAGAGAAAAATGAATGCATAAAAAATCAAATTCAAAATGAACTTTGACTTCAGAGAGTTAAAACACATGTTTAAATTATAACTGACATAATTGACGTTTCAATTACATCGACTGTTAATATTGATAGACATCCTCTTTCCTAACTAAATATATGTCAACAAAACTTGTCACCATGTTCTGATTGGAGTTTCTTTGTCATATCATTGATCATTAGTCATGCCACGTTACCCATATTCAGATGTGCATGTCATCGTGAAGCAGGCTGCTCACAGAAAACAACCAGGTTTCAGCATCAGGGTGGCATTCACTGATTTAATTCCCAGTCTGTGCTTGTTCCCCAGTGTCCTCTCCTTTTGGCAAATAAATTGGAGTGAGCTGACCTTTCATCAGATATGCACAGCAAACTTGAGTGTTTAAGCTTCAAGAACCAGACTTGTTAACTTCAATTAATCACGTGAATACCATTACAGCAGGTGATGTGCACAAGATGGTTCACCATATTATGCACATATTTTACTCATCATCACTCCGAGGTATTACTGTCTGACTTTTTCCCAGTGGACGTGGCTAATCGCTGGCCTCTGTCTCACAGTCACACACGGCTCTGTGGTGCTCAAATTCGGCTTCTCTGCTATGCTGGGATTTTAAAGCAGCTTTCCAAAGGGACAGGTATGTAAAAGGTTTGAAGGAAACTTGTAATAGAATTCAGTCTCTGGAGGAGAAATATACAAGCAGATGTTTGAATACCAAGTCATGGCAATGTCATTCAAAGGACAGAGCAATTTCTGAATACCTTATGCAGTTTTGGTGAGAAACTACTGTATTCTAATCTATACTATAGCTGACATAATACGTTGATTAATCAATTAGTCAATCATTCAGCAACAATTTTGATGATAAATTATTAAGATTCTTTGCAGATTTTCTTGGTCATGCATGAATATCTTTTGGTTTTGGACTGTTGGTCAAACAAAATGAGCTGTTTGAATATTTCAGCTGGGGCTTCACAAACTTGTGATTGTCATTTTTCACCTTTTTCTGACATTTTTCAGACCAATAGATCAATAGATGAATTGAGACCATAATCTTCAGATTAATTGATCATAAAAACCATTATTAGTTGCATCACTAATCTGTACAACAGCAATGTGATACAAATTGTATTAAAAGAAACAGCATGTCAATTAATCATACCACTAGGATGATAATAGAACAACCCAGCTGACTGAACATTGGTATCGGACTATATTGCTAAAACCCTTTATTATGTTCAGTGCCAATGTTTTAAAACTGATTTTTTTCTACAGAATCTGTGCATGGCAGGTTAGAGAAAGATCAAGTCATGCCAAACAAACTATCATTAAGATAAGGTTATGGTTATGCAACTGAAACACTTGGTTAAGTCTAAGAAAAACATCAAACATAAATTGCAGGTCAGTGATGGACAACAACTCCAGTCTCCCTTGGGGGCATGAAATGTTCATCCACCACCCCGACCTCCACACTCTTACTTTCCACTTCTCTACATTAAGGGCACATTACGTCCAATTTACATACTTTGGCACTGGATGTAAATCATGACTTGCAGAATCGTCTAATATGAACATAATGAATATCATTGTTTTAGATAACAAGCTAAACCACAATCTTAATACAGCATCAATGATATTATCCAATAATAAATATAATCATTACACATGGACAAACACATCAATAAAGAAAGAAAAAATAATGAGGAATGATTTTAAATAAGGTTCAAAAAGAAGGTCAGGAAGACATTGAGGGAAATTATGTGCAGTGTGTCTGAAAATACAGTATTTTCTTCAATGCTAATTATTATGCAGGCCTAAACTCTTCACATACAAAGATAAAGAGCCTTGGGGGGAATAGTAAAAAATAGTATCAGTTACAAAAATAAGGAAGCTGTGGTATAAAATCACCAAATTAGGGGTAATATGATCCTGGCTTCTAGTTGGCCTGACTGCAGATATCCAGCTGGTGTGAGTCATGGTGATGAAAATAAGATGGAATAAAAACTTGGATGGAAAAAAAAAATCTTTCTGAAGGTTGGAAAAGTATATACTTTATCACTACTTTTACTGGAGGAAGCAAGACAGAACAGTTCTAACATCTTGATCTTAGAAAAAGTGGAAAAACCACCTGATTTTGTTGCACAGACCTAACAGAATTCCTTAAAAGGCTACAGAGGTTTTTTTTTTTTTTTAATCAGGTTAATAGAATTGAGTGGGTGGAATTCAGCAATCCTAGATTCATTATCATTAAGTCGCAGAAAGTTTGGAGATGTATCACTTTATATCTGCAAGCCAATCATTAAGGTGAATCTGCTGGTATAATTTGACAGAGGGTTCAGCCCTAATAATTTCATTACAGACTAGATATGAACATCTTTTTATTGCAAACCTTTTTAAACACGTTATCAATGGATTTTAAAGGCTGTAACTAGTGGGTGTTCGCTGGGGAAATAGATATCCTGTTTGCAAATGATGTGACCGAGTTGGATCAGCCAACATTATTACCATGCAGAGATAAGTGTGCCTGAGAGTTGGATTTTAATACGGTGAAATTCATTGTGGCTTAAAAAATAGAAGACATAGTCAGGGGTTGGAGGCGATTCGCTCTCATTTAATTTGTAGTTTCATAGATTATTATTCAAGTATCAGGTGTTATTGAACATTTGGAATTGGCTTTCATTATGTATTGACAGAACATTTCTTCAAATAATCAAATTACTGTGAGAACTTTGTTGAAGACATTTTTTAAATATCGATTAAAGGCTTTTAATGGCCCAGTAAAGCGTCTTTAATCAAAGACGGGACTAAAATTCGATCCATGGGAAACATCAAACATGAAATACAGCGGACAAGATGATGCACTACCTCCAGCAACAGAAAATGATCTATCAGCAAGTTATGGCATGAACCGTTTGAAGGGGAGTAACTGTGACATAAACCCTTTTTCGAGGCTTTCAAGCAGGATGACCTGGTCTGCTGTGTCAACTGCCTCACTGAGATCAAAAAGGATTCAACAGAGCAATCACAAGCACAAACAGCAACAAGGGAAGCCCAGGGAAAACCGTCTGTGTGCCATGAAACGTCTAAAAAGCTCAATTTAAACTTCTCAGCATATTATTATTCATACAAGGTACCAGCTTGGGGAGACTGCTTTTTCCAAATCCTCTGAGAATTATACAGTTTGTATAAAATATCTAAAAACCGTTGTACTGTAGTCAATGGCGCACTGCACATCTTAAAGTTTGGTACTTGGTAGAAAACTAGATTTAGTCCAGGTTATTAAATACTGACTGACTGCCGCACACCAAGATGGAGAAGAGCTCTAAAGTGACATACATTTAAGAAAGACATATTTTCTCATTGCATCAAATCTCTGAAAGCCTGGCAGAGAGCGATTGACTTTTTCCTACTCTAAGCTCTGAATATTATTCATGGAAATGCAGAGCATATTTAGAGAGACCAAGTTTAACATTTTATAGAGTCCCAGTATCTCACTAGAGGTAACTTGTTCCACCCCACACAACTCCATATCCATTATAGATGGCTAGCTCAGTCATGCCAGCAGTACACATATGTTTACAACTGTCAAATAGACCAAGAGGAGTCACTGAGAGTCCTGAAAAAACAGCCATTCGTCTGAGCTGGATGTATCCCGAAGACCTTGTTGTAACATTATCTCCCAAGTATATCAATAATACATACAGTGATAAATGTGCCTAAGTGAATAGAATCAAAAACAGGGAAACCAATGTAGCTCCAGGAATATGCAGTATGTTAAAGGGGATGGTGGAAATTCACATTCAGTTCATGCATTTCCAAATATGCACACTTCCTGTAGAATATTGTAGTTTGAGTTTGAGGCATGTTGAATGTTCAGCTTTAGTACTGTATTAACAGAACATTCATTCTTACCATAATTACTTTATCACAGTTTATATAAGAAAAACCTTGGATTTGCAAATACTTAAAGCTACTTATATTTATATGAATATCCATTTCCTGATTGACCCAGAGAATTAATTAGATTTTTTTAGCCATGAGATTGCTCCAGAGATAGCAATGTTGGTGTGTTGGTCGGTTAGTCCACCACTTTGGTCCAGACTAAAATATCTCAACATCTATTGGATGAGTTTCCATGAAATTTAGTGCAGATGATACCCAGAGGATGAATCCTAATGACGTTGATAATCCGCTGACTTTCTGTAGTGCCACCAGCAGGTCACAGTTTTCATTCATCCTGTGAAAAAGATCTACTCAGTGAATTGGCCCAAAATTTTTTTTACAGCCATTCATGGTTTCCAGAAGATATACTCTATGGACTTTGGTGATCCGCAGACTTTTTCTGTAGGACAACAAGGTACACATTTGTGGTTTTGAGTAAAATATCTCAACAACTGTTGGATGGATTAGCATGAAATTTGCTGCAGACATTCATGTTCCTCACAGAATGAATCATAATATCTTTGGTGATATCCTGACTTTTCATCTAGCTAATACTTTGCTCTGTGATGAAATAACTGTAAAATGGATCATCCCCATCAACCTCAGTTGTACTTTGTGTTTTGTGCTAATTATCAAATATCAGCCTGCTTAAACGCTAAACTAAGATTGTGAGCATGTCAACATTGTCATTGTGGGTGCTGATGTTAGCATTTAGGTCAAAGCACTGTTGTGCAGCCTCACAGAACTGCTTGCATGGCTGTAGAATCTTAGTCTTGTTTAAAAATCCTTCAGCCTGCTATTTTCCTCAGGAGAAATACTGGTGATGCATGGGGTGAAACAGAATTTAAAATGACCGTGAAGTACATGAGAGTTGTCCCCCAGTTAAACTTGGTAAGGCGCAAATGTTCCCTTTGATTATGTAGTTCAAGACCATGCAGGGCACTGAGGTGTTATGGGTATTTCACTTTCAAGTATATGGCTTCAAATGTGATTAAAAGTTGATGTTTTGAGCCTGGTGGTGCTCAGTAACTATTTGTTTTAAGGAGCTGTGGGGTTTTTCACTTCTAAGACACACTGTGAGACTTTGTAGATCATCCTAACAAGTTTATATCTGAAGTTTTGTGTCAAATATTGAATGACTTGTATTGAACAAGAGAGAAAAATCTAGATTTCATTTACCTAGAAATATCCTTGAGAAACAAACCACTTTGAGCTGAATGTGCACACATTTAACGGTTTATAGGAAGTATTGCAGCTCATTCTAACCCCCTACAGCAGTGGTTCTCAAACTTTTTCTGTCATGTCCCCCTTTGGAGGAAGAAAAATTTTCATGTCCCCTGCCCCAACAAAATGGTGACAAAATGGGCTCAAGTCTTATCACTGCATTAATGGCTCCAATGAGCCTGTCGTGCACTGCACATCTTTTCAAACCAGGGTTGCAGGCTTGATACTGCCACTCTCAGGTCATGCTCAATGTTTAGCTTAGATCTGCACATGTTTTTAGTGAGGCAACAGCAGAAAAGCCCATCTCACAGAGACAGGATGAAGTGAAGGGAAGCAGAGTGCCCACAGCCCTCTGCCCTATGAATGGATGCTCCCTCTCTGCACCAAGCCAGAATTCACTCAGTGTCTGTGCTATAAACCTCTGCCTCAGGGTGGAGTCAGATGTCATCCCGATGAACTGGTTCTCCTCGGCAGAGCTGAAATCAGCAGGTGCTGCTGCACTGAATGGATCTCTCACCCAGTTAATACTAAGCACTGTTGTTTGGGTAGTATTTTTTAAGGATCTTCTAAGGGAAGAGATGTGCTCCTTAAGACATGGAATCACTGTGGTGGCTCCATAATCACTGGTTTCAGCGAATTCACTCAGATTCTCAAAGGAATCAGTGTTTCCTTGATCAAGTTGCCTGCTTCACATCTCAAGCTTTCGAGTGAATGCTTTGATCTTGTCTGCCAGGTGAGAAAGGTGCTTGTCTCTGCCTTGAAGTTTAAGATTTAATTCCTTCAGCTTTCCAAATATATCACTATCCATCAGAAATAGTTCATCGCTTAACTTGCTTGCAACTTTATGTATATGTTCCTCCTCCAAACCACCCGCATTTCCTCTCTGAGCTCAAAGACTCGCGACAACACTTTACCTCGCGAGAGCCACCTAGCCTTGCTGTGAAACAACACAGCTGAATGTTCAGCTCCCAGAACAGCCACACTTTCAGGGGTCTTGTTTCGATGAAACTGACCATGCTAACATTGGTCAAAACCTTGTTTAGTTCAGGGCTAATCTGCCTCGATGCTAGAGCTTCTCTGTGTATGACACAGTGCGTCCATTGCATATTTGGTGAGACTTTCTTGATTAGTGCCTGCATTCCCTTCCTTTTCCCTGCCATGGTCTGTGCACCATCCATGCAAACACCCACACAGTTCTCCCATTTCAGCCCATGTTCTGTCAGGTAACAGTCAAGAAGCAAAAACAGCTCATCAGCTGTCACTCTACCTGAGATGTACAACAAATCCTCACACAGTGACTCTGACATGACAAAATAAACATAAGCAATAAACAAGCAGTAGTTATTGCTGTCAGTAGCCTTCTCCACTTGTAAGGCAAAACGTTTGTCTTTCAGTTTTTCAATGAATTCTTGTTCAAGGTCATTTGAAATGTCGCATGTAAGTCTTGCAGCTGTGTCCTTGGACAGAGGGACAGCCTTCAATTTTGCAGCACTTGTCTCATCAAGCATAGTTGACACCACATCTAAAGCTGCAGGGAGTATGAGCTCCTCTGCTATCCTGTGTGGTTTCTTGCACTGGGAAATTCTGTATGTGACTTTGTATGATGCAATCAGTGCTTTTTTGATCACTGATACAGCTTTTACAAAGCAATTATTGTCGTGACTGGGATGTAATGTCTCTAAGTGTCTTCTTAATTTATTGGGTCTCATACTGTCAGCTGCCAGAGTTTTCAGACATAAATACACACTGGACCCTCCTCATCTCCCACCACATTCCTGTGAACCCAAGAGCAAGATAGGCTTTGTCATATTTTCTTTACTCGGTTTTTGATTGATTACCGTCAGCTAAGCACTTGATCTTGTTTGTCTTGGAAGCATCGCCTATTTTTCTTTTCGTCCCCGTCAAATATCTCTCTATTCTATAAAGCTACAGACTCTCTGTCTGAATGAAAACCATTGCTAATGTGAAAGCACGGTTTGTTATTGTTCCGCCGTGAAAAAGATTCCGACTTCAAAACATTAGTTCCGCACTACATTTTCCCCCCGGCCATTCCTCTGTGGGGTGCACCACACAGTTTGAGAAATGCTGCCCTACAGTATGTAGTGAGATCCAAATCTGAGGTATGAACTGACAGAGGTGAGAGTGAGAGTGAGATACCTCACTGACAAAGAAACATAGTGCCTGTCTGGCACAAAAAGGGGAACAGGGTAACATAGATTATATTTTCCTAAAATAAAGACATAATATTAGCATTAGCTGTAGATATTTTCTCAGTTTAATCCACAATATTGCTTTGCATTGTTTTATTTAATAAGATTAAGCTTTGCTAGCATCCCTGTGAGGCTGTACTTTGCACTGCAGTGCTTTGAGCTAAATGCTAATGTCAGCATGCTCACAACAATGTTAACATGCTGATATTTAGAAGCTATAGTGTTTATCTTGTTCACTAGCTTAGTTTAGCATGCTAACATTTGCTAATTAGCACTAAACACAAGGTACACCAGAGGCGGTTGCACTTTATTTTATGATATACTAATAAGACATAGTAAGCCGTACTTTGAATCAAATTAGACAAAAACTAGATCTAATATGTTCTTTATTAGACAGTAAACAAACACAGTTATACCCTAGACACCATACACCTAAATTATGCTGTAATTAGAAACTGCATATAATGTCCATGTATTAGACCCAAAATATACTGTATTGACCCGAATATAAAACGACCCTGATTAAAAGATGACCCCCACTTTTTCAAGACTCATTTTTGGAAAAAGATTTACACCTTGGATTAAATTGCTCTTATTTGCTTTTTACTTGCAAAACTATTGCACTTAAAGTATCATAACGAGTGTAGTTGTCGTTAACTCAAGTATTTCACCTGGTTCACTGTCTCTGCCCCGCTCCATGGAGCACACACACACACAGAGCACACAGCCCCACCCGTGGTGAAGCAGAGGAGAGGAGGGACTCAGTGCGACCATAAATGACAGTCCAACGCAATAGAGACTATATTTATTTATGTTATTTACCTAATTTATGTGCACTCTTTTCATTTCAGCACAGTGTGAGACTCTCTATTGTGTTTTGCTGTCAGTTATGGTCGCACTGAGTCTATCTCCTCTCCTTTGTTTCACCGCGGACGGGGCTGCCCCTCCACACACGGAGCTCAGCGGAGCAGAGGAGAGATAGTGAAGTAGAGTTGATGACAACACTTGTTACATTACTGTTACTCAGTTGTTGGTTAACTTGGCCTACTTTTGAATCACTTTGTCCCAGATGATCACTGTGTCTCTCCATCTTTCAGGCCCCCTGGCACTATGGGCTAGTTGTGAGAGAAGGAGGCTTGCTTCAGTCAGGAGGGGGGCGCTCGTTTTATAGATTTTTGGCACCATTTCTTGTGAATGTATATCGACATTTAAAAGTCTAGACCCCAAATATAAGACAACCCTACTTTTTTCAGATGTATTCGGACCAATATGGTGTTATACTTAGACACTATTATACTTAACTATACTCTAATTAGAAGCCAAATAGGAGATCCTAATACACTATTAGACACAATTTTACAAGATCATAGTCTAATTAGAAATCAAATACAATGCCATATCAGTTCCAAAATATGCTACAGTTACTCTAGCAGGTTAGATATGTGATTTCCCCAGGGGTTCAACCACCTATTAATAGTTCTGGGGGGGTAACAACAAGCAGGAAGTAGGTAGAGGGGAGTTTACACACCCAAATATAAACCTAATAAATATCTTACATAAATAAATACATTCAAACAGTACAACTGAACTCCCCTCTACCCACTTCCCGCTAGGGTTAGATATGTGATTTCACTTTAGTTTATGGTACAGTTCTGTTGTAATGTGTCGCAAATTATCCTCTAAGAAAGTCTAATAAGGGTCTAATAGTGGGAAATAAAGATGCAATGTCCTGGCAGCTTCCATAGCCTAATGTTACTGGGGTCGGATTGTGACATGGCATTAATTGATCTGATGTCTTAACTGGTGTGGGAGTAGAGCGTCAAGTGTGTATTAGTCTATGTATTACTACCTACAAACTCTATGGAACATCCAGGCTATGAGGGAAATGTGAAGTAGCGACCAGATGTGACCCTATGTGGTTTGATTTTAGTTTACCGTACAGTTTTCTTCTAATGAGCAATAAATGACCCTGTAAGAAAGTGAAACTATGCTTAATTAAGGCCAAATAAAGGTATTGTCCTCTGAGCTCTCAGTGTTTTATCTGACTATTATAAAGGCTATGCCTGATGTAATATGGCATTAAATTTGTCCAATTAAATCCTGATTTGTCTAATTAGGTTATCATAGGCCCATGTTGGTAGTATTAAATGTGGTGTCTGATGTCAGCATAGTTTGGTAGTAATGGTAGAATCTAACTGTAGCATATTTTTTTATCTGATATGGCATTGTATTTGATTTCTGATTAGACTATGATCTTATTAAATGGTGTCTAATAATGTATTAGGATCTCCTATTTGGTTTCTAATCATAGCATAATTTAGGTGTATGGTGTCTAATTAAGGTGTAACTGTGTTTGTTTACTGTCTAATAAAGAACATATTATTTCTTGATACAAAGTATGGCTTATTATGATGTAACTATAGGTGAAAAGTTAAGGGATAATCAAACTGAGTACACTAATCCTAAAAGGGAACACATTGTGTCTGCAACATTGAATGACAATCCATCTGATGGTTGAGACATTTCAAAAAAACTCAAAACTACAAATGTCAACCTCATGGTAATACTAGAGGAAAAGTCAGATGATCACCAAAGTAATTGGGATTCATCCTCTGGGAAGACTTCTTGGAAAGCCATGTAGTGTGCAAATATGTGTGAGGGGACCAAATGGATGGACTGACATTGCGATGCCGCTAGCATGGATAAAAATAGAATTTGTATTGAATAACACACATAAAGTTATGTCTCATGCTGTGAGCTCCTATATGAATCCTTCAGACAAAAAAGGCTGCCCTCAGTATATACTGTCGGTAAATCAAGGCCAAGGCATTCTCTTTTGCTTGGGGAAATGGGTAACAAACAAGACAGAAACAAAGGCAGGCAGGAAGATCATAACTAATGATAATTAGGTCAGTATGAAACGATTCATCACTATATGACTACTGCAAATGCTGCCAAATGACAAAAAAAAGGGGAAAATGAAATGGTTTGGAGAAGCACAACTCAACCTGTGCACTGAATGTGATTGGGCCTAAACAGTATTCTTATGGTGGTGCTTAGAGTATTTACCAGCCTGGAGAGAATTTGGATTTTTTCATGAAGGTTAGGAAATAAAGAACACTTGTTTTTTAACCTGTTTTGTTGGTGACTGCTGCAGCAACACCTCCACAACCTGTCAAAGTGACAGCTCTGGCAGGGCACGGGCACAACTCTGACATTATTTGCAGATAGTAAATAAGGAAAAATATCTGGCTAGCCAGTATGATTCATAGTTAGTCCCAGCTCTTGTTTACAGACAAGTTGTCACATTCATTTAGCAAATTACACTCGTGCTTTGGGCTCAGTAAAATGGTTTTGCCCTCCCACTTTATTGGGGGAGAGGGGACTGTAAAAATAATAAAAGCTTTTTTCTCTCCTCAGTCTTCAAATCTGTTGACTCAGAGTCCCTCAGAATCATTTATCTCTGCGAGGGGATTATGCAGCAAAGGTGCCAATACTATATTGCAGACTTTTTTTCAAGAATTCAATTAATTGTGCAAAATTTCAACCAGCTAAAGGCAGCTCTATTACTCTCTTATAACCCTGCTTAGAGGCTTGTATGTAACAGGGTATGCTAATACTTGTCGTACTAAGCCCTTGTAATCTTCATGCTTGAATTTGTGAACAGGGGACCATGTCTTTACCATATACTGTAAATACTGATGGCATAATAAAACTTGCTTGAATTCCCCAGAGTTTTTAAATGATCCCAAAGAGTATAATGCAGCAAACGTGGTGCTGCAGTATATATGTACAAATGCACTAAATGTGAACAAAATGAACAGTTTAGGATTAAGGTAAGATTCATAGTTATGCCCCCTCCCTTTTAATTCATTTCCCTGTCGACTGCAGACCATATGCTTACGTATCAGTGAACCATGAAATCACTTGGTTTTCATGAAGCTGATTTGCATTCTCAGGTTAAAGCGCAATGAGGAAAGGGGGAGGTAGTTGTAAAACCTTCATTTGGTATATAGGACCTGTCTTTTCTTATTATGGCTGCATAAAATGATCAAAGTGTCACTATTATTGAAACAACGCTGCATGCTAATAGCATGAGACGTGCAGATAGCAATGCCACCACTGTTGTTAAAACGATCTAAATTGTTCGATCTAAATTTGTATCATCCTTCATCATGAGCTGTTTTGTATTCTTGCTGTTAATGAAGTTAGAATAATAGTGAAGTAAAAAAAAACATAGAAATCTTGAGATTAATTATTGTTTTCATTCTTAATAAGAGCTGCTTGAGCAGTAGGAGTCCTTTATATCCTTCATATTAATCTCTTGTCCCTATGTCTGCTCACATGTACAGTACATTTAGACTCTTGTTATTCTACTGTTCAGCTGCTTAAGTTGTCATAATGTTTTCTCGTGTTGATGTGACATAAACATGTCATATCCTCTACAATTTCCATAAACTGCACCACGCAGTCTGGTGACGGTGCCAAACCCTGTACACAGTGTGTTCTTAAGATTTATAGACCCGCCTGTGGAAGGATTACGCACATAATTGGTGGAACCACATTGCAAAACCATCCTCCAGGAATTAGGGAAATGTGAAATCTAATCCTAGTGAGCAATTTGTTCTTTTTCTTTGGATCTTAAACACACGAGACACTGATTCATCATCAACACAGGGAGGGTGATGATATGAATGTTACCTATGATATATGTGGAGTAAAAAATGTCACAACCCCTGACAAGCTTTCAACTACATCAGCAGGTGGAGCTAACTGTAGGCCAGCAAGAATGAAAAGCCCTAAAGGTGTTGTGGATGAAATTAGAACAGTTACTGAGTTTGCAGATCCATCTCCATGACAACTGAGCAAACACAATTTGCTGATGAAGACTGATATGGTGGAAAGTTCTAGTAAAAGATGTAAATTGGGATTTTGACAGACTACTATTTCTAAGGTCAAAAAGGAACATACTTTCTTAACTAACAAGTAAAATGAAGATTTAATAATAGTAATGTTAATAAATGGTCTCTTAAAGGAGCAAAAAATAAATACTTATTATTGCACTTACTCTTGATGCTGCCTTTTATGTTTTAGTATAAAAATGTAAACACGCTCAAAGGTAAGCAGCTTTATTATTTATATCGGCTTACTGCAATCTTAAGATTTAATGATTCATCACTTGCCAGTTGCTTTGGATTAATACCATATCAGGATGTTTGATGTTTAGTAAGCTTTGACTTACTCTGAGGTTTTACAAGATTTTGGCTGATCATATCTCTAAAACATGTCCAATCCTTCCCCATAGTATTCTAATGTAGTTGGAGCCAAAAATGATCTCAAAGACATTTCACAGGGTAGCATTTTCATTTCCCAACAAAATAATGAGATCTCTTTACTGTATGTGGCCTATATATCACTGTTTTATGTCTCATGTGGCTGTAGTTTTCATCTTGGGTGGTTACTTCTTTTAGTTGAACTCAGAGCTGAAAAGGTTAGTCAATTATTGGATTAGTTGATGGACAGAAAATGTATCTGTAATTAATTGTTTAAATACTTTGTCAAGCAAAAACTACAAAACATTTCATGGCTGCAGCTTCTTAAATGTGAGCATTTGCTACTTTACCCTGTCTGGTAACACTTTATCACTCCCCTCCATTTAGCATTCATAAGCAGTGTATAAACACTTAATGAACAGTTTATAACACACTGTACTATAGTAGCATTTATAAATGTGCTGGTCAGCAACTATAACTCATCCTGTGAAGCATCCATAACTGGGAAATGAATGATTGATATTCTGCTATGAATATGAAATATTCATAAAGTCTTACCAACATCCTTGTATATTGATTTTTTTTTCTTTTTCAGATTTTGACTGTCCAAGTCAAGTGAATTTTTATTCATATAGCCCAATATCATAAATTTACCTCAGGGGTTTTACAATCTGTACAGCAATACAACCTCCTCTAAGACCCATTTTCAAATTGTTTACTTTGTCTACTGTTGGTCAGACAAAGTAAGCAATGTGAAGACATGGCTGCAACGTGACTCTGTTTTCTGATTTTATCGATCAAAAGATTCATAGAATAATTGAGAATATAATTGGCAAATAAAACAATAATGAAAATAATCCTTAGTTGCAACCCTGGTTGCATTGTGGAAGGATTCCAGTCACAATGCAAACACACCACTTCCACAGTTTTCAGGATCTGATTGTAATGTTAGTAAAATCTAATTGCTTGTTCAGACCTGTAACTTAACCCATGCTGGTGTGATTGGATGAAATTGCCTTCAGGTGATGCATTGCACAGGACCTCTACATGTGATCCAGTGGCCTTTGTCTGATAGAGTCTAACCATAATACAACCAGGTTTAATTATCACTGAGAATGGGGTTTTTTTGTGGTCCCAACCTGCTCCATCAGTTCTAGGCCTGCTCCTGGTAACCTTGTCCTCCAGCAGGATTCATGAGTATTGATTAGCTGGGTTTCACACACACACACACACACACACACACACAAACACGCACGCACACACCATTTATCTTTTCTTGACCTTTAATGCCAAAGGTTTGTAGAAGCTAATAAAAAGCTAATTATTCAATCAAACTGCTCCTACAAGCAATTCTCCTTCAAACTGTTTTGTCTCATTTCAAGTAAAGAGCTCAGTTCAGTGGGATAGAAGCGTTCATTAGAGTCTGATGGTGTTTTAGATTAGCGGAAACGGCTCAGACAAAAACAGCTGCTTGTCCTTAATAATCACCTCACTTTTGTGGTTTTGTCCCCAGTTGAGTCTGAAAATACTGAAACTAATGAATGAACTGTATATATATGTAAATATATGTGATGTGCTTAAATACATTAGACATATCTTCAATATGTTCACAGTTTCGGGTCATGCAACTCTATTAGTTAGATGTAATTAGGATCTGACTGTGGCAACACAGCTGTTAAAATCCATGAATACATCCAGTATTATGATTGATACATTGCCATATAGTTTATATGATCCTGTGTGTATATCAAGTCATTAATCAAAGTGCTGGCATGAAGAGTAAATTACTATAAAGCCAGGGGAAAAGAGGAATGGTCTGATGGCATGCAGTTTCATGGTTCTGCTGAGAATGAGTTTCACCTCATAGTTATGACAGCTATCAGGCTACTCTACACCTCGTAACAGCATCACTGTTTCCTGAGTGAGTAGCTCTGTGTGTCCACTGCTGAGTCATGATGACATTGAGAATGTCCTTTAATAAGTGTGTTACAGCTGCGGCTGCTTTATTGCTTGTCTTCATCTCAGGCTCTGTGATCACTGCAGTTAGCGAAAGGAGGTACTTGCTGAAAAATTAAATTCTAACCAAAACCTTTATTCCTGTCAGGCAAATTGAAAATAATTAAAGTCTGTAATTAATACACAAAAACCTCCTCACGTCGTTATGGTGGAATTAATTTCACGTACTGATGTGGCCTATTAAAGGCTGTGGGTCCTTGCTTACCTGGCGGTAAACTCAGGAATTGCCATTACTGTGTCGATTTCTGGAAAATGGAGCACAAAGAAAGCTGCCTATCTCCAATATAAATGCATTCACTCGAATCTATAATTGATTGAAGCTCCGAGGCATGTTTTTGTCTCCCTTGATGGCCAGGATCTGATGTAATGAGATGCACAAAGGTTTTTGCAGAGCTTTCTTTTGCAGAGCTGATATCTAAGAAGGAAAAAATCACCCCTCTCCTTAGGCCAGTAATAAGATAATTCTGACATTGTCTTCTAAATATGTAATTTTTTATTTCTTATAATCTTGTGTTCTTGGTTAAAAAAAGAGGATAAAAAGACAATTCTATTATATACCGATCTTTAAATAAATCAATGCAGCTCTTATCCGCTTTTCCTGATACTTGCTCTTGGCAAAGTTTTCCTAGAAAATCTCCAATAGAATCATAATTTAGAAGAAAGCTTGCTTCAGATATATCTTTTTTACATTCTAATATAATAATACCCCCCTGCTTTTTTATTTTTCTAATTGTTATACACGGACAGATAATCCTTCCAGTGTTGGTACATCTGTGACTATTTCCAATCAAGTTTTATTTCTAAGCCCATGAAATACATATCATGCTCGTGTTGCTCATCTTTTAAGACAGTATGTTGATCATTAAGGTGAGTTTTAAGGTTATGGTTGTTTTCTCATGAAAGAGCTTGAAAAATAAATGTCAATAAATCATTCCTGCAACCCTGCTCGCCTTTCATTTTCTTTATGCCACACACATCAAGTCAGAATAACACTGCAGCAAAGTAAAAAAGGAAGGCCTGGCCCCTGTTGTCATATCTCAGTTCTCTAAGTAACAAAGCTGGAAGCACAGGACGATCCCTAACAACTGTCTTTGTCTTGCCCAGATAGGAAAGAGTAGCAGGGATGGATAATAACTCAACAGAGTATGTCCTTTGTCCAAAGTTGCCTGGCACTGAGGAATTTCTTTTCCATCTTTTCACTTCATATAAGGACCTGGGGAGAAAAAGAAAGAGACGGAGAGAGGTAAAATCTTGTGGCTGCGAGAGGAGAAAATGGAGCAGGGAAGTGTTTGATGGAGCCATGTTGGAGATTAAGTGAGACCGGCTTGTCCTGAGCCGACACCAGACTTATCACACTGGGCCAGGTGATGATTTGATGCTTGGAAACGAAGATAAAACTGAAAAATCTGTTGTTAGGCCATTGTGGACGGGTGAGGGACTTTTACAACTTTATGCACCTCCAAGTGGTTGCTCAGTGTCACATTGTGGCATGAGTAGAAGCAGTTAACATGCATGGTGTTGTATACTATGCAATGATACACCATGAAATTTGTGACACCTACACTCTTGCTTTGTCTCTCCCCTTCATTTCTTATACTCTGGCATGACAGCACTGACTTCAGCCCAACATAAATTGAAGAGGATTGAAGTGACGTGATCAAAAAGTAAAAGCTTGCGTCATAAATACTTAATTGGCTGGAGGGATGGCTGAAGGTGACAAGCCTGAAGTCCTTCTCTGAATACAAATGGATGGTACAGTAGCGCTGGAGGAACCTGAGTGGAGAATTATGTTTTTTAATGCATGAAGGCTCTCTGCAGACAAATGCAAGCGATATGGTAATCTCTCTTGGATTGCGTGCAGCTGCACTGCAGGCAGAGCTGTGACATGTCATGTAGCTTGTTTTGGATTTTAAGGACAAGTGAGAAACTGAGGGCCTATGACCTTGGCAGTCACCTTTGAGAAAACACAAGAATGAAAGAAACATTTTGCAGTAAAAATAGTCTCTTAAAGGTGCAGTGTGTAGAATTTAGTGGCATCTAGCTGAATGGACTTGGCAGAAATGGAATATAATATTCATAAGCAAGTAAGTAGTAGTAGTAAGTAAGAACTGTTGTGTTTTTGTTACCTTAGAATGAGCCTTTTATATCTTCTTAGGGAGCTGGTCCTCTTCCACGGAGCCTGCCATGCTTCTACAGTAGCCAAGAACGGACAAACTAAACACTGGTTCTGGTTCTAGAGAGGGCCTTTCGTGTTGTTTGTGAGTTTCACAGCCACTGTAAGTTCTCCTACATGCTTTGAAGGAGTGTGTGTCCTACACACTGCACCTTTCAGTGACTTACAAAACCTCATCCATCCTCATCAGTTATGTGTACATATATAATGGAAATAACCTTATGTTAAAGCATGCAGTAATTATTTGGAGGCATTAATCACCCTATTTTCTCCATCACAAAATTTCATCACAAGTGGAGGACTTGCCCGCTCTTTGTTTTGCACAGATAAATTCCAAAGCAGTGTCAAAATATGATAAATTTTTCATTATGCTCCCCTTTACACTTTGTTCTCCTTTAGCTACAATGATGCAGTGAAATATTAATGACAGGACACACATTCATAGTCATGGTATCTCCAACTCTGTTTTTCTGGTGCCTCTCCTGCTACTTATGCTTCTTTCCTGTTGTTTCATAATCAGATCAGCGCTCATATCGCACCCCGAGCTGCCAAGTGGAAAAAAGAGCAAGCTCAGTCAATGAGATTATGAATGTATGACTGCCTCTCTCGTGTGTTGGGGAATGTTGCCTCCTAAACTTGAACACTGTCGAGGACTAGATGATAAACAAATATGTTAAAACAAACCCCTCCTCTGGCTAGCTTAGCGATGCTAGCTAGCTCGTGTCAGTTGCAACATGTCTTAATTCTAACAAAACAACTAAACATGTCTCCTGTCCTCTAGGTGGTGTTTTCCTGTGAGCCCAGTAGTAGCCGCCTGCCTCAGCTCTGACTCTCCAACCGCCAGCTGATCGAGATGCTGATGTGAAACCTGCGATGGAGACCAGGGCTTGATATCTGGTGAATTTATCATATTTTCCAAGTCACTGCATATTAACTCAGAGCAGTTGCAGTTGCCTTTATTAAGGGCAGCTCTAACTATGCTGAACATGTGCTAGCAGTGGTGCATCAGCAGATTGAAAATGCGGTACTATGTAGATCACTGGTGGGAATTTATTACAGGGAAGACTGTGAAACTACAGGTGCGGAGCAGAACTGGGTCAAATTTGCAGATGCTTTTTCTTTTTTTTTCCCTGTAGCATTTGTTTTACCCTGCCAGATGGGTGGAGATTGTCAAATCTGAATCAGCTTTATTGGCCAAGTATTTTTAGGCATACAAGGAATTTGACTCAAGTTTCCAGCAGCTCTTAATATACACACAGAGCAGAAAACATGTACAGAAAGATACATACAGGCATAATGCTAAACAAAGACTAAAGCTGTTATTTGTCTATTAATTTTTAATTTGTATATTTCTTAATTTGTATATTAGACAGTCTTATGTATAATTTGTAAGTGCAACAGATGTGAAACTTGTGTTAAAGAGCTCAGGTTTGGTTTCAGAAATCGGTGGACACAATGATGTCAGAGGTTCTTCTTAATTAAAAAGTGAATGCCATTTCCTGCATTATTATACATTTATAGCAATGTAGTAAATAATAAATGAGGAAGGAAGACATTTTTCATCATCTTTTCAAAAATAATGGCAGTATAACAACAACAACACAAAAGAAATGCTGTCTAAATCTATATCATTGATTATCTATCATTGTTAATGTGCTAACTTTACTTATCATTCTCAGTTTCCTTCATAGAAACAAAATACTTTATGACAGATTGATGTTCAGTTCTAGGAGAATATTAAATAAATGTGTAGATGAAATTATTTTTTTTCACCTGTTAAACATGCAGAGGTGATTTTATTGAACTTGGGAGTGTCTGTAGTCTTCTTCTGGCTGCACCCCAATACTGTCCACCTAGAAGGCAGGAGGGTATCTAGCCTGAGGCGCAAAAATAAGTCCGCAAAGCACCCATTCCTGCGCTTGCCACTGTTCATTAAGCTTTTAGATGTGAACCCACAGTGTGAACATTTTTTATCTACTTTTCTCTTATATGGATTTTGACAGCTGGACAGTAAGAGTTCATTGTTCACAGAGATTTTTGTAAGAAAATCTAACTGAAACTGTAAAAGTGGAGTAGACAAATCTAGGATTTTGTACAGTATTCCCCCATTCCCCTGTGTAAATTATACCCTTGTAAGGGCAGTTGTTTTAGAAAATATGTATCTGTTGTGCCTACCAGAGCAGCTGTCTGTTGCAGCTTGTTCTTGTCAGTTTGGTGATATTTATCAGGCCAAATTCATCCAGTCAGATAACGTTAAGTAGACACTTTCTTTCCTACCTAATCATAGACTTAAAGGCAAACCCCACCGACCTTGCACCTTTTGTGGACTTAATTGACTTTGCCAACTATGTCAAATTATATGACCCATCAGTGGTACAAAAAGGCTCTTTCTGGAGTTTTAATGTAATTGACTGCATCTCTAACTAACCTGAAATGTGCCATAAAACACCCTTCAAAACACTGCAGCAATATAAATGCTGTGTCATGTTTCAATCTTACATTATATAGCATGAAACTATTAATTAAAACCCCGTCCATGAGAGGATAGAGTTAATGATCTGTGCTGCGTCTTCAGAGAGCAGTCAGCCGAGAATAATTGTGTGCATCTGAAGTGCAGTAGGTACCTGTATCCCCTTAACATCTGTCTGGTGTACTCGGAGTACGTTTGCATCCTGAAAATGTCATTCCACTACATCTAGGTACTATATCTGATCCGATGTGCTGCCAGTAACAGTACTTTGCTGAGGGCGTGGTTTTAGGAGAATGTCTGGGTAATTCCCGAGGGGGAGTTCAAGGAGGTGGAGGCTGGGAGGTGGGGTTATTTTGCCTACCTCTGACCCTCTGTGGTCAGAACCCCTGTGGTTTCTGCGGTCAGGGGGGACTCAAACAGTGCTGAGAACAAAGAAATATGATGGCTCCCACTTGTCCTCCTCTGGTTCAAAGGGAATGGCAGGGCAATGCTAATTAGCCAGCTTGTGTTACTGAATTGAACATAACTGCTGTTCCCTTCAGTGTTTTCCCTCCCCCTCGTCGTACGCCTAACAAGCAGTGTCTACAACAGTCATACACCCTGCATAACTCTGCATATTTTTTCCCACCACGAGACATCCTGCTTGTTTCTGTCCTAAAAAAGAAAAATAATTCCCATAGTTAAATCCCTTTCAAAAGAATTAAATTCACCTTTTCCTGTCAAATACAAGCAATTTGTGTTGTGAAGGCGCAGCAATTTTGGCCCATATGTGTTCTTTTGACATCTTCACCCAGCAGTTCTTTCAAGTGAAGTTTAATCCTGGTTGTCAAGTTTGAGGGGGATAAGAAGCGTAACAACAGGATTCCCCACCAGTTCATCTCTGTGTGCGCAAAATTATGGTACTACAACTGAGGAAATGCTGTTCTGTAAGTAGGTAGAGAATACATGTTTTTAATCAAGGATCGAGGGGAGAGTGAGGAGGAGGTCAAGTTATTACCCTCATATATTCAAAATTCTAGTGGCGGCACTGTGCATATACGCCTCCCGTCCTCTGTCTTGTGTTCTGTGGTCTGCCTCGCTTGTCAAAGTAATCTGAGTCTTGCAGTTAGTGTTGCAGTCCTGGAATACCAAGTATCGAGGGCGGTGATAGGCAGTGTCGAGTGGCAGCCCAGGGTATCCTTGAGGTTTACAGCACGTGTTGCCATGTTAGGTATCATCTCTGCAGCTGACTCTTGTTGCTGGAGCTCTAATCATTTGTAGAAAATTAAGCTACACACTCCATGTCATGCACGTCTCAGAGTAACAAGGCCTTTGTGAATTTGAAATGGTGTAGCTGAAGCTATCTGAAATAATAGTGCAAGAAAATATGGTAAAATCAAGCACACCTGCATGCGTGCAAGCACAAGTCAGATACAATAGATGCATAGCTCCAGGGGAGTAGTGCTCAGCGTCTTGGTGCTTTCTCTCTCTTTCTCTCAGTCAAATATCTTTTTGTTAGTGCAGATGCATGCAGGGTTGGCAGACACATTGAAGACTGAGTCACTTAAACAGCCTCATCTTAACACACAGCTGAGCTGATTCACATTCTATTGATTTCTTCATACATCATATTCTTTTGTACTGTTGTTATGTATGTATGTATGTATGCATACAGGAGGGCGTTGTTTGAACTCCTCCAAAGCACATATGTTTGTCTCGGCATTCCCTCACTTGCATCATCACATGATTAAAAATTCAGAGGCGTTTAATGACACATGGAGGTGCAACCTTATTGCATAAGCATCCTCATTAGTTACAAGGGACACAACTGAGTTAAAGAATCCATTTACATTAATAGCACAATAAGAATTTGTCAGCATAAACAAGCCTATCTCCCAGAGGAGCAAAACAGTCAAAAACTTGTCATGCAAGTGTAAAGCCTGGAGCTCATCCATTCACAATGAAAAGTACATTACATTTTGAGATTCATGCAACTTTCTCTGCAGTGCTTGAATCCAAGGAGGCAAGCTCTCAACCTAAAAAGGTATCCGTAACCACAGAAAATTTCTCTACTTACAGTTCATAAATGTATAATTTCATTCAGAAATCAGTAGGGCATCACAAATGACTGAAAAAACTCTAATGTCTCGCTCCTGGCAATCGCTGACAGAAGTTACTGAATTTAGAGACGGTGAAAAAAAGTTCAGTAATACAGACAGAATGACGCTCAGGCATAAGCTAAACATATTTGAATACTGAAAATAAATAGTTCTCCCTGAGGCAACCCAAACCCACGACATATCTAAAACTAGGCTATGAAGTAATTATGTGTCGTAGTGTATATTACATGAATATTGTATGGATGATGCATGTTCATGCACATAACTACAGTTTTGGAAATAATGGCGAACTCATTGGAGTTGCATTCTGCATTTATGAATAATATATGCTTGAAAAAAAATCAAAGCTTTACTCTTAAGGTGTTAAAATGAATGTTCACTGATTGCAGATATGATCTTTTATGCAAATCGAATAGGTTGTTTATTTAAAGGAGTATTTATAAACATCTACCTTAGCTCAAGGGAGAGGCGTCTACCTCCTGCTATGCAGAGAAACATACAAAAACTGCTGTAGTGTGCTCTCTTTACTCTTTCATCACAAATGTGCATGTCTCTGCACAAGTCAAGTCAGCCCTCTCTGCTCGGTGAGTGTCTCATGATATAATGTGGCCGATATCACTGTCCATCTGTGCATTGAGCTAAACAAGGCCATGACAGGAGCCTCCTTCCTTCATATTATTTACCAAATACAGCGTAAGGGAGTAGGCTGCGTGCTAGTGGTAGACAAGTAGCTGGTTATGAGCCACAGCTCCTCCATTGTCTAGCATGCTGGAGAAAGAGTGGGAGCCCCTAAAGACGCCTGGCAGAGTCTCTGCTTCCATCTGCCCGCATGCCTCGCCATGGAGTCCAGCTCGCACCACTTGAGATTATACTCACGTCCAAGCTGTTACTGTAATTTGCATTGGCTCATAGGCAGAGGAGAGTGAGGAGGAGGAGGAGCTGCACATGAGGCAGGGATGTTATAAGTGGTCCTGGCAGCACAATGAGCTTGCCTGGATGTAGTATTATGGACAAGTGGCACGGGCAGGGCTATATTAAAGTGCAATAATGGCACTGAGCAGGTTGCCCTGCTGTCCAAGATTATGGTCTGTGTTAGTGGATGAAGTAGATTTTAGAAATGTGGTGTTTGAAACATAAGTATCCCAGTCTTATTCAGTGTTGGTTCTGAATGCTTTATAGCTGCATTATTCTCACTTCTTTCCCTGAGGCTGTCTCCCGCAGCATATGAAAACCATCAGTCAGAAAACATGAAACAAATAAAATATCTGTTGTTCTGAAAGACCATACCATTTGTTACATATTCCAGCAATTAGCAAGCGATATGTTAATTTCCTTGTAAATCATTTAGATGAAAGATCAGGCACCTGGAGGAAACCCACGCAATCACTGAGAAAAAAAACTAACTCTGCACAAGAAAAAGCTGAGCATCAAACCGAAAAGACAAAAACATGAGCTACTGCATGTGCTGCCCTCTCTGTTTCAGATCATACATCAAACCTAGGAAGTCATAAAATCTTCTTTGAAAATTAATTCAAATCCAAGGCAGCAGCTTTATTTACAAACCATTTCCCGAACTGAACAGGCGTCTGTATTGAATAAGGCAGTGGCACCCGTTTCGGATATGTTGAATATGTAGAAACTGCTTGATGTACGATCTTAAATGAAATTCATGTTTACTGTCAATGAAGGGAACAAAACCAAAAAGCAATTTTGGCTCAAACTCCCCTGAATGTTCTCTGATGTCCTCATTTTTTGGGTTTAATTTGTTCCTAACTTGATAGCTTTTGGACTGCAATTTGGTTTAGCAGCTATTTTATCAAATTTACTAATTAACTAGACACAGAACATGAGCAATTTCTGATAATGCCACCTTCATCAAATAGGTTGTGAACTAATTATTTATGGTACAGCCAGCAGCACAATGACCCATAATGAACTTTCTCTAGCTGGTGGCAAAGTCACTGTACAGTATTTAATGGCTCCTGTCTGTTTACATTGGTCAGTATAATTATTTCAATCTATAGAGCTAATCTATTTTCTTACATTGTTGTAAATATATTTCCTGGGGTAAAAAAAACAAACTATACAACACAAACCAAGGTGGTAGCAACAATATAGAGTAGATGCTCAGATGGAGGATCGAATGTCAGAAAAAATGTAATCAGTTTTATTTCCCTTGGCAAGTTTGCAACACATCAACAATTTTACACAGCAGCTAATCCATTTTTTTTTGTATCACTGACTTTCCATTATAGAGAAAGTAAAATCGACTGTAATGTCTTTTGCTAATCTATTGACTATGTATCACAAAGATTGAGACATATTAACTTTGTGCACAGCTATGAAAAAAATATAGATAAAAATAATTATGTGACTGATAAGAGAGAGAGCTAAATGTGCCTTTCAGTCACAAATAACAGGCCTGACAGGTTTGTGATTAGGGACTCACAGAGTGTGGCATGAGCTTGTCTGCAGTCATTCTACACATTTCATTCACATAATTACTAATTATACTGACATGCCATCGATTAAATGAATTGACCTGATTTCCCCACAATAAAAACCCAAACTGTAATTGGAGGCAGAGATGGCAAAGACCTTATTCACTCTGAGAATCATGCATATCAGACTTTCTTATACATGACCTCTGTTTTGAACCTGGTAGGTGTAGCTTAAGTTTTTTTTTCTCTTTTAAACACTTGAATTAACATTTACATTGCAAACAAAGCACTCAGAGCAGACTGAAGTCTGGGCTTTTGACTTTCAGGGAGCATTTTTACATATGTTCACCTCAAGTTTTAGAATTTTGACCACGATTAACATAGACATCTTTTTTTGTTTTGTTTTTGTTAAAAAAATCACAAAAAGCATATGTCCCCTTTAAAGGTATCCTGTGGAGTTTTTGACCACTAGAAGCACTATGGAGCAATGTTTTTTGTGAATCCCTTATTTGTTTGCATCTCATGCACCTTATGCATATGACTTCATACACAGATACATACACACCAAGAAATGTAGCAATTCAACAAAGGCTCTGCAAAATCTTTATGAGGATTTTTTTGGTGAGAAATATTAAACGTAAACATATCTCTGTTTCCAAAAAATCCACAGGGTAACTTTAATGTCGTTACGGCAAGGGTGGATCACCAGCCAGTCAAAGTGAGCAATAGGAGCCCAGAGCTCATTTCTTTGCCCTGTGGCCCCCTAGCAGGATAATCCGGCCCTTTGTTAAAGATTACATTTAAAGAATACATTAGAAAAGACCAACATGACACCACTTCTTAATGGTGCACCCTAAACAAAAGTTAAACAATTAACCAAACGCACAAATACTAATTCAGATACAGTGCTGACAATGATACAAAAGCAACCGGTGCTCAGAAGTCTTATGTTGGTTCAGGAGAGTCACAGTAAACAAAAAAAGCACATAATAACTGGTACCTGGTGACAAACAGATGTTGTTGGAAGCAGCTAGTGTTCAGTTTAATTCACTTCATTCGTTTGGTACAAAGCCAACTGTAGATAAATCCACACCTTATGCATATTTACTGCCCCACCCCTGCTGTGCATGTATGCACTGACATTGCAAGGTGCTTTATTTGATGCAGAGATGGGATTAGTGAAGCTCAGACACGCTGTACTGTATATAATACCTACAATATATGTTTGACAAAAAGTTCTCCCTAAACCTGCTTTGCACAGGCTTTCCTATGAAGTGTGTCAAATTGAAGCTGTGTGGTCCATTATTTGTGTGCACTGAGTGTGAATCACATGCAGTCATTTCTGGCTCGTGGGGAGGGTTGTAACACACACTAATAAGCACAGCCTTGAGTGAATTTGAGCCACTGTCTTCTATATCAATTAGAGCTGTGTAGATTTTTACAGTAGATTTATTCATGTGGATACCGCTGGTAATAAATCTCAATAGTTTTTGTTAATTAAATGAAGCTATAGTCACATATGAGAAGGTATGCATTGGATATTTACTGAAGAAACAAAATGATTAATGAGGTCGGCAGCATCTAGTATGGTAACGCAAAAACAATTGGTCTGTGATAGTATGTGTGTGTTTGTATTTGGTCTAGTGTTTGAAGAGTTTCCAAATCTTTGCATTATTGTAACAGTTTTAAGGGGAGGAATTTGATTGTTATTCAAATGTGCGATTAACAGATGGTCTGTATTATTTGTTTCAGAAATGTTTCCTTTAATATAGAACAAGTTGGTCAGTGATCCACATTTATTACATGAGACTGTGTACATTAATGATGCTCAGTGAGTGGCTGTCCTGTTGTATGAATAGAGTATTGTTCAACCAGGAGAGGTTTTAAGTTCAAACGTTTGATACATTTTCACTCCACAGTGTAAAGCAGCTCTTTGCTAGAGTATGCTGTGGCAGTGGAGCACATAACAGGCATACATAATACCTTGCAAGGGTAGGGTACATACAGAGCGGGATCAATGAAGTATAGGAGCCTTGCGGGAGGATTTGAAAGCAAGTGTGGATTGCACAGCATCACTGTCACACAAAGTGGCACCATAAGGCACCAATTCAGAGGGTCTATTCAGCTCGTTGGTACAGAGCAACGAGGGCAGGGAATGCTGAGGATCAAGAGGACAAGAATAATTTAATTCAGCAGCGATGAACGGTCCCTTGCACCTCATGTGCGTTGGAGGGAGCAGCAGACGTGGTATCGCTACTGGAGGTCGGATGACACACAGCAATACATTTACCAGAGTGCTACTGACATGGCTATACTTTTTCATGAATATTGGACATTGCATGTAGGAGATAACTATCACTTCCTGTATCCACTATGTGGTGCTAGAAAACATGCACTAAATGTACATTATGTTGCTGCATATCAAATGTAGACCACACACTTAAAATTTCATGTAAATCAAAGGAAGTTTGTAACATAAGGCTTCACTTCCTGTTGCCAATAGGCAGTGCTACACAAGTGGGTCATTAATACAGCAATACATTAAGTGGAGGTCACCTGACATGCATATGCATCGTCATGAATATCATGTTTGTCATATAAGGCTGACTTCCTATTGTCAGTAGGTGGCGCTATGACTATGACTCAATATTAACATATAGATGTGTTCAGGCCTGTACTTCTATCACGTATGTAAAACTTGGGGCAGATTTGACAAAGTCCAGTCGAGTCGCAACAACTTTTCATAGCAAAACATGCAAATTGACTGGCACACTATGTCAATTAAAACTCAAAAGCGTAATAAGTCTCTACTTGGCACTGACCACATTTGAAGTCGCTCTGGTTAATTCTCTAGGAGGAGTTCGTTAAAGTACAACGCCTGCAAATGGCAAAAACTATGCAAAAATTGCACAGTAAATTCAAAATGTCTGACTTCCTGTTGGGCTTTGGGTATGGCTCCCAGAGGCTTTTTTGTAAGTCTAGACATGATACACGTGCCTACCAAATTTGGTACATCTAGGTGAAATCTAATGCGGGGGTTTCAACTTTAAAATTTTGTAGGGGGGCGCTCTTGAGCAATTTTGCCACAACCATGCCCAAGACCCATAAAACATCATTTTTCACCACTTCTGACGTTTGTGTAAAGAAGAAGAAGAAAGACGAAGGGGAGGAAGAACATGCATTACAATAGGGCATTCGCACCAAGCCCCCAGGAACAGCACTGGGCTTTGTAGCCAATTCAACATAGTTGCCAAACCGTGGAATTACAACATCATGTGATGCTATTGGGCCCAAAAACATTTTTTCGCATGGACTTCCATTGTGAAAGAGACATCTATAAATCAGCGGATACATTTGATCCATTTGGTCCGATAACATTTGGAAAGTCTAGAAGAGACGTACGATTGAATTGTTTTATACCCATCAGCCAGAGAGCTAAACCAGAAGTAGCCAGCTTGGCCGTTGGAAATATGATATGATACGAAATACTTTATTAATCCCCCACAGGGGGTATCTGAGTTGCTGGTGTGCTTGCTCTATGGGCCCTATAGATGTGGAAGCTATGCAGAAGAAGTCAAACTTTTCTGGCTTCATGCACCACTGAGCAACTTTCATAGGGATGAGTGGGGCCCCGCCTCGCAACGCTGTATCCACTTCTCTTTATACGTCCATGCTTCGCACCACTCAGTGCTTGGGCCCCAATAAAGCAGCGAGTCAGTGGACAAAATAATGAGTGTAGAGAACAAGCAGACATGCATCAATGAAGAGATAACAGAACTATCACCGCATGGGAACACATCCAGAAAACACATATAGAACAGACAATCATGCTGCTACACTTTGAACATCACCAATTTGTGTCACTGACCCTTGTTAGATTTTAAAATAACTAAGCCTAGAAATAGAAATCCCATAAACTGGGTGTCATTCAGAATCACTGTCTGTCCTCTTATTGTTTGCTAGAAGCAACTGCTTTTATCTTGGCTTGTTTGTTTGTCCTTTTTTCCTCCCTTTTTTTTGACAAATATGTCAACTGTACTTCAGCAATCTCTAGGAGGGTGTCACTGTAACTGCTACATGGAGAAAAAGAGTAACAGCCACACTGTGCATTGTCAAGATATTTGTTGATGTCAGGACATGCTACCTTCTAAAATGACTGCAAAAAACAACAAATTCAGAGGGAACCCTTGGATAAAGATCAAGTATTTTGGGGGCAACATTGCAAAAATATATTTCAGTGCATTCATTAGGATAACATTTTGTCTCATGTGAGCATTTTAACCATACCATTTGACTTTAAAGATAAAACAATATAGTTCATGTTTAACATAATTGCTGCAGTGTCTTCAGTGCAAAGTGTGAAAAAGGCAAAGTTCCTCTCGAGCTTTGCAAACCTCTCACAGCAAATCTAAAATAGGCAAGTGGCCATTGTAAATCAGAGGGCAGAGCTATTCCTGTTTATTCTATTCATCACAACAGCTAACAGATGGAAAGCAGTCCATGTTTTTTGATTTTTTTTTTTTGGCTTAATTGTGGAGGCAATTTGTGCATAAAGTGGATTGACTGGAACAACACCATATCTAATAATTCCATTATGCATCATATGGTCCTTGTGATTAGTGAGACTATTTCAGTGAACAATTCAGTGGATATAATCAGTATTCTGTGTAGAAATGTAGTACTTGTGTCTGTGAGACGTAAAAAGCCAGAAGCAATTGCTTTACATGAAAAAGCCTTCATACTGTATGTCATTAATGTACATTAAATCAAGATTATTTCCCCTTTGATAATTTGAGTGTTCTAGACATGTTTAGGGAGCTGTTGTACAGGAATTTCTTAATAAATGATGATGTATGTAAATAATTAGGTGATTAATCAATCAGATCATTCAACAATTTTTATAATTCATTCATTGTTTTAGTCATTTATATATTTTCTGTTTTTTATTGTCTTGTATAATAGGACACTAGATATTTTCTGTCAGTCAGACAAAATTAGCAATTTAGACTCTGGGAAATTATGATCTACATTTTTCACAATTTTCTGACATGTTATGGAAGTAGCAATTATTGATTAATCAAGAAAATAATAGGCGGATTTTGCCAGATTTCTGAGATTTCCTTCTCTACGACTATATGCCTGTTGTCAGAGTAGTGAAACTATCATTAATCACAAGTATGTCCTCCGATCCTTTCCATGTAACATCGTGTTTATATGTGACATGGTTGAGTAATTATCAATTAAATAATTATCATTAAGCAGATAAACTTTGATGACACACTCTTGGAAAACAGTCAGATATAATGATTTACCAGCTAATTTAGCTGTCTTTGTTGTTTTGTTTTGTTTTTGGTAGTAGTTATTTATTTTTTGGTTATTTAAACATGAAAAGCTCAATTTTTTAAAACACATTTTCTCACATTGCAGTAATTTGCAACTTTAGCAGCAGCTATTCAGGGTTGAATGTATCTGTGAGAGGAGGAATTCAAATGAAAAAGGAACAGGTAGCAGATAAAAGGTAACAATCAATCACCTAAGTGTTCAATCAACAAGTGACGTGCATGATTATAGTTATGCAGCTCCACTGTAATCCTAATGGTCTTTATCTTGTTTAGGGGAAGCTGTTACAATTAAAGTTTATGGAGTTGTAATAGTTTGTGCTTCTCAGTTCTTCATTGAAAGTTTTAAATGGGATGTAATTGAGAAGACCCTCTTTGCATGCAGACATAATTATAATATGCAAATGTTCCTCCTGTTTATGACAATTGCTCCCACCCCCCTTGATGAGATGCGACCACCAGTCCCCGGGGCTGTGGAGCCCTGTATTAGGCCTCCACTGGTGGAGACAGAGCTGACTCCAATGAACTCGAGCTGTCAATAATTATGCCCGCATCCTGACAAGAGTCACACAAGGGCAGCTAGCAGTTCACTGCCTACTCTGTCTAATTGGCGTTTACGGTTTTCTGACAAAGTCATGGCCAGAAAATATCCTTACAATGCAGCAGCTCTGAGCAGATGTTTTTCTGAGGCAAGGGCAGCAATGTTTGTATATGATCAATGACTGTTTTCAATGTCACATTCAAAATATTACTGAGCTTCAACTTTGACAAATTAAACTAACAGTATTGCAATTTAGAGCTGCAACTAATTATTATTTTCATTGTCAATTAAAGCAGTTATGATGAATATTTTCATATTAACAGTTGATCACAAGGTTATGTATACTGTATGTATGGGGTTGCTCATAATAATGAACTCACCTGATCACCTGACTTTGCAACCCCTTCAGTTTTGGTGTCTTTTAGCTCACCGCTGTGGTTTTCTGTACTGTAACTTTACTGTTTCAATTCCTTCCACTGTTTTGTGTTTTTGGCCACAGCAGGCAGCTGTTTTCAGCAACAACAACAACAAAAAAGCTCTAATAAACCCACTGTACGCTACCCGCTCAGCACCAAACATCAGACAGACAAAGTTACCAACTAGCTGGTGAACATAGTGAAGCCAGATATTTCCCTCAGGAGTTGGTAGAGAGTGTTTGAGCTTCTTTCAGCTGTTTTTTAGGGCACAAGCACCTAGTGATGCAAAGGCCCTATTGTATCTGAAGGAATTATTATTTTTCTAAATGAATTGCATTTTTGAGAGGCTAAAGGTGATTGAAAACTCATGAAACTTTGCACATGCATCAGGAGTGATGAAAAACTATAAGTGTTATAGGTCTTGGGCATGGATGTGGCAAATGGCTCCGAAAATTTCGAAAGTCAAGGCCCCACCTTTAAATTTGATGTAGATGAATGAAATTTAGTATGTAGATTTAACATCTCCAAACTTAAAGAGCCTCCTGGAGCCATACCCTAACCCCAACAGGAAGTCAGCCATTTTGAATTTACTGTGCAATTTTGCACAGTTTTTGCCGTTCACAGGCATTGTACTTGAACAAACTCCTCCTAGAGATTTGACCCAACCAACTTCAGATTTGGTCTGTGTCATCTAAAGACCTTTGCTATGGAAAGTTATTCAAATTTTGAGTTTTCATGGAACGCCCTTGGCGTTGCATGCCAGTCAATTTGCATGTTTTGCCATGAAACAAGAAGTTGTTGTAACTCGACTGGACTTTGTAAAATCCATCCCAAATTTTACAAGCTTGATAAGAGTTTAAGCCTGAAAACATCTACATGTAAATACTGAGTCATAGTCATAGTGCCATTTACTAACAACAGGAAGCCAGCCTTATGTGACAAACATCATCCGATTAACATGAAATTTACACGGTGTGGTCCACACATGATATACAGCAACAAGACCTATAATTCGTGGGTGTTGTCTAGTGCCACACAGTGGACACAGGAAATGATATTTAACTCCTACAGTAAGACACATACAGTAAGACAAAGAAAAGTAGCAAAAGCAGCACTAAAACGATGAATGAACTACCAAAATAGTTTCTGTCAATCAACTTATTGATTGACTCATTGATGATTTCAGCTGTACTGAATCTCAACTAAGATTTCACAAGGCCAAGGATGATTCTCATGACAACAAACCATACAAAGATAATCAGAGGAAAGCTGCACTTTAAAGTCACCCATCTCATCTCAAGATCAAATCAAGGGGGCCGTATTTCAATCTGAGTGAATATAAACTGACAGGCAATAGCACATTCCTGTGCAGTTTAATGATGGCAGTTAAAACTCAATTATTCTCACAGAGGACGATTATTAGAAAGACACTATGAGCTTGTTTTTTTAAATTTTCATGAAACTAGGGTGTGCGTGTGTTTTCCTCTTGTGACACTCCTGTGAATTATTAGATATTCTGAGTTGTCTTGAATAATTGTACAATTTGTAAAGCCTGTGCTTCTCTCTGGTTATTTAATTAGGAGGATATCCTGGGGAATTCATAGATGCACTAATTAAAATTTCCAGCAGTGTTAAACATGTGGGTGTAACTGAGCAGGTAAAAAATAAATCAGTTTTTTTTTGGCTCTTAAAAGAAGATTGACTGCTGATTTCATGGATTTGACTGTCTCTAAAATTGCGAAAATGCATCGTCATCCTCGCAGAAGCTTGTCCTATACAATGAAATAGCTTTCATTTGATTCCTGTTAAAATTGTTTCTAACATTCTCTGAGCTTTTACTTTTAGTCATTTATAAGTGAGCAGCTGATTGTTTAAGCAATTATTTGCTCTGGTGTCCTCTACATGTGGAGCTCATATTATGTGTGCAGTGTTATTTTAAATATTTGAACCATGAGAACATTCATTTATTGTATTTATTTATTGGGACCATGTACAGTGTTAAACATAAATTTAACGAGTTGATGTACTGTACCAGAGTTAGAGCTCATTTTCATCTGCAGTCCCTTCGGCAGATCACAATTAAAACATATAACAGCACAATAACAAACAGTACAAAGCAAAAAACACACAGGACACATGATACAAAATACAAAGCTACACACAATGGCACATCACTTACACTCACAATGTCAACTAGAAATGATTAATGTATGCTTGTTAAATTAAAAGCAAGATTATTTGTGTTCATGAGAAGACCATGAGATAAAACCTAGAGTCAGTGGTTACGGAGCTGAGTAGCTTTTAGCAGACTTTTTAATTTGGTTTTAAACATACTGCAGCTCTTCATATCATCAGGTAGGGTACTCCACTGAGTTGTGGCTTTCACAGAGAATGCTGACTGCTCGAATGCAGTGCAACGAAATGGTATGGTATAATCTCGTACAGACCATATTCTGGAGGATCTAATAGAATTTACTGAGCGAGTGTACACAAAGTCATGTAGTGGAGGAGGGGCCAAACCATTTAAAATTTTATAAACCAGGCACAAATTTGAAAATAATCTAAAATTCTCAAAGCTCAGTAAATTATATTTCTCCAGTACCCTACAGTGATGGAAATATATTGGCTTTTTGTCTGGAGTTTTTAGAGTTTGTTTGTATAAGGACTCAAGAGGTCTTATGGCTGTTTCACCAGCCCAACATGTAATGCAATAAGACACGTGGGAAAGAATCATAGCATAAATATCTTGGCTGCATCCAAAGATAGACAATTTCTAATATGTCTAAAATTTGCTGAGTTGTACTTAAGGGTTTTAACCATTTTTTAAACATGTTTCTTAAAGTTCAAATTTAAAATCTGTGACTATGCCAATCCTTTCACCTTTGATGAGAATATCAGCATCAGGAGGTTGTATCATGTTAGAGAAAAACATACATTTTGTCTCGTTTGCATTTAGACTCAGACATGATTGATCAAGCCAGCTCTTTTTGCATGTGCGTAGACAACAGTGTCATCTGCATACATTTGCAGTTCTACATTATGACACTGTTGAGGGAAATTATTAATATATAGGCTAAATAATAGGTGACCTAACACTGACCCTTGTTGAACACCCTTTGTGCACTTCATGTTAGTGGATGGTGCGTCACAAACTTTAACACATTGGGCCCTATCTTACACCCGGCACAGCACAAGTCTCTTTGCTATTTTAAGACTGACGCAGTTGTCATTTTCCCGTCCAGCGCCCACGTTGTTAAAATAGCAATGGCACTTGCACCCATCAGTGCGCCCATGGATGTGTTGGTCTAAAAGTAAGGTGTGGTCAGGTGCATTGTTGGCACATTACTATCAGGCAGCAGAGAGCGATTGCGCTAATGACCAACAAAAACCTGGTCTAAAGTCAATGGCGCAGTGTTTCACTGTTATTTCAAGGGCGCATTATCAGGACAGTAATATGCACCTACACAGGCAGCTGCACAACATACACTCTAGTTGTTACACACACAGGATGCGCAGCAGCACACAAACATGCAAAAGGTAACAAATAAAAGGATTACAATGTGAAAGATTATTATTGTGTATATTAATATATTTAAAATGTACATGTCATAATGCTTGGCCATAATATTTATCAGAATTAACTAATCACAGTAATGATGGATTAAATTGTTAATTGTTAAAACAATGATTAAACTAACGAAGGAAATAAATCTGCACAGCTTCTAGCTGCTGCCAGCAGCCAGATCAGAACCTTGGAGAACTGATCAAGTCCTGATAACTGTGTTGATGATTCTTTACATGATTCAAATTAATGATTTAATTTTTGAACAATATTTAACAAATATTCTTTAACATTTTTGAGAGCACAGTGATAAGGTTTCCATACTTTCGGCAATTAAAACCTGGCTGATTTGACCTGTCACTCCATGACTGAACAAAATGATTTTAAAGAAACCAAAGCTGTAATTATCCTAACCCTTTTCAAAAACCAAATGAAGATAAATTTGCAACAAATTAATGAACAGGACCTTAAACTGGTGGTCTGTGGCTGACCACAGGAGGGTCCAGGAGCAGCAGAGGCCAGTGTGCTCGTTATGGATCATGCTCTTTCCCTTTGCGCATGATCCAATTGCCTCTGCAGAGAAGCGCTCCTTCTTACAACTTGGCAAATGCACCGTCATAATAGCAATCCGCCAAGGTGCAACCACACCTGGCTCTTAAAGGGAATGGGAGATGACACTGTGATTGGTTTATTGCATGTTACGCTGAAAACACACCCATGATTAATTAGGAGACTATGGACAACCCCTTTGAACCATGCACCTGGTGCATCGACTATTTTTCTGCCGTTAAAATAGATAAAGTGGATTTGGACACACCCTAAATGCAATTGCGCCATGTGCTTCAGACCATGCGCCTTAGATTGTTAAAATAGGGCCCATTGTATCCTATTAGATAAATAAGAAGACATCCATGCTAGTGCTCAAGATGAGAAGTTAAATTTAGAGAGTTTCGATATTAAAACCTCATAATTGACTGTTGTATGCTTTATGTAGATCTAAAAATACAACACCAAGTAATCCTCCTTCATTGGGCCTTGATTTAATTAATCTTGATTTAATTCATGAGAAGCAGCCAGGACCAAATTCATATTTTCTATCAGTATATTTCAGAGCACAAAGTACAAACACACACACTTCCATTAGTATATCTGAGCCAGAAAACCAAGCTGAAAAACATGCATATACTGTTAATTTATTCTCCTCCTTGTTTTTTCCTCTTGGGCACTGCTTTCTTTGTTCAGTGTGTTTGTGTGTATACAGTATTTACGTGCAGATCCATGAATGTGTAGATATGATGTTTTGTCTCTTCACGTATTCTCCTGTGTTCATGTGTGGGTGGCTGAGTGTTGTTATGTGCTCACGACACATGCCTTGTGCAGAGTTATGCATGTATGTAAATATGATGACTGCATTCTCTTATGTTTAATGAAATGTAATTTTTAATAATCATATCTCTGGTCAGGATCTGGATCAGACCGATCCTAACATTTTTTTGATGGATCAGTAGCGGCTATATAAAGTATGAAAAGTAGTATGATAAACCTTTGATGCAGGAACGTCCAAAGTTATGCTAATGACACTTTTGTTCATCCGGTTTGTTCTGGTATCAGAGTGGACAATCACCACACAGCCAGATGTTTAACAGAAACATTTACATCTTTTATTCAAGATAAACCATTCCTACAAGCGCTGAATGGGCACCATGGGATAGTTAGTTAAAGGACAGCTCCCAATGGCCCCTTGTTATCCACCCTCACACCCAAGAATATAAACTACATTCTGCAAGCAGATATAGCAAGACTTATCACACTTTGTAAGAGCTATACACAAGTCACACTGTGCCTCAGAGGGCATGAATCACAATGCATAGCTGTCAATAACAAGGATCACTCCAAATTGGAACTTGGTCATAAAGACTCAACTATATAAACACTTTTAAACAATATAACATGAAAATGTATCTCACCTTTCTACCTCCTGATGCAGGAGCACCTCCCTCTATTTAACTTTTTTCACTGTCCTTAACACCAACATTGATGACATCATTAGTGTTGCAGGTATTTCATCATTAACCAAAGTGATGGACCCGATGATGATGTTAGAGGAAAAGCCAGGGGATCACCAATGTCCATAGGTTTCATCCTGTGGGAACCATGTATGTCTCTACAAATTTTCATGACAATCCATCCAATAGTTATTTGGAAATAGAGATATTTCTGTCCTATCCAAATAAAACTCATACAGATAAAGAAGCCAGTATCTGCAGAGCTGAATACTAAATTGAACAATACTGAATATTTTAAAAATAAGAAATGTTTTTTTTAGGATTTTACACAGTTAGCTGTGTTACGAAATTATTTTAAGTTTTTTAGACCCATAGAATGTTTTGAATTCAACCAGATTCTATATAAAAGTTTTTTATTTTGATATGGAGTCAAAAAACAGGGTGTGCTGTTTCACCAGTGTTTATTTTCAGCCTCTGGCTAAAATCCGATCAACATTTCATATCTTATTCATCATTACATGTTATATTGAGGTTGTTTTCTGCAGGTCTGCAGGGTTTTTTTAACATTCGAACCTGTGTTAATTCAGTGGATTTTAGGATCTGGTATAGATCAAAACTTGAGTATAATGTTGAATGTCAGGTTCACTCATGGGTGGCTTAAGGGTGCAAATCTTGAAATTTCAATGAAAATGATCACTTTGCTATGTTCACAAGTAAATAGGGAGAAACTTGAAGTGGAGTTTACAAATAAAGTTTACTCACAACTATACAACACTTCAAGTTATCAAACTCAGTGGCAGATGCTGATTTTTCACAACTAGCATATATGTACATACAGTATGTGCATATTTAAATGTGCATGCATGCATAGAATGTGTATCATTGTAAGCTTAGGTGTTGCTAAATGTGCAATTTTGTTTATTAAGATTTTAGTTTAATCAGATTGTTAAATTGTCAGAATGTGAATACATGGTTGTTTTAAATTAAATGTGTTTTAGTAATCCTCTGTGAAATTTGGTGCTCCTGCATGACTGGACACAAAAAACCCCATAAACTCTAGTTCACCTTGTGCTCTCTCCTGCTATCTACATATTGATTTGGTGGCCGGCACTAATATTAAGCAATAAAGCAGAAATAGAAATGTGAGGTAGAGCTGCCCTTTTCTTTTAATTTCCTCGGCCATTCATACATCTGTTCACGTTCCTTCTTACCTTCTCAGCACCGATTAAGATTGAGGCCTTGGCTGTTCAGGCGGCTCAACATCATCTTAATGCAATTCAAAGACCTACATTCTACACCAGAGTTGCCGTGGCAACAAAGTTTTCCCCCTCCCTGAGATGCTGAAAGATCAATAGAGTATCCTCGACGGTGTGGCAGGAAACGCTCTGGCACAGATGGTCCTCTGAGAAACCATGAGCTTTGTGGTCTAGTTACCATCTGAATAATAACACAATCAAGCAAGGTCACTATTATACTGAAATTTAACAAACACGGGCAACAGTTTTATATATTATTTCTCTCTCTCTGTCTCTCCATCACTATTATATAGGACTTTATTTAACATGAAGTATGATCTGCGCTTCTGTGGCCTGCTTTAATGTTATAACTCTCTCAGCTTCTTAAAAAGGGAAATTTGGGGAATTAATTTTGACAAGGCAGGCATACTGTGCTGCCAACAATAAAAGAGCTTTGCTAAATAAATAAATTCTCTCAAGGGGGTTGGATATGTTCCACCTAGTGTGTGTTTTTGCACAAGAAAATGGTTTAACCTCAGTATGAATTAATACAGAAAATAACTATGTGCATGTTGTTTTATCCTGCATGCATATTTTTTTAATAGATGAAGGAAGTGGACTTTAAAATAGTTAGGGCGGTTCTTTCTCACAGTTGGAGGTTATATTTTAGCCTGCAGAGTTAGAACAAGATGGTTGGAAGTGTAAACACAAACCAAGAGTAGGTGGGGGGCTGGTGTCTTTCTTAAACACACTCTGGTCTAATGAAATGTAGTATGAAGTAGAAGTAATTCAACTGCCAGTATTGAATAAATTCGAGCAGCACCCTGGAAACGATCCCACTGATGGGAGCTTGTGCTTCAAGTTATTCTACTTCCCTAAGAAAATGACATCACATAAATCCAGATTTTAATGAGAGCTCTGATTGGACAGAAGTGATTCATAGTAAATAAGGTGCCTTGTTGTCTGTCAGACAGTAGAAAGCCAGCTGTGTGTGTGTGTGTGTGTGTGTGTGTGTGTGTGTGTGTGTGTGTGTGTGTGTGTGTGTGTGTGTGTATCAGAGATAGTGCAAGAGAGCGAAACAGAAAAGCAACTAAGAATTTTCTTTGCTGGCTGGCAAAAGTAACGCAGGTTGATGTAAAATGACAGCAATGCCCTCGCAATTTCTCACTTGTCACACTATTTTGAACATTCATAATAACTTGAAACGAAATGTGTTCAGACCAAGACATGGGTGAGTCTGTGTGCACACCAAAAAGAATGTACATAAGGTAAAGTCTGACAGAAGGAGAAAAGGAGCTTTGACATGTGGCATTTAAAATATTCCACAAATTTCACCGCAGGCATTTTAAATCAAATTAAATTTAGGACTATTGGTTCTGCGAGCATTTGATGCTTTTGCTTTGGGCAAAATGGGGGGACAAAATTGCTGGTGTTAAGGACGTCACCACCACCTCAACATGGTGGAAAGTAGATAAAGAGGTGCTAAAATTAGTCATGACAAATTGGATAAAGCATCAAAAACAGCGAAAATCAGACACTGTTTGTGTTTAAAGTCCACAGCCAGTTTTCGCTGAGTGAATCAAAATAATTATGCTGGATCTTAAAAAAAATATTGCTGTTGATTGACATATTGGATCTGACAGGGATCCATGTTGTCACCCTGTGGGGTTGGATGGGATGGCGGGTCGCAGAAACCCTTATGTCATTCTCTAAACCTAGAAAAGCGAAGTCAGTTGTCGTCCTTTCACTTTATCAACGTTAACAGGCTTTCTCATCAACAGTGAAGCTTTAGGCATTAGCAATCAAGATGGATGCCAAAGAGGGTAAAAGCGCTGGCAATGTGGCATCAGCACATCAACGTTTGTGCTCCACAGGGGTCTCTTATGGTTATTACAGCCAAGGATCACTTTTTACTCCTGTCACCACAGGCGTGTTCTCTCTGAGTCTGAAATCAATACCTCTAAATGGGAATCAGAGAATCAGAACATCCTCAAAACCTGAGAATCATTCAATAATGCCCCCATCGGATAGACTTGAAAACAAGCCCTATTTCCGCCGTTTCACCTTTATTTTTTGTTGCTGTGATTTACATGACAGGTTTCTGTCTAATTTTGCAGTACATCTCTGAAGCATAGGGAGAGCAGAGAGCATGAAAAGGTCATAAAAATCCTTGAGCAGTGCTGACAAGCGCCCTTTTCTACCTTTAATTCTCCTTGCTGATGTGGAATTTAGAGCAAGAAAAACACACAAACCTTGTTACATGATGGAAATGTATTTGCCAGAGTTAGCTAATAAAGGAAAAGTGTCCTGTGATCATTCAAAGAATTTTGCGGTTCAGTGGTGATGCAGCCTGGTGGCACAAAAAATATTGTTATTTCCATTAAAAGGGTACAGAGACATGGGTTTCTGACAGCGTTGGTGCAGCCTTTCATCATGCCAGGTGCCATTATTTCAGAAAAGCTCCATTTCATTTTGTGATTGATACCTTGCTGGTATTCTCAGCAATTTCGGTCAGACTCTGGATTTTTGCAGCAGGCTCTCATAAAGGCTATGATGCTATTTAT